>NC_134582.1:40220000-40820000 GCF_037038515.1 Microtus pennsylvanicus
CATATGGGTACTGACTATGCTTGCACAGCTCTCAAGGGTGAGACTCTACCCCCACCCCCGTAAATTTTGCATCCCCAAAATCATTACACCCTTTTCTCAGATCCGAGTGAGAAAACCTGTCCTGGGTACCGCAGTCCATACATGGTTAAGCTAATCTTAGAACCCATGAGAACTAAGCTTTCTCAAATGTCTGCCTCTACAGCTTTCTGAAGTTGCCAGTGAACACTCTGCTGCCTTCCTCATTACTGAGTTCACACAAACATGAAATTATTTGCAGGGAAAGATTAAACTTTATATTAGACTTCAGACTGTAAATAGCGAGACCCGGCTGAAATGAATTTGGAAAATGAAAACTGATAAATTATAAGATCCGTTGCATGGAATAGAATATCTTAACAGGCTTCAGACAATGGGAAAGAATGAGTCAAATATTTAAAAAGTAAACAGGTCTTTCCCATTTGTTTTTAAGCTAACAAGATGAAATTAAATCGGCTAGCAGCAATTAGATAAATGGATGTCAATCAGATATGAAACTGCTAAAGAAATTAGTCATGGGGGTAGTCCTTTAATCTGCTCGGGCTTTGTATGTGTAGGGCGGTAGAAATGTGACCTGTTATCAGCCCAGGTATGATTGAATTATTAATAATATTGTACAAGGCCACCTAGAAACTGGAGCTTGGGGACTCTAAATCTATTCTAATTGAAACGGAGAATCAGCAGACTGGAAAAGACCCTGGCTTTTCTCAAGATGTGTCACGGTAGGTGACACGTGAGGCTTGCAACACGGTGGCAGCTGCAAGCTGCCCTCTCAATCTGCAAATGGGTCCCTGCTTAAGACGGTTAATGCTGTCCATTATTCTGGAGGTTTTTTTCTGTGTTTTGGAAAGAATGTTTCATGCCACGTTATTATGCAGATGGCCCAGCTAACAGGAAGATTACGGATGCGGATAAATCAGATTTTGAAATGAAGAGCTTTCCTGACCCCTTAAGAGTATGGTAATATGTGCACAGCCGTGGAGGAATTCTCCCTGATCAGGACAGGAGAAAGGGTCACACTGCCATTCCTTGAAGTGTACCGAGGTTGGAATAAAAACCCAGGAACACTCTGAGCAAATGAATAGAATTCAAGATCCAGTCGCCTCTCAAGTCCCTTGCTCTTTTCCCTGGTTTTAATGTGGGGGAGTTTTTCAGTCTCCTGGGACCCCAAATAAAGTCACTTACTTTCCTGTGTCAATTTCCATTCTGGGAATAGGGAGCGGTCAGAAACAGGAGAAGTGACTCACTTACCCTTCTTCTTCCTATTGTCTCTGCTTCCTTTTCTTAACCCCAAGAAAAAGCTCTCTTCTCCCTTGGCCAGCTGCCTTCTCAGTGGGATTTGCCTCCAGGAGCTATTGAGGAAGCTCGTGCATGAACAGACTGGGTGGGGAGCATTGGCTTTTCACTGAACCCCAGGCCCCGCCCCAATCTGCCCATGCACAGACTCCTTAGCTACAACTTGGGAACTATGCATGACAGACAACTTAGAAGGGTTTTGGTGTCTTAACCATTGTTTGGTTAAATAGTTAGGACCAACCTACTTCATACGTATTCACATACAAACAACTGCAGAGTCTTTTATCAAAATCGATGCATTGAAAGAAAAAACTAATAATTCACTTGCTCATGAGATATGAGGGTATGTTGAGCATTGCAGTTTCCTGAACTTGGAATCAGAATATACTTAGAATCTGATTCCTTCCTCCACAGTGATGCTTCTGCTGTACAATGATACATGACAGTTCTGACTTGCATGTCCCTAGTGACATATTTTCTGAAACATGTTTGTCATGTGTATGTCCTTTTGTTCAAGTGTTTTGGATTATCTTTTAACTGTTGAATCACAAAAGGTTTTTTTAAAGGATTGATAAATGTTTAAGCTAAAATTATTAAATATATTTTCTTCTCCTAGACTTCCATGTCACTCTTTGTATCTTATTTTCTTGCTAATGTTACGCCCTCCTGCTACTACAACCTGGACTTACCATGACCTCTGGTACAATGTCTTCATGTTGAGGTCTGCTATCTTTGAACCCACAAATGAAGTTCCAGCTGCTTCTGCTTTCCTCTCGGGGTTCTACAGGTCCTATTACTCATGAATCCCATCTTGTGCTGAGGGCAGCCACTTTATACAAACTGTTCTGATGAGCATTTGGGTTCCAGATTGGTTAGACACTAGTTTTCACTAGAAAGCTTGCGTTCTCTCTAGGCTACACACTGGAACCTGAAGCAGAGTGCTTCCCACTGGTTCCTGTGCAGTTCTCCACAGCCTAGATGTGAATTTTTTCACTCCTTTGACTATCCTAAGACTAAGCTTGAACAGCCGTGTCAGAGACTCAGTGGGTATACAGTCCCAAGACTTCAAATTCCTACTTTCTGTCACTCAGTCAAATTTTGATCTCCTTGCATACATTTTCTAAACTAAGAAAGTGGCAATGCTTCGTATTGATTTTGGATATTTATCTAATGTCTGGATAATAAAAGGCATCCCGTTTCTGGCACTCTGTACTTAGTTTGCTATGATATTTCACACCGTGCAGTCTTGGGAAACTCTGCTATACACTCAAGAGAAGGCTAAGCAAATACTTTTTTAGTGTTATGAAGGCAGTTTTGATTTGTGGTGCTCCTGTGGGGTGTTTTAGGAATTCCCAGAAATACCCTGACTACAGTTGAGAACTGTTGCAAGAAAGATTGAAAATGCATTGTTTTGAGTATCACAACTTAGGATGCTCCTTCCAGAGCACTGGGTGGCTTTCAGCTTGATTTGAGGACATTTTCTGCTGTTATAGGGACACTTAGTCTGTCAATAAAATGAGCAGGATGGATTGAAAAGAGGACAGAGGAAAATAGCCTTCAAAAGGAACACTTAAAGAGGCAATGGGCCATCGTATGTCAAAACGCAGTCGTCAGGATTTTTGTGACAATTAAATGTGTTCAGCTATGTAAGCTGCACAAAACAAAGCCCACAGCCTGGAAAGCTCTGTTTGTATTGGAAGTACTGTATTAAATATTGTTAGTAATGCCAGTGATCTAACTTCAATGTTGTTGATACTAAATAAGCAGAAAGAAAAACCTGAACTGGGCAGAATTGGAGACAGATTTTACAGAACAGGTCACAGAGTGAAGCTGATGCTTGGATGGAAGGGTGAGGAAATTTAAAAATGTAGAGAGTTATATTTTGTTATTTGACCACTATATGGACTCACAGAGTATTTTCACGGCATAGAGTCTCAATTAGTATTTTCTAAGAGGTGGGGAGAACCAGAATTTTGGAGGGTCAGAAAGGCAGCATCAGAGTCTGATGATGCTGAGAGTCTGTAGAATCTGCACATGGTGAGTTTGGGCAGATGAAAGAATCCTATGTGTCAACTCATACCCCTCATCAGAAGTGAATTCCTCTCCATCACACTTGGGGTTTTGTTCCAGTTTCTTGCACAGCCAGGCGGCTACTGTGTTGATCCTCTGTGCACTTCTCCAGTTCCAATTGTTCTTTCTCTCCCTTCTGCCCGTTATTTCCACTCCTGAACCCTGCAGTCTTCCTCCCGTCTACAGGTTTTTGCACTAGGGTTCTGTTTTCTTGCCATTCTCTAGGTCACATCAGCCCCTTGTGTAGATGTTCTGTATCATGAAATGTTGCCTTCTGGAATAATTGCTCATGAATAGTTCATCAAGGTAAATTTCTTTTTCCTTGCATTCTTGTCTTCCATCCAACTCTGTTCATTGTCTTCATAGACCAAAACTTCTTGAGGACAATGACATGCATATGATTAACAGGACAGCTAGATCATCAGGCATGTTAAATATAGCTAGCCCTCCTTATGAGTTCTGTGCTCATGGATTTAACCAATTTTAGATGTAGAATATTCAGAAAGAATTGAGTCTAGACCGAACAGGTACAGATTTTTTTTTCTTGTCATCACTCCCTAAATAGTATAGTGTGACACCCATCTGTATGGTACTTCTGTTGCATTAGTGAGAAATAACTTAGAAATAATTTAAATGGGAGGATATATGTGTGTATATATGTGTGTGTGTATGTTACATGCAAATTTGTCATTGAATATAAAGGACTAGAACATCCATAGATGTTGATATCTGTGGTGTGTCCTGCAGCCAGCCCACCCACAGATACTGAGGGAAGACTGTATTTGTGTCTGGAGTCTCTAAATGGAATTCAGGAACTTCGTGAATGTAAAAGACCTTCAGGGATGTAGTGGGGTCTATGCCTTGGTATGGTTTCATTTGCATGGATATTTTCAATCAGTACCAACATGCCACCAATATACAATGAGAACTTCAAATTTGTATTTGATTTTCAAAGAAGAATCTGTCTCAATCTGTGAAATCTCTTCAACTGTGTTTGCGCGTGCTGTCAGCTGAAACATTAACTTCTGCGAGTTGCCAAGGTAGCGTCAATGACACGATGCTCCTTTATACCTGGCGCTCACATGTCCCTTGGCCCCAGAGCCCCTGTGATAGATGGCTCTCCCTGCATCCTCCCTGCACCTTCTTCACTCTGCAAAGCTACTCTGCTTTTGTTTGTCCCAAAGGCCCAGGGACACAGTCTGGTGAAGAATGGAAGATTGGCCTGTGTACATTTTCTGACTCTGATCTTATTTCTCACCCTTATTCTCAGGGTTGACTTAGCAACAGATCTTGTTAAGGGGAGAACAATACTTAACAGACTTTTAGGATTTACAACAAATGACTGAGCAAAGGGATGACAAAAATTCAAGAAACCTAAGGTTCTCAGCCATTTGGTAAGGGAATTGTTAGGCAGGTTACTCAGAAAGTTGCTTTCTCCTGGGCATTTCAAGTTGTTGCTTCATTGTTTTTGCCCCCCCCCCACGACAGGGTTTCTCTGTATAACCTTGGTTGTCCTAGAACTCGCTTTGTAGACCAGGCAGGCCTCAAATTCAGAGATCTGCCTGCCTCTGCCTCCCAAGTGTTGGGATTAAAGGTGTGTGCCACCACCATTCTGCTTGCTTCATTGTTTTTAAGGGACCAGTGTGTCTAGCAAGGAAGTTCCAGTGACAATCTCATGGTAATTGGCATAAAACCAATGTCTGTTTTCTTCCAGGAAACTCTTTGGAGTTTTAAAAAGTAATGAATATAGGAGAAATGCTCAATGATTATATAGTTGTGAATCTTTTAAAATAGTAAAGAGAATGGCCCTTTACTCTTGGCCACTCTTCTCAGTTGAGAAGTGTGTGTGTATGTGTGTGTGTGTGTGCGCGTACGTGCATGCATGCGTGCATGTAAATAGGAGCCTGCATTGATATGACAAGGAATCAAGGGTCACCAACTGGAAACGAGGATGTGAGTGGACCTCGCGTTACTGTCAGCTTCCAGCCACAAACTGTATCTATTCTGGGAAGTATTTTGCAGACATGAGAACTCATTCTTTTATACTCTACTTGTCGATGCACCAGGGTTATGGGTAACAAGCTATTGTTCTGAGACACATACATTTATGTGTATGTTTATACATATACATATCACTTTATAATCCCCCCTTTTCATTCCTTACTCCCTCCACACACAAATACACAGATAGATAGATAGATAGATAGATAGATAGATAGATAGATAGATAGATAGATAATAAATAGGTGATAGAGATAGATTAGATAGATAGGTAGGTAGATAGATAGATAGATAGATAGATAGATAGATAGATAGATAGATAGATAGATAGATAATAAATAGGTGATAGAGATAGATTAGATAGATAGGTAGATAGATAGATAGATAGATAGATAGATAGATAGATAGATAGATAGATGATAAATAGACAGATGGTAGGTAGGTAGATAGATCTTTATGATCACTTAATTTTATTTATTCATCATTATTTTATTCTTTCTGACATTTTCTTTTACTTTTAAATTTTAAATTTTCATTATTATCCTGTTTGTCTACACAAAGACATTCCACAGCACAGAAAACAACTTTGTGGAGTTTGACTCTCTACCTTTAGACAGCTTCCAGGGATCAATCTCAGGTAACCAGGCTCCAACAGCAGGAATCTTTACCATATTTAAAAAATATATACTTTTTCATATAGTAATATTGTTTATTCTATTGTGTGCATATGTGTGCATGTGTGTGTTCATGTGTTTGAGTGTACACACAGAACATGGTACATGCATGGAAGTTAGGGGACGATTACTGGGAGGTCCATGCTCTCCTCATACTGTGGGACCTGAGACTCAAACTTTGATCTTAGTGTTTGCACAGCAAGCACATTTCCCCCACTGAGCCACATCACCAGTGTTCACACAGTTATTTTGCAGCATCCTGTTCTTGATTAATAGGCTTCTAAAATATTTCTTTATCTGCTAATTAACGTTTGTTTATACTCCTGGAAATATTTGTTTCTTCCAGTATCTATGTCTATTTCTCTTAGTTTTTCTTCACATTATGGCTTTACTCAATTGACAATATGATCTCATATCTCCAGCTCATGTGAAAGAAGGACTTTTTAGAATGGTTGAGTGAATATCATTAGGGATGATTTACAGGAAATTTCCATTAAAGAGTAAGGCTCAGGAATGCATTTTAAAAACTCTAAATGCTTAGATGCACTCTGGAGAATCCTGTCCCCACACTCATCGACTTGAACCTCTCTAGACTACTTTAATTTTTTATTGAGAGGAGGAACCTTCTGCTGTGTCCTCACAGGATAGAATGTAGAGAACTGAACACTAAGATACTAGGCATACAACTCATCTCTCTATGGATATCACTTTAGCACACACAGACACATACAGGCATAGACACACATGCACACACACACACACACACACACACACATTCAGCCCTCCCCTCACATCATTTTGGACACTACTACCTACCAAACATCTCCAGGTTTGGGCAAAGGACGAAAACACCCTCATTGGCTTAGCTCTTCGCCTGCTATCATCCTTCCACTGCTCTCTCCTTGGCATATGAGTTCCACCGTGCACTTGATGGTCCTCCTCACATCCTCTCATTGTGAGTTAGATCTGCTTTATACCTTCGCTATTATTTTACAGAGAGCTTGGGGTTAAGGAGATAAACATACATGCAGTTCTCATTTTGACAGTAATTTTCTCTTTTGGATTCACCATTGCGGGAGTGTAAAGACCAGTAATCCTGGGTTGGAATCTCAGATCTCCTGTACTCTTCATGCTAAGAGCAGTTCGGAGATTTGGTTGCCTCGATGATGACCAGAAATATCTCCTTGGGTGTTAGCTGTGAATGATAGTAATAATATGATAGCAATAATATGGCTATGAAGACATGAGCACAATGCATTGGCATGCTTGGTGAGCTCCTTTCACATGGGGGCTGATGTGATTCTGAGGGAAGAAAGGCTTTCTAATGCCATGGCCTGCCCTCTCCTCAAATACATATATATATATACTAATGTGACTCTCTGTAGATAGATCAAACGTGTGTCACTCCACACACTTTAGAATCTTTCTTTGAATATTCTAGGCCCTTTGTGGAGCCGTCTGCATGGAACACGGTTCCAGGCCAACACAAGGATGATTTAGCTTTAATTGTCAAGCAGTCGTGACTCCTTGGGACTGTTTGTTTTCCATTTTAATAATTACCTATTGAAGCAGCACTGACTAAGCTGTGACATGACAAACCAGTGTGCCCCAATTAGAGCCCATTATGGGATGGATGCGTTAGTGCTCCTGTGCTCTCCTGTGGTGGACACGGACTCTGCGGCTACTTATTTGCCTAATGAGGTGGAGTCAGGAGCCTGGCAGACGGGAGGCTTTTGACAACATTTATTTCAAAGGAGCCAAAAAACGTATTTCAAGGAGGCATGAAAATATTCATACACTGCTAAGTTTGTGGAGATAGATTTATTTCCTTTGGGAGATAGATTTATTTCCTTTGAGCATAGTAGTTAAAAGCTGCTCACAGACACACACACACACACAAAGTTCCAGGTTTTATTTTAATAAACAGCTATTGCCTTCTAAGCCCTACTGTGTGCACGGTACAAAAACAAACCCAAATTGCTGATGAGACATTGTTTTTAGTCTTGCCTCCATTAAACAACCACACTTGCTTGCCAGGCCCTGTACAAAGGCACCAGGGCCTAATAGCAAATAAGAAGTGTGATTCTCTCCTGACTTTACCATGTACTGTATAACTCAGTGAGCACCTGCAGACCATGGTGGGAGCAGAGAAAGGGACACAGGGTGTTGACAGACGCATTGTAGAGAGGCCGGCTTGGTCTGTGTCAGTGAGAATCCTGTAAAAGGATGAATACTCTGAAGTATAGGGCAGCTTTAATTATGGGCAAGAGAAGAAAGAAAGCTCAGGAAAATGCAAAGGCCCTGCAGTTGGAGTGAACTCACAGAGCTCCGGGCACGGAAGGGAATAAGATGGATGTTGACACAGGAGATAAAGACCAAAGGAACAAGATAAAGCTTTAAGTCCCTTCTCTCATGACACACATATTGCCCCTCTTAGCTTCACTTTCTTTCATCCATTTATTTATTCTTTGATCCAGTCAACTAACAGATTAAAAAACGATTCATTCAGAACTACAAGTTCATGTTGCTTCTGTTAGGCACAGATCCAGCCATGAGTAAGACACAGAGCAGACCCAAAGAGTCACAACAGAGATAATACCCAGATGTGTAAGCAAACAGTAGAAGGACATCATCCTCCATTAGTGTCTAGAGCCTCAGAATTGTCCAGAGGAAGAGCAGAAGGGAATATCAAGAGAAATAAAATACACACAGATGCCCAGAAAGCCTGGGAAACTCCCATGGGCTCCTAAAGGCTCCCAGTGTAGACCGTGAGATCTTAACTGATGGAAATGAGCGTAGAAAAGTCCTCCCCAGCTCTTATAGGTTTGTGGCTCTGTCTTAAGGGTCCTTGGATTTATCTTTCACTAAGAGTTATGGGAAGCATTTAGGGATTATTGGAGGGTTAACTGGAACTTCAGATTTGTGCTACAGGGGATGGTGCATGGAGAATGGAAAATTTGCTGAGGGGCCACAGGAGGAAGCATGCTGAGAAGTGGCAGTGGCCTGAGTTGAGTTAGTGGCTACATGCGTTGAAGACCTTTTCAAAGGGCAGCTGCTATGTGGGTCTATGCCACTATGGATGAAGAGAAAGGGTAAGGTTGGGACTGTTCGCAGAGCTTCTTGATTAGAAAACTAAGGAAAAGTGGACAGCACTCAAGAGACAGAAAGAGAAATAATCTGCTCTTCTCTTTCCAAGCAAGCATTAGCTACTTTGACCCTTTAGAAAGGTTGTCTACACTGCAATCTGCTCCTGAGCATCTGGGACCAAAATCTGTTTAACAAATATCAGAATTATTTTGACTACAAAATTTTGGAGAAATAATCAACTCTTGAAAATCAGATAGGAAGCAGTTATTGACAGTGGCATGTCTTTACAGGATGATTGATCAAGGCCTTAAGGGACAAAAGACACGTCACTGGGGAATCAATGAAGGGATGAATAGTAGGAAGATATTGTTGACAGCAAGCACAGTAGTGCAAAGTTCAAAGTTCCTCAAAAAACTGGAAATGGCCCACTGGTTCTAGAGGATAGGGCATAGGTAGGAGGAGGCATAGAAACCCAGAGATTCTGGAGGGGGCTGATTACAGAGGCTCACAAGATGCGCCCACGAGCATGACAAATTTCAGGCCTGCAACTGGTAGTATCTTTCTGTAGAAAGTAAATAGAATCCATTTATTACAGGAAATTCCAGCCTAGAAAAAGCTAAATTAACTTCTTTATGACAGGAATTCTGTCTTTTGACATGCATTAGACACCTCCAACAGAAGCCGCATCATAGCGCTGTGGTTGTTGTTTCTTGTCTTGTGGGGTTTTTATTGTTGTTGTTGTTGTTGTTTTTTTTTTGTCAACTTGACATAGGTTTGACATCTGAGAAGAAGGAACCACAGCTGAGAAAATGTCTCCACTAGATTGTCCTCTGGATAAGTCTGTGGAGCATTTTCTTGATTGATGTGGACAGGTCCACTGTGAGTACTGCTATCTCTGGGCAGATTGTGCAGTGATGTGTAAGATATCAAATGGAGCAAGCCCTGGGAATCATACCAGTGAGCATAGATCTTCTATAGCCTCTGCTTCCATTTCTATGCCCAGGTTCACGCCTTGGGTTTCTGCTCTGACTTTCCTTGATGGTGGAGCATGGTCTGGAAGTGTAAGATGAAATAAACCCTTTCATCTCCAGGTTGCTTTTGGTCATGGTGTTTTATCACATCAAGAGAAACAGTAACTGTAAGATCATGTGGGGTGATTGGTTTTATTGTATGGTTTTCGGAGTGTCAATTTCTGTACCTATTTTACTACACACTGATGATACCTCAAAAGATATCGATAATTCTGTGTCTTTGGGTTTAGGAAACTGTTATAGGCAACGCTTCAAATTAGAATGACAGAAAGCCAGATCTGTGTTTCAGAAAGATTAATGCTAATTTAGTGAAGAGAGTAAAGTGGGATTCATAAAAGATCGACTCAAGAACCAAAAGAAGTTAAATAAGAGAACAAGAAAACAGATTCATATAAGCCAAAGCTAATTAGGATTCTGTTGTGGAAACAGACATGTCCACATGCACGTGTGTGTGTGTGTGTGTGTGTGTGTGTGTGTGTGTGTGTGTGTTAGGCAGGAACTGTTGGGGGCTGTGTGTGTGTGTGTGTGTGTGTGTGTGTGTGTGTGGTGAGAGAGAGAGAGAGAGAGAGACAGCATTCATGTCTGCGTGTGTGCGCATGTATGCATGTGTATGTGAGTGTGTATGTTAGTGGGCATTTTGTATGTCCTATTTGCGCCTGCAAAAATGAAGGAAACTTTATTAAGAGTACTTTTTTTTTAAGTTTTGTGTCAATGTGGGATGTGAGTGTTTTAAGCTCCTACTGTATTTGTGAAGTCTGGTGGGATGTGAGTGTTTTAAGCTCCTACTGTATTTGTGAAGTCTGGTGATCCTTCTGATATGGGATTCCCTTCTGTATGCTATGATATATTTCATTACCGTTGGTTAATAAAGAAGCTGCTTTGGCCTGACAGAGCAGAATAGAGCTAGGCAGGAAAAATAAATTGAATGTTGGGAGAAAGAAGGCAGAGTCAGGGAGATGCCATGTAGCTACCAAAGGAGACAGACACCAGAACCATAAGGTAAGCCACATCCTTGTGGCGATACATAGATGAATAAAAATGAGTTAATTAAGATGTAACAGCTAGCTAGGAATACACCTAAGCTATTGGTAACTAATATAGTTTCTTTGTGATTATTTGGGTCTGGGTGGCCAAAAAACATAATATGGTCTCTGGTCAAATCCTCCTGCTTACTTTGTGAGAGATTTCCAGTTGGCTGCCCACTGGTTCAGTACACTGACTTACAGAGAACAGATAAACATTGCCTGCTATTCAGTGTTGATGGAAAGCAGGCTCCACCCTTGCCTGTTGAATTTTGAGTCTGGGCTCTTCATTCTATCATGTTTTCTCTAAGCTGGGGCTAAGCTGGGATTTGAAGAATAAGATCTGTGTGGGTTTTCTTAAAGCAGTAGAAACATTTAAATTAGAAGGAAAAGTACAAGAGGGTATACGAAGAGGGAGATAGGAAAGGTTTAGCCAGCAATTCGGACAGTGTTGTTGTGCCAAAGATGGTAATCTGGTAATCTCTCTCTGAGTTCTCCTGTCCTTCAAGGCTGGGCCAGCTCCACGGTCTATAGCACATTCAGTAACATAAGTCCTCCTCACACACAGGCATGTCATGCTTGACAACACATTCTGCTATTGCTGTCTTAAAATCCCTGGTGCTTCGTGAACAGAGAACCTTGTGGTTTTATTTTACAGTGGCTCCTGCACATAACAATCTCAGAGTCGCGGGCTGGTACCTTGTGCATACTTTTTACCCGCTGACACCCTCCTCACTTGGGTAAATGCCTCTAAATCTTTACGCTGTGGAGGTTCCATCACCTGAACATACATTTCAAACCTTATCTCTCCCATCAAGGTGTGAGCTCCCTGCCAGTGCCTTCAAAGGCTCGTGGTAAGCACACAGCAAGCGAGGCACGTCTAGTGGTGGGTGAAGACACGCCTCCTCACAAACCCACTCACACCAGCAATTTCATACTGCTTAGTCCTGCAACTATGGCTTTGAGCAAACTTGGAAAAATAAAAACAGAAAGAGTGAAACAATTCCAGGATGAGAACTGGACAAGTGAATTAACCCGGCAATGACAGGCACAGAGCAGACACAGTTACCCATATATGATGACGAGCGCTCACTGTTACTGGATGTGTTATATGCCCTGTGCCGTTTTAGACTATGCAACCCCTCTGTGACGTGACTGCTGCTAACCGTTTTGCAAATGAAATTAAAAACAAACACGATTATCACCTCACCCACAATTACATCAAAGCCAAGATCTGAACTCAGGACCAACCAGGTTCTCAGAAGCATGGTCCTTAAGTTTGCCTCTTTTATCTTACCTGTCTGAGAAGACTCAAATGGAGCCGTGTAGCATTACCAGCCAGTGTGGCCTATGTGATAACACTTTTATTCCTCCCACCGAAGTGTGCCCAGCTGGCAGCAGGCTTCGAAACCTGCCTTCGACCTCATACCTTTCCTTGGCCTGCAGGCAAGTTTGTTGTTCTCTACTACGTAAAGCAGACTTAGTCAGCATTTGGAAGCAGCACGCACCCAAGCTTTGTCACCCCAGGTCCCACCACCTCACACACCCAGGGAAGGAATCCAAATTTTGCATTCAGTTCTCCAAAAACGTCTGCGATCCCCACGTGTTCAAGCCATTGTTCGGGGAACCTACGCTACTTTTCAGATGTAAATCCATACTCTTTCATCTTTATCTCCGGTTCAGTCCTTGTGGCTCTGTCAGATGCCAAATGGAAATTGCAGGGTCTCTATTTGAGGGAGGTTTAATATGATTATTTTCCTCCTGCGTTTATTCCATAAATATTTATTGAGTTTAAGATATACACAACCTTGCTTGCAAGTTCAAGGTGCACGTAGCACTGGGATTCTGCCTTCTTTCGCTTGCCACACCGGTGTCCTCATGCTGAGGACAGCAGCCTTGTTTGTGTAGCACCTTGAACCCTTCACCATGTTTCTGACATGCTGGGCAAAATTTGCGATGTGGTCCATCCTGTGGCCTCTAAAATTGCCTGTGGTCAGCAGTTTTCTGCTTAAGGTGAGGAAAATAACAGACTATGGAGGTGTGGGAAGGAGCATTTGGGGCTGGTTCCCAGTAAACAGAGACTTCCTGCTCAGATCTCTCTCTCTCTCTGTGGACCAGGAAGATTGATGGTCCATGATTCTCTTCTACAGCTCCTTCGTGGTTCAGAACAGGGCAGAAGAGCAGGCAAGACAAACCAGTTACTTTGTAGTTTTATTTAACTGGGCCTACTGACTTGAATTTTTTTCTTTAATTTTTTAATTAAAGTGCAATTGCATCGTTTCCTGTTTTTCTTCCTTCAACTCTTTTCATGCCTCCCCCACCTCTCCATCTCTCTCTCTCTCTCTCTCTCTCTCTCTCTCTCTCTCTCTCTCTCTCTCTCAATTTTATGAACTCTATTTTTAATTGTTATGATACACACACTCAAATATATAGATGCTAACTGCTCAGTTCATATAATATTACTTGTATGTATATGATTTTAGGGCTACTAAAAATGTGGTATATATACACTTTGTAATACTTGTCAGTCATGAAAGTTATCAAGCATCCTAGTGGTGGAGCATAGAAGACATGCTAACTAATGTAATACTTCGGGCTAATTACTAAATCACTAGGTAATCTGGGCATGTCTCTCCCTTTCTCTATAGTTCAGTTTCCTGTCCACAAAATGATGATAGGCCAAACCTAATGGCCTATAAGCCCACCTTCCAACCTGAACCTTGTCAAAAGAGTATTTCACACTACCGAGAATTAGGCAAGCTGTAAAATTTGGAAGAACTGTCCTCAAGATTACCCTAATTCCTGGCATCAGCTACAAATAGAAGGTCCCAAATTAACCCCAATTTCAATACTTTGTCAGGAGAATTAGCAAAACTCATTGAATGCTGTCATGGACACGGTTCCAGCTCGTTATAGGGAAAAGTACATATTAAGGTCAACCAAGGAAGCATTGTATTGAACATGATCTGGAGGCATCTCAGGCAAAGCTTCCCTTGTTTTCAGCATATCACCCTCCTGTCATCACTATGACAACCTGCCCAGGGTACCATCAACCACCAGAGCTTTTCTAAGCCTGGTGGTCGGGCTTGCCATTGGAACACCATTGCGCAGGTCCCATGGGCATGACTAAGTTGTTAATGATTGCCACAGAATTGGACTCAGTAACTAGGTGCATGGAAAATCACGTGACCCAAAGCTCCCAGCCCAAATCAAGTAATCACTGTACCGTAGTTGGTTCTACCCTAAGGTGCCCTGTGGCTGTCCCCCAACCTAAAGGACAAACTGTTCACATGTATAACACAGCTTTACCTCCTGCAGCTTAAAAGAAAGGGCCAGCTTCTGTTGGGGCTAGGTCAAATGTTACATTTACTGTTCATTACTTTGTCTTAGAGTTTCTATTGTTATAAAGACACACCATGACCATGGCAACTCTTATGAAGGAAAACGTTTCAGTGGGTGGCTTACTGTTTCAGATGTCTAGTCCATCACCATCATGGTGGGACACAGCAGCATGCAGCCAGCCACTGTGCTAGAGACAGAACTGAGAGTTCTACGTCTTGATCCAAAGGTTATAGGGAAAGAACTGTGTGCCCCTGCGCCTGGCCTTAAGCATCTGAAACCCCAAAGCCCGCCTGCACAGTGACACACTTCCTCCAACGCCACACCTCCTAATAGTGCCACTCCCTATGAGACAAGCATTCAGACACACAGGTCTGTCAGGGCCATTCCTATTCAAACCACCATTCTTTAAAAACACACACACTTGGGTGCATTAGAAGGCTGGGATATCGTTCAACTGTCATTGGTAGTTTGTTTGCCTAGTATGCCCAATGCCCAGGATTAGATCCCCAGGACTACATAAACCAGCCATGGTAACACACAACTGTAATCCCAGCACTGAGGAAGTGAAGGCTGGAGGGTTAGAAAGTCAGAGGTCTCTGCTATAGAGTGAGTTTGAGGCCAACCTGAGCTGCATTAGACCTGGACTCAAAAAGTGAAGTCAAAGACGCCTTAGAGCGAACACTGGTTCTCAACCTTCTTAGTATTATGAATCTTTAATACAGTTCTTCATGTTATGGTGAGCCCAACCATAAAATTATCTGTGGCTACTTTCTAACTATAATCTTGCTACTGTTATGAGTTGTAATGTAAATGTCTGATATGAAGAATATTTGATATGCGACTCTCAGAGGGATAGAGACTCACAGATTGACAACCACTGCTTAGAGTAACTAACAAAGCAGGCACTGTTGTGGGTGCTAAGTATAGGGTACAAGGAATTCCCGACTCCCCAGATATCATTCTCTCCTTGTATCGTAAGCAAAGACAGACCAATGTATACTCTCTGTTTGCACCACGAGAATAGAGGATTGGTGGAGGATTGGTGGGTATGGCTTTATTTATATAGAGGAAACCACCTTAGAAAGGTTGATTCCCCAAAGAAGTAAATCCCTGAGTTATGCTAATACCTGATGATGGACTTGAGATCAGAGAGGAAATCAGATTCAAAGGTTCTGGAGTAAGAGAACCTTTATCCCTGTGATATTTAATGAGCAATTAGGATGACCCTATGTCAGTGGGGGAGTTGGAAATATTTGGTGGTACTTCAGAGAAGACAAAAAAAAAAAATAATGGAACTATAGCCAGAGCCAAATCCTTCCACATCTCAAAAAGCTTTAGGTCCAAACATATAGGAACTTAGCAAAAGGCTTTGAGTAGAAAATGACATGGAATGATCTACATTTTAAAGGACTGACTTTGCTGCAGGGAATAAACTATGGTAAACTAAGGACCTGAACCTTAGCTTTTAATAGGCTCAGCAGTGAAGAGCTTGTATCTCAGCACCCATATCAAGTGGCTCACACATAATGTCCTTTGACTCCAGCTCAAGGGGTTCTGATGCCTTCTCCTGACCTCTGTGAGCACTGCATTTATGCGCACAAATCTGTGCATGCGCACACACACACACACACACACACACAGTTAAAATCTTAAAAATCAACCCTGTGCTGGTGGAGCAGACTGCTTCAGGAGGCCTGGAGAGTGGCTCGTGTTGAAACACTCTTGGTAACTAGAGCAGAGCAGCGTGGGCAGCATGGCATAGCAGCTGGGATAGTGAGAATTGGTCAATTACAGATACATGTTGAAGTTAGAGCTGGCAGATTTGATGGGAAGCATGCGGGGAAGAGAGGAACTCAGTGACAGGAAGTGGAGCTGGCATGGCAGGCAGCGCTAAGGATGGAGATGCTGCATAGGCACCCAGGGGAATGTCGGCTCAGCTGCTAAGATTAGGGGAGAGGTCCATGCTCAAAGATCAGATCTGGAGCTATGAAATCATCTGGGTGCTAACTGAGGAAAGAGCTGGGGATGTGAAGTCCAGGACTCTGACCTCTACAAGTCAAAGCAATGAGGAAAACCCAGCAGGTGTGCCTCAGAGCTAACATCCAGGCAGCTCAGAGGAAGAGAGGTCAGGAACCAGAAGGGAAAGTACCTTGAAGAGAAGGCTGTACTGTTGCACACTTAAAACTGTCCCATAGCTGTCTCAAAGGCAGTGAAGCACCAAATTCTAGACGTCATCAGAGAGTCTTCCATTGAGCATGTGACCACAAAATTCTGCTCTCCAATCTAATCTACGAAAGCCCTGGTTGTTCTCATATATGAGAAAGGATGCCTGCGCCATAACAGTTTCGAGATAAACAACCATAAAAAATCTTTTTCGGGAAGACATCTACCTATATTGGGTTTTGTCTCCCAGCTGAAACTGAAGCCATAGGTGTTTGGCCAAGCAGTTGGCCTATTTGATGGGAAACTGCCAGAGAGTAACTATGGGTTATGGTATGCCAGGTAGGTACGTTTACAGTTTTTGTATTTGGTTACTCTGTTCATTCAGTTTGGCAGTTCTAGAGTGAAATGAAAAATTGCATTCAAATAATCTGTTCTGTAAAATCTTAAGTAGAAATTTATGACCATACATATTTTTATAATTTGATTGTATAACCTGAAATAGTTTTGAGAGTCATCAAATGCTATATCCAGTTCTTAGTAGAATAACTGTTTCTGAAAGAATATGTAAAAATGCTTTTCTGTCAATGGGATGACATGTTTGGGAGCAGTTCCTCTGCACCTTTGCTGTTCAGTCTGGAAAAACCCTAGCATATCTGGTTACTTACCCCGAGAACTACAGCCAATTTTGAGACATTTCTAAATATAAACCTTTTTTTCCAAAGATTGGTACAAAAGAAAGCTAACTTTGTAGTGAATCAAATATTTTGTATTGATTGCATGTTGAAATTATATATTTTTGAATGTATTGAAATAATTGTATTTTCATAAACTAGGCATTTAAAACAATTATTAAAATGAATGACTTCTGTTTTTCTAAACTTTTCAATGTGGCAGCAGTCAAATTAATGACAAATACTTGTATCACTTTTCTGAGGCTCAATGCATTGTGTGCACACTGATCTAGGCACATTTTCTTACAAGTTTCTTCTGACTTCCATGAACAAAGGATGATCTGATCTTTCCAACACAAGGCTTTGGCTTATAATATACTTCATGTAATCAATTTATTTTTTATTTTCTATTACTAGAAAATGATACATTCTAAGAGTTTAAGGGTTTTTATTTTGTGGTTTGGTGGTGGTGATGGTGGTGGTAGTTTGTTTTTTAGGGTTTTGTTTTGCTTTGTTTTTGACAAAAATACCAGGGCAAGAGGTTTATAAAGACTCCACATAGCCATGTCATGTTCACCTTTTTGTCTAAAACTGGCAGCAGCTTACTTTGTTCTTTGCCATTTTTATGGTAGAACCTTAATAACTACCTTTACCGTGAGATGTCTGGTAAGTTGGAAGGACACGGCACTCACTGGGAATGCCAGCAGTGATGGTGGCAATGGCTTGTTACTCATCCTTTAGGAAGAGCTCTATTCAGATATAACTTACACTCCATAAAATCTAATGTTTGAAAGCACCGTACTCATCAGTCTTGGGGATCATCGGACTTGTGTAAGCATCTGTGTCCTCTCTCTAATTTTAGAACATTTTTGCTACCCTAAAAAGAGCTCTTGAACCCAGTAGCAGATCCTACATCCCCTCCCCCACGGCCCCTGATAGTCACTAATCTATTTTCTCCCTACAAATCTGCCTACTAACTTTTCAAAAAGTAATGGATTTTTTTGTCTGGCTTCTTTCACCAGCCATAGTTTTTGTTAAGTTTCATCTATGACATGGCATGTATCAATACTTCACTGCTTTCTCTTGCTAAATGCTATTGCAGTGTGTGTGCAAGTGTGTGTGTGTGTGTGTGTGTGTGTGTGTGTGTCCATCAATCAATGGGCATTTGTGTTGTATCCACTTTGGGGTTATTTTGAATAATACAGCTGTGAACATTCATGCACAAGCCTTTTTGTGCTTTCCGTTCTTTTGACTGTGTATAGGTGGTGTGGCAATCGCTGTGCCCTGTGAAATGGCAAAGCTTTGAGTAACTGTGACATCTAGTGTGGCTACACTCTGCAGTCCCAAAGTCCCAAGGATTTTATCACATCCTCGCCAACCTCACAGTTATGATTTTCAGTTGACAGAATATTCACCCTGATGAGGGTCAAATCAGAAATCTAGAGGCAGGTAGTTTAGAAAAGAAACTGAGGAGATCCCATTGCGACCCTTGCTACTCACCTCCACCAAGCACAGTGGTTAAGGGCATGGGCTTCAGAGACCCAACGTGGCTGAGCCAGACTCCTATTTCTCTGACAAGTCCCTTCTTTAACGCTCTTCTACCTTCAGTAAAATGGAAATTATTATAGGGCTTACTTTAGGAACTATAGAGAGTATTCAGTGAGATGGAGAAAATAAAGCCCTTTGCACAGAGCCTAGTGCCTATGCTCATTAAATGTTAACCATCATTATCGCATCAAGAACTCAATAGTTGCTCAATATGTGAAGACACCATCATTTGTGCAACTAATTCTGTTAATGGATGCTTAAGTTGTTACCCACTCCTCAAACAAGACTCTGAGAAATAACTTCATGTCTAAGTTTTTTTTTTCTTGAACCTTACCTTATTTTCTAAGGGTAACTTCTATAAAGTGATATTTTTGGTACATTGTTTTAGATCTACAAGTTGTTTTTCAATATATTCTTCTTTATAAAGTATACTAACGCTTTGCTTTGTGTATGATAAGCAGGTGCTAGACAGTGCCCCCAGAGAGCTGCTTAACTGGTTTTGGAGATCATTGCTTGTACTTAACAAATATGATGCAAATTAAAACTACCCTGTACAAGACAGCCAGTATTAACTCCAGAACCACTGATTGAGAACAGTTTAAGATGATGTTTTCTTTTTGGCCCTCAGATCTGGGCTTCGGATTTTGTGCTTTGGCTCTGTTTTCATCAGCACCACAGAAGACAAGAAGAGAAGCCGCCAATGAATGTTTTTGTAGATATTTTTGATTCACACCTAGGCTTATCAAGGCAAGGGTGAAGAAACTATGGGGCCTGGACTGTAGAAAAGGAAGATTCCTGGAGAGTGAGATTGACCAGCGTTTCTTACACTGTCAGGTGTAGGAACCTTCCAGAAGCAATCATTCAGGAGTCTATCATGATAATGTCATAACCAACTTGAAAGGAATCAAAGGATTCATAAGATTTCTTCTGCTAGCCAGGCAGTGGTAGCACATGCCTTTAATACCAGCACTTAGGAGGCAGAGGCAGGTGGATCTTTGAGAGTTCAAGGCCAGCCTGGTCTACAAGCTAGTTCCAGGACAGCTAGGACTGTTAAACAGGGAAATCCTGTCTAAAAAACAAACAAACAAACAAACTTCTGATAAATATGAGTAATCTTTTTGTTAAAAGTAAGAATTTAAGAGTTGTTTAATATTGTCATAGAAGTTCCTTAGATAATGGAATGGTCTGGAATTGACTCAGTTTAGGAAAATAGTGTTGAGAAATAAGACAAAACTTGGAACAGATAATAGGCGGGCGCAAAGATAGCAAGGGATAGGTGCAAAAGGGTAGGAACACAGGGGTGCAATAAAGATACTTCAGCAAGGGATGGGTGCAGAGGGGCGGGTGCAATGGGGTGCAGAAAGATACTGCAGCAAGTGGTGAGTTTCTATTGATCTGCTAGTAATTGTTTAAAGACTGGATCTCACATTTAGAAAATAACAACTTGGTGTACATAGTTATTCTAAGAAACTTATTATTTCTTTGATACAACTGTCATCACAACCTATTTCAGGTCTTATACCACCATCATAACATCACTTGAGACCCGACTGGACAGAGATGCGCATCCCACACATCTTGGTCCCAAGTAGTCCCTAATCTGAAGTCCATACAGCACTGCGAGGGCCGAAGACTTTTGTAGCAATTCTTTTTCTGTTCTGCCAGTCAGCTGACATGGAGACTTCTTATTAATTATTAAAGCTTGGCCTGTAGCTTAGGCTCGGTCCTAACTAGCTCTTATACCTTAAATTAACCCACTTATATTAATCTATGTTTTGTCATGTGGCATTACCTCTCTTCCATCTTCTTCTCTGTGTCTCCCACCCCTTAATTTTTTTCTCCTCTTCCTTTCTCTCCCCAGAGATCCCACCTATACCTATTGCCTAGCTATTGACTGTTCAGCTCTTTATTAAGCCAGTCACAGCAGTATATCTTCACACAGTGTTCAAAGGTCCCACAAAAGGCTTTGTTTTCCTTTCCTAAGTGAAATGCCATGCTAAAGAATTACTCATGGAGGATTACATGCTGTAGCATGCACAAGAAAGAATTACAAACTTGCTTGACATTCAGGAAGTCAGTCTCTGGGCAGCCAGCGCTTAAACCACCTCAGAGAGTAGGGTGGACACTGGGTGAGTGGAATTCCTGGAAAGGAAATCCATGGGATTCCTCCATTGAGGATGTGTAGTTAAATCTGAAGCCACAGAGGCACCAAGAAGGAAAAGTCTTCTTTCCTCACATTTATATCAGCATTATAGCTTATAGGCTTCTTTTGCAAGGTGCTAAAATATCATCTATATTGCTTCTAGCTGTTCATCAAGACAACCAGAGGTCATAACACTCGGGTTTCTAGGTCACTTGTGTTCATGGGGCAGACCGACGTGTAGTGTGCCTCTCTGCAGACAGAGGTCTTCATGAAGGACTGTGGAGAGAAAGCCATCATTCATCTGGAGAGGTCTGGCTTTAGTCCAAGCCTGGACCAAGTGCTTCCCTTACATTGTCTCTGAAGCCACTCCACAACCCTGGGAAGGGACTGCTAGGGCTCTGGCCTGCTTTGTAGACACAGAGGCCCAGAGATGCAAAACCGCTTGCTGAAGCTCAAGGAATTCATAAATGCGTGAGCAGGGGTACAAACTGGGACTGCCTGACACCTTAAGACTACATTATAACTCAGGAGACTGGAGTGGATCAAAGGGCATAGGTTGCGCTCAAGGGTCTCAGTGTGTGTCAGAAGCACTAGCCTACCTGGGCAAGCAAGGAGAGTTGTGTTGGGAGAGGAGACTAAGGACAAGGGTGAGGAAAACAAAGATGTATCCACTCCCTGTTGTGCTGAATGGGGTAGCATAGGAGTGTGGTGTACTTGTAATTGGCTCTTTTTATGGACACTCAAGGCTGAATTAGGTCAGCCTTTCCAAGCTCCCTCCACAACCCACTTTGGAGCTTGTGGCCCACTACTTAAACTATAAATTGGATGCTAAGGTCCGTGATGATGAAGACTAACTAGCCATCTCACAAACTGACGTGTGGACTCTCCATCCTGGGTCCTCGCCTGGCACACGAGTGTGCTAGAAATCGACGGTGGTAATACGACAAAACGAAACGAAACCTCTAAGCAATGGTGAAGCATTCTTTCCAGATGTTATTTTATTTAATCTTCACAGAGGTTTTATAAAATTGATGCCATTTTTCTCCCTAACTTATAGGTAAGAGAATTTGTGGCTCAGTGAGATTGTGTAACCTGCTCGCAGACACAGGAGTATAATAGTAGGTAGATGAAATAAGCTTTCCCTGATGTCACCGCTTGATACTTGATGTTATGCTATGGCCTGTCTATTTGAATATTTTATTACATTGTGGTGTGTGTGTGTGTGTGTGTGTGTGTGTGTGTGTGTGTGTGCGCGAGAGAGAGAGAGAGAGAGAGAGAGAGAGAGAGAGAGAGAGAGAGAGAGAGGAGCGAGCACGTATAAATGTGAAAGTCAAAAGGACAGCTTGTGGAGTCAGTTTCTCCTTCTACTATGTGAGTTCTAGAGATCAAATTCAGGTCATCAGGCTAGGGTGTGGGCACCTTTATCTGCCGAGCTATCTTTCCAGCCCCCTTTCAAGGTGTAGCCCATGCTGGCCTTAAACTTATGCTTCTTCTGCTCCTAGCCCCTACACCGGTGGGCTTGATTATAGGATGTGGCCCACCTCAAAGCTCACATTCTTCTGTGAAGGAAGGAACTTTATTTCATATTGTCTGTACTCCCAATATTTAGACCAATGCTAGCACATATCAAATGTCTAGTAATTTTTAGTATACATACATGTAGGACTGAATGGGAACAATTATTCCCATAGCAGCAGGAGGTATAAGCTAGAAAACTGCAGGCTGACAGTAGATTGTTTCTACCTGATTTTTGTCATAGATAGAGGAATAAAAGACTAAATACCACTAACTATATTCGATAGTTTACTTATTTACTCAATGTGTATTACCATTCAATAAGTATAAGCGAGCATCTCTAAAGTGGCAGATAACCTGATCTTGGAGACATGATGAAAATATTTGGCGATAATAATGATAAACAAATGCTGGAAAATAAAGTGTCGTTAAAAAGGCAGAAATAATTGGAAAAAAATAGTAGAGGTCTATAGTGTGATCTCAGTGACGAGAAACAGCCTTCCATAACTCTGAAGTCCACTTAATGAGTGGAAATGGAAGTCCTTCTCGTTTGCCTTCCTATGACTTGTGTTTTTGTGTTGAGGAGGGAATGCAGGCAGAATATTGCAGAACATACCAAAGGGAAAATTTAGTTGACTCAGAGGCTAGGGGAAGGTTGTATTTCTCATGGCTTACCATGGAAAATTCCTCACACTTAATCTGACCAATAAGCCTGATCCCACAACATCATACAGCTCTACATCATACAACTCTATTCCAATCCGGCCCGTATTCTAAACTGACAAGGCAGTGAATTTCCCAATAGGTCCTCAGCCCTGCTGTTGTACGCATTCTCAGATCGTTTCATAAGAAGGCAAGACACCTCTGCTCCCTGATGCCCTGAGAAATGGACTTATCCTTTTCCTTCGCTTTCTTCTGTACCACATGCCAGTCTCCAAGAGAAGCAGAAAGGTGTGGTGAGGCTCCCAGCTCAATGTGCAAGACGCCAGCAGTAGAACAACCATGAAGCAGATTGCACCAACTTATACCAATTCTCATCTGTCACTTAAATTTTACATGTGGCTTCTGAACAAAGAGTCAAATGAGCATGTAAGATTTAACAACTACATGAAACTAAAATAGAATCTACTGGAAGCCCACCTTTCACCTCCTAATTGCAGGAAAGCATTTCGACTCCCCTCTTCCCCAAAAGATGCAGTTACTTTCTTGGGGTGGAAACAATATTATTTTTCACCCACCAGACACATCTATTTTTTTTTCTTTAAAACCTAGTGGCAATTCTCAACCTCAGTTAAGGACTTGTTTTCCCATTTTTTAAAAAAAAACTTCAAATACTTCTTTCTAAATTGTGTTACCCGAAGCATTCATTGTATGTATATAATTAACTCACAGGTCCCTCAGGGCCCATCTGGCTAAACTCGTGGAGTTTAACTGAGCAAGACATTTGCTGATGTCTCTCCCTACAGTGACACTCAGAGAAATGCATACTGCTTCCTAAGAAAATCAGAGAGAAGTTCTTTTCCAAATTGCTCTTCTCCTGGTTTGGACTGCTCTGTTAAATTATTTTGTTTGTTTCGTAACAGTAACAAGCTCATTTTCTTTCGAATGTGGAATTTGCCATTTAGGGAGGTGTAGGCTGAGGAGTGGATCCTGCCATTGCTCTGAGCTGAAGAAGACAGGTCTTTTGTATGTGCCATTGGATTCTTTAAAGTCTATACAGGTAGCAGTGGCTCTCGTTGGTCCTGGTCTTCCTTCTGCATTCAGGGACCTATTATGCTGAGGGCATACGGTAGACATTCTGAAGAAGCTACACCTGAGCTGAGAAGCCCCTGTATCTGTCCAAAAGAAAACTTAAAGGGCTACAGAGAGTGCGCTTCTCCAGTCGTAGTATATTGACCCATAACTCAGCCTGTATTATATAGACTACGTCTCTGACCATATAGACACTTATGCATTTCCGAACACCAACATGTTAATGTTAGACCACTTGGAAAGCAATCGGGCATGATAGCAGTCTCAAAGTTCTGGCCCCTGCTCTGCTCTCTAGTCCTTGCCGCCGAGAGGGCTAATCTTTGAATAAGCTCCTTTTCCAGCTTTCTCTAGGTTTGGAGCTCCAGGCCTCTCTCCCTTGAACTTCGGTAAGGGCAGTCTACTTCACATCCCGTTAGCAAAAGGGACCTAGATGTGGACTTCTACCTAAAGGAAGCTGCTTCTAAATGCAGACCTGAATAAAGTGCAGGCAGGTGTCTGGAGCAAAGCAACGAGCTAAGGGTCTCTGAGCACAAGCCCTGTGCCACCCTTGGCTACGTGGCACCAGAGGGGAGAGGTTGAAATAGCGCATCCACAACCACTCCCCCCCCCCACCCCGCCCCGTGAACCTGCAAGCTAGCCACTCGCTGTCCAGGTGTCCTTGGCTGCTGCATGCACACTTCTGCAACAGAGAGCAGTCGCAGCCTCTGCCTGGACTCCCACTGCTGCTGGGGAAGAGTCCTGGGGCTGCTGACGCGGTTGGGAGGAGCCTCGCCTTTAATGCACCAGCCGCCTCCAGCCTCCTGCAGCAGGAGCAGCAGCAGCTGCGAGTGCGCGCCTGTGGGTGTGAGGTGGAGAGCGCTGGCGCTGGCCACAGCGCCCTGCCTAGCTCCCTGCCAGCTTTCCTAGCCCCCGCCTGTGGGAGCCGCCCTCACGTGGGACCAGCACCCTCGTCTCGGCAAGGCAAGCCTGAATCCTGCCCCTGCCATCTCGCCACTGCAGTGTGGGTCCGGAAAGGCACCATTTTGTCGCGGCTGCCCGCTCTCCCAAGGGAGGAGGGCTCTCCTTTTTTGCATTTTGAAGCCACTGCCTACCAAGGGGAACCTGTTGGGCATCTCCCCAGCCCTGCTTGGGAGTGCCTCCTGGGCAGTCGGGCAGGACCAGACCTCTTGTGGGGGACCAGGGCTTCCTGGTACCCGGAGGCAGAGGAGGCAGGCACAGCATCCTCGCTGGGAATTGGAGCTGAAGTAAGCGCACCGTGCGGGAGGAGCCACCGCAGCCGCGGAGAACGAAGTGGAGGAGGTGACAGCTCCATTGCCGGGTTTTTATTTTCTTCTCTCTCCGCCTCCCCGTCTCCTCCTCAGGCTCGGACCATGGTGCAGTCCCACTGGCTCCCCTGCCCCCCTCTCCTGTGAGACTGGCTGCGGGGTGGGATCATGGATACTTGTCTGCCGGCTTCTGGTTCCCACGCAAGTAAGCCTGCTGTCAATGGAGGAGGACATTGATACCCGCAAAATCAACAACAGTTTCCTGCGCGACCACAGCTATGCGACCGAAGGTAATGCCAGCTCGGCCGCATTCCGCCGCTGGGGTCGGGTGCAAGTTGCGGATAGCTGTGCTTCGCCCAGCGGCCAGGCGCCTAGTGGCAGAGACTCCTCTGGGCTCTGGGGCTGGGGCTGGGGCGGAGGCTCAGACTAGGCTCACACCCGAATTGCCTAGGGATCAGCACATCCATCGGGGCTCTGTGACTAGAGCCCCAGTTCAGCAGCAGGTGGACCAGGTGCCCCCGGGAGTTAAAATGGCCTTTAGGGATTAGGCTTTTCAGGGCGCGGCTCCCAGGCAGACAGATGATCCCAAGGAAGCAGATGACCCCTTCTTGCCCTAAGATGCTTACAGGAATCTTGGACTGAGGGAAGAAGGGAGGGGGCCAGTGAGACCTTGATCCACCCCTCTCTGGGTATAGCGAGATACCATGGCTCTCCGTGGCTGCAGTGAGTAAGGGCACAGCTTCATTTCTTGCCCATTCATCTCTCTGACTCACTGGCTTACCTGCTCAGACAATCACAACCCCCTAAAAGCCCTTTGCAAAAGTGGGGGAGCCCTCTCCCCCTGGAAGTACGTTAGCCAGAAAATTTTAAAATGTAGCAGGGGAATCATGTTCCGCGGCGAGCAAACGAGGCTGACACGTGGGGCGAGCAACGGGATCCGTGGGGCCTTTAAAAATCACCATTATGAATTCTGCAGCAGTACTTTCTGCTGAATCAACAGCCAGCAGAAAGCAGGAGTGTTCAGCAAGCTGAGCTTTGGCACGAGGTGAAATTGTGCTCGCTAGCTCTCTCTCTCTCTCTCTCTCTCTCTCTCTCTCTCTCTCTCTCTCTCTCTCTCTCTCTCTTGCTCGCTCGCTCGCTCTCGCTCTATCACCAGCCTAAGCACTGGGCAAGCCTTCAGGGAAAGTCAGCAGGTGGATAGCACCCTTCCTTTTGTGTACGAGACGTTTTAGTTTCATTTAAATGACACAACTTTTGCATTTGAGCTTCATTTTCTACCTGTGGGTCTTGGTTTGGCAACTAATACAAAGCACTGCATTGTCCTATGGTCATAGCCCAGCCCGTGTGAGAAAGCGAGTGTGAAGGTGCTTAGGGAAAAGGTCCCGGGGCATTTTAGCCTGAGGTGGTTCTTCTAGAATGCTGAAATTTCTGTAATGTTTAATCATATCAGAAGAATGCCAGAGAAAGGCAGGGCTTCAAATAAGAGTGCCAGCCCTGGGGAAAATAAAAAGACACATGTGGGGGGAGGGAGTCATGGTGCCACCCTCTGCAAGCATCTCTGGAAGTTTAGATAGAAGAACTCCAAGTGCTATTAAAAACACTTCCTTCATCACCATGTCTGGGGACCATCGAGTCCACCATGTCTGTGGTACCAGATGCCCTGCAAGCCCTGAGACCCTGGGGATGAATTTTAAGATGAACCACCCATCCCTGCCCCATGATGAATACCATTGTTGCTGGGTTTTTTTAAACTATTTCCACAGTGGCGGTGTGATGTTAAGTCTTTGTGCTTTGTGACTGAGTGTGACCAGGTAGCATATGACATCTAGGCTTTCCATCCACCAGAGCAGCCAGCCTTGAGTCTGTTAGCTTTGTGGTGAGTGGGGAGCTTTTTGTGTGTGACTACAAAGAACGAAGGTTGCCTTCTTTATATATCCTATATTACATTGGACAGGCAAAAGGAAACCTAGCAAAGTGAGAAGGTGACTGAGCCAGGTGTATTGGAATGTCATTTGTGGAAGGAGGAAGTTTAAAATGATATTCTTTTTTGTTTCCAGGGTCTTGAATACTACCTTTGTACCTATTTAATTGCATGTTTTTTAAATAAATTCTAATTCTGGATGAAACATTTGAGTTTGTATAGTAACAATGAGGCATGAGCTTTTGATCTTTTCTGGTGTATATAATCAGTCTCTCATAAATGCCTGTACCTGGTCTTAGTGAAGAGTTGGGAAGAGGGGGAAATGGAATAAAAGCTTGGTGGTGTAAGAAACTCTCTCTAGTCTTGGTTTATTATTTTTCAGTTGAGCTGGACAGTAGAGAAGGAACCTATCTGCCCCTTCTAATGAACATTTGAGGAAGTGCCAGCCTGCCCCCAAGAGAGCACCAGATCCAAGTCTTCTCCCCAAAAGTTCTTTTTCTTCTTGACAATTTAAACCCACTTACTGGTGGATTATCATCTTCATCCTTTAGAAGATAGTATTTCTCTGTTTCCTTTATTATCTCTCTACATTTACTCTTCTACATGCTCAAATACAGCAGACTATTTTCCCCTAAACTCTCCTTCATGTTTTCTCTGAACCCCAACCCCCACCCTGCTTTGCTTGGATCACCCCACACTGCAGTGTTCTACAGTGTTCTATTTCAAGCTGAAAGGGGTTTGCTGTGTAGTTACTGTGAAGGACTCCAAGCTCAATTTGCATTGTAAGTGGTAGCTGCAGGCAGGCTCATCTGACTAAGAGCGATGCAAATGCTATGATCTCTCTCTCTCTCTCTCTCTCTCTCTCTCTCTCTCTCTCTCTCTCTCTCTCTCATCTATCTATCTCTCATCTCTCTCTGTCTCCTTTATGGGCCATCAAGATTACTACTCTCTCCTACCTTTTTCTGTCTTTCTGTCTTTCCTTGCTTTCTCAAGTCAGGATCAGCATCATCAGGCATTTTCTACTCCAAACATTCTTCTGAGATTTCTCTGCGCATTTCCACATATCCAGAGTGGGATGCCAACTGAAGCCCCTGAGGCCTGGAGATGTTGCTAGTTACAAGGCTACCCATTTAAGAACACGTAATCTTCAAGTAGAGACCATCCTAAATCCCACATGTTTTCACTGGGAAATACTGCGTGCCACCTCCTACCTCCTATGACCAGAAAGATGACAATGGTTTCCAGAGTGTACGAGCTGAGTTTCTTTCCATATAAAGTAGAATTCTTCTCAGAAGTAATTTTTAAATGTGCACAGAGGTGACATATAATGGGTGACAGAGTTGGGGTAACCATAAGCTTAAAGTCAACATATTGGTCGGTCAGATGTGGGACTCAAGATTCTCTAACCAAGGGTTCGTGTCTTGGATTTCTAAGATCTAAATGGGACCTTCTGCATTTTTAGATGTCTGCCGGAGTAATCAAAACTCCTGTTTTCAATACGGCAGTCTGTGGATTTTCTAGAGTAACCTTGTACTTTCAAATGGGGTCTTAAAGGACATGGGATTCACAGCCGGGCAGTGGTGGGGCACTCAGGAGGCAGAGGTAGGTGGATCTCTGTTAGTTTGAGGCCAGCCTGGTCTACAAGAGCTAGTTTCAGGACTGCTAGAACTGTTGTTAGACAGAGAGACCCTGTCTCAAAAAAACAAAAACAAACAAACAAAACAAGTAGAATTCACATTAGAACCCCCCAAAAAATTATCTGATACAGAGCAAGCATTCAGGATATCGGCTACCACAAATCAGCCCAATCCACCATAGCTGTGGCATTTACCTGTGCTTACATATCAAACATTCTGTCTTGTTTAGATTGCATATTGATTGGGGTATTTTTGAGGGGAAGAGTTATTAGAACATGGCAGAAGTCATCCTCTAGCCAGAGAACTTGTCATTTAGCAATTTTCTTAATCACTGGTTAATTGCTAGTTATATCTTGGCATCAATGAGCCCCATTTTCTCCCAGAAGCAGTAAGAAAAACTGTCTTGTTTATACATTATTAAAGAAAGAATGGGTTAACTTCTTCATGTGGTTCCTACCGGTTATGGGTTCTGCCTTTAGTCTTTCTAAAAATATCACCTGGCTTTCAGCAAAGGTTAAAATAGAAATGCATGTTCAAATACAGACATGGCCTCTGCCTTCAAGAGATGCCCAGTCCAGCAGGAGAGGTAAAACATTGGATGATTACTTTAGCAAGTCAATGTGTAGGGCACACCCATGGTGGAACATAGGTCTAGTCTAGATTAGGATCCAAGGCTAGGTTGTCATTTGGCAGTTTTAAGTTGTGAACTGAAGGATGAGTTCTACATTATCAAGAGCCAAAGGTGTCTTAGGGAGAAGGGACAATGGGCACAGGAACCCAGAGATTCAAAACCAACTAACATAGTCAAGGAATGGAGAGATGACTATTGTTGGACTGTAGCGGACGAGTATTTAAAAATGAGGGTGGAGTTGGTAGTGATGTGGAAGTACACCAAACGCAAGAATGATTAATGGAAAAACGGAAGAGCGGGTAAATAGATAGCAGTATGATAAAATGCTCTGTAAGGTTTTAATGATAAGACCCAAGTGGGCCCATGGATATTCACTATAAAGCAGTTTTGTTCGTTCTGCTGCCTGTTTGGAAATTTTCTTAATAAAGGGTTGGGTGAGGGGAACCTGAAGAGATATTCAGGGGCCAGATCCTATCGAACCTCATTGCTCAAAAGGAATTTGGATTTCGTCCAAAGATGGATGAAAAAACCACTAAAGGATTTTGCTAAAGGAGAAATATCAGTTTTGTTTTTTCAAAAGCTCAGTCTGGCTGCTGCATAGGGTGGGGTTAGAAGGGAGAATATGAGCTGGGTAGAAAGGGAAGCCGGGAGATAAGGAGGAGACACATTTATACCCAGGATGATGGCTGCAGTAGACATGGACTGGCAGGTGGATTAGAGACTCATCGTAGGGAAAGACTGTCTCAGACTTCCTTGATAAGATTGTTTGGGTGGGAATGCAGTAGCTGGTGCTGAAGACAACTCCCAGAGGTTTGCTTTGAGGATCCATACACAGGATCCTTGCAGAGAAACAGGAAACATACTTTGGCAGTTGGTAAGTTTTAAGAAAGCCATGACACATATAGTTTTACATCAAGACACTAAAGCTGTGGTTCTCAACCCCCCCCCCCCCCCAATGCTGCAATCCTTTAATACAGTGCCTCATGTTGTGGTGACTCAAACCATAAAATAATCTTGTTGCCACTTCATAGTTATAATTTTGCTACTGTTATGATTTATAGTGTAAATATCTGATATACAACCCCAAAGGAGTGGAGACCTACAGTTTGAGAACCACTGGTCTAGAGTAGGCAGTTATCTGCCTCTGATGCTCAGAAGAAAGTTCTAGACATAATATTTAAATTAGATTCAATAGTAAGAGAATATTAAAATTATCTGAAACCGTGTGAACAGATGAGCCACCTAAGAGAAGAGTATTTCAGAGAAGAACGTGAGGCACTGAGTGAGAAGTTATCGAGAAACTGATCCTTGTTTGGAATCAAGAAATTACAGCAAAAAGCACTTCACATGGCAATGGGGGTTTTGATATCATAATGACCCAAATACCAAAAGTTTCCGAGTACATGTCATGTGTGAGCAGGTGGTAAAATAAAAAAGGATCCAGGCTCAGATGTGCTGAGTTTGGACGTCTTTAAAGTTGAGAGCTCAGGGAAATTCTGCAGCATCAAGCGCGGGATTCCTCCTCCATCCCATGTAAGCTCCAAAGGGAATACTGTGATGGTTAAATCTGGGCAGGTGTGTAAAGATGACTTTTAAGATGAAGATACAGGAAGGCACTGGACCAATAAAAGGAGGTGGTGTCCCACAATAGAAAGCTGCCTCCAGTCCCTTCAATTGCTTTGGTATTTGTATGCTAATGGAAGATCAGGATGGTACACTTCCGATGCATATGGATGAGACTGTAAGCTCTCAGAAAAGCCTGGAATGGAAGGTGGGAAGAAGCTGCCTTGCACCGTCTGCTATTGTCAATGACCTTTCTGGGGACAGGAAATGTTCTGCAACTCAACATAATAACCAGAGTGCATTGAAATTACCAGCAAGTATTCATTATTAGCAACCAGGTCTCCAGGGGCAAGCGCAAGCCCTTTACGAGTGCTGGTCAGAAATATAGCAGTGAACTTGGGGTGAATATTATTACACCAGTCCTGTCAAAATATTGATAATGCTCAGTGAAAAGAGCACAGCTATAGACTGACATCCTTAGACTCTGACATTTGCATTTAAGAAGAAACCACGGGTCCAATTTAGACACCAAACTGAGGGAAGGTGTCATGAGTCCTGACTACAATCGAGGCGTTTTCCTAGGTGTTTCTCAGGTTTACTTGTCTAAGCTCCTTGTGAAAACTGGGAAAGTGGTTGCATTAATCAAGTATTAACCTCATTTCACAATAATAAATTCCATGATACAAAGAACCAAACAAACTCCGCAAACACATTCGTATTGCAAACATACTTATTTAAGCAACATGATCAGAGTGGAGCTTGTGACAGCCTGGACTCTGGGCACCTGCTTTTTGCCCAACTGTTCTGTTTCTTGTCCAGATCTTGGGAGAGGGAATTCAAATTGTCTACTGATGACAAATACCCCGCTATGCTTAGCCAGTGCTTCTGGGTTCCCTGGATGGAGCCTTTCCCAACATAGCATAGCATATTTCTGGGCCATCTCTAGCCTCTCACTAAGAGGGAACTAAGTTCCCTCAGCCAGCATTAGAGCCCCTGGCTAACATACTCCTATGGATTAGTTCTACTCTCTAATATGAAAGGAATGTAATAGTTATGGCACTAAGAAGTCAAGATGTGAGAAACTAGCTGGAGTTTTATGAACAACATTTTCAGTGTCTCCCACACCTCCCACCCCCTAAGATATTGACAGTGAGGTGAGTTCCTGGGCTGAGCTGAGGCACTGCCATCTGCAAAGGCTGGTGACAACCCCTGTCAGTGCCTGGACCACAGTGAGAGAGTGGCAGAGATGCTGTCTGGTACGTCTTCTTTTTGCACACAAATGTGAAGGTACCTGAGGCCAAAGCTGCTCTTTGGCCCACTCCCCCAGCCTTTATGACAAGAAGAAAGGTTCCATCTGACTTGTCATCCTCCTCCCAGGTCCTTTCTTTTGCCATTCCAATGGGGACCTAAAACCTCTCTCCAGGGCCTGACTCAGCTCTCCATTTGAAGACACGAGTTAGTTCTAAAAGGTCACTAAAAGTTTTGTCACCGATAACCTGGGAACCCTCAATTTTTTAGGCTCCAAGGTCACTAAAGATTAGAAGTAATGATATACTAGGCATATGTGAAATCCAAAGATAACAAATTTGCATTCGCTGATTTATTTGGAGAATGAACGAGCCAACCTGGGCAATGGGAAGGGACAGTCAGATTATCAGGACAAACCTTCCTTCCTTGTGACCATTGCAAAGAAGAGAGGAGGGTGTGGGGGTGCTCAAATGATGTGTGGCATTTAGAGGTGGGGCAGGCTTTGACCAGAGAAAGTTGAGATCTGAGAGGTGGTATATGCTTCCTGGGGCTGATCACTTAAATGAGTATACCTTGTTTGTTTATTTGTACTTTTGTTTTTGTCTGACAGTTTTTATAGTTTTAAAGGTCTTTTTCATGTCTGAACTTTTCCTTGCCTATGCTTTCTAGTGACTACACAGTCCTCTGTGTTTTGACCTTGCACACAGTTTTACTTACTTGTGAATGGATGGTCAGCCCCTTCTGCATTTGTATTATAGAAACTGCCGCATCTTCTTTTTCTGGGTTTATCATTTTCAAAGATGAGATAGATGCTGATTCATACTTCTGAGGAGGAGGGTAATAAGACACCCCCCCCGATATTCTCCATGTAACCTTTGGTTATGCAGTTAGCCACCAAGGGCCTTAAAGGAAGAGCACCAGGCACACCACCACCATGAATGCAGAACTGTGTCTAAAATGAGTGTGGACCTGAGTATCAGTAAACAGGAATGGTGGCTGGTGGTTGGAGAAGGCTTTCTCTTTGCCATGGGCAATTGGTCCTCTAGACTCTCTTCCCATTTTAGCCCTCACACTTCCGGAGCCAGTAATCATTGTGTCTCCCTTTAAATGAAAAGTTTAAGCAGAATTGAGGTTACTACCCTACAATAGTACAGCACAGATCACACCCAAATCTGCCTGACTCAAGACCCCTGACTCAACGCTGCAATAGACTATCTCTACTCAGTGGGTCAACCATAACTACTGAAAACTGTAGTCACGATGGCAATACAGTTTTCTAAAATACTCTCTGATTCAACACCGGAACAAAGGTTCCTGTTTTTATCAAGAACCCACTGGTATAGGATGTACCTCAGAAGCCCTAGGTAGGATTCCCAACCCCGCCACAGTAATTAGTCACTTTGGGTCTCTGAGCTTCCCCTTCCCAATCTGCTAATGATGAGATTGGAGGTGGGGGAGGGAAGGAACAAATCTGTAGTTTTATTGGCTGTAAATGTCTGCATCAATTTCTGTCCGTATTCATGATCATCTGGGTCTCTGGTATGTTCAGATACTGTGCTCAAGGGGTGGGCTGGGAACCCAGGCACAAGCTCTAAATGGCTCCAGAAGTCCAGGTCTGGCTATACTAAGGGGCCAAATCATTCTCCTGGCAAGACGGTACCAATGCAGCCAAGAGGTAGAGCCAGAAAGGGAAATGTCTCTTTGCCAAAAGCTGCTGCAGATGGAGGAGCCAGTCTGTCTGGGCAGCCCATGATTTTGAGAGGAGCCATTTGGCAAAGTTATTGGCAGGAAGTGCCTTGCAGCATGGATGCTGGAGGCAGCTTTAGGCTGGAGAGATTCCGGGTTGCGGCAACGGTGGCTGGTGGGACAAATAACCATCTGGTGAGCAGAGTGCTGCCCACCTTGCTTCGCTGACAGGGAAGAGCAAGTGCCAGCCGGGGAAACGGAACTCTCCCTGACAGGATCTGACAGGCACAATAGACTCTCCCCTCTACACCAGAGACTCCATGGAGAGTTGCAAATCCCTTGTGCCCTTTTGGAAATCAGGAAGGTCACAATATATCCTTCACTGTCACCATGTAGAGAGCAAATCTACTCATTGAAAACAACACTGTGGGCTTCCAAGGATAGAGCAGGGTGTGCTGTGAGGGGGGATGGCTGCTGCAGTTCCTGCATCCTTGATCCAAAGCATCTTCCCATCTATTTGGGCAGATGACACTCTGCTGATCTCCAAATGTAGTTAACCACACACACCATGCTGTGTGTGGCTACTGTGTTTGCCTTCATATTGTCAAAAGATGACCTGGGTGGCTCTTCATGCATCTTTGCCAAGTCTTTTCTAATTACAAAAATATGGCAAGGGATAGGGCAACGTGCATTGTTTTGATGTCGGATGCACAGAAGAATTGTTCTCACCCCATGTGTGACAAAGAGCTGAGAAAATTCAGAAAGCTATCTCATTGATAACGGCATTCCCTTTTAGGAAAAGTACTAGTTAATTGCAGAGAAAAGCAAAATGTGTACATGTTGTATGAATCTCATGTCTGGAGCTATAGTTTTCTTGCACACACAAAATCCATTATGGTAAAGCCCACGGCTAATTTGTATGTACTTGAGCAAGATACAGTGATAAAATATATGTGCATAGTCACCTCATAAGCTATCTTTGCTGCAGGTGTTTATGATTGTATACTACGTTTCAAAACATTCTATTTACTTTTCATTGAAACAAGCATTTTCTTTCTTTTTGCACCATTTTTTTTTCTCATTTAGCCTGATATGTTCCAAAATAGACATCAAGAGATTTGGGAACAAATACTACTGGTTCTCAAAAAAACACACAGCTCAAGAAGAAAAGCAGAGGTATGCCTACTCCAGAGAGTCATCTCCTAAAGTAGCTTTATTTACAATTCAGGATACTGGCCCACTTCTTAATACTTCTAAATTTCAGCTTTGTGTTGGTATACAAAATAAGGGCTTTCATTATAACATTTTCACATATACAACTGTATCTTGCTTATTTTTGCTCCCTCAAATAATTTTTTCTCTATTTTCTTGGTGTATACATATGTAATGTAATATATATATTTCTGTATATATATTCTATATATATGTATATATTATATATATGTAGTTTTCTGTCATGTAAATATATAGATAGTTTAATCTAGATTCCACACAAAAGATAACCTGTAATTTTTATGTCTAAACCAAAAGCATGCTTTCTTAAGCAAAAATTTAAGTATGCTACAATGGCTTTTATTTAAAACACAAACCTTTTAGATTTTATATGTATGTGTGTGTTTGTATACATATATATACATATACATATATATACTGTAATGTCATAATTCCCTATAAATAACCTATTGGCATGAAAATTTTGTATGCTTTCCATTTTGCACAAGTATATGGGTGTTCTACATAGGAGTCAATGAGCTTTTCCTGACAAGGACCAGAATATATATATACACACACACATGCTTTCTCTATCCCAGTAGCTCAACTCTTTCATTGTAGCTTGTGGCAATGGGTGTGTTCCAGGAAGATTAGCATAGTGTAGAAAAGCACTGATGTTAAGAAAAAACCAAGTACGTTCACACCAGTGGGTGTTCAGTGTGTAGAGGAAAGCCTAGAAGAAAATCAATTCTCCAAACTAATTAACATCAATAGTTTTATATATTTTCTTCCAGGTGTTTATCTCTCTAACTCTGTATGTGTGCACGTGCATATGTGCAGACGTGTACATGTGCACACAAAAGAGACATAGACACACACAGGGATGGACAATCGAGGGAATGCTAGATTGACATGTACAACAGTACCATATCTGGCATTTGTCAGTTTGGATTCAACTATGGGGGTGGGGTGTTGTTTTATAACATCCTATAGTAGAATCATATTTACTATTCCCTTAATGTCATAAGTTCAAATTATGCCCATTTTTCTTATAATTGTATGATAAATAGTATGTTGTCTATAAATCATGTCTTGTTTTTTTATAACAAGCTTCTAAAGACACACGTGCTGAGTAACATGACTCAAGCAGCTAAGTTTCTGAGATATTTTTATCTTTCTGAGATAACTGTACCAGTGAATTCTTTCCAACCTCTATGGTGTGTTCCTACCCCTGTTCTGGCCACCGTTTGCCCCAACTTCTCATTGCCACAGCTTTTTAGGGTTTTTAAGTTCATCTCGGGGAAGTTATATTGGATGAGAGTAAGAAAAATTTGATAAACTGAATTTTAATCTAAACCTTTTGGCCCAGGCTCTCCTGGAGCTCTGGCTCCTTTGCCCTTTCCGAGCAGAGCGGCAGGCTCAATTCTAAGCCATCAAGTGCATGGGTGATCAGCTTGCTCCCTGGGATACAGTCACCCACTTATGTTAAATAAAATTACTTTCGTGGTTCCAGGCATCATTTGTAGATGAGTATGTGGAACCCGGTGACCCAGAAATGTTAATTTTCCTCAAACTAGTAAGTAGGTGACTTCAAAGAATTATTGACCCAGTGTGACAACCAGTGTGGTTGTTTAATGAGCTGACCTCTCTTGGGGCACAAATTTGACATTTCTAAAAGCTGTGCCTTTATTTTTTCTGGTTAATACAATGAACATGTAGTTGAATGAAATTTCAACTCAGGCAAGGCTGAGAGCGAAATTCTGCTCTTTGTTGTCCTAAGACTTCCAAACATCACAAATTCCCCCCCCCGCCCCCGCAAAATGGCACTGTAATTTGGAGGACATGAGAAAATAGTGTAGATTAGATCTATTTGATATATGTGAATAAGTTATGACTGCCATGCTTTGGGCTGGTCTGAGTCCATTTTCAAAGCCTGCTGACTGTCTGAACCTGTACTGTCTTTAGGTTTTGCCATTGGAAATCAGTTGAAGGTTCTGGTTCATTTGGTTTGGATATTTGGGGCATTGCCTTGGAGTCCTGAAGTCAGGTCCTTTGAGGCCATTTTAAAATTAAAACATTTTATGAAACATTAAAAATGATAGAGTATATGTTCTACATGCTTAGTTCTTAAAATTTAAAGATGGATAGAAGGATGGATGGATGGATGGATGGATGGATGGATGGATGGATAGATAGCTGGATGAATAGATGATGGTTGAGTGGATAAATATGTATGGGGTGGGAAGGAAAACCAGGGTTTCCTTAGAGAATAACGAATGTTAAGGCATCTTCTAGAAACAGTGAGCTTCAGTGGAAATTTGACAACATAGTTTTAAAATCACCCTTCATGATAATATTAAATCTCCTAATGTTACCTCCTTCTTCTGTCTTGAAGGTAGGAATTAAGGCTGCACAGATATGTGGGACTCTGCTTCTGGGAATTATTCAATGGTGCTAGCTTAAGAGAAAAACCATGACTTCCCTAGGCCTATGGGATAGCATCTAACATCCCTGGTGGTGCCTCAATTTTAATCTATCTCCTGCCCCTGTGCAGAGCCAGAGATGGATACAATGCTGAGGTCTCAGCAGGACCTGAACTCTGTGCTGTGGGGAAAAACACAAAGGCAGTCTGTTTGTCACATTGTGTTTCTGTTGCCAGCATGCTTAGTCAGTCCTGGAGCTTCCTCGGCACAATATGGAATGGAAATTTTCCGATCGTATTTTTCCCCCATATGTTTAGAAACTTGGGTTAGAGCCCACTTATGCATACCAGGTCCTTTTCTTTTTCCAGTAACTTGACAAGCAGGTTGCCTTTGGGTCCCTCCCAGGGATCATTTTGATCTAGACACTGGCACATGCTGAAAAGGCAAAACCTTTTTTTCTCTTTGTTCGCCCTTTAAGAAGGTTAGTCTGCTCATGGTGTTTCCCCTGTGAATGTTAGTGTTTCCTGTTTGTCTGCTCATCTTCAAACTACCTATGGTGGATGGTGCTGGGTCCCACCACTCTGGATCGCTTGCTCTCTCTGCCCCCGTGTGTACTCCTTTCCTTCCCAACTATCCACATGTTCAGTCCCAACCCACAGATTCTCATCAAAGTGTTTATTTCCCCCAAATGCCCTAAGCTATCGACGAATCACAATTTTATGGAGCATAGATATTCTTCCCACTTCATGAGCGTGGAAATTGAGGCCCAAGTTAAGTCAGCCAGGGAAAAAGGTAGATGCTGCAGAGTTCCTCCCAGGCAAGGCAGACCTTTTCTCAAAGGCAATGCTTTCATCTTTGCCTTTTAGCTTACCGCATGGGAGGTAAGGTTGTCCTTGGCTTGGTAGATGCTAGGTAGATGCTTTTAAAACTCCATTTCACTGGAAAGGACATGGTTGACTTTACCGCAGCTGCTTGCATGGTGTTGCTGACATTCCTTCCTATCGGGGACACACAAGTCACATGGACCCCTTCTCCAGCGGTTCCGGTGGCCAACAGAGGTATAATCCTGCCAGAGTTCACTCTGGGGAACCTAGGAATTTATTGGACTTCCTTACAGAGTGTGGATGAGAGGTTACTCATTGAGTGTGTTGTCCCCCTACCCCAGCAAGGCCACCCCTGGAAGCCTTTACCCAGCAGGAAAGGCTAGTGACTTAGGTGGAACCCCTTTCCCCTAGTCTTCCTTCCTCTACCTATATATAGACACCCTCCCCCAGCCACATGCAGTTAAGTCGAAACTACATGCAAGTGGTAAGGAGAAGCTGGATACTTAAGTGAGGGTCCCATGACCCTCCCTGTCCCTCCATAAGGAGGCACAAACAGTCAACAAGCCCAGCTGGGATAATCCTTTTCGCAAAGGGGCAAAGCTGGACTCCACAAGATGACAGCTGCTTGGCTCGAATGAGTAATTTGCATGGGAATTCACACTTGTAGATTTCTGTAAAGATGTTGAAGTTGAGTCCTCTTACCCCAGTTAAAGTTTAAAGAAGCAGAGGAGCTGTCAGATGATGCAATATGTGATTTTTCTAAGGACTCACACCCTCTTCTGCCTTGTTTCTATTTCACACATTCATTTTTGCTTATTCTGTTGTTCTATCCGTAAATCATTCAGCAAGTAGTTATTGACCATGCAACCTCGCACCTGTTTCTGAGTCGGCGTGCGGTGACACTCATAAGGAAAAATATGAAAAGTTGTTCAAAATATCCTTTGTATAAGCAACCCCCCATAGTTTAAGGAAAATTAAAGATATCCATGATAAAATGGCTATGGACATAGGGTTCCACTTATATTACTTGTATGTGTGTATTATCATATAAGAAAGTCAGCTATCAAAATATTAACGGTGATTATCTCAGACTGATGAAATGTTCATTTCTACTCCATATTCCTGTAATATGTGACAGTTGTGAACAACTGTCCACATTGTTTACATAATAAGAACAATAGGCTGTTGGATTGTACAGAGAAACGATTCAGAGTGCCTGCTATGTGTGGAAGATGAGCCGCTGGATAGCAAGTAACAGATGTTCACCCGAGTTCTTCCTTTCACTTTGATGACACAAAAATTCCACAAATGAAAATCAGTTGGAATTCTGGACTGGTAGTGGCTTGCAGCGAGACCCCGTTCTCCAGGCCTCTTGCCTGAAGGGCTGGGTAAGAGCGTTGACAGTGAGCTTGGCCTTAGTTTCAGTCCTCGTTAGGTCTTTATCTCTTGATTGAAACAGGAGACGTAAGATAATATCTCTGACATCATCTCCGACACCTCATAGCGGGGTAGGCAAGGGTCTAGATGAATCAGTGAAAATCAATTGCGGTAATGGAAAACCCATCTGAGAAAATAAATGTCCTAGAGCCAGTGGGCCAGAGCCAACCCCTCTGCACACGAAAGATCTCGCAGGCTGGGTTTATTGACACAGAAGGTAGTTTTAATTACTCTGAAGGAATTTCTGGCATGCTTTGTCAAAGCTAGTCTTAAAATGTTTAATCAGTGGATTAGTGACACCCGGACCTACTGGGGAGGTTTCCACAGGGGGCAGCTGCTAGGGAGCAGTGTACTGCAATGTGGCTGTTTGCAGCAGAGTAGACTGGACAGGAAAACGCCATCCTCACGTGAGATGATGTGGCTTTACGTTGTATGTCTGAGGACCCTGGTGTTCTTGCTTGGTTTATGACCCAAGCAACCTCCAGGTGCTCTGCGATCGACTTACTGAAAAGTGACCTTGGTCGCGTAACCTAGCGCTCAATTTTGAGCAAGTGATCAAACAGATTTCTAGCTCTCCAACAGTACCTTCAAAGAATATGTGTTTCTGATTTTAGCTCCAGGGAAACTGTAGGCTTAGAATAGCAGGATCTTTGTTTTACCTGCTCTTGGTGACCTACAAAATATTTTAAGAGAAGAAGCAGACTAGGAAAAGCAGCCTGATGAAATCACACCACAAAGCCATTTTAATCCATAGATAACTTGAAGTTACGCCGTCATCTACAATACAGATGAAGTTATTAGAGGAATTTCTTCCTTAATTTTTCTCTGTGCTCTTGCAGTTCTTGGATAAGTTGCTTAATAAGGTGGGGGATAAAACAGTGAATAGTATAATATATCATCTTTGCTTCATTTCTTCAAGATGAACTCTGAAAGAAATTTGTCTTTTCTCTTTGCAGAAAGATGTCCTTACTAGGTCCTTTCCCTTTGTCCTAGTCTATATACAAGATAACTCATGCTTTCTTTTTATTATAAATTTATTTATTTAGTTAGTTAGTTATTTAGTCTACATCCTGGCTGCAACTTCCCCTTCCTCCTCTCCTCCCAGTCCTTTCCCGCAATCCTCTTTCTGTTTCCACTTCCCAATCCACTTGTTTTCCATTTCTGTTTTGGAAAAGGACAGGTCTCCCATAAGTGTCAACAAAATGTAGTGTATAAAGTTGCAGCAAGAGTAAGCACCTCCCTGCATACTAAGGCTGGGTAAGGCAAGGCTTCATTCAGCAACTGATGGAAACAGATACAGACCCATAGCTAATCATTAGGCTGAGTTTGAAGAATCCTGCTGAAGAGGGAGAGAAAGGATTGTAGGAGTCAGAGGGGTCAAGAAACCACAAGAAAACTCACAGAATCAACCAACCTGGGCCTATAGGGGCTCACAGAGACTAAACTGACAACCCCAGAACCTGCATGGGACTGACCTAGAAATATATGTTACTTGTATACCTTGGTCTTCTTACGGGACTCTTAACAGGGGGAACAGGGGCTGTCTCTGACTCTTTTACTGGCTTTTAGGACCCAACTCCCCATATTGGGTCGCCTTGCCCAGGCTTACTATTTGGGGAAATTATGCTTTCTAATGCAGACTAGCAAGAGACAATGACATGGTACTTTGAAGCCTGGATGGGAACATAGGAATACAGAGGCATTTTCAGCAAAATATGCTGATGCCCCCTTTTTGAAATCCTGAGGGTGTCTGTGTCCTGAATGTTGACATGGTGGTTTGGTATCGCTTTCATAGAAAGATGCTCTGGACATTTCATATGGCCAAAGCCTAATCTGTTTTTGTCAAGTCTTCAGGGAAATAGAATCTTGGGCAAAGAATCCCTCTTAACCATGAAAGCAACTTAGCAAATCTTTCCGACATTTTGGTACTGATGATACTTTCATCATCTGGCCTTTCAGATTAGTCTGTCAGTAAACGAACTTTCCTAAATGGTTGAACACAAAGTGATCAAATGTTGGTCTTTGGAGAAGTTAGATACAATAGAGGTGCTATCTAACATACGTATAGGAGTTTTGAATTTCTTCAAACTGTATGTGAAGCTCTTATAACAGTGAACAACAAATGAATATGTTTTTGTTTTTACTTATTTTCTTAACAAGGCAACAGAACCATTGGTGTCCATCAACTTATCTATAATCATGGGCTTACTTTGTGGTAAAAACTTGTTAAGGTTATGGTTTCTGATTCTCTGAATATGGCTCTTCTCATGTTAAAATCCTAGAAAATACTTAGATTCTCACCTAGAGGCAATCTCAGGTTGGGGAAAAATACTTCTTTTTGCTGAATCTCTGTGCAAGATGGTGGCCATTAGTGTCCTATACATCAGGTTCCTTGGGGGAAACAGTTGTTTGCCTTCACCTTAACTCTTAGCTTCTTTTGCCTTGTGATCCTAGGCTATGCTCTCACCACCTTTCTTCAAACAAGCAGTCACCTCCCCCTCTATCTCTACTCTCCCTTCTTCTCTTAGCTACTAGTGACCACCTTTCTCTCTCTCATTCTATGAAGTTAGTTTGTTTCAACCTCTACCTATGAGTGAGAATTTGGAGTCTTTGGCTTTCTGTGCATCCCCCAACCTCTTTGTCGGACCTGGGTAAGAGTGGTGTCTCGTTTTTAAAATCATTGTCCACTTGACAAATCAAAGGGTGTCAAACACTGTGTCCCTAGCCAACAACATAAACCTCAAAGAACTAAACATTCTTTGATAAGTTCTAAAAGTGTAGGGAAGCCCATGGGCTTGGTCCTCTTTCATAGCTGTGTCTCACACCCAAATATCTGACTCATAGGTATCTGTTGGAAGAATTAAATCAGCTGTATACTGACTAGTTAGTTTTGTCCCTGCCATGGACTGAACAATAAATGAGTAATTGTTCTATTGTTTGCAGGATTTCTACAAGACTAAAGTGGTTACAAATACAATTCATACTGGACCATATAACTTTTGTCCTTATAATCCCTTGTATAGTTTGGTACTATACCAAAAATATATTTCAGTTGGTAAGAACATAGATGATTAGGTCGCTAGTTTTATGTTCTAAGGCACACTATTGAACTTTCCTAAACCATGTGTTTTTGTTATAAAAATGAAGCTAACATAGTCCTTAATTTCTTAAGGTTGCTGTAAACACCACGCACGTGACACAACATAAGTCGAAGATGGTCCCAGAGACACATTTGCTGAGTTATGTTAGGATTTGTTTTCATTAATATTAGCTGGGTTGTCTATAAATCCGATAGCATCTAATATTACTATTGCAAGAATATAAATAAGTTACTTCCTAATCTTTAACATTTGAGCCAGTATCAGTTCAGGCTGGTGGTAATTTGATCTTTATTAAGTGATACATATATTATCTTGGGTTGGAATTTTGTAAGAATCTAAGCTATTTATTGGAACTAGCTGTGTGTCCAGAACAATCCCACCTAAGAGACTGGATGGGGGCTGGGGTATGTAAAAGCAGCTGTATGTAACCCAAAATCTGAAGCATCACTGCCCCCTCCTGAATCCTGGATCTGAACCCTGTATTTGTCACAGGAGCAAAGAGAAACCCCAAGAGAGAGAATACTGGCACAATAATGAAGAATGAATTACCCAGATGAAAGCATCTATGGAAAAAAAAAAGGTGTTATCATTTATGCCTTAAACTCTTGACCAAATAGCAACATGGAAGCCCGGAGTCAATAATTTTACTTGCTTAATGGTAATTCTGTGAGACTGAATATATTAAAAAATAACTGTATATGAGACAATTTGACTTATAATTACATGCCATTTTAATCAAATATACACGAGAATGATAAATTTAATGATTTTAACATCACCAAGAGAGTGAGTGACAGGTAGGCAAGAGAGACAAGAGCACCGTCTGCTTTATTGATGATAGAGGGGCAGGTTGAATAGGCTAGTGAGCAAGACAAATGTATCAATTGGTTGAACAAAGAACAAGGGCTTGGGGTCTGAAGACAAATGAAGAGATAAAATGGGCCTCTTACTTTGCATATAATGAGGACTGGAAAATCTGAACATGTAGGTGACTTTGAAATCACTGTGTGGTAGGAACAAGCAGTATTTATGCGCTGATACTGAACATTTGAGAGTCCTTGCTTTGGTCAGATGGCATTTTTCATTCATTTCTTCAAACTAGTTATGGCAAAGGTGCTTGGCTTGACAGGATGTAGTTTTGCATCCTGGAAATAAAATTTAAGTGAAAACAGTTGTATTTTAAGAAAAAAATCACCAGAAATTCTCCTTTGTGATAGGGTTTGTAACAACGTTGAATATGCATACTGAGACAAACCAAAGGTCAGATGGGAGAAAAGCTACCTTTAAGCAGAGAAGGAAGGAAGGGAAGTTCTCAAAGAAATATTTGTCACAGGGCAAATGCAACTTAATAAATGGTCCAAGGCTGAATAAGGGTAGAAAATACAATATACCTGAGCATGTGTCTGCTTTTTATGTATATCCGGATATGTAGGTATATACTCTCTGTCCAGATATAGACAAAATGTGCCCAGCATCGGTGAACCAGGGGAGCTAGCGTACTTTAGAAAATAATTTTTTTTGTTGTTGTTTTTAGCAATGTTGAGAGTCAAACCCAGGTCCTTGCCTGTGTGAAACAGGTGGTTTTCCACTCAATTATATACTTAGTTCTCCAAAAATACTTCTTAATGTACCTTTTAAGCTCACGATGAGTTGCGGGAGGGGCTGAGGAGATGGATGACTATGTGGTTAAGAGCTCTTGCTACTCTAGCACTGGCCCTACCTGGGTTTGGTTTCCACCACATATATCAGGTAGTTCTCAGCCTCCTGGAACTCCTGTTTCAAGGGAGCTGATGCCCTTTCCTTGCCTCCAAGGGCACCCCCACGTGGTAAATGCAGACAAGCAGGCACACAGACATACATGTAGATAACTTTTTAAAGTAAGGTTATAAGAGATGGGGCTTATTTTTCAATTGTGTGTGTGGGGGGGTGTCTGTGTGTCTGTGATATGAAGTTCAGTTTAGTTCTATTCTGGTATAGAAAGTTCACATTTCCATCTCTCTAGTGATGGCTTCCTAATGCTAATTTATCTTGTTTCATTACAACCCACAATAGAATTTTCAATGTTGCATGTGATGATGTTGCTTTAACAAGATAAAATAGGAAATATTTTTGAATGAATTCCCAATGTTTGTGTTTCTCTACCATGGGCAAGAAAGAGAGAGAGAAAGAGAGAGAGGAGATCATACTTGTATTTCAAAATCAAAATTCCAAAAGCACAAAGCCTGCAGCAGAAACAATTGGGAGCTGGCATTTTAAGAGCGTTTGAGTTTGAGAAGATGGCAAGAATGGATGCCTGCTTCCCCTTTTGCCCTTTTAAAAATGCTAAGGAGTTGGAAACTATTGAAACATTTTACATAGCTTAATGAATGAATAAATGTGAGGTATAAAGTGTACGTAGTCTCTGAGAAGTGTCATTTTCACAAATTCACCTAGCTTTAAAAATAGAATCCATTAGACTTTGCTTAAGATTGTCTTGAATTTGCAACATTAAATTATTTAACACTTGTGACATAAAACCATATATGGCTGTCTCTGATTTCCCAAAACAAGGCACCATGACAGAAGGTTGGTGTAAAGAGGCTGGTGGCATCTTATTTAAGGAGTGTCTACTTGAATCATAGACTAGTTGACAATTATTAAGCACTTGAGTGCTATTTAGTGCCCAGATCACTTTCTGTGGATTTCTTACCTGCTGACATACCATAATCAAACTTAGGAAGTGACACTATTACTGTGTGTGCTTTACACATGGAGAAACTGAAGCTTGAGAGGTGAAGCTTACACAAAACCCCCATAAAGTAGATTAGGATATGAAAACTGGTAAGTTTGATTTTAGGGGTTATATTTTCTACCGCTGTATAATCCATAACTCCTTCATTAGGCAGATTCAAAGATGAACAGGGGCTGGGAGTGCTGGTCTGCCACCTTTAATTCCAGCACTCTGGAGGCAAAGGCAGAAAGATCTTTGTGAGTCTGAGGCCAGCCTGGTGTACATAGTGAGTTTTAGGCCAGCCAGACTGTAGGGTAAAACCCAGTCTTCCTGATTGGAAAGGGTCTCGAAGCAGCATAGAACTCTAACCTTTCCTGCTCCTGTGCACATGGGAGTTGAAGCATGAGTGATTTGTTCAAAAAGTAGCACAGAATAAAATGTAAATATGGTTGCAGAGACATATGAACTGCCATTGCTTGTTTAAAAAAAACCTGTAATTTGGTGGACTTAGAATGTTAGTGGTTAAAGTGACACTCCCTAAAGGACCAAAAAAAAAAAAAAAAAAAAAAAAGAACTTCCCACAAGTTGGATCATGGATTTGGTCCCAAATGGCAATGCTATACTAAAAGGTACTCAAACATTCTGAGCTTGTTAATCTCTCTTAATCATTCCACAGCCCACTGTATACAGCTCAGCACAAAATGAAACTGAGGCTTGGCAATTATCCAATTCTTTTTTTTTTAAGAACCTTGGCTCTTAGTGTGGATAATCCAAGACCCTCCCAGGCCCTTTTTGGATCCTGACTACCCAGCTGACATACGTACATATGTATGAGCATGTATGTATGTGTACATAAGTGTGTGTATGTGTGTGTGTATGTGTGTGTTACACTCTATTCTCTTCTTGTGACCTCTCTATGTTTCTGGTACCAACCTGCTTCCTGAATTTATCTGAACTCAAATCAGTTATTTATGTCGTCAGTTCAGGAGAGTGTACAGTAGTACCCCAGAAACAGGTCTGTTTCCTTCACTGGAGCATTGCCAGGTACCAAGTATGGCTAAGAACCGTTTGAGTGACTGCACTGTCTTTTTGCAAAAAGATTGTCTCTGCTACAAAGGGAGTAGCTACTTCTAAATAGGCAGAACAACAATTAACCAAAATAATGGACTCTTATGCATCATAGTCCAATCCCTGAGGCTAATTGTTAGTTTCAGTTTTGCCTGGGGGCAGGTAAGGGACTTTTCCCTTTGGAAACTGGATGGAGCTAGTGTGAGGACAAGGCTAGAATTCTGACCTCCAAGTGAAATGCAAGCAGTCTGATGTATTCATGGTCACTTAATGACCTGTAATCAAAACATAATTTGTTAGGTGAAAAAACAAAGACACCATTAGTTTATTTGCTCAGGAATATAATTGGAACTATGTGTCCATCTGTTGATTTCCCTCCTCGGTTGGAGAAAGTGAGCTGGGTGGTGAGCCCTGAGCTTCAGGCTTTGGGACAGTCATGGTTCCATTTTGTGAGATTCTTCCGTCCTGACCTTTTATGGCTTAGTGATGGTGGTGGCAGGTGAGGGGGGGGGGGGATGAAAAGGATACCATTTCTCTGTGCTTTTTCCTCTTGCTAAGTGAGCAACTGCTTCTCTTCCAAATCCCCCGCAGTCATACTTCAGCTGGCTAATTCTCTTGATGCATGTCCACTCATCCAGCAAATAGCTTGCACATAATTATCAAGAGCCAGAGAAGCTTCCAGGACTGCCCTATGCCTAGGGGTTTACCGTGGTTACCTGGAGATTTCTTATATATTCTCTGTAAAATTTATAATCTCTCTATTGCCTTTATGATTTTGGATAACCCTAATTACTCCTCACCTAGCACCAAGTGAAGAATTTTTTCTTGGCATGAAATAGATGCTCTGGTGAGATTTGCCACCTTAGGGAACAGGGTTTTTTAATCTTGGGGGTGCACAACTGTCAGTAGAGACATTGATCGGTTAGATTACTCCATAGAAAAACTTTGGTTTCTTTTGCCCAGTTACTTGCTCGAAAGGGAATACATTTAAATTCTATGAAAGCATGAGATGCTTTAGTCTTCATCAGGCAGAAAAGAAAAAAGCACTGTGATCTACTTGGTACTGTGGAGTCATGATGGTTATCCAGGCGGGCACTGGAACCAGCATAGCTCATGAAGTCCACCTTGGTCTTCTCTTTCTCTGCTTTCATGGCCGTATCTCCATTCAGCATCACGAGAAACTATCTAGCGCCATTTCTCTCACTTGTTAGTGTGCTGGCTACGCCCTCCACCCAAAGGTAAGTGCCTGCCTCTCTTGTTCAGTGTCTGTCCAGTGCCTAAAGCAGCACCTAGCATGTAATACAGAGTGATGCAGTCCAGACTTGATGACCAGTGCTTTGAAACCAGCATTTAGAAAATTGTGAAAGAACCCAAAAGTCCTTAATAACAATGACTTTAACTTAGTCACTGAAAAACAGCATAAATAAAAGGGGGGGGGGGCTCTTCTGATTAGAACTTTTCATGTTCTCGTAAATTCAGATCCAAAAACTAATTTCTTTCAGCTCATTATTTCTGTATCTTTGGAAACTAAGAGCCTAGCTGTGCTATTTCTTACACTTATCCCTACGGCAACCAATCAAATCTCTGGTGTGTAATTGCATATCCCTCAGCATCTCAAGTTCTCATGCTCAGAAAACTTTGACAAGTTGTGTGGGTGGTTGGGGTGGTTAGTTTTTTATTTACTGAATGGATATTTATGGGGCACTTACTATGTGCCAGGCAAGAAGTTAGGTGCCACAGTGTGAAATGACAAGACCCTCTGGGAAAACACGTAAATCAAAAAGTACCAAAGCTAAGTGCACAATGGCAAATGTGACCATCACTCCAGAGGAAGACACCATGCTACTGTGATAGCGTACATCAAAAAAGACAAACCTGAACAAAGAAGTCTTCAATGATAAAAGAATGAATGGCCAACCTTTAAGGCATCGTAGGAGTGACGTTGAAGGCTTGGGAGGCTGTTCCAAGGGGATAAGCACACATACAAAGGCTGGATCATGTAGAAGAGAGGATGCTCAGTCTACGAAACGGAATATGGCTGATGAAGCTTGAATTTCCCAGGATATAATTAGCGAGGTGCCCCATTCTGAAGATCTTTGAGAGTATGTGTGGCCCTTTTGCTTTTTCTAGTAGGACTAAGGAAACTGTTTCTTTAAATTTTTTTAAATTTGTGGAAGATTATAGGCAATGACCAAATTTGTTTCTTGAAAGGAAAAAGAAAGGAAAAAGCATATTCTGTCTTCAGGGTAAAAAAAAATAGATTGAAAATGAGTAGGCAAATGATTTCTTCCCATGGACCTGACAAAGAGCAGGCATCATCCATGCCCAGGTGAAGCAGTCCCTGCACACAGCACATGCCTTTGCAAGAGGCTCCTGGCATAATGCAGACCTCTTTAAATTCCCTGTGTCATGCGCACACACTCATCCAGGCATAAATTAGCATCATTAATGCAGAGTGTCATATCAGAGCCTGGTCCTCTCTTCAGCCAAGGCATCAAGATAGCACCTTTCTCTTTGTACTTCCCCCTCCACCTTCAAAGGCTGTTCTCAGCTCTTAGCTTCCTTCCCAGAAGTGTGAGATAGTTTTTTTTTTCTGCTGTGCTATAAGAATGATCCCCCACTTATGAATCTAATCCACCATGGCTTTGTGCCTGTTTGTCAGGAACTTGGAGAATGTATTAAGACATTATACAGGGTTAGAAGCTCTATTTTGACAATGATTATGTCTATTATCTATTTTAATAAATGTAAATTGCTGTGGAGAAACAAATCATTTTAAGGCACTTGAATCCTTTCCAGGGAAGCCTGGATCCTTTCTATGTGGCTTAGACCCATTACTGTCATTTTCCCTTCGCTGAGTTGAATAAACACATTTAAATGAGACCTTTGTTGGAGCACCTTCCTGTGCAGTTGCCCTAATAAATTGTTGTGATCTTCGTCTTTGAAATCTGTATTTTGTAACATTTGCATATTTATCTCTAGCCCCTTCTAGATTATGGGGTAAACTCCGAGTAGTCAACTCAAAATATAGTTCCCAGACAAGGGAATCCTGCCATAAATGAAGTATTGATTTTGTCTCTAGAAGATCCCCTCGCCTGTCACTGTTGGGTGAGGGCTCAGAGATAAGAAAGAGGAAGGAGCCAAAGTGTTCAATGTGCTTATGAATTACAATTGGAGACCTGTTCATTTGTGTATAGGCACCTATTTGTAGAAATGTGTATTTTGTACACAAGTGTGTGTGTATATGCACATGAATTTTCTTAACAGCTGAGAGAGGCATCCCAGGATCAGGGAGCACAATTAACACTCACATCCCAGTTTCCAAAAGCCTTCTCCAATTTGAAGAGCTAGGACTCTCTGGAGCACTGTCTGATGCTGTTACTAGAAAATGGATATACATGATACATTAGAGCCCCCAATAGAGCCATAGATGAGGACACATCAAAAAAAAAAAAACATGGGAACCGATGAGAGAGCTTCTGTGGACAAAGTAGACAACTTGAATAGTGAGATAAAATGGCTTGAGATCATTTCCCAAAAGCAGATGTCCATAGTAATATATGTGCATTTATAACATGATTTTAATGTATGTTAATAAATGTGAGGAAAGAAAGATAATCCCCTGCTGGGGAGCCCCAAATAAACAATGTGGATGACACCCTCGAGAAGCACCACAGGTGAGCATAGTTCAGCTCCTGAAGTGGTGGTTTCTTTCCAGAGAATTCAGAGAGAAGCCGAAGGGAGTTTTTGCTGCAGAAACAAACCTGGTAAACACTACCTCAGCCAGGTGAGCAGCGTCAACATAGGCATTAGTCATGCTGACAGTAGGCCGCCTTGACTGATACGAAGTGATAAAAATGATGCTTTAGCTTCGTCGACCTTCAGTCATGAGGAAAACCAGGCAAATCCCAAGAGGGATATCCTACAACAGACATTGACTGGTATTTCTTAAAGCTGCCAAGAACTTTAACATCAAAGGCAAGGGAAGTCTGAGAAACTCTCTCAAGACAAGTATATGTGACATAGATGGTTCTAGAACAGACAAAGGACACTAGGTAAAAACCAAAGAAATGTAAATGCCTATGTTGCTTAGTAGCAATGTGTTTAATATTAGATCATTAATTATAACCAGTGTGCCATAGCAACATAAGGTGTTCATAAGAGGAGAGACAGAGCAGAAGGAATGTCAGAGCTCTGTATATTATTTATCTCTTGACTTTTCCTGTTAGTCTGAAAGTTTTTACAAACAAAATGTTAATAATGTAAATTAGAAACAATGAAGTTGTAGGTGAGTTAGTAGGCAATCTGAATGCAAATGTGAGTGTTGAAATAGATACAAAGTGATTGGTATTGGCGGAGGCTGCTTGTTTGTTTCCCGGCCACCCAGATCCAAAATAATCACACAGAAACTATATTAATTGCAATACTGCTCAGCCAATAGCTTAAGCGTATTTCTAGCTATCTCTTACATCATACATTAACCCATTTCTATTGTGTTATGTTTTACCATGAGGTTTGTTGTTTACCAGTACCTGTGTACAGGTGCCTTTCTCCTCTGGTGGCTCCATGGCATCTCCCTGACTCCAGCTTCTTTTCTCCTCTATCTCTGCTTGGAATTCCTGCCTTGTCCTATTCTGCACTGTCATAGGTCCAAAGCAGCTTCTTTATTGATTACTGGCAATAAAGCATATTTACAGCATAGAGAGGGGAATCCCCCATCAGATGGGGAAAGGTTCGCGAAGCCATCTGAGAAGGCCTTCAGACCCTGCCAGTTCCCAGAGCTCCAGGACAACCTAGGAATTTGCAAGTAGTTTCGAGACTTCTGTACATTTTCCCTCTGTGATATATGCCATGATAGACGTCAAGATGACTATCAATGCTGGGGAAACAGGGAGAAAGGCCAGGTCATTCCATAGAAATACAGTGTAAGTCACGCAGGTAATTTTAGTTTTCTAACAACTACAGAAGAAAATGCAATGGATAATATCAATAGTACCATTTAATGTGTTAAAATGTCATTCAATATGTACGCAGCAATATGAGACATTTTGTATTTTTTAACAAAGTCTTTAAACCCCAGCAAATATGTTTTTACTTATGACTCATTCTATTTAGAAGAGATTCTTTTCAAGTATACAGAGAGTTCCATGGCTAGTGGCTACTTTATTGGTCAGTGCATATGTGGAGTTTCCAAATTTAAATTTTAAATTCTTACTCACTGATGGAATCTTTTAAAAAATAAATTTGTCAATGTTTGTGTTTTAGTCATGCACATGGGAGATATATATATATATATATATATATATATATATATATATATATATTCGAGTTATGTTTCTTTTTACTTGAATCAGTATTTACTGAGTACCCTCTATTAATAGAGCAATCTAGAACACCAGTCCCAGTTCCACTCTATACACTGAGCTCTAAGCATGAGATGAACACACATAGTATCTGTCCCTCATGGAGCTTATAAGTATAAGGAAGAGTCATTGGAAATGGAGACAAACCCTTCTCCAAAATGAAATATTTATAAATGATAAAGGAATGGACACAAAAAGAGCGACGGAACATGGTAGGGATGGCGCTAGATGATGTCAATGTGGGTTGAGAGAGAAAGTCGGAAAATGGGTTAGTGTGCCAGCTAGAGAAAACAGCACTCCAAGAGCCCCAAGGTTGGGGGCATGCGGAAAGAACAGAAACCCAGTCCAAAAGTGGCATGAGATAAGAGAGCAAAATGTTAGCCTGGCGGTGATGGCGCTCGCCTCTAATCACAGCGTTGGGGAAACAGAGACAAGGAAATCTCTGTGAGTTCGAGGCCAGCCTGGTCTACAGAACTAGTTCCTGGACAGGCACCAAAGCTACACAAAGAATCCCTGTTTCGAAAAACTAAAATAAGTAAATAAATAATTAAATAGTTGAATAAATAAATAAAACAGAGAGCAAAATGTTGGACCTCATGGAACTTGGCAAGACATGACAAGGACTTGGAATATCATCTACATGCTCTGAAGTCTACTAAAATGTTTTAAAAGAAGGGATGTACTAATAAAAAAGCCATCTCCTCGGGCAGTCACTATAGTGCACAGGAGAAGTTAGAACAAAAGTGTGTTCTGCGTATCTACATGAGGATTCTAATGATGGAAAGGCAAAAGTGGTAACACTCCCAGGAGGACCACGTGATGATATAAAGACAGGAAGTGCTGAAAAGAAAGATGTGTAGATCCTGGATCCCACTCTTGCAGAACCAATCAGTTCTTCCTAAAGAAATTGCATGTTTTCAGTGTCCAGAATGCTCTACTGACATCTCCAATAGGTTTCCAAAAGTGAAGTTTTGCCCAGTGGAGCCAACCGTGCAGATGTGCAGGCTTCATTTGCTTTCTAACCGTGAATGGCTGTTATTAAAATTGTGCAGAAGCACAGAGATGCCTCATCAAGGGCCCTGCCTGTATGTGGGTGGTCAAGCGAGCAAGGATCCCCTAGCCTGGGAGAGAGTGGTTTTTCAGACATTTGGAACATGTCAATGTATTTCAAGAATCATCATCTCACACTGTTGGTAGCTATAAAATAGAATAAATGAGCACAACTACATCCAAATTCTAGAATAATGAAAAGAGTAATAAATGAATAAAATATAGGCTTTGAGAAATGGAGGATTCATTTGTAGGGGAAATAGGCAATGAAATTATATCTTCTACTTTGTATTTTTTTCTTTAACCATATACCAGACTGCTACATAGTCCCCTTCTTTTGGGAATATATAAAGTAGATTCTGAGTTTGTTGTGTGTGTGTACACACACACACACACACACACACACACACACACACACACATATATATATATTCCCTGGATTACTTGGAAGTTAATCTCCTGTACACTCTCTGAGTGGGACAATTTTGTAATATCGCTTATTGAGATGATTTGTTAGAATTTCCAAAGATTATGTGTGGTGCTCAGCAAACTATAGTATCCTTATATAATTAAGGAAAGTGATGAGATCAAGATCCTCATTGATTGTTATTTGTCATGTCTAATATTAGGATAACTTTGAAGCACTGGAACGTCAAACAACATCTGTGCTTTAAAATTAACTATAGCTTAACAATTGAAATGCAGTTAGCACTTGGTCATCGTTAACAAATGAGACATACTTCAATACATGAATGCCTTGTCCTTTTCTTTGAATCATGGTCACACAGGCGGTGGCTACTTTTTGATTCAAAGGGACAATAGAAGACATTGAATAGTCCTCTGTCACCTTCAGATGTCTCCGCTCCAATTCCACTCCCCTCCCTGGAACCCCAGCTCCCTGAGTGGTTACATCAGCTCTTATGACTCCTTACCTTAGAGTTACTACTTTGTAATTTAATGCTTACAATATAGCATATTGGCCACTATTGATTAATGGAAGTGTGTGCCTCTTTCCTGCCCCTGGGCTAGCCTCCCTGAGGACAGACATTGTATCTTCCCCTGCTGGAGAGGAAGCTTATCAGATCAAGAGCGTGCTTATTTCTGTCATTACCCTTCCAATGACAATATCTTACACACTGCGGGTAATATGTTCACTACTTTGAATACGCAACTTTAATATTCTGGCCACCTTGATAATACTGACTTCTGAGACATACATACCACATTTCCTGGCTGAAAGGAAAAGCAATTTATTTTGCTTTGTAAAACAAATAGTTCATATCAAAATAGGACAGTCTGAATGGTCAGAATCTGTGACGGGTGCTTGAAATCCTGCAATCATGACGGACAGACCTCCAAATACACATGTGGTACTTTAAGACAATAGATTCGTGGGGCTGTCTGAAGATTTTATTTTTAGTTACTTTCTAGACCTGTGCTTTTATTTCAGAAGTTGACTTGGAGGAGGGATTAATTTGTTTGCTCTGAAGCTGAGGGAAGGATGAAAGATTTTCTAAGCAGCTATGACATTCCAGATGTAAACTTCATAATTTTGCAGATGTTGTGATCTCCTTTAATTATTATAAAAGCCGTGAAGACAGTGCTATATTTTCTTTTGGAGAGGAAGAGTGCCATAAGAGATTCTGAGAGGTAACTAATGAGGACTGTAAAGCTGTGTGAGAATAAAATGCTAGGCACGGAGAAGCCATTCAAGAACGTTACATCTATGCAAGCCAGGGTACTCAATCACCCAGCCATTGATCTAGTCTGAGTTACAGTCAACGCTGTTAGTGCTTAAACCCATCTTATTTCTTCCACTGCCTGTCCTCTCTCTAAATAGAAACTCTTGTGGGGGGGGGGAAGGGGGAGTGGCAGGGAATAGAATCCAGAATCAACATTATTAGCCTTTTATTTTAGCTCTTTTCAGTTTAGGCTAAATAAGACTTAAGATTTCTACATTTGACCCCAAACGCTATTTTCCTCTGTCTTATTTGCCCTGAGATAATGCTAAAGATAAACCTGGCAAGGCTTCAGAAAGACTGTGTGAGAACATGCTCTTCCTGATGCCCTGGGGAGGCAAAAATAAATGTTTGGAAGGGAAGGGGAATAAAGTTGCAGAAACAGTGACACCATCTGCATTCTATCCTCTGCCCCACCCGCAGGAGGTGAAGAGGGGACTGGGGTGGGCGGTAGTGGCTGTCCCAAACACAGCCAAGAGCTCAGCAGATTAGAACCCCATCGTGTTCTTTTGCAATGTAGTCCTGGTTCTCTGAGGTCTCTGTTCAACAGAATCAGCAGAGCTAATATCTTAATCTTATGTATAAGTGGAACAATGAGAAAGATTTTTCTCTATTTCTTACACCTAACCTCGCTTCCATCACGAATACATCTTCTTAATATTTAGTAATCACACATGCATTTTAGGACTCAACTTGAGTTCATTCTTTCTCCTCCTCCTTCTTCAGTACCCCCTAAGTACTGTTTGCTCTTCTATCACCACCAAAGATGAAATAGATATCTATGACGTCTCTGATTGAACAAGACTGTTCTGCAGAATAGAGTCAGAACCAGTTCCTAGCTAAGAGGACATTCCTGAGCAGGAGATGTGGAGACTGTGTGTTCAGTCTCTCAAAGCATAGCGCTGTTGCAGGCACTGGTCTTCCCACAGACCATGAGGATTCACTTTGCAAGGGTGTTAAAGAGGCAATGGTGAGGAGAACTGGGCTAAACTTTCTGTCTTCCTTCTTGCCAATGACTCCTCCCGTTCTCCCTCCCTCCCTCCTTCCAGATGCCCTTTATCTCATAAAGCTAATTTGTTTTTATTTCTTAAAGGAAATCTTGTCAGAAAGAGAATGTGGGTCCAGGGGAATAACAGAAATGGAACTGTTTGAGAAATAGTTCGCAAACTAGTACATGTTGGCCCTTAGCATGTTAGTGTATGCTGCCTTGACCTTCGAGGCAGCTCACTCTTGCATGGTATCAGCTCTCATTCCTTTCTAACTGTCCTCTGTGTATGTTTGTCCTTCCCCTTGCCCTCTTCTTTGTAATCTGTGACCTTGGCAAAGAACTTAGCTGCACCGTGCTTTGCCCTTCCCTTCCGTACAATAATGGCATTAGTGGCTCCTTGCAAATTTATCCTGTTAGAAAGAATTTATATGCAAAACACCAAACAGGTCCTAACTAACGGTTGGTTACTACTGTTCTTTTTTTTATTATTGATTTATATATCAAAGAGAGGCTTCTTTACCACCACATGACAAGTACATATTAGGCTTACTGTTAGGGAGTTGAACGTAGAGCTCATGCAAATAAGAGCTCATGAAATGCTGAGAGAACGAAAACAATAACGCTACAGTGTGACACATGGTACTGGGGGGCTACCATCTGCAGACACTCATAAGCCAGCTTCCTCAATTTCCCTTCTTCCTCAATTTTAGAAGTCACCTCATATCTTTTGACCTTTTTTCAACAATGCTTTTGAATAAGGTAGACACTTGTAGCTGCATCCACTTGGAATGTTGTGATTTCTTTTGATGTGTGCTTTGGATGGAAAATGCACACCAGACTCTGAAGACTTTTGTATAAAATACATGTGGAATATCTGATTAATAACACTTTAATGTTTACGATATGTAGAAATGAAAATTCTGAGGCAGACAGCATAAGTCAGTGGCAGAGCACATGCGTGGTATATATAACAGGATGCAGGTTCAATCTCTAACACCACAAAGATAAAGAAATTTTGGATCCCTGGATGAGATAAATATTATTAAAGTCAAATTCACCTGCTTTTCTTTTCTCTTTTACTTCTTACTGTGGCAGGTATAAGACTTTTAAATCATGATTTGTTTCTATTGAACCGTGTTGACCTACATCTATGTATAGCCTTTTATGTCACCAAAGAGACACATAATCAAATCACCTTTATACAGGTGGAGCCAAGTCAGCTGGAATTCGGAACAGTAGGTTGTTCCTTCTGTCCTTGCATACTAAAAAAGAAAGTGAGAAGATTCAGTTCTTGCTACCCCTCCTAAGAGTGTAATCCTAACACACCCAGTGCTCTGGGATTGCTGACCATGTTCGTGCAAGAGCCGTTCTGCGGCTCTTAGCTGCAAACATTCTCCTGGAAGAACCTGAAATATTGCACATTTAGACTCAGAGTCTGTATTGTGATTTCTGATGGTTTTGCACTCCTCGGCCTGGAAGACATGTCTGTAACAAGACAACTGAAGGGGCTGGAAGAGGGCTCCATGGTTAAAGCCTTGGCATGAGAACTAGAGTTCAGACCTGCAGAGCCTATATAAACACCAAAGAACAGGACAGTCTGCCTGTAATTCCAGGGGTCTCAGAGCAGATGGCTAGCCGTGTCGGTGAATTCTGGGTCTGATGAGCGATCCTGCCTCCATGAGTGGGGTGAAAGAGCGATGAATGACTCCCAGCATCAACCCAGGACCTCTACATGCATGTGCACACACGTTCACACACACTCGCATGCACACATGTGAAGCCCCACACATGAAAACATGCATGAACAACACACAAAAGGAAATAGAAAGAGGAAAGAGAGAACTGAATCAACAGCATACCAACTATAGTAGGTTTGCTCATAGCAACACGGGGAATGGGAAAGGAATAGTAAGTTTTCTGTTATCATTTCACAAAGTCAGTGATAAAATTATATTGATAGAAATATATCAAAAATATTATCTATTTTTAACGTTAACACATTGAATGTTTACATGCCAAATATGGAGTGAGTCTAAAATATGAATTACTGCATTTGTACATAAGAAGCAATCAAACATGAGTGGTGGTATTTCCATCACTTTCTAACATCGCATGTATTGAACTCAGGTTAAGGAAAGTTTCATAATTTATGTAAGGTGACACAGTTTATAAAAATGGTATTTTTCTCTCAAACATAGTTTATGAAAACAATATGCTTAACTGAATTACTGGAGATTTAAAAAAAGATAACTGCTTTTCTACTTGTATATTATTATAGATGGGGAGACAGATGCTTATGAGATTGTCATATCATCTCAAGGTAACTTTTGAAACCCCATTTTGGAACACAGTTCAATGGTTTCCACCTTCTAGAAAAATAATAAGGGTGTGTGATTTTAAAGGGGGAATGTTTTTATTTAAATATATGATGTGTGTGACACATGTGTGGTGCCCCTAGAGGCCAGAAGAGGAGTAGCAGGTATTGTAAGCTGCCTGGGGTGGATGCTGGGAACTGAACTTGGGTTTTCTGGAAGAGCATAAAGTTCTCTCAGGCCCAGATGTAAGACTTTTCATACGGGAAACACAGTGGGTATAACTCAGGGCACCAATTAGAAGCCTGAGTCTTAAAAATAGAACCTGAATAATGAAGATGTTAGGTAAGCTGAGAACAGCTCAAGATTTATGGCCAAAGCGAGACATTGTTAGAAATGACTGAATTTACCAAGAAGGGCCTTGTGGAGGTCTGGCCAAGACTTGTGACTCCTGATTCAGACAGGACATTTCTAAATTCCAGTTCTGTGTAGCTGATCGTAACCTTCCTAGAGTCACCAACCCTGTCAAAATGTCAATGTTCTCATTTACTTAAGACATGAATAATAATGACGGCACTGAGTTACATGAAGCTACTGAGGATGAAGTGGGTTGTGTCTACAAGGCATGTAAACCCTGCCCTGCTACACTGCAAGTCTTCAATAAGTGCTAGCGATTTCTATCACTGAAAGATAAGTCATTTGTTATAGATTGAAAAAAAAATTTTTTCAAATTGAAGATATCATAAAATCACAGTTTTTCCAGGGAAATAATTGGTTAGTTGGTTAAGGTAACTGGCCAAGCGGTTGCAGTGTTTTGGCAGGGACTCATTAGAGGAACATTAGCTAAGCCGAGGGTGTGCAAGACACAGTCGTCATTTTCAGTCATCAAGAGATAAATTGATTCCTCTAATGAATCATCTTCAATTTCTCTGCAGCATTATGTGGAAACAAGTTCAGTTCTGCACATTGAATATTATCTGGTCCTTTGGACATCTAGTATTGATTGCCAGGGCACATGGAGATCGATATTAATAAATGTTTGAAATTGTCAGCCGTGCGGCTGGGGGTCAAGGGAGAGGCTGGAATGGTGAGAGACACTCAGCCTGCCTGTGGTCTATCTCACTGCTTCCCGCTCTCCAGAGCTTACTGTGAAAAGGCCTCCAAGAATGAAGAAATTATCCCAACGCCATTCCCACAGTAGGTGAGGTATCAGGATTTCATAGCCTCTGAACACTGGAAGGTAGACATTGCCTTTTCCCAGTGAAGCAAGGGCCTAGGCAGGAAATATCACATTTCCCCTGCACCAAAAGGCAGCTTAGGAAGTGTGTTTACTTGGACCCTTGCATATATTCCTGCTGGGAATAGTGAACAGCTTAATGAGATTATTAGCTCTGAGTAAAGCTTGCATGAGCTGGAAAGTACCGAGGCTCAATCTCCCTGCTACTTAAGGACATAGACACAAATCCCTATGTGGAATGTGTTCGTTCAGCCTCCCAAGCCACATATATGAGGTAGTTTTTTTTTTAATGTAATTTGACACTGGAAGCATTTTAAAGTGATAAGCAGATTTGGACATTTTAGAAATGACAATGCTAGAAAGTCAGCAAAAAGTCAGAAATACCTAGAAATATTACAAATTGTTGCATTCTGATATTAACAAAAACAAGAAAATGGATATAAAGTATCTCCACTATCTAGTATGTAGAGATTATAGCACCAAGGTTGAAATTTATATACATTATTATTTAGTTGTTACATCCACTTTATTGAGTGGTTATGATTTTCATGGTATCATCATAGTAAATAATTTTCATACAGGGATAAGTCATATCACATAGTAATAAAGTGATTAGATATTATTTATCCAATTTATTCTCATAAAGTAGGTATGGCTGGCTCTATTTTGCAGAGAAGTCTAAAGCCCTGATCAAGGACTCAGAGCGGAGGTTCAAAGCCAAATTTCTTTTTTCTTTTTTTTTTTTTTTTTGGTTTTTTCGAGACAAGGTTTCTCTGTGGTTTTGGAGCCTGTCCTGGAACTAGCTCTTGTAGACCAGGCTGGTCTCGAACTCACAGAGATCCGCCTGCCTCTGCCTCCCGAGTGCTGGGATTACAGGCGTGCGCCACCACCGCCCGGCTCAAAGCCAAATTTCTGTACATTAGAAATATTTATCACATAGTGGTGGTGATGAAAAGACAAATAGGGGCCACAGAAAAATCAGCTGAATACACCTCCAGCACTAAACATGCTGTTTAAAATATTTTCTGTAGTCAGGCAGTGCTAGCGCATGCCTTTAATCCCAGCACTCAGGAGACAGGGGCAGGCAGATCTCTGAGTTCGAGGCCAGCCCGGTCTACAGAACAAGATTCAGTACAACCAGAGCTCTTACACAGAGAAACCCTGACTCAAAAAAGCAAAAACATAAAACAAACAAAACATTCCTGTAACCCTTGTAAAGTAAGCATCCACACTACAGAATCAGGTTATTCCCCCAAACAATGGCAACATCCAGATCCTTACTGATTGAGTTCAGTGCATTATGACCCCCTTTTTTTTCCTGCAGTAAAAGGCTCATTATATTTTAGGAGTATGCTTTACTAGGAAAAAGCCCTTCGTTTTTGTTTGTGTGTGTGTGTGTTTGTTGCTTTGTTTTGTTTTGTGGGTTACTTTTTAGGGGGAAGGTTGTTGCTTGTTGTTCTTGTTTGGGTTTTTTCTTTGTTTGTCTTGAGTTCTCTTGGATTCTTTGCCATCTCCATGAACCTACCTGGTGTGCTTCTTTTGCAAGGTCAGTTCTATATGGTGCTGCTATGTAATAAATCAGGAGTTCTTGATGTACCATCCCTGAGAATGCTGGGAACTTTCCTAAGGTGTGAGAGCAGAGGGTTCCCCTCTCAGTCCTGACTTCTGAGCCACTTTACCTCTTGCCTTTGGCGATGTGTGACTTCTAAAGGACAGTGTGGTTGTACCTATGTTGCAGACCAAAGGAGAACATATGCTGACCCATCCTCCATTTCTTACTGTTTCCCATTACATACAAGTTTCATCCTTCATATTTCTGTGTTCACAATATGTAAACCCTCTACTTGGTAACTTATAAATGTACTCCCTCTAAATATGTTAGCCATTCAGCGTAATGATGAATCAAATGCCCAAAATATGTTTTCCCTGGCAGGATATTAGGAAGTTCTTTTAAAAATAAGACAAGTATGGGTGGTTTAGGAAAAGTTGGTGCAAATGAATGATTAATTAATAGAAAGTAGCACATTAAATATGACATCTGTGTCATTCTTGTCTCACACTGTATTATTATTACCCTCGTTCTGATAAAAATGAGCTGAGATCAAAGTCATTTTTAAATCTCGTAAAATAAACTTGAAGTGGGGGATGGGGCTTCTTCCCTGTAAAGAATGGTTGTTAGCTGTTCTTTTTCCATGGAGTTTAGGGAAGTCTTTCTGATTTCAAAGAATGTCCACTCTTTCAAGTTACTTGTTCCTGCCTAATAAATAGCAAAACTCTTTTATTTTACTTCTGATCTTCTAGGCAAACCCTTACCTTTTCCCCCTCAGTTGTGGTTGTTAGCCAATCTAGTTGTTTTCATCTTAGCACCCTGTGCAAAGAGTTTCGTGAACAACAGAAGCAGTAATGCATCCCATTGGGTTAGAGTCAGACCTAAGAACTCCAAGGCAGAGTGCTTTTCAGAGAGAGTTTGGCTTACAATAAAACAGGGTCATCATGTTTTCAGTGCTATCTGTTTTGTTTTAGAATAAAAAAAAAATAGATGATTCTTTTTGTCCATCCAGTCACCCTCTGGTCTTATCTCTGCCTGGCTGTCGCAAAGCCCTGGACCTCCCAACTCTGAGGAAGTGTGCACCAGCAGCTATTAATAGCTGAACTCTACAACAGTCTGCTGCCCCAGATGGAATCTGAGCTTTTGGAGAGTAAACCATAAAAACTCATCCCAGAAAGCAGCTCAGTCCTCTGTCACCTGATGCAATTAAGCTGTCTATAAATAAGGGATGCTCTGAGAAGCATTACACTGGCTCTTTCTTGGGGCTTGTAGATCTCCTTGGTCAAATTGTCCATTGATAAGCACATTTCTCTAGGATGATGTTGAATGATTCAGAATATTAATCCAAAAACTAAATAAAAGATTGGAAGAGAATGTGTTTCACAGATGAAAATCAAGTTAATTTGACGGTAAAAGAGCATTCCACCAAAGCAAAGAAAAAGGAAATTAAACCTTTGAATTAGAGAACATACATCATAGGTTATAAAATTCATGGAGATATTATAGAGTTCCAATTCAGGAGGGTCCTTCCTTGAAGGAGCACCTCTGATGGATTATGACAATCACTTCAAGTAGGCCAGGAAGGCTTGCAATTCTCTTTCTCCTGAGCAAGGCAGAGACTGCCCGTCTCGAGAAATTGTCTTATTGTTTCTATTTAAGGGCGTAGGAAGACGATGGAAAATGGATTAAAGTGTATTTCTAGGTTCCCTTTCTCAGTGATCTCCTTTCTTCTCCAGTATTTACCAAGGGAATTAAAGGCTTTATCAAATCAGATTAACTGCTTGTGTCATCTGTTCTTTCCTTGGTAATATCAGAGGTGCAGTGAAGCTAGGGACAGGAAACACACTGTATGCGCGAAGATGATCTTTTAACAGAGTGTGCAAGGTAGATGAATAGAAATTCCCTTTATTCCCCCTCTTGATCCTTGAGGACAGGACCTCACTGATTTTTTTGTTGATTTAGCTAACCCCAGAATCTACCATAGTAAATATTACTGAATATATGACAGCTTGTGCTCTCTTGAAAAGGTTCATATAAATTTCTCTGGGCTAAAGAGCAATGCTCCAGTCTTGTCTTTCTATGAGGCTTTAAGCATGATTGATATAATAAAGCATCTATTTCCCCTTTCATTCCCACTGTTTACCTTCTAAGGTCTAAGCTCTGACCCATGCTGCAGTTTTTTCTTTGTTATACCTTGTAAAAATTCTCAAGCATAAATCTCCCTATGGTGCTTTTGAAAGTGACTCTTGTGTTCAATAAAATCAATTCATTTAGGAACAGAGTTTATCCACTTGAAGAAGACATTTGACATTTTCCATCCTTAGCTGCTGGGTGGGGGTTGTGAGGTGGGTTTACAATGGTGAAACGTAATCCCAATTCTACTGCCTTCATTTATTTTCATTCCTAGTTATTCCAGTTATCTACAGTTTTAGCCTCGTGATAGGCTTCACATTGAGGAAAATGATAGTGAAAGCTGCAGAAAAATCATTATCGTGTCTTCATAAGCTATGTAAATGGAGAAGCAGAAGCCATCCAAAAAGTTTCAGTGAAATATAGTCACTACTATGACTTCACTTAAATACATATTGAGCACCTGACTGTGAGCCTGTGTCCCATTAAGGATAAAGAAAACAATCTACACATATAAACCAATAACCATATGCTAAACCATGCAAAGTAAAAAAAAAAGCATATTCCAGAGTGTAGGTTGTAGGTGACTGTTGTCTGATGTAAGGTATATAGACGGCTGTGGCAGAGAAATGTTGATTGCTATGCATTGGAGCTGTCTTTAAGGTCAGGAAAATCACCTTGGTATTTTTTTTTTTTCATTTTCCCCCTTTTCACTTCAAGTCCTCCCATATACCCACACTTGTTCTCTTAAAAGTCCATGGCCTGACTCTTTTTCTTTAAGTGAAATATATGTGTGTGTGTGTGTGTGTGTGTGTATGTGTGTGTGTGTGTGTGTGTATTAGAGATGTATATATTAGGAATTTATTTTTAACATGTATAATTATATATAATATATTCCTAGTGTACATATCCCTAATATCTATTTATATGCATATATTCCTAAATATATAAATACAACCTTCTATGTTACTTTTATGTTTTCGGGGCTGATCACTTGGTATTATATAGGTGGTGTTCATCCCTAGGGAACACTATTTCTCCTGCTCTCAGCAACCTTTATCAACTGGATCTTTAAGAATGGAAAGAATTTCAGTAGATGGGGAATTATAACACAAATGCAGTTTTAAGTTATGTATTTGTCAGTTTTGCTGTGTTTTGACTTCTAGGTGATTTGGGAATGTTGAATCCATAAACTGATTAATCAGTGTCCCACTTCCAGGGATTTGTCCCTTTTCTGCTGTGTCAAACATGGAACATCAAACAAGGGTTTGATTTCTATCAAGGGACTTTTCATTTAGCTCCCTGCTTTTGAAAGTATTGTCTTCAAGATGGCCACTTCTATGTTGGCCTTGGTCTCCAAATCTCAACTTTGTGTACAACCCAGTAGTGGCAAGTGTACTTAGCTTGCATGAGACCCTGAATTCAATACTCAGCATCCCTACACCCCAAATATTCTTTTTTAAAAATTATTTATTTATTATGTATACAATATTCCATCCATGTGTGCTTGTAGGCCAGAAGAGGACACCAGATCTCATTATAGATGGCTGTGAGCCACCATGTGGTTGCTGGGAATTGAACTCAGGACCCCTGGAAGAGCAGCCATTGCTCTTAACCACTGAACCATCTCTCCAGCCCACCCTAAATAGTCTTGTTAAGAATAAATGGACAACGAAATTCTGGACCACTAAGGACCCATTCTGATATAGGAGGCTAGGGACAGGATGGATGGCTTGCTGTTCTGCACTTCGAATTCAGAATAATATGACTGCAACTGCAAATGTTGGTTCTCTAGTTCTTTGTTGTGCTTAACGGGTAGTTTTTAATCACTCTATCCCATTGATCCTTAAAGTAAGGGCACTCAGATTAACTTTTATGGCACATATGTTTATTATGTTAAGGTATTTTTTCCACTTAATGTCAAACACCAGAGAAATGGCAGTTGTGGTAGTCTTGGAGGGGTTTGACCCTTATATTATTTAAGTAGGTTGAAATTTTTAATTTTCTCATTTCTTTACCTTCTCCTATGTTACATATTTTTACATCCATAACTCTTCAGACTCTTTCTGGAAATGGGCCCTTTATTCCTATAGATCTATCCTGATTTGGCAAGGACAACAACAAAAATCCATTGTGAATTAAGATCATTTAATACATGTGCTGTAAAGATGCTTAAAGTGTATCAATAAATGCATGCATATTTATAACATGTTGATTTGCAAAATATTTTTGAAATCTGCTATTATAGTTTTTGAAGAAAATAAAGTATACCCAAGAAATGAGAATAATGTATAAAGGGTAAAACCAAGGCACTAAATTTGAACTCATTCATTCAGGCTAGTCCATATTTCAACAACCCCTCACTTTCCACAGGAAAGATAGAATATTGATTTAACTTACAAAGAAAAATACAAGAAAATGTGAAGTAATGTACTTTCTCCTATGAGTTACTGCTACCTGAGGGAAAGGAGAGGAGCGCATTTACTGAAGCAGTCTAAGCAAACTGAGACTCCATGTAGAGGGAGTGTCCAGAGAGTCAGTGTTTCCTTTATCCAGATATGCACAGCTTGTCAGACACTGCCTTGGGAAAGTACACATTTCCAAACAGGTCTCCTGGTGAACCAAAAAGAAAAAGTACAGTAAGCTGTTCTTCTAGCACCATGGACAGCTCAGCCTTCGCCTCCAAAGGACTGATCCCCAAGCCCTGTGGACAAGGTCCGGTCTATTTGATAACGTCAGCTCTGTGAAGCCCAGGGGCACTGACCTGACCTTGTTATGTCCACTCACTAGGGAACATAAATTTAGAATCATGGTGGAGTTGCAGTAGATGCTTCCTCGGGAGGTTTCATTAGTGTCGATAAGTATGACACATTTAAAATTATTGATTTTTGTATTTTTCTCAATTTAGAATGAAGAGAGGCTCAATTAATTACTGGGAAGTACCTTCTTGGGGCTTTCTTTCTATCTCCATTAAAACCCATTTCAGTAATTACCCAGCTGCCAAGGCTGCCTTTCAGGATTTCTTTTTCCAGTGGGCACCCTCTGTTTCTGTTCAATGTTCCACTGTCCTATATGTTCTTACCCTCTCCTCTGGTGAAAAGGACTCGGAGAAAATCCATGGCATCTGTTGAAGAGTCTCTAGGGAGTCAAGGACCTAATTCATGAACTGAAGAGGGCAGAGCACCGCTGCTATGCTGACAGCATCTGCTCTCGTTGGCCCAAAAGTTAAAGAACAGAAATGGTAAACAACCTGAGCAATGAATTGGATGCCTTCTCTGATTGTTTTCATGTCATAATTTTTTCTTTGTCTTCTTCTTCTTCTTCTTCTTCTTCTTCTTCTTCTTCTTCTTCTTCTTCTTCTTCTTCTTCTTCTTCTTCTTCTTGAGACAGGATTTATCTGTAGTTTTGGAGCCTGTCCTGTTAGCTCTTATAAACCAGGCTAACTTTGAACTCCCAGAGGTCTGCTTGCCTCTGCCTCCTGAGTGCTGGGATTAAAGGCATGTGCCACCACCCGCCCAGCCAGGAATTGGATTTTTAATGGTGGGTTGGGAGGATGAGACAAGCTGTGTTTCAAGATTTAAAAAAAGAAAGAAAGAAAGAAAAGAAATAGCTTCACATTCAAAAGCTTTTGTGATCATCAGTGAACCATACTGCTATCAGATTTGACATAATTACATATATCAAATCCCAGTCATGTTTTGTGCAACATTCTGAAGCATCTGGAAAAGGGAAATTTGTGTCTCTGCTGCTTCAAAGGAAAAAGAAGATGGAAAACAGCTTGGTGCCTGTACTCTTCAAGCAGGCCATTCAGCAGAGGGCCGGCATGGGAATGGGGGCTTGGCTCCAATTTTAACACAGCACTTGCAGAATCAATACTGCATAAGTTTGATTGAATCTCCCCCAATTTCTTGTATTAAAATAGCCTTAAATGAAGCAATAGGGACTTGCGCTTTGCCGAGTTTTGCAAAAATCATTCTATTGTATAACAGGTGAACTACGTTGTTCTGTTACTCTCTCTTGTTATTTAAAGAAAAACTCAGTATGTAGGAGTTTTCTCACACTTCTGCTTGAGAATCATGTATAGTTATTATGGATAATTTAATACAATCCCAAGATCTTTTACTCTGATGTGAACTAGACAATAGTGTTAGACATCTGGAAGTTAATTCTAGAAACTAAATTACTTTGATAAGCATTTGACATCCTCTTGATGTGCATTTTCCTAGTATGCATGTGGTGTCCTGTTCAAGTTTGTTGGATTGTTTGATTTTGTTTTGGCAACACAGAAAGTCATCACAAATGACCCCTAGGATGTCAGATAAGATCTCCAGATTGAAACCAGGAAGGGTCTGACCTCCAAGCCAGGGAAGAAGCATTTGGGACACCTCCTTTCCAATGAGAGGAGTGTCTCCAAATAGTCTCTTCTGCCAAAAGACTCAGCCTCCCTTACATATAAATAAAGACAAGAGTCCTTTGTTCTCAACTCTTTATAAGTGACATTTAGATTTGGCTCACATTTTTATGGGTTCTAATTTGGGGGATTGAATCACATTGCTTTTAATTTTAAGGCTATCATGTGATTATTAAGTCTAGAAGAATCTATCTTGGTGTTTTGGTAATGATAAAATGAATATACTCACGCACTCACTTAGCAAACAGTATGCCTGTATATGCCGTGCACTGTTTTAGATGCTGGACATATAACAGTGACCAAATAACAGGTCAACAAGTATGAATACAGGAAGATAATGACCTCCCTATATTTGTAATATTCTATGGGAAGAAAGAGTCCATAACTAAATAAGAATTTTATATGGGGAAAAATGTTATGAAGAGATTAGATGTAAAGGGTGATACAAAGTGTGGGTAATAGAGAGGTAACGTTGCATAGAGTAGACAGGAAGGGCTGCGAACGTGTGACTTAAATAAGTACTGAGCTGGGAGGAGCCTGGTAAATGAGGACTTCCAGAAAGGACCACCTTCATTTTCCAGAAGCTTTCACAAGTTTGCATCCTCACTCACAAGAATCTGCCCAGGATTGGGGAACTGTCCCCTTCCTGGCATCTCACTGATTGGTTGTTTTATAAATTTCTTTTCCTGAAAATAGCCATCATATTTGGGACAAGCACGTGTCATAGTACAAATGACTGAATGCCATATTATTTTAAGAAGGTTTCAATTTTATGGTGTAAAATAATGTTTCTTCATGCAAATAACATTTGAAGGAGAACTCTATTCTTACCTGGACCACCTACTCAATATGTCCCGAGCAAAGAAACTCAAGGTCTCGCCTATTGGTGAAATAGAAATAGTAGCAATGCCTTTTACACAAGCATAGTAAGTGTGGGGGCTTTCCTGTGTGGCAGTATGCTGAGATATTCTGTTTATTACATTGAAGAGTGGAGAAATAAATCCCTTCATGCTTTTGCTAATACCAAGGGGAAAATTAAATCATTTTAATAGCAATGGGGTTTTTCTGTTTTGTTTTGTTTTTGTCTTTTGGTTATACCCCTTAACCAGGTATTAAATACTCTCAATTTTTCTTATTTATTTCTAATTTTAATCTTATCAAATTAAGTGTGGTCACTGATTGAAGTGAGAACACTGACACATAAAGAATTTACTCTCCTGGGACTAAAGAGACAGCTCAGTCCACTAAGAGCCCTGGGTGTTCTTCCAGAAGCCCTGGGTTTGACTCCCCACATCTAACATGTCAATAATTTCAGTCTCAAAGGATCCAATAAGCTTTTCTTGCCTTCATGGGCATGGCATACATTCGGTGCACACAGGCAAAAACAATCATATATATTAAATGAAAAATAAATTTTAAAAAAAGAATTTACCTTCAATCTAATAAGATATGGGTGGGATTTCACCGAGGTCTGTTTGACCCCAGATCCAGTGCCATTGAGTCCTGCGACAGTTTGAGACTCCGAGGCCGTGAGACAAGGCAGGTTCAGCAAACCTTTTTAGCTCATAGAGTGCTGTGACTCCAGAGAAGGGGACAAGCTCAGCTTGATTTAATAAGAGAGTAATACCTGATGACTGAGCTCCAGGAATTATCAGAGAACATTGAGGAGAGCAATTACGTTGTACAAGAAAGGATATTATAAAAGAAGAACAGCCTAAATAGAGATCTAAAAATAGAAGCTGGGGCCCAGGGGGTTCATGTAAAGAGTGTAGGGAGAGAGTATGCCAAGATCAGTGGTGTAGCTAAGGGAGGTGTTCAGAATGGATCCTGGGTCTAGCTTGGCCCTGGGGTAGATAGGGTCCTAAATGGTTTGGTGAGGGAGGTTGGGACAGAGGTAGAACAGGGCATGGGAGGTAGAGGTCAGTTTCAACGGTGACTTTGGCCTGTCTGACATCCATTTGAAGAGGGTAGCATTGTGAATGGGTCTCTGTCTTGAGCTCAAAAGAGGCACAACCCAAAGATGAGGGAAGGGCAGGAAATGTCCACAATCAGCGTGGCCCATTCTCTCTCCTGCACAATTGTTGGCCACAATACTCGTTTATGCGGTACTTTAAAATTCCGCTTAACACGGGAGCTTTCCTAGAGAAGTATTTTCTGCCCAAGAAGGCAGTAGCCAGTTCTGTTATCCTCAAGTGAGCATCTGTACAACACACCACATGTTTTTGTTCTTGGCCTGGTGGCCCATTCTCTCTAGCAAGCTTTTCAGGATGACCCCAGTGTTTACTCAAAGACAGCAAACTCATTCCAAAACAGATTTATCCAAGAAAAACATGGTTAGAAAGGTAAATCTTGCAGGGAAAATGACCATCCCCTAACCAATGGAAACAGGTTTTAAAGCAACACATTTTATGTATCCTGTGTGTGTGTGTTTGTGTGTGTGTGCATAAACGATCAGGAATTGTCAGACTTTGAATCTCTGCAACCAGAAACACATGTGGCCATTTCAGCTTTATTCTCCTTGTGAGTCCTTTCTTCCTCCCTCCTCTCCTTCCCTCTAACCCCGCCCCCATGTGTGCAGTTTTAGATTTAGGCATGTTGGGTGACTCTGCTCACCCTTAGGCTTGCAATCTTTTACAAGGAATCTGTGGTGACAAGAGGAGTCCTCTTTGTGCAGCCCACTGAGAAATGGTTAGTGGAGATTAACTGTCTCTGTCTCACAAAGCCGAAGAGGGAGAGCGGCGGGCTGGTGGCAAAAGCGATGAATCAGCTCAGAGCTACAGATTTCCTGGCCCCAAAATAGTTCGTTTTCAAAATATGTTATTTAGAGCAAGGCCCAAGCAGGAGGAAGAATTGGAGCTGATTTCCAGCTGGAGATTCTGTGCTGGGGGGAAAAAAAGCATATACTGATTTGTAGGCATAGCTGACCTTGGTAAGGGTATTTCATTTTGAGAGGAGAAGGCCATCTGTTGGTTGTTGAAGGGCGGGGATGAGGTGGGATAATCATCTCTGTGGCATCGGCATCTTCTTCTTTATTCCTAACTAGAAACTTCTGAAGGCCTGGTCCCAATTAATCTTCAGCTTCTATCTCTGTAGAGACAGAATTAAGACTCAGAGATTAAATGAGTGGATCAAGGTCACCCCAGGAATTAGTGGCAGAAAATGAACTAAAATTCACATCTCCTGTGTTCAGGCAGGCACTCTTTCCATCGGCTACCTGTTAAACAATGTCATTTTCTTGATGTGACTTGTCCCAGGGGCCTGGCTACATTTCTTCAGCTCCCTGAGTCTCAGATTGCTTATCTGTAAAATAACAATAATAAGAACTATGTTGAGTCATTAAGAAATAAATAACCTAAGATAAATGGGAATATTTGAACATGGAAAAGGACTTCCTTTTTAAGTTAGGGTTTTGTTTTGGTTTTAGGCTTTTTGTGTATTTTGTTGTTATTTTGGTTTTGGTTTTTGGTTGTTTTTTCTTTTGAAAAATGGAGTGATGTTCCAGATAGATTCTTTTTAGAAACAACTTAGTAGTTTATAAGTCTTGATCACTTTACCATGTAAAGTTGGTTGCTAATCAGCAAGTAAGAGGAGGCGCTGAGATTCAAATGTAGAGGAAAGCCCCATCATTTTCTTGTGCTGTGTGTGTGTGTGTCTGTGTCTTTGTCTTTGTGTGTGTGTCTGTGTGTCTACCTTTATGTGTCTGTGTCTATGTGGGTGTCTCTCTCTGTGTGTGCATGTGTGTGTGTGTGTGTGTGTATGTGTATATAATCTTGCAAAGGTCAAAGGAAGGTGTTGAGTCTGGTCTCTAGGCCCTCAAACTTATTTTTTTGAAACAGGGTCTTTTGCTGAGTCAGGAGCTCGCGATGTTTTTCACTAAGCTAGCAGCACCAAGCCAGAGCAATCCTCCTGTCTCTACCACCAACCCCAACACTGGGGTTCCAAGGCATGCATAGTCATATCTGGCTTTTTGACATGGGTGCTGGAGTCTGAGCTCAGGTTCTCATGCTTACATACTAATATCATGACCCACTGTGACCTCCCTGTGCTTTCACTGTTGTTAAAGTCCCCATGGATGTTTTTACAAATCATCTCATCCCTTCAGTCAGTAAATGTTGTTATTCATCAGGCATAGCACTGAGAAATGCAGATGCAACCACTCTGTTCCTTGTTCTCGAGTTTGAAATTTAGTGGACAAACTAATTAGACCCATGATCAAGGTTTACAAAAGGAATATATAAACTTCAAACACGATGCATTCTTTCTCTATGGCTGTATTGGGCAGCCTGTCTCAGTCGTGGGTAAGCCTACCCTGGGGAAACTATATTTAAGACATGACTTGGAAGAAGAGAAGACATGATAGGTGGAAGATGGAGCATGAATAAGCTATAAAATAGGAAAGGATTCCTCACTTTGGAGACAAAGAGGAAGCATTAGCAGCTTTGGACCATGGTAGCAGATGAGACTAAGTAAGAAGCAGTCCGAGGCCATGGCAGAGCTAGGAGAAGTCTTCATGAGTTCATGCAGTGTGTTACTGGTGATGGATGCCAAAGGGTGTGTACAACTCCTGTTTTCCCTTTGGGATTCCCTATAACCTTCCAGGATCTCACATGTGCTCTTAGCAGAAAACACTTAACTCTATTGCCATGGGGAAAGATGTAAGTAAGTATAGTGATGTATTTGGATCACTAGCAAAAGAAGCTGGCTACATCCCTTTGAGGAAATGAAATTCAGGTACGCCATAGGGAGTCCAGCAAGCAGGGTATATGCTCATTAGGCTGCTTGCTAATATTCCTGTATCATTTTCTTGGGGAACCCTGTTGATTTTTGTCCTTCCATTTTTTGATAGCTTATTTGTGAGTTCATTTAGTCATTTAACCTATATTTGTGAAATTACTATTCTTGCAGATATGATCTGGTAGAAAAAAAATGAATTCCATAAATATGCAAATAGGGTAAAGGTTTTGAAGAAAAACGTTTAGGAAGAAGTAGTTGGAGATGGACAGGCTTCACAAGGAGTTTCCTAGAGGTGGTACATCTGGTGTGAACCTTAAAGATGCAGACACTGGCGGGCAGATACAGGGAGTGCCAGCAAGAGGGGCACAGATGGAATGGAGAATGAGAAAAGTGAGGTCAAAACCACAGGAAGTATGAGATGAGTGGACTGCAGAGCCTGGCTGAAGTTTATCCTGTACAGAGGGTCATGAGAGAGTCAGTGCATGAGACGGTATGGGAAAAACAAAAACAAAACAAAAGCTAAAGAGAGCTGGTGGGTTTCAACAAGGAAGACCAGATGTTATTATGGGTGCCCTCCAATTAGAAAGCAGCTGGGACTGAATGGTGAGGGAAAAGCTTGTAGAGGAGGCGAAGGTGCCCAAGGCATCAAGCCTATGGTATCCATCAGGTAGTTAATCCTGATGCCAGAATGCCTGGGCTCGGTGCTCACAAGGCACTGGTGTCAAGTCATCTAGGACATTTACTAAGAGTGTCTGAGCCCTGCACAAGACTCACCGGAAGATATCCTGAGAAGCTCGATTTTGACAAGTTTCTCAGATGACTCTAATGCATCCAGAACTGGGCAACTACACTTTGTTCCAGGCCTCGCAGAACCATCAGGACGTTATTGATGGAGCAGAAGAAACATTGCAATGTGTTCTAGTCCCTACAATTAGGAGCTGGCCACTTCAGATGGCTTTATAGAAACAAATGTCAACTTAACAGATCCTTGAGAAGTAGCTTCAAAATAAATTATTGTTTTTATATAAAAGGGGTGGCAGATATATTTGCTCGTAGGTCAATGTGTTGAATAGCTTGATTTGACCATTTCACAGTATACACTACAAACATAGACAATCGTTTGTCATCTATAAAATAAAAATAATAAATTTATCATCAACTCATTTTTCAAAGGACAAAGATGTTCAAAGGATTTACCATCCTTGTCCCAGGACGGCAAATACCTAGGCCTCATGTTCAGGTTGATTATCAAAAGAAAGAAGAAAAAAAGAGAAATTGGCAGTGTTTATCTAAGGAAAGAGAGGAGATTTGTTTCAATACCTTTAATGTCATTTAGATTGAGTTTTAGGATGACTCACAGCTGGAAGGAGGAGCCAGAACAGCAAAATCTTGACAGTCTAGATGGATGGGCCAAATCCAATAACTTGAATTGCATGAGGATCAATGCCAATCCCTTCCCTGAGGTCTTACAAAGCCACCTGCATCTGCCTAGGGAGGGCGGACCCCCTAAGATCAGCACTCCTTAAGAGAGGCCCCAGGGTCTCTGCTAACTCCAGGAGTGAGTCAGAAGAACCAGGAGGCTGCAAGGAGAGAGATTTATTCAGCAGCATTAGTAACCATCTATTGTCATCTATCCAAACCTCCTAAGAGCCTTTGAAAAAGCCAGACCCAAAAAGAGGAACATGGGGTGTACTCACTCATATTTGGTTTCTAGCCATAACTAAAGGACATTGGGCTTATAATGCATGTTCCTAGAGAAGCGAAATAAGAAGGTGAACCCAAAGACAAACACATAGGCATCCTCATAAATATTAACCTTCATCAGGCGATGAAAGGAGACAGAGACAGAGGAGCACGGGACAGAAATCTCAAGGTCCAAATCAGGAGCAGAAGGAGACGGAGCACGAGCAAGGAACTCAGGACCGCGAGGGGTGCACCCACACACTGAGACAATGGCGATGTTCTATCGGGAACTCACCAAGGCCAGCTGGCCTGGGTCTGAAAAAGCATGGGATAAATCCGGACTGGCTGAATATAGAGGACAATGAGGAATACTGAGAACTCAAGAACAATCGCAGAGGGTTTTTGATCCTACTGCACGTACTGGCTTTGGGGGAGCCTAGGCAGTTTGGATGCTCACCTTAGGAGACCTGGATAGAGGTGGGCAGTCCTTGGGCTTCCCACAGGTCAGGGAACCCTGATTGCTCTTCGAGCAGATTAGGGAGGGTGACTTGATCGGGGGAGGGGGAGGGAAATGGGAGGCGGTTGCGGGGAGGAGGCAGAAATCCTTAATAAATAAATAAATTAATTAATTAATTAAAAAAAAAAAAGTATGTTCAGGCCTCTCCAAATCAGAATGTATTCAAGACTGAGGGAAGAGAGGGGACATTAAACATGTAGATTTGGATGCCATTTCCCATTGACTAGACCCTAATTTAGAGTTATATATGGTTCTTTGGCATTTAAAAGGCCTGCAATCTTACAATTTTAATTAATTCTAGAAATACCACTTAATGAAGAAATGGTGTATTTTTTTTCTGGCTAGGAGAAATAATTTTTGGTCAATGTAGTTTTTCTGACTTTTCATCTGGCTCAAACTGATTTTAAAATGGTTTTTTAAAAATCTGAGATGATGTTCTATGCTTCATTTTCTGTTGAGCCTTCTCACCTGCTGTAGTAAAGATCTTTTCTGTACTCTTCAGTGTTTTATTTTTTAACATGGTACATAAACTGCCTGATATTAGGAGATGTGCCGAAAGTTACTAAACTTCCTGCTATACATGTAGATCTTTTCTGAAAGATTCCATCATTAATAACAGAGGTGGTCACAGTGGTGGAGGTTTTGTCATGTTGATAGAAGGCACAGCCAAAAGATGTCATCTAGCAGAGTTGGCGGATGGGGTAAATATCATTAAGTATTTGCAGGGAAATCATGAAGAAAAGACTTCAGCTTGTTTTTCCAGTGTCGAAGGGCACAATGAAGTTGGGTAAAAACTGCGAGGAAGCAGCTTTGCCTCAAAGTAATGACTATTTAAATGACTAAGAGTTGTCTTTCCATCCCTGACAATGCCCTTAGCCTTAGGATGAGTTATTGTCTGTAGGATGCAGCGGAGGAGATCAACCCCTCTCATGGGATGAACTCCAGAGTATCAGCAGGACCAACAAACTCCAGAGGCCTTCAAACTCTGTCAGTAGTGGAAGGATTTGTTCAGCCAACACTTTCTTCTAAAACAAGTCAGGGTGGGAGGAAATGCCTTTAGCCAAAACATTCACTCCTCAATTAGCTAAAAACCACACCTGTATTTATCTTACCTGCCTGGGCTCCTGAAGGTATTTGTCACCCTTGGTAAATTCTCTAGCTCTGTGAATATTAATTCTTTCCTATGCTTACCAAGCATGCACTGTATGTTCAGGTATTATGCAAGGTTTAAAAAATAGCTAGAAATTTGAGGATAACTCCTCTGTCATCAACAGTCTCACAGTAAGAATTGAAAAGATATAGAGTGGACATGAATGACGGAGTCAATGCCGGGTGGTCTAACCAGGGCCAGGGGACTAACATTCCCAGAGCAGAGTGTTTTGACTTGCTAAGTGCAAGAGCTTCAACGCTTGCCTAAATGCTGAAGGAGGAGAGTGGGCCCTCTTGGAGGCACTAGGCCCCATGGCAGGCAATGAGATCAAGTCAGGCAGCTGCACATCTGTCCAGCTGTTGTGGAGAAGATTCTAATTCCACAGGGTAAATGGCATGCATGACTGCTGTGTCCCTGGGACTCCAAGAAAGGAAGCAGCAAAGAAACACAGCAGCATTTGAAGAAGCTGGCAAAATGGAAAACTTGGTTCAGAAAGTCGGGGCGGGAGGAATGATTAATGTGGAGTCTTAAAATTCCTTTTCCCTTTCTGTATTTTCTGATGGAAAAGTAAGTTAACCCCATTGGGTTGCTTACAATTGACAAAATACAGACTTCCTCTCCGACACTGTGCTCAATGCTCCACCTAGGATATCCACTTCATTTCCATGATTCTCTGGGGCCCCTCTGGACACAAAAACACTACAAGGGGACCAAGGGACAGTTTATTCTGAAGTCAAATGTGAGGGATCCAGGTTACCCCAAATACCACGTTCCAGTCTGTGAACAGCTTCATGAAGTTTTTAGGGCAGCAGAATGAAAGGTGATCGTGAATTAAGGCTCTTTTCAAACACATTAGTAGAAATATCAGGTAGGCAGGATGTAGCCAAGTGAGGAGCTCTCTAATGTGGGCCTCCAAAGCTCCCCGGATCCTTAGATATTGGGTTCGTGGAAACTCAGCATCTGTTTGTACATTCCAAAAGAATTTTTCAGAGACTTGCAGGGATGTTTTGTCAAGTAAAGAGGTTGTCACTGGAGGGCTTAAAAATAGGCCAAATCATTTGGTTCCAAAACCTCAACATTCCAACTCTACCATCATGGACATCCTAATTCATCAATCAGCCTCATCGACTCTTTGACACAGGTACAGCTCTTCTCCTTTCTGGGAACTTCAGTTCACAACCCATTTTATGGATGAAGAAAATGAGGCACAGAGAGGGGGCCTACCCTTAGCAACTGCGACTGTGCCCTGTAGCTAGCTGTCCTTCCCCCTCCTTGTCCTGCCTTCTCTTACATGTTATGGTGTTGGGTCTGACCTGAGTCCTAGCCCCATCCAATAGTGCCGTGACCATGCCAGAAAGCCTCTGTCTTACCCTCTCCATTTCTATCCCCATCCATTCTTGGGTTCTGCTCTTATGGTGCCTGTCATCCCTCCCTTGCTCCCCACCAGCTTCCTTTCCTGTTGTTCAAGGAAGTCCCAGGTCTTGTGATTATTCAGCCACTTGGGAGTTAAAAGCAACCAGGCAGCAAGTTTTCTAATGATTAAAATAGCAGCAGAGCAATGGAAAATGTGAAGTTTTTGTTCTGAATGAGGAGATAGGCTTTTTTAATTGGCATGCTTTATTGATCCTAAGAAGTTTTACGAAACCATCTCCCTATATGCCTGTTTGAGCTCACCAAGAACTTGAGGTGGCTGCCATTGCTCTAAGTATTTATCCTACCCACCAACCCCCAAAACAAAGCTTATCTTTAAATATTGATTTTTATTCAGCAATAAGCACCTTGTTTGGGGGTAGTATACTTACTAATTGCTACACGCACATTACATACATACATTCAAAACTGTATACCTGTATTAGTCAGTGTTTGCTAGAGGAACAGAGCATATAGAATGAAACCATAGAGACGGAGAAAGGAAATTTATTAGAGTAGCTTGCAGGCTGTGCCCCAGCTAGTATAACAATGGCTATCTACCACCAGAATGTCCAAGAATCCAGTAGTTGTTCAGTCCATGAGGCTGAATGTCTCAGCTGGTCTTTTGTATACACTGAAATCCTGAAGATGTAGGCTCAAAGGCCAGTGAAGGAATGGACTTGCTAGTGAGAGCAAGAGCAAGCAGGCAAAAAGAAAGTTTCCTTCTGTTATGTCCTTTATATGGGTTGCCAGCACAAGGTACGACCCAGATTAAAGGTGGATCTCCTCACCTCAGAAGATCTAGATTAAATGTATATTTTCCCACCTCAAAAGATCCAGATTAAGGAACACAAGTAAAGAAATGAAAGCTGACCCTCAGGGGGGGAAAAGATAGTAATTGTGTCTGTTGTCACTCAACCCCTGATAGAAAGGTGAGTCAGTCTGCAAACAGTGGCCAAAACTGTCCCTGTTCTTTGTCACAGTTTTCCAAGCAGAAGGTCATTCTCTGTCAGTGGGTTCTCTACTGTTTTCAAAGCCTTGATTTTGGACTCATATAAAAAGCAATTTCTGAGTAAGTGCTTGGTGTGTATGTGGGGTGTGTGTGTGTGTGTGTGTGTGTGTGTGTGTGTATGATTTTGAACTCATATAAAAAGCAATTTCTGAGTAAGTGCTTGGTGTGCATGTAGGGTGTGTGTGTGTGTGTGTGTGTGTGTGTGTGTGTGTGTGTGTGTGACTTTGAACTCATATAATAAGCAATTTCTGAGTAAGTGCTTGGTGTGCATGTGGTGTGTGTGTGTGTGTGTGTATGTGACTTTGAACTCATATAATAAGCAATTTCTGAGTAAGTGCTTGGTGTGCATGTGGTGTGTGTGTGTGTGTGTGTGTGTGTGACTTTGAACTCATATAATAAGCAATTTCTGAGTAAGTGCTTGGTGTGCATGTGGTGTGTGTGTATTTTTGAGCTCATATAATAAGCAGTTTCTGAGCAAGTGCTTGGTGTGCATGTGGGGTGTGTGTGTGTGTTTCTTAGAGATTCCAAACTTGAGGACATTTATCATTGAAGAAGTGGGTATTTATACACACTCTATTGTTAGCAGTGGGTATTTCTGCCTCAAGGATTTTGCATTTACAAGGTAACAGTGAAAATGGTATTAGAAGTCTGCAGCTGGCCTGCCCAGTGGAGATAAATGTGGACAGCAAGCTCCAACATGGAAGTGGGATTGACTTGAAGTGTTACTGAGTAATTGAAAGTCCCACAGCAGCTGTCCCTGGAGATGCCTTGGCCAGTCAGTTCTATTTTATTTCAGAGAAGAAATAAAACTCTGTTTGATTGGGCTCTGTCCCCTGGCGTGAAGAATTGTTGTTGCTGGGAATCATAGAAACCAAGGTTGGCAAAGCAGGCATAGCATACCAGGCTTCTCCTGGGTAGAAATGGTCTTTTAACCTGAGACCAGGGTCAAGTTTGAGAATTCCCCATCTCCCTGGGTATTCAGAATCACTTAGTCCTTTCTCCTTATATACCCTCTTACCGGTCAGTAGAGAGGGACAGGGGTCACTTTTCTAAGTGTACGCTTTTGAGAACAGAACTTTCTATACCAAAAAAAAAAAAAAATAGCAAAATACGGGACAAGGCAAATGATGGCAAGGTGATTTTTCAGGAATGTTCTTCTCTGAAAGAATTTGTTCCATGAGAGGAATAGTTGTGATCTGTGATAGCCATCATGTGAACTACTAAACACATGTGACCACCGATCTTTTCAAGTGTTGCTGGTATGAGTAGCTTATATTTTCATTGAGCCTCAAGTTAAATAGGCGTATGTGACTATTGACCACCCCACTGGACAGCACAAATAGGAAATGTCATATGATAGGGGAGACAATATCAAGAATGCATGAGGGCACAAAGATTGTATGGAGATCCCTAGGAGAAGGTACCCTGGGAGTTTTAAACAAGTGGCTGGGAAGGGCATGTCCCCAGTGATCAAGAACATAAATTCTAGTAGAAGGCAAATCTTGGTTCAAGTCCCAGCTCTGATATGTTCTGGCTTGGAACTAGACCAAGTTACTTCTCCAAGACTGATATGTCTTGTCTGTAAAATGAAACTAGCAATGGGTCCTACTCTCCTGGAGGTGCTTCATTCTATGTCCGGCTCAGGTCAGGTCTTAGCAAACTTTGTGCATCACCTTTTAATATGAAACATGCACATCTTGTGGGTTAAAACCCCCTTCTGGATAGCAATGTTGGCCAACTTTGTGATCAGAGAGGAGGAAGAATGAAAAGAAACTTACGAGCCTCACTTGACTCTGCAAAATCATACCCGAACACAACAGAACATGAAAATGGCTCCTTAGTCATGAATCCATGGCAATTCAGGGCAGGCGCCCAAAGTAGGGAGGTAATCTATGAATGTGAAATGCTCTGAACTACTGGATAGAATTACAGAACAAAAATGCTAGGAGGAGATTTGAAGACAAGCAGCTCTTAAGCTTTAATCTTTGGGTGGATCACATACAGCTCCTGTTATAACGTGAGTTCTGACTCAGGACCGGGTGGGGAATGAGAGGCTGCAATTCTGAAGGCTCCCGGGCATTTCAGATGCTGTGGTGCAGGACTCACTCTTAGGTTAACAAATCATGAGCATCCAGAACAATGCTATAGGGGACATGGAGACAGTGGAGGGTACACAGGCCTCTCCTTCTGCACACTCACTTTTGCACCTCCTAGCTGCTCACATTCTCCTGGATAACATGACTCTCTGCAGACTGCAGGGTACCCGTCTGCTCCAGTGCCTACTCTGGGTGTCATCTGAGGAGGAGAAAGGATAGAGATGACTCTACTGGCCCACATGAAAACTTCCCAGTAAGCTGGAGCTAAAATGCATTGAGTCTTATTCCAGCGCTCTTTCCAGTTGGCCTGTGTCACTCCTCTACATTGTGGGAGGGCTCCAGGTTGTGTGTGACAGTGGCTAGCAGTACCCGTCACTATTGTAATCTAAAGGCCAGTCTACGTTAGAGTACTATTCACATGTGACTTTTGTTTTTTTTTCTTTTTTTTAAATTTAATTTATTTATTTATTAAAGATTTCTGCCTCCTCCCTGCCACCGCCTCCCATTTCCCTCCCCCACCCCATTAAGTCCCCCTCCCTCATCAGCTCAAAGAGCAATCAGGGTTCCCTGCCCTGTGGGAAGTCCAAGGACCACCCACCTCCATCCAGGTCTAGTAAGGTGAGCATCCAAACTGCCTTTGACTGGGTTACTCTACCAAGTATGGGTTCCTTCCTGTGGCTTCAAATCCAATCAAACAGGGGTTGGTTACACTCATGGTGTTCATGCTACTGGTGAATGATTGGGCATATCTTGTCTGGCAAGGTTAGGGTTTTAGTTGTTATAGTTCCTAGTAGAACTCCTGGTGCCTTTCCTCCCCCAAGCAGCCTGCATAGCACTTTCTCCAGTAAGGAGGAACTTTTCAGCTCAGTTCCAGCTTTCTTTCTGCATATCTCACAGCCAAGGGATGGGGTTTCTTTAGCAATACGGTCTTATCTAGTTCTGGTTGTCAGCCAAGTGGAATGGCAAAAGCCTGTGTTGTTTGGGGAAGGTGTTACTGGGTCCTCCCTGAACAAGTAGTAATAAGGGTCCCATACTTGGTATTGAAGCTTTCTTTTAACCCAAAACTTCTAAGAGAATCATTATCCAGCCATGAGTGGTATTTCTCTTCTATTTTTTTTATTTATTTTATTTTATGTATACGAGTGTTTTGATTAGATACATATACATTGTGTGTGTGTGTGTGTGTGTGTGTGTGTGTGTGTGTGTGTGTATTTGCTTGGTGTTTGAGGAGATTAGAAGAGGGCATCAGATTTCCCTGAAACTGGAGTTACAGATTGGTTCTGGGAATTGAACATGGACCCATGCAGCTTTGCGGTGGTGGTGCACGCCTTTAATCCTAGCACTCGGGAGGCAGAGGCAGGCAGATCTCTGTGACTTTGAGGCCAGCCTGGTCTACAAGAGCTAGTTTCAGGACAGGCACCAAAGATACAGAAAAACCTCGTCTCAAAAAAAAAATGAGTAACACAAGCTCCAGCCTCTCTCTTTTTTAACTTTTTTTTGCATTTGGTTATAAGACACTAGGTTTCCATATGGCTTTACAGCTAAAGTAACAATAGGTGCTTAGTGCATCCGTCTTAGCCATTTCCTGGAAGCCCACATTTTCTTTCTAGGGACATCAAAATTAATAGCAGCTCCATGTGGAAAGACAAAAATAAAACAACAAATGTCCATGGGAAAAATATATTTCCTTGGTCATTGTGAGCTGCATAGTTTATTAAAAAAAAACAACTTGGTGAGGGATACTGAAGCTGAAGTCTCTTTGATGCTATCTAAATAACCCCTCAGATAAATGGGGAACGAACACTTCCATTTCCAAAGACGGTGATTTTTTGTTGTGGTGGTGAGAGGATAGCAAGTTAGACTGTGTGGGGTTATTTCCCAGCTTTAGAACAGAACAGCATTTGAGTTAAACAACCCCAGCTGTCTTATTGACTCTCTCCAGTTTCAAGAGTAGAGAGTGACGTTCCCAGAGTCAGCAAGCCAGAATCGCTGGCTAAAGTAAAGAATGCATATACGGCTGCGGAAGGGTGTGGCCGACTTCATACTCAGAAGGCCCAGAGCCCCTGGGTGATTCTGTAGTCCTCAACGTTCCATGTAATAAGAGCCGTGCATACTTCTGAGCCCAGTTTGACCTACATTCTATTGATCTAAGCATCTGGCTAATCACTCTCTGCAACGAAATCCTTCTCCCTGCAACTCTAATCTCTTACCACCACGTAAGACCTGACCCTATAGCACTTGAGCAAGTAGCATTGCCATCATTGGCGCTGCCACCTCGGAACCCAACCACCTTATCGCAGCAAAATGTTAGATGCGAAGACCACCCCCAACTAGGCTGTTCTGCTCATTCCCAGACTCCCTCCTTTAGGACTGACCGTGGAGTGGAAACTGCTGGACATTCTACTTCTCTGCCTGTAGCTTTGTGTGATAGGCCACTGGCAAAGTTTAACAATTACTCTGTCTGACAAGCTTTGTCCCAGGCTTAACGGTTTAGTGGCCAGCATATCAGTCACATTAGAATGCCCACAGTCTTTGCCCTGTGTTCCATTTAAGCTTTCTAGGGGACACACAGCTTCTGAGCAGCGTCTGATTTCTGTCTTCCTAAACAACCTCAGATGATGCACTCATTCATTTGGCAACTACTGGGTCTCAAGTCACAGCCCTGGCTGGCTCTCAGGATGTTTACAGTGTAACTGAGAAGACAGTCAATGAGCCAGGGCGGGCATGGAGGACACAGGGCTGGGGAACAGTGAATTTGGTCTTGAGTGGTAGTAGGGATGCCTGGAGCGAGTCATTGCTGGTCTCTAGGTCTTGCTTCCTCTCTTTAAAAATAGCATATAATGAGGATTAAATAAAATATGTTGAGCTATCTATAGCAATGTCTGGCATATATTAAATGTTCTCTAAGTGATGGCTATTTAACTCTGGATGATGATGATGATGACGATGATGATGACGATGATGATGGCGATGATGATCACTTTGCTCCAGTTTGTAAATGAAAAAAGTGAGGCCCAGGAAATGTCATTTCTAAGTGACAAGTTGAAACTCATTGTGCTTGCTCTGGACCCCATTATCCACCCTATCACCCCAGTCTGGTTAGGCCAAACTGTCTTTGTGTTTTCAGGAACTACACATAACATAGGGTATTACTAAATCTGACTCACTAAAACCACATGACTGAGCTGGAATATAGGATTTCTCAAACATTCATTCCATTGTGGATCTTTTTTTTTCTTTCCAACATCCAGTACTTCTTTTCACATAGAGAATTGTTATTAAATGCCCAATTAAAACTGGTGGGATTCTCACTTATAACAGTGCTCAGTTCGGAATTTAAATTTAATGATGTGCTGAAACATTAATGGCCTTTATCTTTAAAAGTGTCTCCGCTGCACTAAAGTTAACAAATGTGGCTGATAAAATCTTGCGCTGTCCCATTCTCCCACATGAGGCTTACATGAGTCTTAATAATGAATTTCATATAGTCCTGAAAAATAATGTAAGAAAATGGTGCATTATGAATCGCCTGGGGTTTGCTCTTACAACTTGCATTTTAAAGGTGCCCCAATTCTGCATCCACAGAAGTATCTGGCGAGCATTGAGAGGTACAGACGGTAATGGGTGTGTGTCCGAGCAGCATGTGTTTGTAGTTCATATACACCCACAAGCTGACTGTGTTTCTAGTGTCCCCCAGCACCCTACCTTTTATAACAGGAATATTCCTTAGGGCTCTGCTTTTAACCCCTGGCTTCATATTAATGTAATACAGGAGCAAAATGCATCTGAAACTGAATTCTAATAGCCAGTCTGGAGTCCTTCCAATCACCCCCAACATCCTTTTGGCTCAACACATTTGCAAAATGGATGCTGGTTTATGTGTCTTGGGCCAAACATGAAGGTCTGATCTCTTGTTTTTTGCAAGTCTTCCCTTTACGGAGAGAGACCTCACAAAATCTTTAGCTCCCTCTCACCATCATTTGGGGTGTGCAAAACGAAGGAAAGCTGTTTACCAACCTGCTGCTAAAACCCTCTTGTAGGAAACGCCGTGTCTTGTTTAGTTAAATAACTTGGATCAATGTACAAGTCCCAGGGCTTCTGCGTTTTTAGAACAAGTTTAAGTGTGTCTGTTTGCATCACCAGGGACATTGAAATTCAGAGTGCTAGTTCGTTTTCATGTAGCTCATTCTCCTCCCTTGAATTTGGTACTGGATGTGAACTTTGGCAACAGATGGGGTGAGACGGTGTTTTAGGAGCACTCAATAATTTTCCTGCACCCACAAACACGTAGTCATAATTTGCACACAAATGAAACTTCCAGAGCCAGGCAAATGCCCCCGGGGTTTTCATTTGCCACCCCCTGTTGAGTTCTTGGGTAGAATTTAATTATCCACCGAATTTTGGAGTCTGTGCCAGATGTTGAGATTGACCCAGACATTTTGAATGGGAGACTCTATACATCCCAGAGAAACCAAGGAAAGAAAGACTGGGAGAAAATGGGTCTGAAGCTGCAAACGGGCCTGGAATGTGTGAGTTCCTTCGAGTCAGATGTTGCCTCTGAGTTTCAGGAACTATCATACAATGGTAAAGATCTTTCGAGGAAAGTTTAGGGCATCTGCCTGCCCAGGGTTAACCTCTGTAAAACACAAAGCCCCTCCTCATTTGCAACCAGTTGAGGAGTCCCCTCCGCCTACTCACAGTGAGAACAGAATTACCCAAGCTGATTTGCACAGCTTCTCCTCTCTCTTACTCCAGTTCGGTTAAGTGGGGCCACTTAGAGTTCTAACTCACCTCCATATTCGGAATCCTTTATCAAAAAGTCCTTATAATTATCTGATGTTAATAAAATGTATCGATAGGATTAGGATAACAGCTGGCATTTCCACGTGGCTTCTGTACCAGGCACTGTTGTAAGCGCCTGTCCATGCCTCTCATGCTTCCAACACCTTTATGGAGTAGAGCCTTGTGTTTTCTTTATGAAGTGCAAACAAAACTGTCTTTAACCAATACTGCTCCACAATGAATCAAAGGCAAGCGTGGTTATCTTCGCAGCACAGCCTGAGCCCTTCTATCTCCTTAGGATGCGCTAGACATACCACTGGCAGCTTTCTCATCTTGGGGAATCTGATCCACTTAGCCTCTACTCAAAGGTTTATAGAGGTTACTGCTTTTGTCTAGTTCTTTTGTTGACTTCCAGGGATGCCACTTAAGAATTTGATACATGTGTTCACTGTGGAATGTCACAATCAAGCTAATTAATGGATCGAATTCTTACCAGAGTTAACCGTCCCTTTGCGTAGGTGTGTGGGTGTGTGGTGATTGGCACCTTCGCTCTCCCTACCTGGTAGATTTCAAGGATGGAGTTCAATGGTGTTAGTTACAGACATATTGTAGGTTATCTCTACAAAACATTACCATCCTGTCTAACTGACCCTTGATGCCCTTGAACTTACAACTCCTCATTCCCTAAACCCAACCAAGGCCCATGGGCTCTTTCTAAGATTAACTATTTTCTGGATTGTTTATTTATTATTTATTTAATCTTGAGGTGTTTTGTTGCAATAGGATCTCACTTTACAGCCCAACTTGACTTGGAATTCACTATGTAGTCCAGTGAACTCATAGCAATCCCCCTGCCTCAGCCTTCTGAGTGTTGGGCTTCAGAAATGAGACACAACACCCCAGCTTAGTTTAAATCTTTTAGAATTTAAACATAAGTGAACTTGCACCTATCTTAATGGAAATATCAGAGTGCCTTCTTTATAGAGAGATTATACTATTCTATTCGGTGTGCACATGTGCATGTGTATATATGTATCTGTACATTGTGGGGATGGGTGTCTGTTCATGTGTGTTCTTCTGGGTGTGCATGTGTGTACCTCTGGGTATGTGTCTTCTGTTTCTCCTTTATCTCATCATCTGTTGATGAAAATGAGGGTGCGGATATGAAATTGCATTTTCTTGGAGAAGGGATCTGATTGCATAAGAGGAGAAAGGGTTCAGAAATAAAACCAATTGTCATCCCTCAGGTGACATTAGCCTATAGCACTCCACCTCCCCCAAGCCCCACGCACCAAAAAAAGGAAAAGAAAAAAATCTGAGCCTATCAGATACTTTCTCAGGAATTTAGACTAAAAAACAAATTACCTGTAGAATATTTGGTCTTGAAACTTACAATTTAATGAAACAAATAAGCTCATATCAGGACCATGAAGTAAAGAAGCATGAGTGCAAATGAGTTAAACAGACAGCACATTTCACGAGAAGAACACATGAGATACAAACTAAGAAATGGAAGCATCATCAAAAAGAAAAAGGGGCATCCAGGATCCTGGGAGCCTCTTAACCCTGATATCTACCTCTATTCCATAGAGATCGCACAGCGTGAGAACAGATTGCCTGTGTGTAGTTAGCTGACGAACAGCAGCCAGGCATATGACTTTACTATTATCAGAAATATTAATATGATTTGTTTTTCATTTAGCAAACATAGAACAACCTCTCGTTTCCAGATAATCAAAGCATCTAAAGCGGGGACTATTCAAAGCCATATTCTTTCATCATCAAATTGAGTTCCTTAATTGTTATAATTTTTCAAATCCAGCTTTTGGTTATTTTAGTTTTCCTTCAGATTGACTCCACACTCGCTAATGAACTATCATATCGAGCAATGGGGGAGCTATTCCCATAATCTGTTCTCCTCCAATCTGCCTTCCCATGCTAATGAGAAGTACCATGGAGACATCCGCCATTAGTACACATGGGCTGGTATAAATCATGGACCATGGATCATTGAGCATCTTTGTTGTAAAACAAATGGCCTGTGGTCAGTTAATCATACAAAGAAACATCTCCAGGGCCTTCTGACTTTATTCATAACCCTAAATCTGTTTGCAGTTTTATAAACAGAACATCTGTTAAAATATGCAGAAATTACAGTTGCAGCCATTAGCACAGAGCTACAGAGATTAGGCGGTTGTGGTTTTTTTCCTTAAGCTTCTGATGGTAATTGCTAGGATTCACGCTTTGCTCCCACTCTTTTGTTCACCCCATTCTTTTGAGTTGCAGCACTTTTAACCCAAGTCTGAAAAGTGGACATGTGTTGTCCCAGGATTTTGGCCCCAAGCCATTCTATAGCATGGTAGATTGCCTGCATCCATCCATAGTTTCTTGCGAAATTGTATATTGTGGGTGTGCAATATGCATAGGCACAAAGCAGCCAGAAGCTAAGAAACCCTAATTGGTTTCATGTCTCTTTTACTGACCTCAGACTCTTACAGTGCTGGCATTTAACCAAAAGTAAATAGACACCCCTCCCAACACCACCACAGCCAAACCACCTTTCACGCTTGAGCACACACTCTCTCTCTCTTTTCCCCTTTTTGTTACAGTGTTTACTTTATTCATATTTAAATTAGCCTGCTATAATTATTAAAGACAAAGACCAGGAAGAAATATAGCCATAGTTAAAGACTAAGATTTGATATAAGAACCTAGCTCACATCCATCGTTTAACTCACTTAACAGTTGAGGAGGAAGGAAAACTTTCTTTGGCGTAGCTTTATTCTGCCTAACCTAGAATGAGGATCAACAGACATCCTCTATAAAAGCCGAAAGTTTCCTCAAGGCTCCTGTGTCCATCACCCGTCTCTGGGTATAAGGTGGTGTTCAGTCTCAGACCTTGTCAAGTTTGACTGAGCTTGGGGAAGGTACGCATGAACAGAGTCTGTGAAGTGAGACGCAAGGGAAGGGAAAGCAGAATGGATGACTTGGTGCAAACTCCGAGATCAAGCAGACATGGACTGGAATCTGTGATTTCCCTTAGGTTTTGTGTTCACTAGAGAAAGCCAACTTTTATTTTAAAGCTGCAGTTCCCCATCTAGAATTCTCGTGCTTCGTAAAGTCATTGAAGTTCAAAGATCCAGGTCTAGCAAAGCAAACAGCTGTGTTCCTGAACGGTGCTATGTTCTGAGTAAATATTCATCGCCACTTCACACCCGCACATAGTTAGACTGTGTTAACTGTTGTTGAATTTTTACTAGTGGTTTTTATTTTATTTTTAGACAAGGCTTCACTGTAGTTCTGGCTGGCCTGGTATTGGCTATACAGACCAGGCTAGCCTCAAATTCAGAGATCTGCTTGCCTCTGCTTCCTGTGAACCGCACCATACCTGAACCAGCTGCTGATTTTAATGCCAACAGAGTATAGCTTTCAAAGGCACTTGTCAAGCTCTTCCCTCCAGAAGCTAAACCTACATCTCAAGGCAGTAGCTTTCTGCCATGTCAGAAGGAAAACTGTACTTGTGTGTTGGAGTCCTCTGCCCCAAAGGGGCAGGCTCTTAAACAAACAGCCAGAGATATAACAAAGAAGGGAATGTTTTAAAATTTAGGTTCTCGGGTGTGCCCCTTACTGTAGAGCTCACAAGATAGTCCCTGCCTGGTCACTAACTCCATTTGATGGCAGACACAAGCTTAGCTTCTGGAAGCCTGAGTGAAATGCACAGAAGAGAGATCTTTTTAAGCACAGAATTCAAAATATATCGTGTTATATGCAGCATGGATACAGCTTCCTCTAGCTTTCCAGCACGTAAGAACATTAATCCCTCCAGAGGCCTGAAAGACGGGTGTTATTGTCCTGTTGCTAAAAATAGAGGCTGAGGAAAACAAAGCAAAGGAATGTATTTGAAAAATCAGGGCTGTGAATTTAGTATACACAGACCCACTTTGTAACAGTCCCGTACACACAGAACTACTGCATAATCAAATACACACAAAACCACTGCATAATCAAAGACACTGTGTAAATACCCAGAGGTTGTTAGTGGCATAGCTTGGACAAATGAAAAAATTAGCAATAGTGGCATGGATGTATTTTCGAAAGCAATTATTTGTTTTATATGATAGGAAAGAGCCACAGATGGGGCCCCCTCAACTCCTTGAATATCACAGAAGCTGAAGCAGCATTTAATGCCTATCAGAGAGGGCTGTGTTCTGTATGAGACAATGAACTGGGGCCTCTCATTGCATGGACCACCGTGAAACCACTCCAGTGCAGTGATGGCACAGAAGGAGCACTGGGGCTGACAAAGGGTTGATGCCCAAGTGCTTGGGGAAGTGTTACACTGGTACTCTGTCTCTTAGTTGAAGGATGCAGATCCCTACTGGATGAGTGAGCTGATGGGGAAGTACTAGGTGGTCAGCAGAGGCCTGACAGAAAGCTTGTGCATTCTGGCCAGATTTGGAAGCTGTGAGACAAAATTGTACCTAGGAATACAGGCTTTCTAAGTTTTTTCCCCGGGACTTGTAGATGGGACTGCCTAAACTGTACATTTGTGTGTTCATTCAACAAAACAAATCTTTATTGAACCATCAGCTATGGGCAGGCTCTCTGCTCTAACATTTGCTGGAGATAAAGTAGAGTGTACCTCACTGGAGAACATCTTTCTTGCCTTGGTTTACTCTAGGCTTCTAGATGTAGTGCATGGTATGTCCGACATGATGAGATGATACATTCAAGGAGAGAGAATGTTTGCCCCTCAGCTGCCAGAGCAGGCACATGCCAGGGAAATAGTGTTTCATTTCAAAATCCAAACTTGTCTCTCAATAAAAAAAAAAATCATGTTGTACCTAGTGAGACCAGGTGGGTCACTTGGTTTGCCTACTCGATCCTTTATGATGACTCTGTCTTTGATGATGAGCTGGCTGGGAAGCAGATGTCTGCAGACTTAGAAGCGTGGGCACAGATCACCTGTGCACACTAAACTTCACCAATGCACACAGACCCATCATGAAGGGGCTCTGTGTCTCTGACTCCTCCTAATGAGTAAGAAGACCACACCACTGTACCTCTGACATCCTCCCTGGATTTCAGATCATTGCTAGGTAGTGTGGGCAGTGTTCTCATCATTGGTGCAGCATCCTGTGAGTCAGCAGTAAAGCTCAGTGAATGAATGGCTGCCATGGCAGAGATGCTCATGAGGCAGTGTTAGGCAGCAGAGTGTAATAGGGAAGTGCAGAGTGGCAAAAAACGGTGCCAGATTCTGTGCACACACATTATGTGCACACACGTCTGCCCTGTTGAGCATGCGTGCAGAAGAGAATTGTGTGCTGTGACTCTTCACTGTTTTCTATGCATTTTATATCCATCTCATCTTTTTTATGTTGCAAACTGACTATTTTTTATTGATATACAATGGACAAGAACTGTATACGCTGGAGGTATACAACTGGATGTTTTGAAATGCCGTCATCCAAGGTGAAATGACTACAGCCATCAGATTAGCCAATCTATTTCCTCTTATAATTAAAACCTGATTGTTCTTTTGTTTGTTATGTATGTGTGTGAGGGGAGGAGAAATATTTAACCTCAGCTCTTCAGAAACTTTAAGTGTAAGGCATATCATTGTTAATTATCATCTCTATCGAGACCATTAAGCCATCAAATCTCCTGGATTTTTTTCATTGTTAAATGAATACCAGTATCTCCCCATCTCCTTCAACCTACCCACCTACTTTCCTGGTAAACACCCTTCACTCTGGTTCATTGCCTTCAGCTTTAATAAAATTCACAGATAAGTGAGATCATGTCACATTCATCTGTGTCTCTCACTTGGTGTAATATAGATTCTAGATCCATCCATGTTATTGCACACATTAGCATTTCCTTCATTAAGGCTAAACAGTATTCAGTGGCGTGAATCATGTCGTCTGTATCCATTCATCTGCTAATACTTATCTCTTCCCGATATTGACTATCATCAGTTGTCAGCATGGGAATGCCCATGACCCCTCAAGTGACAGATTTTATGTCCCTTAGGTGCATGCCCACAAGGACATTCAGTCTACTCTCAAAAGTCCTCATGAGTAAATAGTTTCCCTGGCCCTGGGGTATAGATCAAGACGCTGAAAACTTGCTCACAACCATGGAAAACAGAGAACAACCTTTTAGCTATTTCAAGGAATGCTATCTAAACACTTGATACAGTGATAGTAAAATAATATAGATTGTTTGCAGATAGATGCTGGGTTGAGTGAGAAATAATTTAGTTCTTATCCCTGTATTTTCACTGGCACAAAAATTGGGAGACTGAAACAGCGGGATCACTATGAGTCTAAGGACTTCCAGTATTAACAACAAGATTGTGCCTCAAAAAAAGAAAGCCAATAAGTAAGTAAAAAAAAATACAGCTGACAATCAAATAAGCATAAGTTAAATAACACAGTATCTCAATTTTTTCTCAAATTGTTTTCTCTGCTGAAACAGTTATTCAAATGCTAGTGAAATCACTTAAGAATTTCAATATGATTGGAAGAATAAAAATTAAGCTCACTGAAGTTGCTATTTAAGCATTCCATGAATCAACAGACTCTAATTTCTATTTTTAAAAACTTTATCAAATCAACCATGTGTATACATGCACATGTATACATATACATATATATGTGTATATATGTATATATATATAAAACCTTACTAATGCATTTGTGTTAAATTATCATCTATATTACTTTCTGTTCTATTAAAGGACTCATAAACTTCAAACAAAATTTAAAATTTTTAGAAGAATCTTTAGCTGTCAAAATGCATGCAGTATATAAAGCTGACCCGTTCCAGTGTGTATCCCCATCATGGTTTTGACCTCTTTGTTCATATTCTCACTCTTCCCACTCTTCGACTGAACTTTGGGAGCTCAGCCCAGTGCTCTGCTGTGGATCTCTGCCTCTGCTTCCATCAGCCGCTGGATGAAGATTCTATGGTGATATTTAAGATAGTCTTCAGTCTGCGACAAGGCAAGGCAAATTTGGGCACCCTCTCCTCTATTGCTTAGGGTCTTTGCTGGGGTCATCCTTGTAGATTCCTGAAAATTTCTTTAGTACCAGCTTTCTTGCTAGCCCTATAATGGCTCCCTCAATCAAGATAGCTCTTTCCTCACTCTCTATCTCTGTCCTTCCCTCATCTTGACTATCCTATCCCCTCAAGTTCTCCTCCACTCTCCCCTACTCCCCTCCTCCTCCCCTTCTGGCCTCCTTCTTCCCCTACACCCATGCTCTCAGCTTTCTCAGGAAATCTTGTCTATTTCCCCTTCCCAGGGAGATCTATATATTTTCTCTTAGGGTTCTCCTTGTTACTTAGCTTCTCTGGGGTCATGGACTATAGGCTTGTTGTCCTTTGTTTTGCAGCTAGTATCCACTTATGAGTGAGTACATATCATGCTCATCTTTCCCGGTCTGGTTTAACTCACTCAGGATGGTTTTGTTCTAGTTCAGCCATTTGCATGCAAATTTTAAGATGTTATTGGTTTTTTACTGCTAAGTAATACTCCATTGTGTAAATGTACCACATTTGCCTTATCCATTCTTCGATTGAGGAGCTTCTAGTGTTTCCAGGTTCTGGCTATTACAAGCAATGCTGCTATGAACAAATGTCCTTGTAGTATGATTGAACATCCTTTGGGTATATGCCCAAATACTACCAAGAGTAGTATTGCTAGGTCCTGAGTTAGGTTGATTCCCAATTTTCTGAGAAACCGACATACTAATTTCCAGAGTGGCTGTACAAGTTTGCTTCCTGCCAGCAGTGGGGGAGTGTTCCCCTTACCTTGCATTCTTTCCAGCATAAGCTATCATTGATGTTTTTGATCTTAGCCATTCTGACAGGTATAAGATGGTATCTCAGAGTTGTTTTAATTTGCATTTCCCTGATGACTGGGGATGTTGAACATTTCCTTAAGTGTCTTTTGGCCATTTGAGATCCTTCTGTTTAGAATTCTCTGTCTAGATCTGTACCCCCATTTTTTCACTGGGTTACTTGGTATTTTGATGTCTAATTTCCTGAGTTCTTTGTATATTTTGGAGATCAGTCCTCTGTCTGATGTGGGCTTGGTGAAGATCTTTTCCCATTTAGTAGGCTGCCAACTCTGACTGAATAGGGAAGGAACCAGCATAGGACCAAACTAGGCCCTGGGAATGTAACAGTTGACTAGGGCAGACTTCGGGGCCACTGGTAGTGGGACCAGGATTTATCCCTACTACTTGTATTGGCTTTTTGTAATCCATTTTCTTTGGAGGGATACCTTGCTCAGCCTAGATATAGTAGGGAGGGTACAATGTGCCTTACTATCTCTGAGAAGTAGATGGGAAGTAGGGTGAAGTGAAGGTGGAAAGAACAGGAGGAGGGAGGAGTGTGAACTCGGATTAGTATGTAAAATGAAAAAAAGATGTTTTTTTTTAAATAAAGTTAAAAAATAATAAAATAAAGAAAAAGCTGGACTGACACTATTATTCATGGTTTTCTTTGTATAGCTTAAAGTGCTTTTAGGTCTTGAGTCCTAAAAGTATAGTATGGTTCAAGTAGTAATTAATGGATATTATCTGTGACTTTGAACCTTCTGCTCCATGTTTTTAAATATTTATTGTTACCTCTAAAAATGTTATACTGCCTTATTTAAAATGCAATGATGCAATTTTAGGGTACACATATCCCAGCGTGGTACCTGGAATTACATTTCTCTATGGTAAAACTCTGAAAACAGTAATAAATAGATGTGATCCTAACCACAATGGGAAGGGTGTAGCGGATTGGAAACTGCTGCTGTCTTGACTTCCTTGCTTTGGATTCCATTTGTGTTTCTTTCTTTAGGTTCTGTTTTGAACTTCTTGAAGCTCTTTGTTTATCTAGGCAGCTCTAAATCTTAGTGTCCCATCCCCCCCCACACACACACGCTAGCCAAGCTCTGTAGCACCCAGGTACAGGCCCACCCTTCCTGTGCTCTTTTTTTATCCCTATATGTCTGGTTTGAAATGGCATTTTCTTAGAGGCATAGGAGGTCATCCACTCATCTTCACCCAAGCCCCTCCCTCATCCCCCTCCTCTTCCCACTCCTACCTCCTCTCCCCTTAGTTTCCTTACAGTGTTTTTATTTTTAAATCTAATTCCATATATTGGGGAAGGGATATTTGTCTTTCTGAATTTCGTTCATTTTGCTCAACATTTGATCTGTAGTATCATTCATTCTCCTAAAACTGATATAATTTCACTATGTTTTATGACTAAATAAAATTGTGAATGTGTGTGTGTGTGTGTGAGAGAGAGAGAGAGAGAGAGAGAGAGAGAGAGAGAGAGAGAGAGAGACTTTATTTATTCATTTGCTAATGTGTCCACGTTGGTTCCATATCTTGGCTGCTGTGAGTCATTCCTCTTGTCTTAGGGTTTTGCTGTAATAGAGCATCATGACCAAAAGCAATTCATGGAGAAAACAGTTTATTTCAGCTCACGCTTCCACACCACAGCTCATTATCAAAGGAAGTCAGGACAGGAACTCAAACAGGGCAGAAACCTGGAAGTAGGAACTGCCACAGAGGCCACAGAGGAATTCTACTTACAACCTTGCTCCCCACTGTTTGCTCAGCCTACCTTTTATAGCATCCAGGACCACAAGCCCAAGCATGGCACCACACTCAGTGAGGTAGGTCTTCCCACATCAATCATCAGTCAAGAAAACACCCTACAGACTTGCCTACTAGGCAATCCTATTTAGGCATCTTCTCTGCTAAGATTCTTTCTTCCCAGATGAGCGTAGCCTGTTTCAAGTTGATGGAAAAAGAAACTAGCACATCTTCATTAACATAGATGGGCAAGTTTTTCCATTATAATCTGACTTAGATTCCTCAAAGTATATGTCCAGGTATGGCATAGTTGAGTCAAATTGTAGTTCTCTCTTTAATTTCTTGCAGAATCTTCATACTGATTCCCACTGGAACTATACCCACTCTGTTCCATTTGACCACATCCTAATGAAACCAGTAAGTTAGATGAGTCAATGATATTTGTGAAAAGAAATTCCACCATTAAACTGAAACTATACCATATTGATGTGTGATTAGTCATATTATTTAAACAGAGACAATTTGAAAAGGGCTATTTTCAAAACCCCAAATAAAAACAGAAAGCAATAGATGCAGCAGCATTTGGAAGTGGTGTTTGGTAGAGGCGGGAGATTTTACCCAAACTGGGAACAAATAGTAGCTATTTTCCACCTGTTTGTCTGGGCTTATCCAACTGTCAAATTACTGGAGTGATATGTGGGTTTCCGAGCATTTCTGTACTTGTCTATTTGAACAGAGCTAAAGAAGTGGGCATTCACAGCAACCCACTTTGTTTACAACTCTGCTTTGCAGTTTATAACAAAGGAGAACCAATTGCATGCGTATGTTAAATATTACGGTGCTCTGTCACCCTCTTTAGTAAAGGCATTTGACTACGCTTGTGTCTCCACTGAAACGTGCAGGGTGTAACTTTCCTACACATACTAGTTTTCAGTCAGGGCTTAGTGCTGGATGGGCAGTGTTCAAAAGCATTTTATTTACCGATATGAATGCATGTAAGAATCAGAACAATTTTAGTGTAAGTAGGAGATTGATTATGGTTGGCTAAAAAAGATGGAAGATGTCTTTAAAGCACATCAAACTAGTTGTCCAAGCTAAGCTACAGTCATTAGTCATGGATGGATATCTTCCTTCAGTCAGTCTGAACTGTGAATGTACAGTTGAATTACAGTCTGGATTTATCAATCTCTTCACGTGGAGAGTTATCAACTAGAAGGAAATCAAAGTATGGTAATTTTGTCCAAAATGTTTAGAATTTCCCATGATGCAAATCAAATGTCATTCCAAAGTTCTATCCAGTATTTCCTAATTTGGATCCAAAACAGTGGCCACCTAGGAACCTTAATCTTACAGCAAGGTCCTTAAGGGCATCTGATGGATGCAAGGACAGCAAAGCACACTGGACCCCGTTGGTAGGTTGGTTCTCTCAGCCCTATCTTTGTTCGGCATAAGGTCTGCGGGATATTTATCACTTGTGGCATTGTTTGGACCAGGAATTATTTGGTTCAAAAAGCTGAAATTTTTACCTAGAAAAATTTCTCTGTTTACCTGTATTTTTATAAACATAAAAATAGAGTTTTACTGGGGTCATCTTGGTGGATTCCTGGAAATTTCTTTAGTGCCAGCTTTCTTGCTAGCCTCATGGTGGCTCCCTCAATCAAGATAACTCTTTGCTTGTTCTCCTTCTCTGTCCTTCCTCCATTTTGACTATCCCATTCCCTCAAGTTCTCCTCCCTCCTCTCCTTCTCCCCCCTCCTCCCCTTCTGTTCTCCTTCCTCCCCCACATTCATGCTCCCAATTTTTCCCAATTTCTTGTCTATTTCCCCTTCCCAGGAGGATTTATATGTGTTTCTCTTAGGGTTCTTCTTATTACTTGGCTTCTCTAGGGTCATGGACTAAAGGGTCATTATCCTTTGCTTTACAGCTAGTATCCACTTATGAGTGAGTACATACTATGTTCATCTTTCTGGGCCTGGGTTACCTCACTCAGGACAGAGAGATTTTTTTTGTATTGAAATTGCATGCAAATTTCAAAATGTTATTGTTTTTTTACCGCTGAGTAATACTCCATTGTGTAACTGTTCCAAAATGGGTCCAGCATATGAACTACCAATCAAATCTGAAAGAAGACTTGAGAAAATGGGCTTTTCTCGTGTATTCATTTTAAAAGTTGGAGTATTTATCTGTCCAGTCTTTTCGACCACATCATGTGGTGCTTTTTTTTTTCTTGGAAAAAAAATTTCCGCCTCCTCCCATCCTCCCATTTCCTTCCCCTTCCTCCCACTCCACTCCCCCTCCCCCCACTTCTTTCCCCCTCCCTCTCCAGACCGAAGAGCAGTCAGGTGGAAAGTCCAAGGTCCTCCCCCCTCCATCTAGGTCTAGGAAGGTGAGCATCCAAACTGGCTAGGCTCACACAAAGCCAGAACATGAAGTAGGATCAAACCCCAGTGCCATTGTCTTTGGCTTCTCATCAATCCTCATTGTTCAGAGAGTCCAGTTTTATCCCATGCTTTTTCAGTTCTAGTCCAGCTGGCCTTGGTGAGCTCCCAATAGATCAGTCCCTCTGTCTCAGTGGGTGGGTGCACCCCTCATGGTCCTGACTTCTTTGCTCATGTTCTCCCTCCATCTGCTCCTCATTGGGACCTTGGGAGCTTATTCTGGTGCTCCAAAATGGGTCTCTGTCTCTATCTCCATCCATCGCCCAATGAAGGTTCTATGGTGATATGCAAGATATTCATCAGTGTGGTTATAGGATAGGGTCATTTCAGGCTCCTTATCCTCAGCTGCCCAAGGCACTAACTGGGGACATCCCCCTGGGCACCTAGGAGCCCCTCTAGGTTCAGGTCTCTTGCCCACCCTAAGCTGGATCCCTTAATTAAGATATATGCTTCCCTGCTCCCATATCCATCCTTCCTTTATCCCAACCATCCCAATTCCCCAAGATCCCCCCATTCTCCCCTTCTCACATTTCTCTCCCCATCTCTCCTTACCCCATCCCACCCCACCCCCAAGACCCCAGTTGTTGCTCGGCAATCTTGTCTACTTCCCATATCCAGGAGGATAACTATATGTTTTTCTTTGGGTTCACCTTCTTATTTAGCTTCTTTAGGATCACAAATTATAGACTCAGTGTCGTTTATTTATGGCTAGAAACCAATTATGAGTGAGTACATCCCATGTTCATCTTTTTGGGTCTGGGACACCTCACTCAGGATAATGTTTTCTATTTCCATCCATTTGCATGCGAAATTCGAGAAGTTATTGTTTTTTACCGCTGAGTAGTACTCTAATGTGTATATATTCCACAGTTTCTTCATCCATTCTTCCATTGAAGGACATCTAGATTGTGTCCAGGTTCTGGCTATTACAAATAATGCTGCTATGAACATAGTTGAACAAATGCTTTTGTAATATGATAGGGCATCTCTTGGGTATATTCCCAAGAGTGGTATTGCTGGGTCCTGGGGCAGGTTGATCCCAAATTTCCTGAGAAACCGAAACACTGATTTCCATAGTGGTTGGACAAGTTTGCATTCCCACCAGCAATGGATGAGTGTGCCCCTTACTCCACAACCTCTCCAGCAAAGGATATCATTGGTGTTTTTGATTTTAACCATTCTGACAGGTGTAAGATGATATCTCAAAGTTGTTTTGATTTGCATTTCCCTGATCGCTAAGGAGGTTGAGCATGACCTTAAGTGTCTTTTGGCCATTTGAACTTCTTCTGTTGAGAATTCTCTGTTCAGTTCAGTGCCCCATTTTTTAATTGGGTTAATTAGCATTTTAAAGTCTAGTTTCTTGAGTTCTTTATATATTTTGGAGATCAAACCTTTGTCTGTTGCGGGGTTGGAAGATCTTCTCCCAGTCAGTAGGTTGCCTTTTTGTCTTAGTGACAGTGTCCTTTGCTTTACAGAAGCTTCTCAGTTTCAATAGGTTCCATTTATTCAATGTTGCCCTTAATGTCTGTGCTGCTGGGGTTATACATAGGAAGCGATCTCCTGTGCCCATATGTTGTAGGGTACTTCCCACTTTCTCTCATGTGGTGCTTTTAATGTTCTGTGTGTGTGCATCTTGGAGCTTTGGGTATGTGCACACACATGTGTGTGTGTGCACAAGTGTGTTGTGTGTGCTATTCTTACTGAGGAATAGGTGTCATGCTCATCTTCCCTAGCACAAGCTTGAACCTCCACCACCATAGACCTTTGGACAGGTGACATTTTGCGTATAATTTTGTACAATTTTATACCAGAGGCAAGCTGCAAGAATCACTCCTCAGGGCTCTTCTGTATTGTAGAATGTTTCTAGTTCATACAGCTGCCTAAAACACACTGTACTGGACATGGTAGTATATGCCTGTCATCCCAATACCAGAGAAGCCAAGGCTGCATAATAAGACCCTATTTCAAAACAAAATTAAAGGGGGGAAAAGGCCAGTCAACTAACCAACCAACCAAACCAAAAACAACCAGTTGTTTGTTGTTTTTCAAAAGCTTTTACGCTAAAAATCATGTGTAAGATTAGACTTTGCCCCCAAAGAAATCCTAACAACTTTCAGATCTATAATTTTCAAAAATGTGTTGTATTGAAGCAGCAGTCAATTCCTGCTTTTTTGGGGTGTTAACATTCATCTTCAGTCTGATACATTTCATGTATGACACACTATGATGGTATTTGTGATATTTTTAAGCATGCAAGTGCATTGCTATGTGGTAATTGTTTTTAAAAATTGGTGCCCAGTGTGGTGGGTCATACCTGTATGCTCAGCATTTGTGAAGAATTCCTTCAGTCTAAAGATAGCCTGGGGTTTAGATGGAGTTTCATATCATCAGCCTGGGTTAAAGATCAAGACCTGTTTTTAAACAACTTAGAAATTCGAAAGGGACATAGCTCAGGTAAGACTTGATCCAATCCTTGCGTCTGTGGCCCTAGGTCAGCCATCTCTCTGCTCTGCTCCCTTTGAATACCTGGCAGCTATTACAGGCTCTGAGCTCATGGCATGAGGTTGATGGCCACAGTGTGGTACGTTCCATCTTTGCCTTAAACCGTTAGGAAATGTCTCCTAACAACAGTGCTATTTAGAGTCCACTCCTTCCTTGATCCCTTGCTTCTCAATGATATGGAGTAGTTGAAGTTAACCAAGGTAGAATTCTCTCTGACAGAGGAAGATTCACACTTCTTAAACTCCCCTTGAGTGTGAACACAAGGTGGGTGGGGGTGTGGAGACCGTTGGCAGGAACCGGGAAGCCAGGCAGTGTTCTGCGGTAATAGCAGTGAGTGCGTGTTTATTGAGTTAAATGTGGTAGCATAAGGTTTGGGGATTCAAGCCAAAATAACAGATGGAAGAGCTGATGGATTCCTTCATTCAGCCAAGAAGTGGGATGGTGTCTGCAGAAGCAGAGGTATGAACGTGTTTGACGTGTTTGGAGAGCTTCAAGCAGGGGGTGTGAAAAGAGCAAAAGGAGTGTGCTGGGATGGTCTTCCAAGGGCAGCAGAAGCCTGGACCTAACTTGTATCCATCCAAGGTGGGGTTTTTTCTAATGCCTGAAACAATCATTTTTCTAGTGGGCATAGGTTTCACAGATTAGCTCAGGTCTATAACAGAGAGAGAGAGAGAGAGAGAGAGAGAGAGAGAGAGAGAGACACCAGATGAAACTGAGAGAAAAGAAAAAGAATGTTCTTAATGGAGAATTAACATGGAGGAGCCCAAGACGTAGAGAAGGATTGATAAATCTCCGACTGGCCAAAGTGGACACGCTTTCCAGCTTCCATGATCTCCAGCGAGGTGGTGATTTTACATTTCCTTAGGTTCACATAGAACACAGCTCTCACACCTAAGAAGAGAAGAGATAGTTTCTTGTGTGCCGGATATGAGTAACCCTGGCCCAGGAGCAGATTCCGGCTGCCTGGCATGATGTATTCTACCATGCAGGTGCTCATGTGCATTTCCACAGTCATGGAACAAAACTCATAAATCAAAGCCTTGGGTAGGTGACAGCAGAGAGGGGCACGTCGAGACGTGTCTCAGCTTTGGGGTTGGTAGAGGCTAATGGTCTATGTTAAGCTAATTTCCAAAGGTTTGTCATGGTAGTCCATGGGGACGTTAGATTATATACAATAAATGGATATTAAAGGGACTAAGGATAGCACCAGATAACTTCAGGTTTAGATTTGTACCATTCAAACTCTCCAGACCTTGTGGTTCTAATCACTCTTTCAGGCTTGTAAAATCTTTAACACAGGTGCGACGTTTTTCCCCTGGTATCATCACTTCTCATTGCCCCTTCTTTTCAGGAAGATCCTCATAGTTTGGGTCCTATATCTGTGCTTCTGGAGGACATGCACCAACTGCAAGTCCAGAAAGTATGGTGGTTGTGCCTGGTCCATCTTTCTGTCATAAGGAGCCTAGCTATGCCTTGCCTTTTATTTCATCTTCCTTGGAAGGAGTTTGGGTTTTTTTGCTTTGTTGTCCTTATTGTTTTTACTGGAATTAACAGAAAACTAAAGATGAATGACTTTGAAGCATTAGGTAGGGCCCTCGTTCTCACTGCTTTTCTTCTGGATTTAACCTGAAAAACCGGAATTGATACTGGGAGGCCAGACTCTGCTTCTAGAGTTCATTTTATTCTGTTTCTACAAAACTTCACCCCACTCCCTTTTCGCTCTCCTCAGCGTCAGGAAGAATGTAGGCATTCATAAAGCTTTACTCTTCTTGGCTTTAGCAAAAGAACATGTGGGCGCCCTGGTGCTCTGCCTTGGGGGGGGAGTCCTGAGGCACTAACACCCTCGGCTGTGAGCACAGGGGTGCTCCTGGGTGGAGGGGACATCGGTGTCTTTCTGCTCATGCAAGGCTCCGTCATGTCCTGTGTTCTTCCCTCTCTGCGATGATCTCAGTTGCCTCGTTGGCGTAATTAAGTACTCCTGCTGCTGCTGCCCCAGTTTCTAGAATGTGGGTAGGGAGAGCTGCCCTTGCTGTGCCAGCCCCCACACCAGCATGTTTCCTCATTAAATCATGCATATGCTAATGAAGTGTGAAAATCAGCCAAATAACAACTCTTTCTAATCACTTGAGGTCCCAAGAGCAAAGGGGTTCCCCCCCTCTGCTCTTAATTTTGGGGAGGTGGTTATGATCTTCAAGTCAGTCGGAATCGGAATCACAATTCTCCAGTGTTTTCCCCCTCCCCTTTCTTTTGGGCTGAAATGAGGGTAATTGGCATTTTTGCTTCCACCTCAAGTGAGAAGAGTCTTGGAAAAACCAGTGACCCACTGTGCCCTTTTCATTTACATCTGGGGCTAGATAATCCCTAGTTTTACATTAACGTACAGAGCCATCCCTATGGGCAATTAGCTAGACTACATTATTTCCTGCCCCCTGGAGGGCCAGTATTTAAGAACCTTCCCCCCAGAGATGGTGTGTGTCAAGGCCCTTGCATTGTGATTACATTTTACCTTTGCGTTCCAGCCAACTTCCCAGCATCCTTGCCAGTCTACCCATTATCCTGGCAGATGCTTCTCTGGCTGCCTAACCCAACCCCTGCTTCACTGACCCAGGCTCTGCTTTCCTCACCATCACCTTACCTTATACCTATGGCTGGCCCACGGAGGATGCCTCTCCTAGGCAGGCTGGCTTCTGCTCATCCTTCAGCTCTTAGCTCAGCAGCCACTCAGAGGCCAGTACTGACAACCTAGTTAACGTGGAACTCCTTTCCTGTCTAGTGTCACACTACCCACGTTCTATTCCTGTCACCTATGGAGATCCTTTGTCACAGGCAATGCCTCCCTCTCCTTGAGCATAAGGGAGCTAGATTCCCTGCTTGCTACAGCGTCACTCGGGCCCCACACACGCCTGGCACTGAGTAAGTGCTCACCAAATGTCTAAAGTCAATGATGCCTTGGGCACTCATCCGAGTTCTTTTATATTACAGTTCAAGGTTGTATTTCTCTGGTCATTTCACCCTGGACTGTCTGCTCCATGAAAGACCCTCCTGCATTCACACTTGTTATTCTGTGTCGAAAATGCCCCAGAGTTATATTTTGAATGCTGCCCATATCCCATGACAGCGACGTAGTTGATGATAGTATTTTAGGGAACGTTCTCTGGACACTGGTAAGCGCTCACCTCACTCACCCCATCGGAGTCTCCTCTCCTTGTTCTCATCCAATTTCAGCTGTTCTTTCCCTGATTTTTGAATGCTTTACCCGAAACACTCCTTCTTCTTCCTCTGGCTGGACAAAACCCAGCAAGTGCTCCCAGATTCCACCCTGCACAGTTACACAGAAACCTCCGATCTAACAACAGCTACCTACCTTTTGTTCCTCGAGCATCGTCCTTAGGGACATGAGTTTATTCTGACACATTTGAATGAATAAATCACGGTGTAGATGTTATCTTGGTCCCCGCTGATCTGAGCTCTCCTTTCACTGTATTTATTTATTCAACAAACATTTATTCATGTGTGCGCCAGGTGCTTGAGACCAACCCTGAGCAAGACTGATCTTCCTCTCCTAAAGTCTTAAGAAGAAACAAAAGCAGTGGTTGGGTGCAGGGGTTGGCGAGAGCCAGCCTCACACTGGAGAAGCTTGCAGCTGTGTCTGATGGCAAAGCCAAAGGCTGTGTTTAAACACACCCTCTTCCAGAGCGCTAACGGTACTCACCCTAATGACCCAAAATTGTACTGTAGATTATTCTTCACAACTTCAGCTTCCCTGTTTAGAGAACAACTACCCCTGGTTTTGTTGTTGCTGTTTGTTTGCTTGTTTAACCAGGATGTGCTAAGACAAAAAAAATGTGCTGGCTGGGTGTGGTATTCACCATCATTTCTAAAACTTAGACAAAGCGGTTGAAGTCAGCAGTACATAAGAGCCTCAGAGGAATTGCTCTCTTCCCCAGGACACAAACAATGGTCAGACCAATAGAAGTCAGTGGGCAGCTCGCTAAGCAGCAACGTTAGAGATGCCAGCACCACAGCCTAGAGAAGGAAAGTGAACTAGTTCTCATCACTAGCTGGGAAGACAGGTCTCCCTCCTGTCTGATTCATTTCAGGATAGCTTCCTAGAGCCCCGATGGGACAGAGTTCAGCACTTGGCCTCTTACCTTACTGTGCGTGTGATTTGATTGATTAACTACTTTTTTTTTAATTTTATAAACAACCTTTATTTTTTAAAAATGAAAATTAAAAAAATCACGCACCAAAATTAACCGGGTATGGATATGAATCATGAAAGAGGCGGTAAAGTTCATTGTTTTTACAGTTCTGGTTTGCTCACACTCTACCACTGTGGTAGAGAATAAGTGTGTAGAGATCTACTTGGTAGTGAAAAGAGTGAAAGCCAGTGCAACGTTCCACAGTGTCCTCCAAACGACGACTCTTACTGTACGGAAGTTCGTTGGGGTGTATAGATTCAGCATCTGGTTAATTGTGATTACGCTTTAGGAAGCCTTTTTTCGCATTTACTTATTTAGGGGCCTCGTGCATATGTGTGGAGGTCAGAGGACACTTGCAGGGATTGATTTCCCCTCCGTGTGGATTTCAGGGATCCCACTCAGGTTTTCAGGCTTGGCAGCAAGCGTGTTTACTTGATGAGCCCGCTCATAGGTTCTGATTGGTTGACTTAATAGTTCAAAGACGTGCCCTGTCGTTGAAGTATGCTGCTGTCATTATTGTCGAGGTTTGACTTCAAGAAGGAAAAAGAAGGGCTAGGAACATACACAGGGAGTCACCCAGTTAATATAGAATTGAGTTGACAAGATTTTAAAATCAGGCGGGACTGGAATTCATAGCGCTTCTGTACTCCTCAAAATTCTTGGCATTTCAGGTGTAAACTACAAGTAAAAAATTCTAAATATTAATGAGTATCCGTGATTACATCTTCTTTTGAAGATTTGGCTGTGTGCCCTCAGTGGGGCAGGTTCTTCATGGCTACAACTGGCTAGCTTGGGACCATGGGGATCTTCCCATATAGATCATTAGGGGAATTCCAAACTGCCTTATTCCAATCTGAGCCTGCTCCACCTATGGAAACTACCTGAGCTTGCAACTCCCCACACAGATTCAAAAAAGGGAAATACAGGTTGCTATAAATACTAGTTATGTGTATTTGTTTGCTTTATCAACAGACCTCAAATTGAACTACTGTGTCTGTTACTCAAGTACCAAGTTGCTCTGGGTTAAACCTTGACCTCCCCATGCTCCCATTTCTCCAACAGCAAAATGGAGAGTTACCATAGGAATAGCTTCTTAGTGTTGCCATGGATGAGCAAGATAAACCCTGCAATGCGTTGTGTAGATGGATGGCACTGTAAAAAGCATTGAGCAAATTATAAGCTTGGAGGGAAAAGCTTCCTGAGGTGGTTGAACTTAAATAAAAATTGAGGCCCTGACTTTTATTGCTTCCCAAACTTCATCTCTTTCTCTGGTCTCTCAAAGAGAACTCGTTCGATGATGTCATACTCAAATGTGTCCTCCTTCTTTTTCTCTCTTAGTTTGGAGAGCTGTGGGGAGAGGCTGGGAGTCTCACATCCTCTCCAATGACCAAGAAGCATTGCCTTGGGTGAGAGGAAAACGCAGTGAATAGGAAGCAGCAGTTATGAACTAGGAATGCACAGAACACAGAGGGTGCTCTAAGTGTCTCTACCACCTGTGAGCAGCCCATCCTCAGAAGAGCGCCTGGCGGTGGATGGCGGTTTGCACAGGTGGACACAGAATCCCGAGCCAAGTGTTCCAGGAAACGGTAGTGTCTTTCTAATCAGAACGTGGGACGGATAGGAAGATACCAACTTCAAAACTGGCTCCTGGCTGGTTTTGAGTTTGAAAACCTAGATCAACCACACTGCATTTAAGTAGCGCTATTAAGATATGTGCCCCTGAGAAGCAAAGGAATCTTTTGACTCCAGCACTATCTTCAGGCTGAGAAATAGTTCCTAGACAAGAACCTCATGGCAGTTTCCACATGCTCTTAGACAATTCATTTTCTGTTTGCTTCTGTGTCTGCAATAATTGATCCCCTACACTTTGATATCCAATCCCCTTTGGTTTCTAGATTTATTTCCTCCGCCTGTGTGTGTCCCGTCAAAGGCATCATAGCATTTTAAGTTTGTCTTGCCTTGAGCTTACCAGGAAGCTGACACTCTGTAAAGTTGACAGAAAGAAGCCTTCCTTTGTGAATATTTATCCAGCTAGAAAAGAAAGAGCAGTGTCATGTGGGGGCTGGGAGGCGACGCTAAGGGTGGAGTCCAGGGTCTCTTCGATGCTAGGCGAGCGCTCTGCTGCTGAGCCACAGCTCCAAGCCCTGAGTGGTACGCTGGTGTACGGAGATATAGATGAAAAGAAATTGTGCTCATACAGGATATCGTTTAAAGCAGCATTTTCACAAGTAAAGCTAAGAGCAAAATAAGATGAGCTTGTGTCTATGTATTTAGAGTACCAATTCTAGTCGATGTTAGTTCTCATTTGCCACTAACAAGAAGTGTTCATTTTTACTCAAAATGTGAAAAGGGTGCTTCAGACTGTGGCAAGGGGAATGCCCACTGCTCCTAAGAAACATGTCTATGAATCCATTTCCGCACCGGAGCATTGGCCTGGCTTAATTAAACGAGGTTGTGAAGGACCTCTATTCATGGCAATCTTTCAGTGTGATGGGAAACGCCTTTGACTTAGTAATGCTTATAGTTATTTTACAAAGGCATATGGTCCAGGCCTTTTTAGATTGATGAAGCTACTCGCTATTCACACTTTCAGTCCTGGGTATTGACATAGATGACCTTTCTTTTTGTTTTTAGACTTGTTTACTGAGAAAAACCTTTGTACATCATTCTGTTGTATAGAGGAAACTGGAAGTTTGATGCAATGGCGGGTAGGCTGAAACATCCCATTTTCTTATTGATAATTAGAGAAAGGGGACACATTTTTGAGTTTGGTGTTCTTAGCACATGAGGGTTTGAGACAGTAAACATTGTAAACAAATCCGGGTGGTCTATATTTTCTGCTCCTTAAATACTAAAAGTGCACAAACAAGCACACCCAGAAAAATTATGTGAACATACTTATACCCTCGCTCTCCCGGATAACTTTCTGGCATTCTGTTCTAGTTTCATTTCTGCTATGGTGATAAAATGTCCCAACAAAACACAACTTTGGGGAGGGTTACAAGTCTAAGCCACTGTCCCTCATGGCAGGGACAGCATCAGGGACTTTAAATGTCACTCACATCACATCCACAGTCAAGAGCACAGAGAAAAATAGATGCATATGTGTTTAGTTCACAGCTTGCTTTCTCTACCATTATAATTCGAGACCCCTACTTAGGGAATGATGCTTCCCACAGTGAGCTGGATCTCCCCACATGAATTAATTTAAAGCAATCTCCTACTGACATGCCATGGGTCAACCCAATGTAGATAGTCCCTCATTGAGACTCTCTTCCCAAATAATTCTAGATTTTATCTAATTTAAAAAATTTAATCGTCACACACTGTCAGTTACTGCTGTTCTCTGAAAAAGCATCTTCTGGTTCCTCCTGTGCCCTGATTGGACAGTACTGAAATCTCTGCATCCTGGATCAGAGTGATATGACTGGTTAAAGCCCTGGGTGTTGGAAGTCTTTGTTTCCTGTTCATGGAAATTACACCTCTGAAGGAGACTTTTGCAGACATGGTCATAATTCTGTACCTATTGATACGAACAAAGACAGGCACCCCTCTCCAAGAAGGCCCTTTTGAGTGCTTCGTAGTCTTTTGTTGGCTGGAGTTTGTTTTGCTTGAAACACCATTTACAGCTTCTGACATTCGTCATTTAAAAAAATTAAAAACATGGTGTTAAAATCAATTAGCAAATCATATTTGACTTTGGAAAACTGGGGAAAATATGAAACAGTTAAATAGAAAGTGTGAAATATTTATACTATTTATCAACTGAAGAGAAAGTGGTTAGTCTAAAATAAGAGATACTTAAAGTTCCCCCAAACAGGTGCTATTAATAGCTTTCTAGAAATGTTACCTGTTAGCCTGTACATACGGGGTTTCAGTCAACGCAGGGTTATATTACACTATGCCTTATGCAGAACTATCATCATCCCTAAAATCACACCTTAGAGTATTCATTTCAGCCTATGCTGTGTCCTTGAGCTGTGACTTACCCCTGGGCCTGAGATGATGACCACATGTGCTTCAGTAGCCGGATTGGGAATGGGATGCATGTGTCCCTAAATATTCTTCTGCCCATTACTTTTTTAGTAGCTTGTAGCAACCTGCTATCTCAATGCAGATTATTTTATGCAACCTTTATTCTTAGACTTGGGTTGTTCTGATATTCTTCATGTCTGTGAGTGGATGGTGTGTATGAATATGGGCACCATCATGCCACGGTGCACATGTGGAGCTCAGAGGAACACCTCCACTGTCCCCATTAGCCTTCTGCTTTCTCTTGTTTTTGTTGTTCTCTGAAGGGTACACGATGATAGCTGACTTAAGGAGTCTTCTGTGTCTTCCTCCTGTCTCTCCACAGGAGCACTGGAACTGTAGACATGGGCTTTACCCAACTTTGTACACACTGAGGATCCAAACTCAGGTCCTTATACTTCCACAGCAAGTGCTTAAGCAATGAACCATCTCTCCAGCCCTGATTTGATACTATTAAAATAACAACTTTTGCCTATATATTTTGTAGGTATGGGGGAAAAAAGTTCCTGAGAGAACAATTTGACTTAAGATATTTGATAGCAATTTTGAGGAATCTTTTCCACACTTGATAAATTAGCCCATGATCCTACTATAGCCACATTTTGATTCACACAATCCCTCCTTCTTGGTTTTTTTCTATCACACCATACACACTCACTGGCATGCTCTTACACATGCATTCATGTGAACATCTTTTAAAGCTTAAGAATTTGATAGTGAAGTGGCTGAGGGAGGTGGACACTGTATATGAAGAAGTATGCAAAACCTGTTGGTCAACTCTAAAAAATACAGGCAAAAAGAGGAAAAAGCTCTTGAGGTCTTTGGTTTAGGATATCTCCTTTTCCTCTGCTATGATATGATTTAGGCAAGAAGGCAAAGTCTAGAGAGGATGAACATAATCTCCCAATTATTTGAATAGTAAGGAGTCAGTTGAATGGTCAGGCTGAAGTATCAACTCCCATGAGCCATCTCTTTGCATTCTGTAATCTGACAATGGTAAATGATCTCCAGGATAACATTCAGGAAAAACCTTTGGATTCCTTAGATTAGTATAGAACACATGCTATTTCACACATCAAGAGAGTTCAGAATAGCATCCTTCTTTAGGTTTGAAGTTACTATAGTTAAAAACTTTAGCACCAGTGGGAACCTTCTAGTTCTCATACACAATGGATGGGGAAGAATCAGACTGACCCAAAATGGAACACATTAACAACATCACCCTTCCCCATTTAGTTGAATCTCAAAGTAATCATCTTCCTTTCTCCTGTTTCATCATGTCAGGATAACTCCAAGTTCTCAAAGGACAGCAATAGTCCGAGGGGAAAATGCACTTTCCACAGTAATGTGATTAAGCAATATGGATTTTTTTTTTTATTTTTAAAAAAAATTTCTATCTTGGCTTTCAACTCAAATCACTTACATTCTGATTTGTGTGTGTGTGTGTGTGTGTGTGAGAGAGAGAGAGAGAGAGAGAGAGAGAGAGAGAGAGAGAGAGAGAGAGAGAGAGAGCTTACCTAAGTAAGAATCTAAAATGCTTACTTAGCTTGCCTGCCTATCAGCTTTTCAAATGCTGCGATGGTTGTATTCATGTAAACTAAGTACTCAGTGGTCCAGAGGCTGCACAAATTTGGACGCTTGACACCAGAGAGTTGTGGTGCTGAAGTTTTCTCCTTCAGTGATACTTAGACACACTTTTACATCCTTTGGTGGGAAACTGCATAAGTTTTCAAGTTACGAGTGACACTGGATGATGTAGAGGTGAAAGCAAAGATTCAGACTCCAACATGGACCAAGAGAATTACCAGTGTTTTCTGTGTGGCCTGGGGTGGGCTCACCAAAGCATCTGTTTTAGGTCCCTTCCTTGCAGCCTGGCATAGTGCTATACGTATACTATAGCAATACTGGCAAATGAATGGCACAGTTGTATTTGCAGAACTTAGCATAGTCCGGAGCGAATGAGTACCCTGTCACTGTTAGCTGCAGTCACCATCTTCAGCTGGGATGCGGGTGGGGACTGAAAAGACAGTGGCTTGTTTGGGCCCTGCAGGCTGCATCCTATTCTCACATGCATTGCAGCCAGCATGTGAGGTGCCTCCACTAGTTTGGAATCGGGCAAGATATACACAAGTGATTGCGTGGTTAAAGGCAGAAATGAAAGTGGTACCAGCTCTGCAACTGCCTGCCAGCCTTCATTATCTAGAAATTCCTCATCCACAGATTCAACAAACCACCAATTGAAAACTTATTCTTAAAATTGCATGTCGGCTGAACGATAATTTACATAACATTTACATGATACTCATATTACAAGAATCTACCTAGAGATGAGCTAAAGCATAAGAGAGGATGAATATAAGTTATATACAAATACAGAAAAAATAAGGAAGCAGAGCATCTGTGAATTTTGGTCTGTCTAGGGAATCCCGGCCCAGTTGTCTGGAACTACAAAGGAACTGCTACACTTTGTTTAGATGGTATTTGAAGTCTTCCCTGAAGAGTAAGTGAGGAAGCAGAGAGCTTTCTGTTTGTCTCTTTCCTTACTTCCCTTTTTTGTTTTGTTTGTTTGCTTGAGTTTTATGAGACATGGTCTTGCTATGCAGCCTAAAACCCATCTTCTAGTCTAAGCCTATTGAGTTCCATAATTATAGCTATGTACTACCTTGGCCAAAGGTCTAAGGTTTTAGTGCATAAATAATTAGGAATGAACATCTAATCGATGGAATGTCCCCAAAAAGGACATGGCGATTCTCTTTGTATGTCTTGTACTTAAAGTCTTTTGAGACTGTATCCTAACCAGGCACAAGGGCAAAGCCAATCTACTTGGTGATAACTTAGGGGAATAGATCAAAACCATGGAAGAAAATAGAACATTTGTGGTTCAGGTTGTGTTCTGGGGTGTTCGTTAAGGGCTGAACCATTAAATGTTGTTACAACCTTGGTGTTCCTGCTAGCAATGGACCTGGCAGGAGGCATGTAGAAATCTCTCATTCTCAAGAAGATAGGGACTCTCATTTTGAACATGTTATCTTTCTGACTTCATAAACACTGTCTATGTTTTCTATCAATAAAATATTCAAACTATGCCACAATCAACTCACTAATCAGTGCATCCAATATTTATTGTCTAGTGTATGTATGCGTGTGTGTGCAGGTGCACATGCATGTGTGTGTGTGCTTTCGTGTGTGTGCAGGTGCATTGTGTGTGCAGGTACACATGCATGTTTGTGAGCATGCTAATGGAGAATAGAAGATAACCTCAGGCGTATATCTCCTTAGCCACACGGTATCTCCCTAGCTTGGACTCACCAATCAGATTAGACTCACTAGCCAGTAAATCCCAGAAACCCTCCTGTCTCCCCTCCCGGGTACTGGGATTATAAATGTTCCACCATGCCTGGCATTCTTGTGTGACCTCTGAGAATGAAACCCAGGTCTTCATACATTCAAGGCAAGACCTTTACCAATTGAATTATGTTCCTAGCCCTGGTAATTACTCAATTTTTACTCTTCCCATTTTGAAACACTGATCCCAAAGATAACTAAGACTATTCGTTTCTCCTATGAATATAGCAAGTATTGAATATATAATAGGTCCAAAATATTTGTTCTTGGATATTGAAGGAGCACGTATTTTACTCAAGTGGAGAAATATCTACCCAATATTACATGCTTCCTTACAATTTTGCATTGCTAAAAACAATCAGATTGAACCATTCCATTTAATATTATAGCAACCTAAAAAAACACCACCCCCAAATGCTACCCAATTCAGTGTACAGATTCTTTGATACTAACGGGGAAGCAAATTTGTCACCTACCAGTGAGACGTGCCTTGCCTTTATGTCCATGCTGCCAGCTACTCATCTCGGAAATTGCACTCTCTAATCCAGGCATCAGAGTGAACAGAAGGGAGGGAGGCACACACCTACTGCTCGCAGAGTCTGTAACTCTTCCAGCATCAGGTAATCTTCATTCCAGTCTATTTAATTATGCAGCACAATCTGAGCCATAAATTAAACTTGGGGATGAGACTATGACCAAGTGTGTATCTATAATGTTTATGAGCCATAAGGTCATTGCAAAAACCATCCAGGAACATAGTGCTAATAGACTGTTGGCCTCTACGGAAATTATTAATTAAATTTTATCTTCTCCCCGGCATGCTTCAGTGGCAATACTGTGAGTTTTTAGACCTGGGGAAACTACACCTCAATCATAGCCAGCCTTATCATCAGCTGCCAGTCATTTAATACATCCCTTTGTCTGACACCAATCATGAACCAACCACAGTGCGGAATGTCAGGGTCTCTATAAATGCCAACCACATGCCTCAGTGTATGGCAGGCGTGGGGTTCAGATCTCATGATAGCAAATGTCAGAATCAAGCACCAGCACAGCAGTCCCTTTCCTGGAATCCAGGTGTGAGCGTGAGTCTGTTCCGAGTGCCCAGAGCTTCTGTCTCTGTGCTGGCGCCCAGAGAGCTGACATGGCTCTCGAGAACTGAAGAGCCTGGAATGTCAGCCTTGACAGCATCCACATGACGGGCTGCTGCTGAACCTCTGCTTCAGGGTTCAGGCTTGACTGAGAAAAGTAGAGGCAAAATGTCATTTCCAACTATTCGTGATGAGGGATTTTCCAGATGGGGTGACTCGGCTCACAAATCGAGCGGGGTTTTCATCAGTATTGCTGATGTTGGAGAGCTGGGTTCATCCTGCCCCACACTGGACCCCCACACTAATGTGCGCCCATCAGCTGCTAGCTGTTCTGAAGACCCACAGGACAGCCTGGACTCTGGCTCTGTTTTCTCATAGAGAGTGGCCCTGTTCCACGAATGGGAATTTAAGAATCTTCATTCCAGGCACGGCAGCAGGTAGAGACAATGAGAGACACATGTGTCTGATTAGACTCTGAATTTTCAGAATCGTTATTTAAAAATGTCTTCCGTGGCCCATCTCTGTGTGCTGATCTATTTGTCCCTGCTTGGTCAGCTTGTGTCAATACGTTTCCTCTGTTCACCACCCTCTTCATTGCTGAGAAAGCTCACGATACTGACAACCGAGAAGAAGGAAATTTTAAGAGACTGTAAGCAAATTCCAGAAAGGGGTGACACCACAGCTCATCACCATGACCAGAAGCGAAGAAAACACAGGAAAGAAGATAATCAGGAGGTGACAACACTGGCAATAACTGTGACATGCTTTACTTGAGTTGCTTTAGAACACACTGCATACTTGAGGCAGGCAGCGCATGCTGAAATTGGCCACATCTTTATCATGTGCTGTCTTTGGAAACTCTAGACGAGGCAGCTGTGGTTAGCAGAACTTCATTCTCTGATCTGCAATTCCATAGAAAAACCTGTTAAATTTTCTGGACTTTTAAGAATTAAGATAATGTATCTTATGTGCCCTGGTAAACAATATGGAAATTCCAGGTCAGATGTTGATAGCAAATACTATTTTTAGCAGAGGTATCACCGGAACAGGAAAGCAACATTATTGAGATACTGGAAAGAGGAGGCTTGCCCTCACCTGAGGAAGAAGGGGGGTTGTTTAATTTGGGGAAACTTTCTGTGCTATTGTCATGGAAGCTTCAACTCCTAATGAACTGAAGGATATATCCAGATCTCATCCAAAATTTTGAAAAAAATATGAGAACAAAATGAGAACAAAAAAACTGTACAGTTGGGGTGTAAATGTTGTATTCATCCCAGAGAGCAACTTGGAAGCACTCAGAATATTTGGGCTTCTGCAGCTTCATGGCAAAACAAACAAATGAACAAAATCACACTCAGGCTGTCAGGGTTGGAAGGTTTTAGCCGCAGGGCTATCACCCCAGCCCCCACACTCACTTTTTAACATTTATATACGTTCATACATTTAAACAAAATGCATATTCTAGCTCTATTATACACGAATATGTTTAAATTCCATTGCAAAAAAAATATGCTACTTTCTAAGATTTACAGTTGTGCTTAGCAAATTGAATGTAAGAGCCAGGCATGATGGCTTCTCCCTGTGATCCCAGGTAGAGGCAAAGGGATCAGGCATTCAAGGCCAGCCTGGGCTATGGATTAATTTTAAGGTCACCTAAACTGCATGAGATTGTCTCACAAACAAAAAGCATACACAAATAAAAACTGTAAATGGTTTTTGTGTCTGTAATAGTGTGATAGTATTGTATTACAAAAGTCAATAATGACATGTTAAAAATTTTAATTATGTACATATGTATGTGTATATATGCTGCATACACACACACACATATACATATATATCATAAAACTTGTCATTTGAATCACTTTTGTGGTGCTGGGGATCAAAAGCAGGCATATGTGCTAGGCAAATGGCTGACTTCTGAACTACACACTCCAGGATTCCAGGTCGTCTTACCATCGTTGATCTGCCAGTGTTCTCTTTATATTCTGGACATGACCCTACCATCGATTATGTGATTCTCAGATATGTTATCCTATTCTGTGGGATTGGATTTTACCCTTGGTGGTGCTCTTTCTACACTCTTTGGTTGAGTGTGGTTTTATGTGTTTTCCCTGTGTTGTGCTCTGCCTTCGTGTCTAGCCATGACCAATGTCAGGGTCATACTCAGGTCACCCAGAATGTCTTCCAAAAGTTTGATAGGTTCAAATCCTTTGTGACTTAATTCCGTGTGTATTGTGAAAAGTGGGAATCTAACTTCATTCTTTTGGATGTAGACATCCAGCCTTCTTAGCATCTTTTGTTTTAAATGCCTTTCTCACTGCGTTGTCCTGGCACAGTTACAGAAAACCGCTGGCAACATGTGTGTTTCTTTCTGTACTCTCAATTCCGTCACGGGTGGGTATAGCTTCTGTGACAGCAATACAACACCATTGTGGTTGGCATAGCTTTGTGGCGAGTTTTGAAGTCAAGGCATATGCACCCTCCACCCTCTTTCTTTGATAGCTAGGGTCTCACATTTAAGCACAACTCAAGCTCCTGCCTCGGCTGGCGTGATAGAAATCCCCCACCACACCAGACTTTGACTTCATTCTTGTTGAAGATGGTTTTGCCTATTGTTTTTACTCCCTTCAGATTTCGCACAAATTTAGGATCAGTTTTCCTATTTTCACACAAAAGATACTGCTATTGAGGTCTTCGTAAGAATTGCTACAGATATCACTTCATGTAAATATACCACATATGAGAAGTACTTATTTTTTTAATTGACTGTATTCTTAATTGTGTCTGTGCCTCTCTGTCTCTGTGGGAATAATGCATGGGATTGCAGGTGCCTAGAGAGGCTAAAAGAAAGGCTGCACTGAATCTCTGAGAGCTGGAGCTACAGATAGTTCTGAGCTGCTCAGTGTGGGCACTGAGAACCAAGCTTAGGTCCTCTGCTAAGGGCAGTAACACCCGAAGGCTAACCCATCGCTCCAGCCCTTTGATCTCCCATTTCTTTAGACACTTTTGAAAGCAGTCTTCCTATCCTTTAGATTTTGCTACACAGATCTCACCCCTCCTTTGTTAAACTTATTGATAAGAATTTTATCTATTTTGCCCCACTATTGATGAGTTTTTTGTTAATTTATAGACTATTCATTGATTGTTTACAGAACTGGGACCGAGGCATGTGTGTGCATGTGTGTGTGTGTGTGTGTGTGTGTGTGTGAGAGAGAGAGAGAGAGAGAGAGAGAGAGATATCTATCCTGAGCTTGCTGATTTAATTAATTAATTAATGAGCTTGTTCATTAATTTTAGAAGGCTTATCAAGCATAATCTTCAGAGATAAAGGTGTAAGATATTATCTACAGGCAGGCCTGGTTTGACTTCTTCCCTTCCATTTCAGATGGTTATTATTTCTCTTGCTGTTGATCTAGCCAGAATTTGTGGTATCACATTGAAACAGAAGGATAAAAGCAGATATCTTGTCTTGGTCTTGTTGTTAGTCATAGCCGAAAGGCTATGTGTCTTTCTCTATAAAGTGTGATGCTAAATTCTCACACTTCACCTTTATCATGTAGAGGTCCTTTCTGTTCCTAATTTATTATATTTTTTTCTAAAATGGTGTTGGATTTTATCAAGGGCATTTTCTGCATCTTCTTATCAAATATGTAGATGTGTTCTTACTGTGGATTCTATAAATGTAATATTAATGTAATATATTATAATATATAATACAATATATTAATATAATATAATATATTGATGGATTTTTTACATATTCAGCCTCCTTTGCAATACCAGAATAAATCCCAGCTTACTGGAATGCGTAGTTACTGCAATATGGTGCAAACTTTTGCTTTGTTGTGAAGTTCTCTCATCTTGTGCCTGTAAATCCAAAGGCATTTCATGCATTACTCTGTTTTGTAACAAAAGCACAGGGAATATGGTAGTGTAGGGTTTCTAGAGGAGGAAAAAGCCCCTGTATATGGACTATCAGTGCTGAGAGAAACAGATTGTCTGGATAGTTCACATTTAACAAGCCAATTAAAATCAACCCTAAGGTTAAAATAGTTCAGGGAAAGCTAGATTGGTGGGAAGACAGTCTGAGTTAAAATAGCTGATCATGAGCCAGTGAGATGGCTCAACCAGTAAAGGTGCTTACTGCGCAAAACTGGCAACCTGAGTTTATTCCTAGATTCCACCGTGGAAGGAGAAAACCAATTCCTCTGACATATGTAGCCATAGTCACATACATCATACATGAGCATGCACACATACAGACACACACATGCATGTACACACACACATGCACACACAAACAATAACAATACATTAAATTTTAAAAAACTAAATGAAACATCTGATCATTTACACAAAACATAGGAGAAAATACCCTAGTCCTGGAGCCTATGGAAGCAAGCTAATAGGATTGGTTAAAAAAAAAAAGACTTCAGTTACCTGTGGGCTATGTGTGTTGTTCAGCCTGTGTCCTAATATTGTTTATTTCTGTAATGATGTTATAATGAGTTGTTTTGGTGACTGTGCTAATACGAGAGAAGATGTATTGTTTCCTCTAACACTAGGCAGGAAGCGAGAGCACTAAGGCCATTTCCACTGCTTCATTTCAAACCAGATCATACATAATAAGCCCCAGACTGAAAGAACATGAAGCCCGCCTCTGCTTTGTCCAGACCTTTTAAAACAGCAAAACGAAGCGCTAAAGGGGAAAAGACACCGGCTCTCCAGAATTGTATCAGATATATTAATCACGGAAGGGCCAAACAGAGTTGCTGGAACACAAATGGCACAGGAGGACCATTTCCCAGAGTTCATCGTGCTTTTCGGAATTGAGTTCCGCCGGCCAGATAAGGCTGTCTAATCCCTTACGCTGATTTAAAATTCCATCTGAAGGAAGTAATGTGCCTCTGTTCTGCAGAAAATGTTTTGCTGGATTAACTTTATCTTCGCTGTTACAGGGGTCTTCGAGGTTATAACACAATCTTACAATAAAACAAAACTCTTCTATTTGGAAAGGCATTTCTCCTCAGAACTCATTTGTGATATTTATTGAGTGACATTTGACATCTGAAAACTAAAATCTTGCTTTTTACAGGCAGAGGGGCCTAAGTAACAAAAGGGCTGGACAATACAGACCCTTAAATGACCTGGGATTAGTCTAGAGGAAAGCCCAAGTAGTCATCTTATCTTTATTCTTTTGTGTATTTTAATTTTCCAAATATGAGCAAAGCTGGTTGTTCTTAAACTCTTGCTGTCACAGAAAGCTTTAGTCTGAAGAAGTGTCACAGGCATGAGCGAAGAAATGGAGGACAATGCTCGCTGAGGAAGTAGGCCCCTCTCCTCCTGCCTTTGGGGCTCAACTAGCAGACTTCGAGAGAGTAGCTCTGCCATTCCCTTAATGGAAGACCAACAAAAAGACTTCACATGCACAAATGCACGCCTATAAAGAGTTCAGGGGGCATGGAGACTATATCCAAAAAATTACCATCCAGAACTTTGATGCCACCCGCCTTTCTAGAGGTCATCATCAAGAACAAATCAATGGGCATCGATCTGCAATGTCCCTCTGTATTTCAAATTAAATATATGTGTATTATTAACATGGTTTTAAGATTTTTAAAATATACATTCTACAACATATAAATTCTGCAAAGGCCACAGTTTTGTTGGTGTTTGCTTCCTTGATTTTTTTTTAATTGGGGGTTTTGGTTTTGGTTATTTTGAATGTTTGTCTCACTATGTAGCCCAAACTGGCCTCAAACTCAAGATCTTCTGTCTGTACCCAGCAGGTGGTAAAATTATAAGGTCGTACCACCACATTTGACTAGGCCAAGGCTTTTATTTTCACTGCATCATTCATTACTTAGTCACCACTGACTATAATGATAATTTTTTACATTATTTTCCAACATTGGGTTTTGTAGCTCTTTCCACAGCTGTGCACTTATACCTATAATCTTTTGTGTATGTGTGTTTGTGTATGTGTGTTTGTGTATTCACGTGTGTGTGTGTGTGTGTGTGTGTGTGTGTACATGTATGGAGATCAGAAGGCAATCCTCGGTGTCCTCAGGAGTTATCCATCCACCTTACTTTTTGAGACAGGGCCTCTCATTGGCCTTGAGCTTATGAGGTTAGGCTGACCAACTAGTGAGTGATAGGAATCCTCCTGTCTTTGCCTCCCCAGCACGGGAGCATTATGGCACACATGTGGGCATTATGCCTAGTTTTGTTTACATGAGTTCTGCAGGACAGGGTGTCTATCTTGGGTCTTCATGCTGGTACATCAAACACTTTGCTAACTGAGTCATCTCCCCTACCCCCTGACAAGATAACAATCTTTTTTTAAGTTATATTTCTTTTTTCTGAAATGGATATCCTAGAATCTATTTAACCATTTTCCTTTGGATGTAATTTAAGTTGCTTCCAACTTTCTGCTGTGATTCACCTTATGAACAGCTCTGTGCACATGTGTTGGATGCCTTCCATGGGGTGGGATTTCAGGCCCACAAGGCACACATTCTGATCTCTTAGAGGGTCTTAAATTCTTTTCTCTCTTCCTGGCAATGAAGACGAGGAGTATAGTCTGAAGGCTTATGAAAGAACAGGATATGGGGTACATCATCTCTTCCCACTCTCTGTGAACACTATCTGAAATGCCTTAAATGTCTTAAATGCCTTTCTTAAATGCAAAGAGTACCAAGAAATATGAATCAGCTATATACTCAAGAATAACGGAAAGGATAATTTGGCGAACTTCTGGGATGCCTGCTACAGCAAGGGAAGCTGGGAATGTTTTTACCTAACTGTGTCCTAGGCCAACATTCATTCCTGGGGATAAAAGGAACATTTGGTAGACAGCTAATTATCTTCCTGGGTTCAACTGATTTTGTTTGTTAGCACTGGTATAAATCATTTCCAAGGTAATCCCCTCTATTGAAACCACATGCACCCTTCTCAGAATTTACATCCAACTAGATTTCATTTAGGTATGAGTATTCCTTAGGTCAGTAGGCTCATGTGCAATTGACCTGAGAATGATTGACAGCACAAGACAGAGTTTAAAAAAAATTAATAGCACCTGTTCACAAAGGATTTCTTGTGTCTGGTGATCAGAAATCGAGGCCTTATCGCCTGTCTTCAGGTTGTCAAGCCCCTTATCTTGGCCTTTGAAATTTCTGTATTGGTGTTGAGTGATAAACAGCCATCAAAGAGCTATCTTACTGCTCATTTTGTCTTCCTGGGCACTGATCAGAGCCAAACCAAGACTCTGGCATGCTCCTGGAATTCTGGCATTGGGAGATTGAGATCTAAAGATGTGGGGATATCTTTGAGTGTCTCCTCCCTTCCTCTTCCGTGATCCGTCAGCATGGAACCTTATAATTGTTTCTATTTATTGGGCACTTTTATGCACCAAGAAAACAGTGTCTTTTCAAACTTTTGACTCTGAACCCATCATACCTAAATAAAGTCTAATTTTGTTTAATCAAGATGCCACAGTCCATATAGAGCTTCATGTTTTGAGAAAATAAACAAATACATTGTTCCCGGCAGGCTACATATGACCATGGCCCCATATCAGATGTTCCCGGCAGGCTACATATGATGATGCCCTATATCAGATCTTCACTTTCAGTGATCTGTCCCTTGTCATTTGAACCCACTCCTCATTGCTGACTGATGCTTTTCTGCTGGTGCCTTCCTGACACCAGCTTTGGCCTTGTAACCCCAGCTCAGATGGCACGCCTCTGTAGGGCTGTCTTCTACTTAGGAAATAGACGTTCTCCCTTCAACCCTGACCTGCTGCCTTTTACTTTTTTCTCTAACTAAAATAGTGTACTATAGAAAATTTGAAGACAAGAGGAACATGAAGAAAAATTACCAGTTATGACATAGCTTAGAGACATCTGTTCATATTTTTTGTATATATTTTCTAGTATATTTAGGGTTTCTGTTATATTGAATTCAAAACTTAGTTTTATACTTAATGTTGTGACAAATTCATACAGGATTAATAATTCTTTTAAATTATAATGATTTGCTAGGGTTTTCTTTTTCTCTTTTGAAGATACTTTAAAATCAATGTCCCTATTCTAGAGACACAGGGCATCTAGTTTACATCTGTTTATTTTCTAGCATAAATAACACTGGAAATGAATATTTTAGATACTTGTGTACATATTTCTGGTTATTTTCTTTGCAACTACGTTAACTGAGTCAAAGACAAGTACATGCCCATTCCAAAAACTTTTTAATATATTTTCTTAGGTCTTATTTTTATATTACTTAACAGGATGGCAAAATTGTGGGGTTTCTTTCCATTTTAAAGTCTTAATTGCCTGTAAATTCTTAAAGGAAAAAACTTGTTCTTGGGTTTATTTATAGTGTCTAGAATCCGGCATGCTCATATATAAACATGGAATAGTAACGTGCCATCCCTACAGATACTGGAAGTTTAACTCTAAGCTGATGGGGTCTTTACAAAGCATTCTTTCCCTGTGTGCATTCCACATAACTCATTCATTCAAGAGCTATTACTAGGCTGCCTCTTATACTTCCATGAATATTGTAAAGACAGACACCTGCCCCTGAGAGGTCCTGCATCACACAGGTTAAAGAGAGAAGGAACTGTTGCAGTTTGTGACGCACACGCAGGAAACACATACAATAGGAGACCCTCAGCATGTGTGTATCAGATTCATCTGCAGACTTCAGGATACACAGTGGCCAGGATGTCCTCAGAGATCTGGTTCAGCAAGTCTGGGATGAAATTTAACATCCAGTTTTCCTTTTTAAAATAGTAGAACCGTTGTATTAATTCCTTGAGAATTTCATACACGCATACAACATATTTGGTCATATTTGTTATCCCTCCACCCCCAAACACTACACAGATCTACCCCTACATCCTTATCCCCTCCCAACTTTATGTCTTCTTTTGTTGTTGTTGTTTAATAACCTACCAAGTCCAATTTGTGCTCCCCATATCCTTAAGGATGGGGGGCCAACCATTGGAGCATAAACTGAGCTACAGCAGCTACACCCTTAAAGATAATCAGCCCTCTCTCCCCCAGAAGCCATCAACTATCCATAACTCCCCGACCAAGGGTAGGAGTTCACAGCCCCTCCCCTCTCCATACTGAAATGTTGAATGCTTTTGTCGTGTATAGGCAGCTATGCCTGCTATGAATTCATGAGCACAGCCATCCTGTCATGTCCCAAAGATAATGTATAGCTCCAGTTCTCCCTGACCGTCGGCTTTTAGAAATCATCCCCTCTCCTTCTGCATTGGTTCCTGAACTTTTGGGAGAAAGGATAATGATACAAATGCCTGTTAGTGGCTAAGCATCACACAGATACTTACTCTCTGCACTTAACTGCCCACCCTTGACCACACAAAAAAATTTATCTGAGGAGTTCTGGTCTATAGGCATGGAGATAAATTTAGAGTATACTTTGATACTATGTCCCTTTAGTAAAATATAGTAAATTTATCCCCCCATGGAGCCTTTGCACCCCGCAACCATGGTATATTCACCAGATTTATAGAACCAGCACATATTTATTTCTGTGGACAGGATTTTAAATCTATTCAGAGAGAGTCACCCCCATAACGTTCACGCCACTATTACACCCACGGGCTCAGCAAACCTGTGCTTCTAAAATGTTCTTAGTTGCAGCTTATACTTTTGATCTGGGGCCTACACTTTGCAATGCATTGTGTTAGGGAGCAACATGTCAGGGGAGAGAGCATGAATCAATGGGATATAATGGAAACTTGTCTGAAGAGAGGATAGTGAAATGACATCTGAAAAGTAAGAAGCTATAAAAAAAATAACCTTCAGAAATATAAGCCATGACCACGGGAAATACCTGGCTGCTTAGCTGGGGAGGCAGCAGTTCAGACAGCAGTAGAAGTGGAAGGAGGAGGGGCAGACTCTGTGTTGGAGAGCATTGAGTCTCACCGGCCTTGGGGAATCTGAGGACTTGTTTCAGTGCAGTGGAAATCCCACAAGGGTGAGAGCTGAGGAGGGATGAGACACTGTTTTTCTCTGAATGATCATTCCATTTGTTCATGGAGGCAATGTTGGGGAAAGCAGACAGAAGGTTACGGCCAGTAGACTTAAAGGCTATAGCCGTGGACATGGATGAAAGAGAAGGTCAGCATGAACAAGAAGTTATGATGGAAATGCTGAGAACGGAGGGAAGGGAGCTAGATAGCCTCACTAGATGGCTGGGAAACACTGGCCGCTGCAGAATCAGAACTCAGACTTTCTCCATGGGACTTTTCAGAACCTTTGGACTGGTGTAGTTATTATAAGTCTTTAGGTGACTAATGTTTCAAATTTCCCCTTTTTCTCTGTAAAAGGGGAAGCCATGAGGATAGTAAAAGTGTCAGGGATTGTTGTTAAAAGAAATATATGTTCTGCATGCTAGTGAGAAGTTAGCTTGGTTCATTCCGTTTACTTACAGTATCTACATGCATCCCAGCACTCGCATGCTCCCTGTTTAGTGGCATGGTCACACGTCTTTCCCCATGTATCTGCGCTGGAATATTGCAAGGAGTGTTACCACTAGAAAATGGTTGCTTCCTCTCAAATGCTAATTTAGAGAAAATTTCCCTTACATTACTTTTCAAGTCATCTTATCTTGAAATTAAGTTTAAGAGGCAAGAGTAGAATTTTCTCCTTTACTTGTGCTGTAGCAACTGTCCATGGGCAGACAGCACCAGCAAAGACATCCCAATCATTTTATCTAGACACACAGAGTAGAATACGCTCACTAAGAATACTATTGGTTTTTCTTTCTCCGTAAATAGACATTAATGACTTGGTAAAGTTATATTACTAATAATAATGACTGTGAAAAAGAATACACTTCAGATACCTCCATCTTAAATACATTCTTCAATCATAAACTAAGACAGATGGATGGTCTAAGATGCTCAGTGGATGGAAATGCTTCCCCAAGGTGACTCTACTGTACTTAAAAGCTAGTGGCACAAGAAATAGAGACCCAGTGAAAGTCATCCCACTCATCAGGGTGACTTAATTAAAGTCTCGCTGATGGTTATGTGGGAGAATTAATAGATGCTTTGGTTCTATTATATCAAATTTATTAAGAGTGCTTCCTGTGATGTCAAACATGAATTAACTGCCGTCTCTAAACATCTGACAAGGAAACAAAGGTCTGAAAATGATGCACACGGTGCTGGAAGAATACACATTGACACTGAAGGGCCAGTGCGGCAGACGGAAAGGGAAAATACTGGTCTTAATGGTTTCAAGTTAGGTGCTGTTCAGCTACTTACAATTCAGAGTATCCACTTAAATTTTATCAATAATAAGTAGGTGCCAATATGCTTGGGTTATTTTTGTGTGTAGTTTGTGTGTTCCCTCCTAATCCTGGCTCAAATGTAAGAAACACTTAAATATTCAGAATAGGCAGGGACATGAGTAGATTTTCCTCATTCTCTCACTCTTTAAAACTACCTATGGAGCATCTTGTCAGGACGGTGGACGCTGAAAATGACCCTCACACCTGTGGCATGTGTTAGCACACCTGATCTCTATCCCTGTGTTTCCAGAACCCATTCATGCCCAGGAATGTGATCGCACTCAGATGTTATTTTGTCTTACAGATTTAGAGACTTTTTGTCTTCATGGCTTGACTTAGTTATGTATGTGATATATAGTATTGTTTACAGCCATGTTTTTTTAACAACTATTTAAAATTGATCTTAACTTGTCCACAACACATTCCTCATTGGTTTGGTATTGGATAACAGAGGTAAATTTATCACAAATTAGCAGGTATGACATACTTTTTACAAAAATCTACTTATTGTTCTAAAACCTCTACTTGTGACAATTCATTTGCTTCCAAGGTATTAATATTGAAGAATCTTCTTAAGTTGCAGAAATGCTAATTCACCACAATGGCATATGTGATTAACCAAAAAAATAGTGTAAACTCTTAGTAACAGCTAGAAGAGCTACCAGAATAGTTTAGAGGAGGCAACATACAAGTATGCGTGTGCTCTTTTTTCAGAGGGTGGAGATGATCTACAAACATCAACATACTTTGTCTGGCATGGTTGATCACCTTTGAGATTAGAAGCCCTTCAGTTCTCTTAACCTCCCCAGACACCTCAAGGCCAGAGGCTGTGACCTTCCCTTTGGAATTGTTTATGAATGGATGGGGATGGGTAATGAAGAGTAATAAACTCAGTCTTGCAGGCAAAGCAGAAGTAGACAAGTGTATTATCAAGGGGTAGAAGCTGGGGGCGGGGAGGGAGCAGGAGGGCTGAGAAATCAATGCCTGCTCGAAATAGCGTGTCCATTAGGGAGTGATTCAGTGACCAGAAGCCGTCCTTGGTTTGTGGAATTACTGATCTGGGTCTTCTGATAGGCTATAGATTGATATATTTGGTTAGGCTGGAGAAATGGCCCCCTAAATAATTGTACGACATAATACCTTTCCCTATTGCACACTAAAGCCCAAGAGAGCAAAAGTCCATGTATAGACCCGTCCCAACTTAGTCTCCAGGTGAATCTCTTGAAAGGTGGCACACAAGGCTGGCATCATATGCCAGTTGCCTACAGCAGTCTTTATCTGGGAGGCCCGTCCCACTAACTCTGTTTATCCTTCCTCTCCAGGCAAGGTAGTTGCTCTTCCTCTGCTTCCTTCACCAATCTTCTTTTCTAAGAATTCTTGCTGAAGATTTGTTCTCAAATTGCAAGGTCTTGGCAAAAGGGAAATTTTCTTTAACTCACTTTTCATATCCCTGGTCCTTAATACTGCAGCACACCCCAGAAATTATCAAACATTCTTTGAACAGATCTTTGGGTGACGTAAGTTACACATGTATTTGATGGCTCATTAAATGATCGGCTGTGCATTTGGGCTTCATCCCTCACGAGCTGTCCTTGTAAGTCACCTTGAGGATTAGTCAAATCCATCAGTTCTGTGTTTGTTAAATCCATGAACACCAAAGCAACCCTACTATTTTGGGGTAAGATAATTATCACCATTATACTTTCTAAATAAGGAACCGAGGCTCAGAGAGGTTGAGAAACATCCCCAAGGACCCACAGCTGGAATGTGAACTAAACGGGGTGTGTTCTCGCTAGAACTGCGGCCTGTACCTGCCCCTGTGTGTATTTCTCTGCCTGCGCCTGGAGCCATTTCCACTTTCTGCCTCGTGTCTGCTTAGTTGTCGCTGAGCAAAAGCACTTTGGATGCGACAGGGTGACAGGGTGCGATCCAGAGCTGAAGGCTGATGCTTTAAGTGCACATTCAGTTCAGGTTGTATTGATTTCTCCCCTCTCCACTCTGTTACAGCCAAGTGCTCTAGGCAGAAATCTAGCAGAACAGGCTCACAGAGCTGCTCCTGGGGCCAGACAGGTCACAGGTCACTCTACTGACATGTGGGGCACATTAGCCAAATGACAGGAGCTCAAGCAGAGAGGCCTAAGTGACTCTGGTCAGAAGTCGGTGGCCTTCTGCGCAGGCCACTGGCTGTTGACAGCCTGCAGCAAGGCAGACACGGATTTGGTCTGGTTTCTTTCAGAGTAATAATTCTGGCTCTTTTTTTTTTAAATCATCACATCACTGATGAGGAAAACGAAAGTCTCTGAAAAACTGAGTAAATTGAGCAATAGTTTATAATTGAGCCTCCTTTTTCATACATGTCAATTCTCATGTGAAAGATGATTCTATATCCTGGACCACCACTCTTGGACAGTATCAATAGTTATTTTTCTATGACTTTTATCCATTCAAAGAATTCCATCAGTGGTCAGAATATGTTATAGGAAATCATGTTACCCTGTTATCCTTAAATGGCCCTTCAGAATCTAAGCTGATCAAGAGACGGAGATGACTCCATGCTGGAAATGTTAGGTACAAAGAGGAGGCTTAAGCTCAAACTAATTGGAAGTGTGAAATATATCTTCTCATTCTCCACCCCTGCCCCTGCCAAAATTCCAGCTAACACTCAGCCAGGCTCAGAGGAGTCTATGTCTGACTTCGATCTTAGGTCAGTGAGCCTCAACCTTTTCCTCCCTTGTAAAGTCAGAAAAAACTAACACCTATCATCTATCAAACATTTGTTACTTAGCAGGTTGCATGCACTCAAGTCAGGGACATGGCGAGCTATAATGTTCCCCATCTTAGGGATGGAACAGAAACAAGGAGAGTGTTCACAGGGCCATGAACCCAGCCATGCAGAAAGATGGGAGAATCTCGAGCCATTGTTGACTGCCCTCTAAACAAGTCTACTATGGCTGGTGGCAGACATCAGCAGTCACCACCAAAATTTGTATATGATTACAAATGTCTCTTTCCAAAGTACAGCCATCTAGTTGATCCCTCACCCACAAAAGCAAAACCAGTGATTCGCAGTCCGAATAGTGCAGTGCAAACTGCAGCCTCTTACCAAAAAAAACCAGCTACCCATCCCCCTTGCTTCGGCCTTGAAGGCCAAGTAAAGTCAGTTTAAACTGTTTCCCTGGTGATTCATCACTATTGTCTTATCTCTTCTCTACCAGCTTCCTCTTGGCTATCTTGCCTGTCTTTTCCAGGCCGACTTTGAATTGCTGGAGAGCAGAGTTCACTCTGCACCATCCATCAGCTGGCTGCCCAGCACCCTGAGGGCACCAGGCCTTTAGAAAGCGCTGCTTCCTTCAGGACTGCAGTCCAGCTCGCTGAACTCTGAGCCACACTGCCTTTTCCACAGCGGCCCTACAAACAGTGAAGATAGAGGGATCCCAACCACACCGGTTCCTTCCTTTGCCTACAAAATAGGGATGAAAACAATACCTCGAAACATTCCCAGAGATATTAAGAAGGTCCATATAAAGCACTTGGCATAGTTCCTAGCACATAATAAGCACTCAATAAATAGTAATTATTGCTGTTATTACTGAGAGCTGAGTTTATGGGGTGCTTTCTGTGTGGTTCATGCTGTGCTAAGTGTTTACTATGCAATTATCCCATTTATTTTTTACATAAGATAAAGTTCATCGGCTTCAAAAGGCATACCTTTCCTGTAGCCCAATGTTACAGGAGAATAGCCACAGTGTGGGTCAGGTAATCACAAATCTGGCATCGTTCGATGTTGTTGATTCATTGCAATAGCTGATGGCTCACCAACACAATCACTAATGGCAGCTGGGTCACTGGAGTTAGCACTTCTGCCTTAGCCTCCCAAGTCCTGGGATTGCAGGTGTGAGCGACCACAGCAGCTTGCTGAGGTGCATTTTAAACAACTGTGTTTCCACCTCACCCGCCAACCATCCATATCCTCTGAGAGTCTACCCATCTCTTAGAGCAGCAGCGCACCCTGTGGACACTTTGTTAATGAATGTGACCACATCCATGTTTATTGTGACGCTGTTCACAACACCCTCATGGAATCACTCTAAATATAGATCAACAAATGGATAGAGAAATGAAATGTACCATGTATAAGCCAAATTCTAAGAGAAAAATATTGCAAAATGCGTTCTCTCATATGCAGAAGATTCTAGACTTAAAATGTGTGTGTGTATGAACATAACATGAATATTTTTAAAAAGCAAATTTTGGATGAGTAAAGAAACCATGAGGAGGGAAATATAAACAAAGTATACAAATATATATGTGAAAAATATCATAATGAAACCCATCATTTTGCACAGTGACTGTACACTAATTTTTTAAGTGTGAGGCTGAAAGTCACTAATCCAGACAGTACATATAGCATTAAATACTGCAATAACTGAGAGGCAATTTTGTCCAGTGTAATATGGATCAGTACTAGTTATGAGATCTTCCGTATTCTAGTCTGTATGCCTTATACAAAATTAGATCAGATGGAGAAAGCCTTATCCTATAAATTTTTTAATCAGTTTAGTGCTAAACTATGAACTAAGGAATCTTTGACCATACTCAATGAAGTGTACCTTGAAGTCTAAGGAAGGATCCCTTCTATTCCAAATAAACACATATTGAACACCCACCACATGCCAAGCTATTGGGTAGGCTCAAGGGACACTAAAGTGGTTCATTTGTGCCTGTCCTCAGTGTATGGACAGAAACTGAAGTCTGTGAGTGAAAAGACGTAAGACTAAAGGTATCAGAAGTTTAAGAAGGGTTGTGATGCATGTGTGGGGTGTTTGGGGTGAAAAAAAATAAAAGGCCTAATTCAGGCTGGGAGATGGACATAACAAGATCTTTGTAGGGGTGATGCACACACACTAGGCTATTGTACGATATATAAGACTTCCCTAGCCCACAGAGGAGTTTGGGGGAGGATGAGGATGGCTCTGGAACAGGGTCATTGTCATTTGGCTGACTATCCTTAATGTGCCTCTAAACTCAGTTTCAGTCTTAAGCATTGGCTAAGGCCCTGTTTCTTGAGCATCATGAGTTGGCTGACTCATTGCCTAGGGAGCGTTTGGGTAGCTTCAGGTAATTGGTGAACAGAAGGGAAGAGAATTACTTATTCTCGTGGCTTTACCAGCATCCGATCATATGTGGAAAATCCCATAAAAGGTGGCTTCTGAGAAGCAGTGTTTGTCTCATGGCTCCAAGGCTCTGTAGCTTCCTGGAACAGCAGTGTATGGGAGGAAGAGAGATGACATCAACATAGAGATAATAATGAACTTAGCTCATGAGGCTCAGTGCCATTCTGCAGCTGCTGAGTATGAGGCAAGCTCGAAGCTTCTAAACTTAACTCAGCCTCTGCCTGGAAGCATCTAATTAAAAGTTTTCAAATAAAATCAATAACGTTTGGCAGATAAAAGAGCAGATGGCTTAAGGAAGAGACTGAAAGGCTGGTTTAGGGGAGCATTAGGCTTTCATTCTCTTGGGAAGGGGGGAGAATCCCTGTGGGAGAGGGCAGAAATCAGAATTAAATGAGCATAGGCAGGGAAGGGAGTCAGGATTTGACCCTGTTCTATGCTAAATGTAGCTTGGAAATTTAGTTTATGGCAAAACCAACCCTTCCCTCTGCGTCAAATGGGAGTCACACTCTCTGTCTCTCCACATCAGTCCCTGGACTAGACTTTGTTCCTTCTTCCTTCTTCTTGACTAGTCTGTAGGTGTGAGTCACTGCCGGTACTCCCAGTGCTTTCCTGGATGCTGGGGATTCAAGGTGAACAAAAATCAGACAAAGACTTTGGTCTTTCATGAATCCAATTTAATGGAGAATTCATTGACCAGATGACTGAATAATTGTATACAGCAATAAGAATATTAGAAGATTTTATACATATTTTATGTTATCAGATGATGGTAATGATAGTACCAAAATACTTTAGCATGCATGTCTACTCCACATTGCCCCTTCCAATTCCTTGCAGACCCCGACACCATGCCCCGCCCCCAACTGCAACTTCATGTTATCTTTCTTTCTCCTACTGAGTCCAGTTAGTACTGGGGTGTAGGGTCATCCTCTGGATCATGAGTAACCTACTGGGGGGCCACATCCCTGAAGAACACTGACTCTCTCCTCCATAGGAGCCATAGGCTTTTGTAATTCCTCAGCTAGGAGTAGAGCTTTATAATTTCCCTTATCCATTGGTATGCATCTTAATCCTTGGGACAAACCTTTGAGTTAGACATTGATAACCTTTAACCAAGATGGAACAAACTCAGAAGAGGAGAGTCCCTCTTCCAAAGCTAGTCTTGAACTCATCTCTTCCAAAGCTACTTCATGTTCTTTTGTTGTCGCCGGCTGAAGCTTCTGGGTAGTTGTTTGCGATCCCATCCACTTGACAATGAAAAGCCTATAGCTAAGGGAAATGCTCGTGTGAGTAGTCTCAGAGAAATGCAGACATCACAGTTACCAGTATTGTGTAATAGAGGTGGCCAACCAGGAAGAAAGAGTTCACAAGCAGATATATCACATGAGCAAAAGCAGCCGAGGAATAGTGTCATCGTACCAAGTGCCATCTCAGGTCAGGTTTGTGAATCTGTCAGTGGGAATCTCAGCTTCTTCCTTGGCGGTTTCCAGTAGAACATCATCTTTTGACTTCAACTTCATTCTAGAAAGTCTTTAAGGAACATGAATGGACTCTGCTCAATGGGCATCAGCATCTTGTGGAAAACAAAAATGAAGCCCTGGGGATTTCTGTGACCTTCAAATGCCAAGATGACACAGGGGAGCAGTGTACTTCCACATCTGTCCAGATCAAGTCATGGAAAACCTGTACATCTTTATAGTTTGGTTTAATGGTTCCCTAATTGTCAATGTGGTTTGGTGTACAGGGGCATCTCTTCCTGCCCCACAGCGCATACCTGTGCAGATTTAAAGGTCCATTCAGTTAGGCAACTCAAGACAGACCCATGTGACTCCCATGCTTGATAAACAGCAACTAGTAAAGCACGGAGTGTCCTCCAGCATTCCACACACACCTAAGAGCAAAGCCCTCTCAAGGGCAGTTCGAGTAGGGTTCTGGCCTCCCCTCTACTTTTGCAGAAAAGTCAGTTGCACTCCGCAGCTCACCGCGGCTGTGTTCCTCTTCCACGTTTGCGTCCCTCGTCTAGCTTCCCCATTCCACAGTCCACAGCTCACATGGCTGCCACCAGTGGTGTTTTAAACTTGGTAGAACTGCATGCAGTAGATATGTTTAATGATAAAATTTATACTAAATGTCATAAATATATGGAATTCATATAAAACTGTTGTTACCCCTCTACCTCCCTCAACACAGAGGAATAATTAGCAGCCCTCCTTCGCCATGGCCTTTACTCTCTTCCTTGTTCTTTCTCTTTCAGCTCAGGCTTCCCCTCCATTGTCCTCGCTTCCTTGAACTTAGGGAGCACTTTTCTCCCTTATGGTACCCACTCATGGGGAACAAAGGGAGATGTTTAACATCAAATCCACTATAGTGAACTGCCTCACTAGCTGTGGTATGTCCAATCACAGATGCTATAACAGTGCACTGTCACAAGGGATGTGGTATGTCCAATCACAGCTGCTGTAACACAGTACACTGTCTCACTAGATGTGGTACGTCCAATCACAGCCATTGTTACACAGTGCACTGCCACACTGGATGTGCTGCATTCAATCACCGCTGCTGTAATGCACTCCCTTCTAAGCCCAGAAAACTGGCCAGTGGCAGCATTATTTAGTAGTGTGCCCATCTGATAAGAAGCCAGAGCTGTCTCTGCAGATGCTGAGGATCACTGGGCCTCCTCATCAGATCAGACAACCAGAGGTCACTCTGCCATCAAATGGTGCAGTGGATGCTGACACACACAGAAGGATGAGAAATGCCCAGCAAGTGCTGTCCTGGAGCTTCCTGGAACGGCAACCGATGTTACAGAAAGGCCAGATCAGAACCCTTCGAAAGTATTAAATCTACCCAGTAGTCAAAGAAGAGAAATGCTCAACGGGAATCTGTTCTTCTTGCTTTCCAGAACCCTGGGTCTGCAAATGTAAGTGTGCAAGCTGCCTTTAGTGGATGCAGGAAAGGGATTTTTGAAATGAATGTGTCGTGGTTGCATTCCCAGCCGGTCACCCAGAAGGCAGCACACAGTTAAGCTCAGGACCCAATTCCACTGCAAATGCTTTGCTGCCTGCAGCCACAGATGCAGATCGGCCTCTGCTTCCCACTGCATTTAAATGATGGAGACCCCAGGCTCAAAAAGAAGTTGGCATAAGCCTAGAAGAAAGTACAAAGTAAAACTTAAAATACCTCGTCTCCACCCTTCCCTGATAACACAGCCTCTTTAGGTCTGAGCCACCCGATAAAACCAGCTTCTGTTAATATATAACCTGGCTTTTTAAATAACCTGTCACCTTCAAAAGAACTTAGGTGCCCTTTGGAAGTGAGAATGTTGCCGATTGGTTTTATTCAAATAAAGGTCTCTGTGACCCACTTCCACGTTAGATAAGAAACATGAATAAAAATAATCACTTATTGTGTGTGACTTGTGCTGAGGTGACTGTTAAGATAGCTGGAGGGATTTGGCTTTCCCCGATGGGTTGGAGAGCCCCATTGATAAGCCTGCTTATTATTAAACAAATTTGCCAGGCAAGCCTTTTTCTTGGAGATGATCAAAGTCGAGCTCCCCAGCCTTTTCCCCTTTACCTGGCACAATGAAGAAACATTGTGTTTCTTCCCTTTGAGTCTTATCTAACACTACATGTATATAAAGGCCACACAACAAAATCAGAACCAATTTTTTTTTATCCCTGTCTTCACTTCTGTCTTTACTCCTCAGAGCTAACCACTGCTGGGCCCACCCCTGCACATCTTCCACGTCACTCTCTGTGCTCTTTGTGTATATATATATAGGTCTCTTCAACTATACAAACTCATGTTCATATAAAGGATGTATTAGCTATTGATCATGATACAAAATTAAATGTCTTGGAATAACAACATCTCTTACCTCACACATTGTGTGAGAGAGTGGAACCCAAGGATGACTAAGCCTCGGGGGTCAGTCTAGGGCCTCTGTGGAGGTTGTAGTCAGGCTGGAAGAGAGAAATATACTCTGGGACAACTTGGGCTGGGCAGGAGAATGAGCTTCTGTGACAGCTCACTGGCACGGTACTTGGTTGGAATCTCCATTCCTGGAGCCAGGTTGCCACATGGGCCTCTGCTCAAGAGCCCCTTGAGTGTTCTCTGTAGGCTGCCTCTAGAGGGAAAGATGGACCACCACAAAAGAAACCACAGTGTGCTACCTTTGTATGGCTCAACCTTGGAAGGAGTGCGTTATTCCTTCTGCCATAATTGATTCCTTAGAAACAAGTCAGCAGTCTGATCCACATTCATGGGTAGACTAAACAAGCTCTCTTTCCTAAAGTAAGGAAACTAAAGAACCTTGGGCTTACTGAAGGGACCTTATTTGCCATACTACACACATGAACCCTGCCCTTTGCTTTTTTCAGTTTCTAATCTGTCTTATCCCCCAATGAAAACACACGTTGGCCAGCCCAGTTCTTTAGAACCACTGTAATCTATTTAATTATGCCCCTCTTGATCAATACGCATTAAGATTGCTCTCAGATTTTTCACTGGTACAGATCACACTGTGGGGAGAAGACATACTTGTGCCTCATTAGTGCACAGGACTAGGCTTTCTCTAGCAAAAATGCATTAGAATAAAACTTCTAAGTTAAGTAGTCTCTTTACTACAATACTCTTTGCTAATTTCCCCATGCGCTTCCATTGTTCTCATTTTCAGTCATTCATTCGCCCTTTACCTAACACTTAGGGGGACTTCATGGCAGAACCCTGTTATGCAAAATAGCTTGGGGTCTTAGAGGCAATTTGGCCCTCTGAGTTCTTACAAGGCCTGGGAATTATTCTGTCTGGCACCTAGTCTACTGACAATCACAGCCCCTTTCCTACAACTCTGCTTGACTTAAGGAAAATCCAAGGTCTCGCTCTTTGGAAGACAAGGAAGCTTCACTGCCGTTTACCAAGGACTTGGAGGTTCTCGGGTACAAGGTGCCCCAGGAGAGTCAGGTTGATTAGTGTTCATTTAAACCACTTCCTCTTTCATGGTAGCAGCTGAGAAGTCACTTGCACAGATGGAGCATGTTGGTCTCCATGGGAAGAAAACTGCTGTTCTGGCTACAGCTACCTCCAGTCCTTGGCTCTACCAATACACACAATCCCTGAATTCTCAGCCTCTCCCCCAGTTATCATTTGCCTTTTGTTTAAAACTAGGAATCCACTGACTTCCAGACATACAGAGGCTACCAACCATCCTAGGCTGGCAAGTGTCTCCCTCCTTCAAATGTCAGTAACTAATAGCAGTCACCGATCTGGAGATTGCTGCACTGCACAGAAGGATCCAATCCAGTAAACTCCACAGGCTGCAGACGGTACCTTCCCTGCTGGCCTCTGTTTCCCTGGAGCCGGGCATAGTAACTGCCACAGTGAATGAACACCGGCACACCCATTATCTACCCACTATCTACTTGCTCTGAAAAGGACTGTGTGTACATAACTCGGAAATTTTCTTGGTTTGTCTCACACTTTGTAAATCTCAGTCAACAGATATTCATTGGGCATATCCCAAGAGCTCCAAAGTAAATCCTGCAGAGAGTACAATAAACAAGGTGGGCGTTGTCCTTATCCTCTTGCCTCTCCCGATAATGAGTCAATATAATTAGTAAACTGAGTAAGATGTCTTTGGATACTTTTAAGTTCTGGAAAATAAAATCTGAGAGTGGATGGCAGAATGGAAATGATCTGGACCAAGATAAACATTTAACTCAATCATTCTGATGAGTCGGGATTAGGATCGCAAAGTTAGAGGCAGACGCTTTCTCCTCTCAATAAATGAGCAGTCAGTGAAGGTGCAGCCTCTGGACCCATCTTGGATTCCTTCCTGTCACATTTTACATCTTCAAAGATGACCGTGTGACCTCTACCTTCACACTGTCTCACCTGCCTGTCCCCACCTCCAAGCCATCTCTCCCTGGGACTGTATTAAGGCTTCCAATTTCTCTTCTTCTATTTTCTCTGCCTGTGATCTCTGCAATGATGTCACTGGCCTGCACAGAGTCCCTCAATCACTTCTCCTTACGGTGTGGGTAAAATCTAAGCTTGAAAGGTTTGTAGCGTTCCAGTCCCTGACTCCTCCTCCCAAATGCCAATCACGTCTCTGCCCTAGCACCCTGCCTAGGCTGCTCAACAATAAAATGAATAAGTTCTCACTTCAGGCTTTCACACCATGGGTTCCCTTCTCTTCTTCAGTGTGCATTTGTGGTTCTTCATAGTTTATACAACAGTAGGGGTGTGTGTATATGAGTGTGTGTGTGTGTGTGTGTGTGTGTGTGTGTGTGTGTGTGGTTTTCTATTAGAATGTAAATCCCATTAGGGTAGGAACTGAAGTCAGCTTTGTTGACTTTATTCCCCCCAAATAATTTGTCTTCAATCAGCAGTTCTTTAATAAATGTATCAGATGGAAAAATGATTAAATGACAAAATGCAAAGACCTTGTGACATAGAACGGGGAGATGGGGAAAGAAGAGAGAAGTCTGAGGAGACAGGAAGGACTCAGGCTGTACAAGGACTTACGGATAATTATAGAAAGCTCAGATTTAATTAGAAAAGCATGAGCACTTTCTTCTCCTAGGTTTCCTTTGTTATCTCCACTGACAAGTAGTGGCCCAGGCGTGGAGAAAGGTGGAAGCGCTCTTTCCCTTCCACTCCGAGGTGCTCTGCAGCTGACTTCTGCTTCTCTTGGTCCTATCTATAGATGCCTCAGATAGGATGCCGAAATCACACAGCTAAGCCACAGCTGGGTTAGTTTCCTAAGACTACCTCACACTATAATCTCCAGTCTCTGGGAAGTACCTGCTTGCCTTTCCTAGTATGTTTACAGACAGCTCAGAGAGTCACTCTCTGCAGAGCCATCCCTGGCCTCCCAGATCACAGAGTGTCCGCCGTCATAGGAACCCTGATGTTCAGAGAGCGTGGAGCATGGCCTGACGGTATCTGTATACTGCCGAGGGTGGATTGTGAGTGCTGTAAGGCTGGAGACCTTCCCTTGTTGACTCCTAAGTAAAGATAACAAAGAGAGGTTTCTGACATGGATCCAGCCTACTAATGAGCGTATTTGGCCTATTTTGTTTTATGTAAATTCAGAGTAGCTGCCAACATTTTAATGGGTTTCTGACTTCTGATTAAAATTTATAAGTCGTAGCAATGCTGGGCTCAAGTTCTTTTTGAAGATGATATTTGTTACTATATTCTGGGAGGGAGTCCCTAATTTATATTTTATTTAGCATACTAATTAATGGGTTTCATGGCGGCCATGTTCTTAGGTACAAGAACTGGGTCGCAGCTGTTCCGTACATAGGGGACATCCTCGCCTCTAGCCAGCAGCCCTCACCATCACTCATATTTCTCTTGCTGAAGCCACGTTCTTTGTCATCTAACAACTGATGGGGTTCTTACTTTCTTATAGAAATATGCTTCTATATCCTGTTTTCTATCAAATGTTCTTATATCTGCTGTATAAGACCCCTCCGGGGCCAATGAACGTGTGACCTAATCCTAAAATAAATGAAAGCTGTCATTTGTTGATTGAAACACAGACTAGACCACCCAAAGTAGAGCTGTCAATGCTCCCCGCTTTTAAAGCAGCTTTCATCAAAATCCTACCAAATATAGATATGAAAAGTCAAAGGAACTGGAATAGCTAAATTGTGGATTTTTAAAATTAAAAGAAAGAGGGTTGTGTCTACCTAATTTTAATGTTCATTACAGATCTACAATTGTCAGTATTGTATCACTAATGAAAGGTTAAAGACATGGACCAGAGGAACAGAATAGAGGATCCAGAAGTAGATGCATGCAAATGATGTTCTACCCATTTTTACCAAGGTGCAGAAGAGTTGAACAGTGGACAATCTTTCAACAAAGTCAGCTAAAATAGCTAGGTTTCCAGAATGGCTCATAGAATTATATATAAAGTTATTTTTAAGTAGGAAAAATAGAAAGTTACCCGGGTATAACTGGACAAAGAATGCTCTTACATTTGACATCAAATGCACTATCTGTAAACTGAGCCTCAACAAAATGAAGATCACTTACTCAGCAAAAGGTTGACTGGAGAATGAAACATGTCACAGAAAATATTCAAACTACACACAAACACCCTTTTCTAGGTATACAAAGAGCCTCCAGAACTCAGCATCAAAAATATAATCAGATTATAAAATGTCAAAAGACAGGAGACACCTCATAAGCAATAGCAGACACATAAAAGCCAAGTTCATCCAGATATGGTAGACAGAGCTATCCATGGAGGACATGCAAATGCAGACCACGTGTATCATAGTGGCTGAGTGAAAACCAGCCGCAACACTATGCTAGAACCCAGGGACTCATCCCTCACAAACTGTCAGTGGGAACGTAGAATGTACAGCCATCTTGGAAAACAATATGGCAATTTCTTATAAAACAAATGATGTAGCCAAAAATTGCATTTCTGGACATTTATCTTAGAAAATAAAAATGTATGCTCATGCACCATATATATGTGTGTGTGTGTGTGTGTGTGTGTGTGTGTGTGTGTGTGTGTATAGATACTTATAAATGATATTTATAGCAACATCTTACATGATTGTTAAAAACTTAAAATAACTCTGGTGTCCTTGCATAGTTGGATAACTAAACAAGCTATTCTGTCTCTAGGCTCCAGGATATATGACTCAGTAACAAAACAGAGTAAACTACTGGTACCCACAACAACCTAGGTGAGCCTCAAAAAAAAAAAAAGAAAATGAATGAAAAAGCCAATTTTCAAAGTTTATGACCTGGGTCATGACCTCTTCTTAACTCTGTTCACTCCAGTTACACTGTTGAAATGACAAGATTACAGAAACAGAGAGGTGATGAGCAGTTGTCAGGGGTTACAGAATGAGTCTGAAAGGGGGTGGGCGTTGCTATGAGAGGGTACCATAAGAGACCTTGGCAGTAATGGGATGTTCTGTACCTTGGCTGACTCAGTGTCCGCAACCTGGTTGTGACGCACTCCTGATGTTTTGTAAGGTGTTGATACAGTGAGGAGACAGCTGGGTGTTTCCTCGTTCTCATTCACAGTGCCATTTCATACAACCGCATACTGACATCCTCAACTGTCTCTATAGTAACAGCTTAACTGAAAACATCATGGTCCTTGTCTTGAAGAATTAGTCTCAGTGTGCATCCCTCACTCTGCCACTTGCTGCCCGGCAGCAGCAGCCTTTCTGCAGGTCCTAGAGCTTAGGGTCCTAGGCTACCTTGCCCAAAGCATGCTCACTACTGCAATCATAGCCTTCACATTGCTACTGGGCTGGAAGAAATGCCTCGCCGCTCTGTCTACTAAGGAGGTAGGTCCAAGCTAGTTAATAACCAGGCGTACTGTAGCAATTTGGTAACTTTTTAAAGATAAGTGGTGCACATGAATTTAATTAATGTTTTCACTTTATACTGCATTATAATTACATATGGACCCCATTAGACTCCACCCAGCTTCTCAAATCTTGGGATTCCTTTGGATGCCTCCTTATCTGTTTGACATTGATTTGGATCCAGTATGTTTTTAATTATGTCCAATTTTATATGTATGTGTGTATATATATATGATTGAAAGGAATATAACACCAACTACATGCTAATATTGGAGCAGCGAATTCCCTCAGGTTACTTCTCACAGTATTTGGCAGATTCTGAATATATTTAGTTTACTTTGGTTTCATTTTGTAATGCTGAGATAAAAGCCAGGCCTCTATGCATACCAGGTAAGACCATGTAAGCCTCCTACTGCTGAACTAGTTCCATTTCTCCTTCAACTTTGAGGATACTTGGCAGCAGCCCCTGTGAGTCTGCCTTATGTCCTGGTTAGTCTTTTGTCAACTCAACTCAAGCTAGAGTTGTCCGAGAAGCAGAACCTCAACTGAGATGATATGTCCATCAGATTTGCCTATAGGCTGGTCAGTACGGCATTTTCTAGACTGGCATGATTGACATGGGAGGACCCAACTCACTAGAGGCAGTGCCATCTATGGGCAGGTGGTCCTGAGTGGTATAAGAAAGCAAGCAGAGTAGACCATGACTGCTATTTTAGAGATATGGGGCCATTTTGGAAAGTGCCTCTTTGAAAAACCAAATCCCACAGCAGGTGATTGACATGTAATGAACCCTATGGAAGGGTCTGTGGTCTTGATAGTAGATCCAGCCTAGTCTGTAGCCCTTGAATGATGCTTTGTCCCCAGACAATAGCCAGCCCAACATAGGAAAGGCTCAAGGCTGAGAGCCTGCATTTGAATCCAGCATGTGAACTTGCTGAGCTGCCCTCCGAGAACCTCAGTCCACAGTGGGCTTTGCGGTGCCCCGGTCCATCTTATCACATGAGATCAAACCTAGAGTACGATGCCACCACAAAGCCAGCATTCACTCCAGCCACGTTTTCCATCAGAAATGATCAATTCGGGCTACTCTGCCTGTGGATGAAAAAAAAAATCCACACAACAAAATACACAGAGTGAGGTCATTCTTGTCCCCAAAGTCCGCTGCTCATTCTCCCCGTCACAAGCGAGAGGATAAATTCTTTGCCTGCCTTCCTTTTCATTTCCCCCCTCCTCTGGAATACATCCCTGGAATGCCTTGCCCCTGACTCTGGTTGTCACCAGCTCTCTGTTCTGTCCAGTGATTACTACATGTGGTTCTCCTTCCCCACAGCCCCAAAGCGGTCTCTGAGTCAGTCAGTATTTCCTCACAGATGTGCGTTGACATCATGACGGATGCTGTTGGGCTGAGGTGGATCTGATTGAGATCTCTCTCCGAGAAGGGGAAGCAGTGTGAGAGACCAGAAGGCAGCTGCTCATTTCCTTCTGGAAGCGAGGAGGGTTCTGCACAGTGGGGACAGCCGTTCTCTGGGTCCCCAACCTAATTGTTTTGATTAGCGTGATGCATGGCCATCACAGGTGGAGCACGTAATAACTGTAAGGTTTTTGTAACCAGGCCAATTAAACTCTGTCACCAAGCCAGGAGTGAACTGCATGCGCTGCTTAACGCCAAAAACCAAAGTGGGTTGCTCCAAAGGGGAGTCCCTTTTCTAGGACAATTCGCCATTTTTAAAAGACACCCAGGCTTCCCGTTACCTCATTCTCTCCCTGTGTAGAAAGCAAGCAGTTTAGATGGGGAAACGAGAGTTCAAAAAGATGCTGTGACTTAGAAGCTTAGAGTGTCCTGATTACGGCACAGGATGCTCATGGTGACATCCTTGAAGAATGTTCCTCTGCCTACATGACAGTCACATCGTCATTTAACAACTCCCTGAGCTGCTATTATACTGTTTTCTTATTAGATATTTAAAACAAACAAACAAACAAACAAAGAATTGGGTCTCTATTGTCTCATTTGGGAAAATTCAAAAGCTTAGAAGAGTGCTCAGAATCCTTCTTGGTCTGAAGTGAGGATGCTGAGGGTGCTGAAGCAAGCTCAGCGAAGAGGATCACAGGATGGAAGAGCAGGGGTTAGTCAGTTCTCAGACATGATGGCATCAACCTCATGGTCCTCATCCTGACCACATCACTCCAGAATTTATAGGTAGGGAGATGAGGCTCCACACTGCTGCAGAGATGTCTCCTGTTGCCTAGGGGCCCAAGTTAAAATCATCCAAGCATTTGGGTTGATAAATTTTCCCCCTGTTGAGTTGAGACCAGACAGTTTATATCCTCCTATTTGCCAGATCTCTGTGCTGCCCATATGTTCTGTGAGACAATGGTCTTTTATCCTGTCACTTGTATTATTTTTAATAAAATGTTGATTGGCCAGTAGCCAGGCAGGAGGTATAGGTGGGGTGACAGTGACCAGGCAGGAAGTAGAGGCGTGGCAATGAGAATTATGGGAAGAGGAAAGTTTCAGTCTACAGTTGTGATCCAGACTCAGAGGACGCGAGATGTGCCTGCCTCACCGAAAAGGGTACCAAGCCACATGGCTAACACAGACAAGAATTATGGGCTAATATAAGTTATAAGAGTTAATAAGAAGCTGGAGATAATAGGCCAATCCGTTTATAATTAACGTAGACCTCTGTGTGATTCCTTTGGGACTTAACATCTGTGGGAACCAAGGAAAACAGAAACCTCAGTCAACACATACGGCTTTATTAAGAAAGGTCCACTGCCTCACAGTCTCCTTACCAGAGGCCCAGAATATACCTAAAATTTCACAATATCTGTGGAAGACCACAGAGGCAGAAGAAACATGTCTTAGCGGGGAAGGTTGGCTCTGGAGTAGGTAACATGGCTAAAGGAGAAACAACTCAAATCTATTCTCAGTCAAAACAACAAATAAGTCCTTGTAGTAAAATGTGTCGCTCAGCGTTGCCTAGCAATTGGAAATGGAAAGGGACTCCTTTTGGCTCTTCTGAAGAGTTTGGGGTTTAAGGCTGAACCCCTAAGTACAAATGGTTGCCTGGCTCGGGTCCCAGGGCTGAGGAGCACACAGGATGGCTCCCTGGTGACACGCACGGGAGGTAGGGGTGGACATTCACATTGCTCACTGCTGGAAGGCCAGTTCTTTCCACCCATTGTTGATTCTGAAAGCTGCTTCAGTCTGTGAGTTCTCACTGCAGAAGGGAAGAATGGATCTTCTGTTCCCCCTGGTGCACTGGAGCTCAAGGGCCAGATTCCTTTAATGTAAAAGCCAAAAGGGACGAATTCCTCAGAAGCAATCAGCAGCTACTGCATCTCGGGCTGTAAACATATAAATCTATGTCTGCTCTCGTCACTCCATCCTGAAATCTGGGGATGGCTGATGTAGCCAACTGAATACAGAATCCTTTTGAAGAATAGGGGGAGGGAAGGAGGGACTAACAGAATGGTCTATAATTGTCTCTATTTTATTTCAGATTTCAAGTTAGAGGAGTAGATCTTTATTTGTGTAAATACATAAGTATTTGTAAACCAGAATATTTTATATAGTTATGGCTGTTGGCTTTTGTTGGGTTTTGCTACTTTATAACGTGCTATCCAGGCATGGTGTTGAATAAACCTACACTCAGCTTAACATAATGCTGCTGAATTGATTTCTGCCTGCTAAGCTGTGATTCTTTCTCAGCGGGGGAGAATCAATAAGGTCAGTTGGGCCTGTATTTGCACACCATTGGTCTTGGTTTTAATCATGGTAATCCTACCTATAACCACTCACTGAGGCAGACTGACTGACAGCAATATTTGCTTAATGATTTTGTAGCCGTTCTATTTGAGGCACATTGTAACTGACCGCTGTGGGGTTCTTGCCCCTTTCGGCTTTATAGTTTAGTGTTCTCTGCTGCTCTGTCCTGCATGGGGCCTATTGGGAGGGAGCTGGAAGAGATCGACTCAACACAAAAAGGATTTGAAACAAGTTTTACACAGAACCCAAAAAGATGAAATGATTGTTTCAAAATTTGAAGCATGATCAAGCTTCGGTGTTTTAGAAGTTGGAGTTGCATCAGACTTGTAGGAGGAAAGTGGGTAAACAGTGAGAAAACACAGGGATACCATCTTATTAATTAGTTAATAACACTAATTAATTTAATCATTATCAACTACTACTTACCGTAAATATAAGGGGTTCATCGTTTTTCCTTCTGCAAAGAACACTTTCGTGGTTCTCACTGGGATAGAGCCCAGGATCCGATGCTTTCCTTTAGCCTCTCTTGCTCACTTCATACACTTTTAAGCCATGGATGGAACAAGAGTGTCAATCCCAGCGTCCTTTCAGGTCAGTGAATGAAGTGTTGGTGAAGACAAAGAACCCTTCCACTACACACCAAGCTATTGATTCCCGCTGATAGCTAGTTCACACCAATCTTCAAGCCAAAAGGTTTTTAAGACATTGAAATGAGATGAACAAACTTCTCAATATTGAACCGGTCCCTATTACATTACATCTTACCAGGGATGCTGTAAGAAAGTACCACAGGCCAGGTGCCTTAGCCAACAGAGATGTATCATCTCACATTTCTGGAAAAGCCCATAATCACGATGTTGGGAGGATGCCCCCATGCCTGGTGGTTTACCAGTAGTATTTGATGGTCCATGGGGAGGGAAGCACCACTCTTTCTCGGCCTTTGTGTTCATATGGAGTTTTCCCTTTGGACACGTATGTCTCCTTATCCCAAGTTTTTTCTTTTCATAAGGACACTAATCACATTGGATTAGAACTCATCTTAATGACTTTATCTAAAATAAGTACTTCTGTGGTGACCCTTTTTTTAAATCAGTCCTGTTCTGGGGTTCTAGGGATTAGAACTTCTCCAGATCGACTTTGGAAGGGCACATTCAACTCAAAGAGTTACGGTCATTTACGGTTATGTTCTCATCATTGCTTTCTTCATTATAAGTCCTTCCTCTGCCCCGCACATTACTAATTTGCAAAGGAAGAAATGAAATTTCTGTTATAGAATCCAATTACCTTCAAATACACTGACTGACACTTACTGTTCACTTCCACGATGCCAGGCATCAACAGTCCAGTGTGGGCGGGGGAGGGAACCAGGAAGGCTGACCAGACCACTCTAGTGAAGCAAAGGAACTAGCCACTTGCTATGCTTGAAGCCATTTAGAGTTTTGGCAGTCTCTCCAACCTTTAAGATTTCATACCCTCTCACATAGAGAGCAGGCAGGCAGCAGCCTGCCCAACCTCACCAGATGGCATGAAGTCCCCAATGCCATTGGCGTCGTGCACATTTCAAATTTATTAAAAAGCCCATGAAAAAAAAAAAGAAATACCCTTTGGAGCAATAAAGTTTCAGCTCCAACAGTTTCCTTTGGTTCCCAGCAAAGCCCCCTGGGTGGTTGTTGAGACGCTTAGCCAGTAATTCTTCAGGATGGCTTTCTTCTGACACGTGCACACCAATTTCCTCTGTAAGAACGTGAAGACTCGATTCCTCCAGAGCCGTTACAGAGACAGATTGGCCCTAGAGATAATTACAAGAAGATAGTCTAATGGGCTCGATTAAGGAAATCCTATTACCTCAATGAAGGTGAGGTGTATACCCAAGAAAGTTTTCTCTGTCTCTATCTCTCTTTGTCTGTGTGTGTGTGTGTGTGTATCTCAGACACACACACATACATATTCATAGAACACACACACTCTCACTCATTCATACATGCACAAAGCAAATGCAATTTCTTACCTAGAACCACATACGTTCTACCATTTTATATTTGGAAATCAGGGTCATATATTTTCACTCCGCTATTTGAGATCTCATTTAGGGTAGCATACAGGAATGGATAAAATATGACATAGTAAAGTAAGTTCAAAGCCATATGACCTAAAATCGTGGACTCTCGCTATCACATCCCAGGCAGGGGTGGTCCCGCTATCAAACTGGAGAAAGTCTGACCCTTGTAAGGAAAGAACCCTAGAGCGTGCATTGTCACCATCTGTCAGGAGGGGCAGCCCCAGAAGGTTGTTTCCCCCTAGGTATTGACTCTAGTCTGAAGGCTGAGAGTAGAAAAGAAAAAATTGGTTGTCCAAGAGTACATGCAGAGGTGGGGTTTGTATGAATGTCCACCACCAGTAGCCAATATTTCACACCTGCTCCTGTCCCTAGTGTCAGCACAGCCAACCTCAGCCTCTAAGTATAATTGAAAATGTAAAAATGTCCTGGCAGGTTAAATGTCTACTTCGTTCAGTTATGACTCTGTGTTAAGCTCACCTCTCATTCTTAACGTCTAAAGTATGTATGTGTGTGAGAAAACAGGGGCATCTTCCAGGGCGGAGCCTTTCTCATGGAGTCCGCTTCACCCTTGCTAACCAAGGATTTTCAGATTTTCTGTGGTGATAGGGGTGCAGAGAGGGGAAGCTGCCGTCGGGATGAGAGAAGAATAAATAAAAAGAAAAAATAGAAAAAAGTTCTATGACAAACTTACAACTTTTTGGAAAGCAATTTTTTAATGGTATATTCTTAAATTTCATCCCTAAAAAGTTGGAGCTGGAATAGAACTCAGGCACGTATGCACCTTTTTAACGTGTTCCTTTAGTGAGACAATGTCTATTCCCTCCTAAGACCTTCATTTCTTTTAGAACACTCATTATTTTTAATTGGAAGTTTTTAAAAGAATTTCATACATGAGTACTATAGTTACATAATTATCCAACCCCTGTGTCTTCAAAATGAAGTGTTTTCCCATATGTATCTGTATTTGTTACTTATTTACTGCTGTGATAAAAATGTCCTGATCAGAAGCCACTCAAGGAAGTAAGTTTGGCTTGCGCCTCCGAAAGGCTAGCAAGAACAACAGCAGAGTGGTGGCCAGAGCAGGGAGTTAGCAACTCACACCTCAACTGAGCACATGAAAGAGAAAGAAAACTGGAAAGTGAGACAAGAATATACACTGTCAAAGCCCACCCCAAGTGACATCCTTCCTTCAGCAAGGCTCTACACCAGAAAACTTTCATTATCTCCCTAGTCAGCATCCCCAGCTGCCGTCAAGTGTTCAAATGCCTGCGCCTATGGGGACCATTCCTCATTCAAGTCACAGCAGTGTTTTGGTTGTGGTTGGGATGTGAAATGTCCCTCTAAGTCTCATTCATCTGAAATACTTGGTCCCCAGTTGCTGCTGGCTTTTAGGGCATTGTGGAACCATGGACAGTGGTCTAGCTGAGGGAAGCAGGTTACAGGAGAAACCTATCCCACTCACAGACTGTGTCTGCCTCCTGACTGCTGAGACAGCCATCCCTGCCATATTCTCTCTCCACCAGAGCCATCAGCCACCATGTCTTTCCCCACATGACGCAATGATGGACCATATCCCCTGAACCACGAACCAGAAGCAGTCCGTTCTTCTTATTTCTATCAGGCATTCTGTCAGAGTGATGTGAACAGTAACTAAAACCATCTCTATAAAAAACAAACTAACGAATATGACTTTAATGTGGAAAACTCAAATTCCTGAAAGATGAAGGAAAATAAGTTCCACTAGAGCTTCAAGGTCCGGTGTTTGTTTGTTTGTTTTCTTCTTCTTTAGACTGTGTCCTGTGTCTCCAGCTGGCCTGAACTCAACAGGTAGCTGAGCATGACCTTGAACTTTTGATCCTCCTGCCTCCACCTGTGCTGACATCACTTACCACATGCACCACCACACCCAATTTATGCAGTGCTGGGATTGAACATAGGACTTTGTATACACTAAGCAAGCACTCTATCAACTGAGCTACATCTCCAACCCCTACCAGAATATGTGTGTGTGTGTGTGTGGTGTGTGTGTGTGTGTGTGTTGTGTTGTGTGTGTAGAGCTCTCTTTACAACTCTCCACCTTATTTATGAAGCTTCTCATATCAGCTAGACTAGCTCACCTGGCCAGCGAGCCCCAGGGGATTTTCCTTTCTCTGTCTCCAGTGCTGAATTTGTAGCTCCGTACCACCCACCTGACTTTTACATGGGTGTGGGGTGGGGGTGCAGGATGGGGGGATGCGGTGTGTGGGGTGTGGGGGGCTCACTGAGGTTCTCATCGTCACCCAGCCAGCACTTTACCCACTGAGCAGATTCCCTAGCTCCAAGGGCTTTATTACTAAGAGCTAATGTCTCCCCTTCCTTGAATTCCCTCCCTTGACTCTTAAGGGCTCTTCCTTTAGACTGATCTCTTCACACAATGACTCTCAAAGCCCCTTGCTTCCCTTGCGTGTCCGCACTCTGAAGATTCTCACATCTGCTCAGAATGCCCTTCTTTAAAGACCAAATATCTGCCAATCATCTCCAAAGTTCTTTTCTCTTCTAAATATCACCCACTCCATTTTTCTATTGCAGTGCTAAATGCCTGAAGAGAACAATGTGCAGGGCAGAAGGACTCACCCTACCTCAGAGCTTTGATGTTTCAGTATGTGGTCAGTTGGTCCCATTTTTCCTGGACCTTCATGGCAGAAGGCGTGGTGGAATACGGTTACTCACTTCCTGATAGCCACAGTGCAGAAAGGGGGAAGGAAGAAGTCAGGGACAGATAGAATCTTCAAAGGTATGACCCAAAGACCTAATGCTTCCAGCTAGGACCAGTCCCCTACAGTTCCTCCTATAGGATAGCACAGTTGTTGAGGGCCAAACCTGGAACAGAACCACTGGGGAACATTTCAGATCACAACCATATCGGATAGCTTGCCACCATACGACTGTCTTTCTATAAAGCCAATTCCACAGCTCCTTTCAGTGTGAATCTCAGATCAGATCCCTCTCTGGCTGCTCATTTTCCTACTGTTGGTGTGAACTGTCGTTTATCCAACTGATTCACCCCTAAGAAGCCTTCCCTGGCCAGAAAGCTTTCCAAACTACTTTCTCCTAAGAGACTACTTTACCCAATGTTCCTAATCCTGGATATCTTAGACCCCTTCAAAAATCTGAGTTAAATTAATACCTCCTACTCTTTAAATAATGCAAATATCTAGACATAATTTTTAAATGTAATTTCTGGAGATCCAAGGAATCTAGTTGAATGTACCACCCCTCTCGCCCCCCCCATCCCTATCCTTCTCTCCCTCCTCTGGATAATAAATATACCCTAAAATAAACAGGGCCCCTCAAATATGCTAACAGTTTTTACAGACATTTATCAAAATAAGTATTTAGCATCAATTTTGCTGCAGATACTCTATCAATGCATTGAAAATAATAAAGGCAGGAACCTTTGCATTGAGGGTCTCAGGAGGGTAAGAGAGGTAGACAATAAACCAGTGGTCGTGGAATGTGCGAGGTAACAGAGTGAAACAAGACTCCAGTCGTCTGTTCTTACATCCCAATTCTGGCTCCTTTGATGCCTTTTCTTCCTGCCATCCATAAAGAGTTTCATCAAGAGTTCCAAGGTCTTTGCCCAGTGTCATCTGGACTTGTGTTCTTCCTTTGTGCATCCCTAGTGCCTTGTGCTTATCTCGAAATGAAAAATCCCCTGGCCTCTAAATGCGCCACACTGTGTGAGTCTCCTCGTGCACTGTCCTTCCTCTGTTCTTTGGCCAAACTGGCTTTCGTTTGATCCCCGATGAAAGATTAAGCTCTCCCCAGGGATATTCCCCTGATTTCTCGAGTTTCTGTTTAGATATGCCTCCTGTGTGTTACCTAAAACTCTGTCCATATCCACATTTTATTACAATTATTCTTTAATATGCCTGAGCCCAATGCTCTGCTATGCTGTCCTAAAGGACATATACGCAATTCTTATCATACCAGAAATGCCTACTGGTTGGCCAATAAATATTGTTATGGATTAAATCACTAATTAATTATTTTATTAAAACTCTCTGTATAATTTGCTGCAGACTTTTGAGTATGAGCTAGAATCAATAGCTCACACACCTCTGTCTCCCTAAGAAGCGTGGATCTAATTAGAGTTCTCACCGTGACATCTGAGCAGGCCACTCTTGGCCTATAAGGAATCTGACTATTGGTTGTTTGGCAAACAAGCAGAGGCAGAGCCAAGACCATTTAACTGAAAGATGTCCAATGTCTTACACAGAGATACGCAAAATATTTAGGGAGTATTCCTCTTTTAAGAACTAATTGTTGGGCCTCCAAAGATGGCTTAGTGGGTGAAGATACTGCAGCACAAGCCTGATAGCCTGAGTTCAATCGCTGGAACCTACATAATGCTAAAATAGTGCCTATATATTTTATATATTGCTATATATTATATATATTGCCTATATATATTGCTCTCTAACCTTACACATTCGCTGTGGCGTACATAACCCTACACACACACACACACACACACACACACACACACACACACACACACGCCCTTCTTGGTAACAGTAGATACTAAGAAACTGTGAAAGTGATCACAAAAACTCAAAGACACAGTAGTTCTGCCATCCCAGTGGAGAGTTTCCCATCTGTATTCATTTGCTTAGACAAATGGCTGATCTGCTTCATAAGCACTGGGGCATCTCTGTGCCTCGCCTTAGGGGCCAAAGCAACTCCATGAGAATTAAAGTAGAGGGGTAAAGAATTAAAGGGACCTGGATGAAAGAGCACAAGCCTTTGTGTCAGGCACACCTGCTTGAAATACTGGTTCCTCCAAGACTTACAAAGTGACCTTCCCCCCACTCCCAAAGTGTTAGCTGAATCGTGCCCTGTGCAAAGCTCTGTGGAGTGTATGGAAGAGGTTGGAAGCACCTCGTCCCCACAGTCTGGAAACTTGAGGCACTGCCTTCAGTCCCTCCTTCTGCGACATGAGGCCTGTGTGTTCACATGGAAAGCCCCTGGGAAGACGAGGTGTGATGTATGTGAAAATGCCCAGTACAAGTCTTGGCATGGAGTAGACACTCAGTAAACACCACAGAAGGCACAGCTCGTCAAAGCTAGTCAAGACAAGTTAAATAAGCACAAAAACTGCAGCGAACGTTCGTGTCCAGTGAATCACATGTAAAATGCGTGCCAGAAGCTAAAACTTAGTAGAAGGGGCGGGTAAAACTCAATAATGGTATTATATAAAAGTTATTATGTTATAAATTATGTTATGAATGTTATAAGCATTATGTTATGTTGTTATTATTATAAATGGAATTCAGGATAGTTTTGATTCAATAAAATATGTTGGTTACCTGTTTCTTTTTAAACATTACTACTAGAACATTTAAAACTGTACTTGCTGTCAGACAGTGCCGAGCTAGAAAACACAAGGCAGTTATTGGCTCTAAAAAGACCCTGTTGGGGTCACTTCACTGAAGAAGTGACCTAGTACATGTGCCACTCAGTAATGGCTGAGTAGAGAGGAAAACACACAGCTGCAAGATCCTGGTTTTTGTCCCCTCATGGTAGTGTTCATAAAAAGTATCAAATGGCACCAGAACATGAGTGTTCTAGTCATTCTGGTTCATAGAAAACTTGTGTGTGGAGCTAGGGTGGGTGGTGATATTAGGGTCTCCACGAAGCAGCAGCAGAGATACCCACACTTTTCATGATGGCTGCTGTGACTTCCTTCTTTGGAAGCCCTGGAGAGCAGAAGACTTAGGACAGGTGGAGATTGTTTCTGGGTAGAAAAAAACCATTCGTGTCTGTATGTCCTTGGCAAGTTATTTACTCTAAGTTACACCTATATCCTGGACTTGTTGGGAGGACTGAAGACACAAATGCGTGCAAACCATGAGGCCCAGTGTGTGTGCTCAGTCATTGGTGACTGTCACCATCAGCCTGTTTTCCACAATGATATCTTCTCCGCTCTACAACATGTGGCACGTGTTTGCTCAATCAGTATTTGGTGAGTGAATGAAATTGTTCATCATTCCATCAGCCAACGGCTGCTTATGAACATTCCTAAGATTCTAGTCTTATCAGGCAGGGCCCTGCTTCTGTCCCCGGGGCCAAGTCTCTGAGTGTGGGCATGAGTCCAGTATAAATAACCCCACATACTGAGAACCGGCCATCGGATGACTGTGTTTTCTCTTGTTGTGGCTTGTGTCCTTCAATATTTATTTCACCCTCAGGCCATTGAAGAGGCAACCCGGCAATATTTCTAATTCTTTATTTCTTGCATTATACCCAACTATGGAGCACCCCCCTTCCGGCTGTCCACATTGGCAGTCCAACATCTATTCTGACTTAGAGTCCTTTTGAGCTAATCAAACCTCACGACATTCTATTGGCTCTTCATATTTCCTCTAAGCCCAGCAGAGGCATTTTGGATTATTATATAATAACCTGGGCTCATTTCTGTTCAGGCTATAACACCCTTTTCACTCTGCAAATCCCCCCGGGTTTCTTTCAGCTTGCAAAGGGTTGGTAAAAGAACTGAAGGGGTTGCACAAGGGTGTTTGGTGGGATAGAACTGTTTGCAAAGAGTGATTATCCCACACTTACCAGCATTAAACTGGATTCGACAACTCCTAGCCTAGGATTTAAATGATCTAAATCCTTCTTCATTTGGCAGCCTGGTTTTGCCCGTTATTTATTACGCTATCCAATTTATTTTCATCGGGGTGCTTGGAGGTTTGGCCTTTGGTGTCTTCAAAGCCAAATGATTTATACAAATAATAAAAATACGGGGATTCTGGCAGTGGAATCCGAAGCAGATCCACCCCCCACTCCCTTTCCTCTTGTGTGGCTCAGTTCATCTCCTACACGTTAACCTTGGGCCTTTGCATCTTCTCCTGGGAAAACACATTTTCATTCTCGCTCTGGGCCCAGTGAGGAAATGGAAATGCCATTGGTGTGGAGTAGGCTGTATGGTGAGGTGAGTGCCTGGATCTCAGCTCTTTGGATGGGAGGCACAGAGCAGACCCCTTCCACATTATAGAATCTGGGCTATCACACCAGCCCTTGAGGACATACTGATTTTTGTTCCGTCTGACCTCTGAGGAACCAAGATGCTGCTGCCCCATCTCACAGGGACAGAGTAGAAGAGGGGAATCCTGAGGGTTGTCTGAATGTGACCAAGTAGAAGGAGGCATTGGTACCAAAGCTTTAGCGATTCAGATCTTGAGCTTTGCTAGTAAACAAACCTCGTAGTAAATCCCAATTATGAAAACTAGTAGCAGAGGTAGCAAGTAGCCATGCTGTACCTCCGTTTTCTCAGCTACAAATTGGAAATAGTAAAGCCTCAGTAGTTACATAGACGGAACAAAGAGAGAACTGAACATCTGCAAAAACTGAATGGAAATGATGCTTTGCCTATTTGTTTCTTACACCAACTCTATGATACATGTAAAACAGTTAAAATGGTGACCAAGAGACTAGAGACTAGCATGTGGGAGGCCTTGCTTCTATCCCTAACACTGCAAGGAGAAAGAGAGAGAGAGAGAGAGAGAGAGAGAGAGAGAGAGAGAGAGAGAGAGAGAGAGAACAGAACCTGAGTGTGCTCAGTAAATGTTAGCAATTGCTATGTCTCTCACTGCTGCTTCTGCCACAGTCTCCACTCTGACCTCTGTTGTTAATGTCACTAATCAATCTAACCTTCAGTATGAAAGCTCAACCACTATATTGTAAAGACCTCAAAACACAGGGGTCTGGCTAGCAGAACTCACCCATGGTAGTAATTAGAGCGTGTCCTCTTAAATCAATTCTCTCTCCCTCTCCCTCCCTCCCTCTGTGTATACCTTCACTGCCTCAAATGCACCTTTTCTGAAGCTGGTGCCACTTCCTATCTTCCTGCTGGAAGCCCAACGTCCATGAGCAGTTCTTAGCCACTTGGAGTACATTCAGATGTCACTTACTTAGAATTAGAGACCTCATTCATTTATGCAGAGTCAAGAATAACTCTTACCGGACCCATCTGTTTGGGAAACTAGAAAGAGGCACACACGCCCCAGTGAATTTCACACCCCACAAAGTATTTCCTGTAGGCATCGACAAACCCTTAAGTGCCACAGGTTGTACACACTCGGTCCTGTTCTCACCGTTCTGTAAATGCTCTCCCATGCTTTCACAGATGTGCATAGACTGCATTGCTTGGTTGATCGGTTGGATGTAAGTCCCTAAATAGTGAGGACAGGGCCTCTGTTGCTTGTATGTGAAGAGAAAGTGATGCTAAGATCTCCCAGGAGTCCAGAAGTCCATATCTGACCCAAATTCTCACTCGTATTCTACATCCAGGGCCAAGAGTAATGCTGTGCACATAAATTTTGAACGATTGTGTGTCAATAATTTATGAGTAACAAATGGAACTGTTTCCAGTGCAGCTTTTCTTGGCTGAAGCTGCAACAGTACAAGATTAGGATCAGTCAGTTCAGCTGGGTTTCCTTAAGTAAGGTATCCACCATCACCAATCCTGGTGCTCCCCAGCTACAAACTAGACTTGGGCGAACACACAGTCTTGTAGTGTTTGTGTGTTGAACAAAGAATGCATTCAAGGGTGTATAGCTCAACTCCTAGCCCCAAATATTCCAGCAATTGTTAGCTATTAGTATTTCTTTTCTCACTTGTCCCCAAATCCTTGCCTGCAGTGTGCTTTATTGATGCCATATTTGTTGGTGGTCAGAGCATAAGCACCACGGTTTCACTAATGCTATTATAGTTCATGGTAGTGTTTATAAAATTTACCTTTATGGTTTTGTTTTCTCGTTTCCCTTTCGGGAAGGCTGCCCATTATTCTTGCTTTCAAGGCCAAAGCCACTGTGGAAATTCCAGATAATGCCTCTTTCCTATGCCTGTCCGTCCTCCTTTCCCATCACCTGACACTTTGCTTTCCCTTGCTTTGAAGAGAAAGGATAGTTCCTGAGCATTCAGAGCTGAAGGCTGAGGTATCCCACAGAAAATTATCATTTAACATTGCCTCACTAACGCCTTGCAATAAGGAGGACCTTGAAGACACATTTGTGTGTGTGTGTGTGTGTGTGTGTGTGTGTGTGTGTGTGTGTGTGTGTGCCAAAAATCCTCTTATTGTGCGTGTATGTGGGCAAAGGGGCATTATTAAAAATTTTTGATTCTCGTAGTCACCCTACGCTGAGTGTCTTACCTCTGACCTCTTGCCACCACTGATAAGCAGAATTCATGATTGACGGTTCAGCTGCCTCATTTTCTCTCAGGGTAACAAATGAGTCAGCATCAGGGACTTTGCCAGGAGGCCTGAGTCATAAATATCCCTGCAAGCCATCAAGTATCTCCTGGAAAGGTTGTTTCCAAACAACAAATGGGGAAAGAGTCCTTGGCCCTCACCTCAATCATCAAGTCACTAGGAGATATTTATAGTTCTGCCTTGCGGATAAAGAGGGGAAGCCAAAGCCAACGATACAGATACAGAGATGAGTTTGACCCCCTTTGAGAAATGATAAACCTCTTATAAAAATCTAAAACATTTCGATGGATGCACACACTCTGCCCCCAAATTTTCATCCCTGTTTTATTGGTTTGTTTCGTTTTGTAAGGACTTACCACTATGCCAGGCATAGTGTTAGCTCCTTTATCTTTTCAACCTCACGCCTCTCTATGAAAAGATGAAAATATGTCTGTATTGTCTTACAGAAGGAATCAAATCTCCCAAAGGCTATCATCTAATAGGTGATATGCTAGGCTTTGACGAGATCCATGTGACTTCAAACCTAAGTTCTTTGTTATTCAAACTCTCTGGAGACTGAGGAAAGGTAGAGGAGACTCTAGAGATGTCAGCTGTCCCTGTCTGCCATCTAAGGTGCTAATCATATAATAATAAATTAGCATACTGTGGTTATGGGTTCTGGAAAAAAATCATTTTACATTTCTGCCCAGAACTATAAGCAGAACAATAGGTGCCTTCAGATGGCGCATGCATTAATAAATACACATCACTGCACTTCATTCCAGGAGCTGCCAGGTCTCACAATCCTACTGCTTCTGCAAACATTTTAGGGGCAAGTAACTGATAATCATTATATATTCCCGAATTGCTACTGTAATAATAAATAAAACAGAAAGGCATACTTCAGTAAAAGGTGCTCACTTTGCCTTTCTTTTTCGTTATTATTTCTGCTATCACCCTCCATTTTTGTTTTTATCCACTTAGCGTCTTTGGATTGTATCTGCTATCAGGCATCTTCGTGATGTATTCTGTGCTATCTAGCAATGAGGAGGTTAGAAATGAATCCAAGAATATGCAGTGAATGGCTCTGGCAGAAGGGGATATTCACGCCAGGTTCTTCCTTCCAAACTCACCCTGAAGCACTCTCCCCATTGGTAGCCACAAAGATCTCAGTTTCTCATGGAAATGCAGAGTATCTCTGGCTACATGTTCAGGGCCATTCACCTTGACACCCAACTCTTTAATGACAGATGTCTAGTCTTCCCAAATATTGGGGCCTTATGGTCTTTATACATGCAAGGTGAACTCTCTGACCTGGGATATATAAATAATATAACCACGAAGCTCATTCTCTCCTCTGGCAGAAAAAGCAAAAAGCAATATTTTTTCTGCTTGATAAGTAATAATTCTTTTTATTACTAAGTATGGAAAGATGATTTCATTTTCAATTATTCCATTTATAGGAGTCACACAATGTCATGAGTAACACTGAGCTGACACCTTTGTTCCCTTTCTAATGCTGCCTCTCGTGGACTACACTCACTAAACCAAATCTCTCTTCCATGTCCTGCCCCTTCTTTCACTGAGGAAATCATTTCATCTACAAACGGTTACCTATTTTATATTTAAATTTATATTTAAAGTTACATATGCTTAATACTGGAAACTGAGAAATAGAAGTGTATCAAAGAAGCAAAATTAAAAGTGAAAATTTCACTTAGATTTAAAAAGGTAATTGCTGTATGGCATTATATACAGGTGGCTCTAACAGTCAGACTCACAGAAATAGCAAGTTAAATGGTCATTTTCAGGGGCTGAAGGGGTAGCTGTTGTTTAAAGGTACAGCATTTTAGTTAGATAAAAGGAAGGAGTCTTAGAATTGCAGAGTAGGAAAATTCCAGATAGGGTAATGTATGCATAGCTCAAAGTTACCAGTCAAATGGCTTTTAAATGGTTTCACAAACAACAAAAATGGTATGAAGTAACAGATTATGTTAATTAGTTTGACTTAATCATTCCATCAGGTAAACATATATGGAAATACCACACTGTACCCTATAATTATAAACAACCATTATTTTTCATTTAAAAAGAAAAACTAAAATAAGAAAAATCATATCCTGCAGTCTTGCCCTTTAGACCATAATATGCTTTCTCCCTGGCCTTAAGAAATCATATCTATGTTTAATATACTTCAGAGATCCAGAGTAGGAAATGAAAACTATCCAGCAGCAGCATACTAAGACCTTGCGCTTGCCACCGCCTGCAGTGGAGCAGAACATCAGACACTGTTAACTTATGAATTTCAGCAATCAAGTCTAAAAATCCAAAGAACACCATCTGGGATTTCTCAAAACACTGGAGAATGTCATCTTGTAAGAAATGGCCACACTCAGCCATCTTCCTAGCACCCCTTCATATGGAAATGTGAATTCAAGGAGTCCTGCTATAGGTGTTCACATCCTGGTGACAGGGATGCATAAACCCAACATTCACAAAAAATCACTGAAGTGCTTTTCCTTTTGAAATCTGGAATCTTCTGTGGCTCTCTAGGCATCCTGACGATTGCCCAGCAGCATTTGTGAACACGGAAGTTTGGTAATTTACCCATCAAAGGGACTATGGGAGATGCTTGGTGCGGTTATTGACTTAGCTCAGACCCCAAGAGCCTAAGGTTCACAACGGTGTAGCTAAGACATTGACTCAAAGGCCAGGCTGTGTGGATTTGAATCTCGGCTCTTCTACTGGCAGAGCTTAGGTTGTTAGAAGCTGCCTAGCGCCTTCCTGAATCTGAATTTCTTTTCATCAGATGAAAAGTAACAACATTAATACATGAATTTGTTAGGCAGATGGAGATGTTCATGCGTGTTTGATACAGAGAATGAATGAAAACATTGTTGCACCTGAGGGTACGAGTTTGTACCCAAACATTGCTTGCTTCATGGTGATCCCCAAAGAACTCTTCCTAGACATAAACTTTCAGGGATCAGTAATATACTTAATTCTTTGTCTCCAAAGCAATCATATTTAGTTTAATGTACACTCACTGATTGGCTCCAAATCAATGATTCTCAACCTTTCTAATGCTGTGACCCTTAATATAGTTCCTCATGCTATGGTGGCCCCCAACCATAAAATTATCATCATAGCTAATTTTGCTGCTGTTCTGGATTATAATGTCAATACTTTATAAATAGGAATTTGTCAAAGGGGCCGTGTTCCACAGATTGAGAACCACAGCTCCAAATAGTAAGATTCTTTTTTTTCTACCTGGTTTTTGTGCCCAGTGACTAGACTCCAAGCTGTGTGAGTGGGTTGGTGGCAGAGAAAGTACTCTCCCCATGAGGCTGTTCCTCACCCTTCCTCCCTCAGACAGAATAGTCCTTTTAACCCTTTGTTGCATGTAGGACAGAAAGGGAACAGGAGTTGGGGCAGAAGAACATTGAGGATCTTGAATGTTTTTTTGGCTTAAAGGAGACCTCCATGCCTGAGTCCTTGTTCCAGTTTTCTGGTGTGCCCCGCCCCACACGTGTTGTGCCAGACAGAGGAGTAGGCAGTGAACAGAATAGACACAGGCACTACCTATTAGGGTCTAGTGGGAAATTGAATGAGTAGATGGGAAGTATTGGGGCAATACACCGTTTGGGGAGAAATTCAGGTTGCTATAGGAGTCTTAGGGAGGTTTCCTCTTCTAACAAATAAAGGCCACTAGATTTAGAGAAAGCAAAAGTCACCATATTAAAACATCAAGTAGGTGTGATATTGTTGCTTCAAAGACTTCCATGTCCAGTATAATCTATACATATTGTGTTGAGGGAGGGCAACATCAGTGCCTCAAATATCAAAGCATTTTCTGTAGCCGGTGTTCTGTGGTCAGCTTAGACCACCTTCAACAGTTGGAGGAATTAAGGTTACTTTGTCCTGAGACAGGCTTTTTAACACTGTAAAAGAATGTATACATATCCCAGCTTCTAGGAACTTGTATGCATTAGCCTATGGTCGGATGCTGTTTTGTTTCTCTGAACTGTTTTATTTCTTCTCTGTGATAAGATAGTGGCAGAAAGACAGCTTCTTCATGCTGTGTTTTTCCTTTCCATTTTCCTGATAAAACTGTATCGCTGCAGAAGAAATCAAATCTAATCCTCAATATATTTAGCATGAAAGCAATAAGGAGCATTAATTCACTCCAGAAAGAATGAAATACAGTTGGGTACTCAAAGGAAGAGTCACCATGGAAACTGTTTTCTTGAGATTCTGAACTCTCCAGGCTCCAGGCATGACTAAGTGAAGAAAGGAGGGTGAGTGGAAGAGAAGCAATATCTTGCCCTTTCTGTTGTCACTACAAATGCAGCAAAGGGATTGCCATGAATTATTGATTGCGTGCATAGACGGGGATATGAATTAGAATTATTAAACTGTTGTCTTGTAAATGAGGGTGTCAGGACACAATGGAACTCGTTCCTCGCTGTTCCTCTTTCCTACCCGTCAAAATCCTGTTGAGCAATCAAAGAGCTATCCTAAGGTCAAAAGTTTGAAGGGAAGTGACAGGAATTAAGGCGATGAAAGAGTCACTTGAGCGACAGCTAAAGCAGAAAGCTTTCGGGACTCCCAAATACACTTGTCTTTGTGCACCATCTCCCGATGATTATGGCTTCAGAATCTCTGCAGAGATATTAAATACGTAAAGGTCAAAGGCTGGCTCTTGCCTTGGGGACTGTGTTAATGGGATGTGCTGGAATTTCTCTAAGGAAAGCCTGGCAGATGAGACTCCTTCTGTCTGTGCGCACATGCGTACAGCTCACAGTGCACCCGCTCTTCCTGTCCTCCTCTTCTCGCCTCTTGCTCTGTAAGTGTTTCTTCTGACACCTCCCAAGTGTGTATAATAGCTCTGATGATAAGGTCTCGCATGTGTTCAGTGTCTCCTGGGAGTCAGTCGCTGTTCTGGATCCTTCGCACGGTAGCTGAGAACATGGGCTTTTGTTGGGGGTGTGACTGTGCTTTCTGTATCCAAGTGAATAAGGAAGCAAATGTCAACTCAAACTATTGATGCTCTTGTTTACTTCTCACAATAGCCTCTGAGAAAGTGCCCTTTGGTGATGAGTGGGGCCAATGAATTTTGGTGATGGCAATTCATTGGACAGAGTCAGTGAGAGCCAAAACATGGGCTTGAAACCTCATTTGAATCCTACATCAACTGTCCTTTTGAGTACCACCATGTTTTTATTTTAAAAGACAGAAAACTTGCTTTTTTAACCTGTATTCAAGATCACGGCTGTTCAGGGGCTAGGAGCAGAAGCCAGCATTCAGTACATACAGAGATACACATTAAGTACCTACCAATGTGCTGGTCCCTCACTAAATACAAGAATACAAAGTACAGTGGAGTTCCTGCCTTTGAGGGCTTACCATCTTCAAAAAAAATTGGTTCAATGAATGAACCAGACAAGGGTCAAGGACTCAGAGAAAGGAGGTTGGTGTAATTGGTGTGGTTGCTGACACAATCCCCATGGATTTGTCCCCATCCTCCAAGAGTAGAAGGAGTTTCTGCAAGGTGAGGGTAAGAGAGGCAGACATTTAGGGTAAGATTTGCAGCACGATTTTAAGCCGAGGTGTGAAAATAAGTGAGAAGAGTTTGAAAAGAACAGGACACGCATTTGAGAAAAGTGAGTTTGTCAAGCAGGTTGACGAGTCCACCAACTGTTGACAAACTTTCAACACCAGAACAGGGAGCTTTGGGTTTTATCAACCAAGTGGAATATCAAAACATCAGTTTGTGCATGCTAAAATAGTCATCACTTTCCGTAAAGAACGGTATTTCTCAATGTCTGTCCCAATGGTTTTTACATGTGTACACCCAGTCTCTATTACCCAGATTAAGTTTTGGGGTGCTTTCAAGACTTCACAAGATCTCAAGGTCCATTCTGACTTAACCCTCTTCTTCCCCTGGGTATTATCCCTCTTCTGATTTCTGTGCAAGGGTTCGGATAGTGATAAAGGGAGAAATAACAATAACAGCTTAGTTACTTCTAGGATACGGTGTGAGGCATGAAGGTGAGAGGTTTCAAACAGGAAGGCCAGCCAAGGGCGTGCTGAGAGACTCACAGGCTATTTAGTTAGACCCACACACTGAAGGTGCAGTGATTGCCAGCATGTCGTATCAACAAGGAGACCTGTAAACAGTGACTTCACAGTGTAGCAGAGGAGGAAATAAGGTGCTTAAAATACACTTAAAATGAACACCTGAGCAGACTAGGGAAATCAAGGAAGACTTGCAGGAAGAACTATAGGGACTGGATACATATGGGTTAGACATATGGGGGGGTGGAGATTGGCTTGGCAGGGAGGGGGCAGGTAGAAAAGTAAAGGGAAGACAGAGGACCCACCCTCTGTGTGTTGAGGAAGTGGTTAGAGAGGAGTGGAAGGAGAGAAGAGGTCTTTGTAACAAAAGAAATGTCTAGACACAGTTTCTGTTTTGCCACAGGCACCAGGTCAAAACAGGTTTATTCAAGAGCAGTGTGGAACCGGCAAGCTGACTGTGGCGAAAGTCTGCGCTTGTTGTCCATAAATTTTCACATGTTCCGGGTTACCAGCTTTCTATTATAGCCTATATTATGGGCAGCCACCTGGTTGTCAGTCATCTCCCTTTGAACTTGAGCCAGAAAAACCAGTCGGGCAATGAGCTTTCCACCATCATTCACCTATCTCTCAAGATGGAGCTGTTTCTCTTGTGCTTTTCTCGGCACATTCTTCAGCTTGTCCAAGCTATTTAGTTCCCAGCACTCCCTTCTGTCTCGTCTATCAGCAGGCAGTAAGTAGCCTTTGTAGCCCCGAGCTTAGCCCCAGCCCTGCTGCCAGCTGCCAGTGGCCTCCACTCCCTGTTTGAGACCGTCAGCATCCTCCATGGCGTCAAGAAGAATAGTACCACTCGCTGGATAAGGAGTGGATGCGAGTTAACGCACAATGCACTAATGGCCCTGGAATAGGGCCTAATGTGGTCTTCAGTGAGCTGTATCCAGACAGGGACAGGCCTGAGGCAAGGCGCAAAGACTCAAGCTAGAAGGCAGGTGTTGCTGAAAGCTAGCTGGATAACTGGGCAAGTCCATAAACTCCAGGTGCCTTGGCTCCTCTCTTTAAAAAGGACGCCACAAAATGACATCTATCCCACGGGGAAGGGGTGCGCGAGTTAGTGCTTGTAAAGTGCTTCATAGGGTGTGTGTGTGTGTGCGTGTGTGTGTGTGTGTGTGTGTGCACATCTTTATTCTTTATTAGTACTATTGGCACTATTAGTACTCGGCCATATCTGTGTGACTGAAAGAGCAGAGCCTGCCATCCTGCAGGGCTGTTGCCAAGAGCAGCTGATGAAGAGGTGCGCGTGGCCCGGTGCCAGGCACACAGTCGGCCCCCCGATAAATGTTTGCTGAATGAATGAGAGCGAAGCGCTTCTCTCTAAATGTTTTCTGTAAATGTTTCATCCTAATGATCACGGGGAGCTTCCATTGAGAAGGAAGTGCCAAAGAAGTTCACAGGGTGGCGGTCTGGGCTTGGACCTGGTGGATTCTGATTATGTTGAACAAAATAGATTCAGATGAGTCTATTTGTGCCATTGAAGCTGTGCCAATGAGCAGCAAAGTGTGCTTTCAAACTGGAGGAGGGCCAGGATCTAGATTTTCAAATCAAAGTGAATCCTACCTGTGTCTAGCATCCTCTCTCTCTCTCTCTCTCTCTCTCTCTCTCTCTCTCTCTCTCTCTCTCTCTCTCCCCACCTTGATATTTGCCATGCTTTTTTATTTATTTACAAAATAAAACACCTCTGCAAAGGCTTCTGAAAGTCTCAAAAATCTGGCCCCAGATGTTTGAAATACTTTTGCAGATAAGGTAATCAATCCATTTGGTGGCCAGATGCTGTCTGAAAATGTTCCTGCTACAGCACAGCGAGTTTCTAAATTCATTAGAAACATAAATTAATTAAATCTAATCAACAGTGGGCGATACAGAAGATTAAACAGTGAAAAACAAATACATTTCCAACTGGGTCACATTAAAGCAAGAGAAAAACATCTCTAGGCTGGAGATAAGGGGGAAGCAAGTTAACCCTTCATGTAGTGTCCTCAGCAGCACTCCCCAAATCCCAGAGTCAGGACAAGGATGCCGTTCTTCCCAAGTCAAGGCTCTACTAGAGTTCCTTGGACTCTTTCATTTCTTTGAGTACTGTTCTTGAGTGGTTTGGGTCTTCGTTCTGCATAAATGCTATGACAGTCTCTACCATATACTGTTGTAAAGGGCCTCTGGGGAAAGACCCTGGGGTGGGCTGTGGGCCATGCCTAAGTAGCAGTGCTTACCACATCACCTTGTCACATAGATGTGGGAATGGACAAAAATGTCCAGCTGTACCCCATGGTAAAGAAATTACCTGAGTTCAGAAATGTACCTCTCAACACTGTCACCAACACCAGAACAGCCCCTGGCTCATAGTAATTGGTCAACGAATCTCTTTAGATGTATGAATTGTGGATTGAGCCTCTTTGTGCAGGACTTCTGAACTTTACACACCTATATTAGTCCTTGATGTTAGGGATCAAGGATGAGCATTTCTCAGAGCACATCTTTTCTTCCAAGTAATCTCACTGTAGGGGTTACTAATCTCTTAGGACGTATTTTCAAGGGCTCAGCTCCCAGTCATTGTTGTATAACGTGCTTCTCCTTTGTCCTCTACCCTCAGTCTAGATGGCGTTGAATAAGATTCTAGGTAAGCTAAGAGTAAGTTTCTGGAGTCAACATCTGGTGAGATTTTGGCTGTGACTCCCTGGTTTCCCTTGCTCAACCCTTTCACCAGCTGGAGCCAATGAATGGCCCTAGACTGTGGGGAACTGAGAGATTGTAGAGAGGCCAGTTTGCAAAGGATGTTGAGGCAGTCAAGACCCTCGGAGGCTGAATCAGAGTCAGATGTTCACAGAGACCAAGTAGCGTGAAAGGTGAGTACAGATAGGTCAGGAAAGCCGGGGTGGGTAAATAAGGCATTGGCAATATGATCTGGTGCTGGGACTGCACTAGAGGAGGGTGGGAGACCCTGTCAACTCAGGATCTGGGGTATTTTTTATATAGGGAGTTGCTCCCTAGCTATAGACTGAAAGAGCAGTGTGGGAATAACAGCCCGGTTCTGCCTGTGGTTATTTGTTGTTGTTGTTAAAGAGAATAACAGTCTAGCCAGCTGTGGTGGCCTACGCCTATAAGCCAACTCTTGAGAGGGAAGTTGAGTGTCAACTTGGGCTACAGAGCAAATATCAGAGCAACCAGAGCTGGAGAGAGGACGGGAGAGAGATGAAAGAGGAAGAATGATTATAACATCTGGAGTTTTACAAATGAAACTTTGTGATTTGTAAATGTTGACACCCTGTTGAAAAATTTGGATGCAATGTGAGCTGGCACTGTAGTGTTATTGAGCAAAACAATAAAATAGCTCTGCTGGTGAGATTTGGCCAACCCACTAAAGCTGGGATTGGTAGTCCTACTGTGCAAACTGTGGAACCCTGCACTGCCTTTTCTGAGTCCCATGAGGGTGATGCACTAGGAAAAACAGCAAAAACATGACCACAGTTACCAAGAATCTGCAACATGGCTCTGTCCACTTCTTACTGCACTCACCTCTCATCTGATCCCCCTAAAGGAGCCACCACCATGGGCCTATTTTACAGATTTAAAAAAAAATGAGGTTCAAAGACCTAAAAACATATCACTTGCAAATGGCAGGGATGGACTGTGTCTCTCTGACATCCAAAGCCATCTGTTAACTATTCACTGAAGTTCAGTGTGTTCCAACCTTCCCAATGCTGTGCCCCTCCATTACATTTCCTCGTGTGTAGGAGGAGACCACTAGTTAGTTCCCGGCCACTTAGCCCCAAAATAATGACACAGAAACTGTATTAATTAAAACACTGCTTGGCCCATTAGCTCTAGTTTCTTATTGACTAACACTTATATCCGAATTTAACCCATTTCTAGTAATCTGTGTATCACCAAGTGCTTGTGGTTGACTGTCTAAAGTTTCAGCATCTGTCTCCGGCAGGAATACATGGCTTTTCTCTGACTCCGCCTCCTTTCTTCCAGCATTCAGTTTAGTTTTTCCCACCTACCTAAGTTCTGCCTTGCTATAGGTCCAAAGCAGTTTCTTTATTAATTAACATATCATATTCACAGCATACAGAGGGGAATCCCACATTATTCATGTTACAGTGACCCCCAACATCAAATTATTTCATTGCTACTTCATAACTGCAATTTTGCTACTGTTATAAATCATAATGTAAATATCTGATATGCAGGGTATATGATATGTGAGCCTTTGAGACTTTGAGAACTGCTGCTATAAGTAGCGATCTTCTGATCTCAGTGTTAATGTGTGTCTGGCACCACTACAAGGGGTGTGTGTGTGTGTGTGTGTGTGGAGAGAGAGAGAGAGAGAGAGAGAGAGAGACAGAGAGAGAGAGAGAGAGAGAGAGAGAGAGAGAGAGAGAGAGAGAATATTCCCCACCATTTCATAGATTATCTCCTAGGTAAAAGCTGAAGCTGTCACTTAAACTGTGTAGTAATAAGGAGCGGCGGCTGGGCTGCGTCCCCAATACCCCAGCCGCCCGGCTCCGGCTAGCTTATGGCCCGAAATAATTACACAGACACTGTATTCTTTTAAACACTGCTTGGCCCTTAGCTCTAGCCCTTACTGGCTAATTGTCACATATTAATTTAGCCCATTTCTAATCATCTGTGTAGCGCCCCTAGGTGCGCTTACCGGGAAGATTCTAGCCTAAGTCCATCCTGGGTCGGAGCTTCATAGCGTGCGTCTTCCCTGGAGCAGGTAGCATGGCGTCTCTCCTGCGTCTGCTCCGGAGAGCAGAGCTGTGGAGTCTGAGCTCACTTCCTCTTCCTCCCGGCATTCTGTTCTGTTTACTCCACCCACCTAAGGGTGGGCCTATCCAATGGGCCTAGCAGTTTCTTTATTGCTTAGCCAATGAAATCAACAGATTGATATATGACACTCCCACATCACTTCCCCTTTTTCTGTTTAAACAAAAAAAGGAAGGCTTTAACCTTAACATAGAAAAATTACATATAACAAAAGTTATCAAGTAAAAGTTACATCAGAAACATTTATACATATAACAAAATTGACCATAAATCTCTATCAATAAAGCAAAATCTATACTAATGCAAATTATTCATGTCTATATCATATCCCCCTTTAAATGTAAAAGAACATTTATAAACCATATTTGGGAACATGGGCGCAGTTTTTTCTCTCCAAACTGCTTCCTGCTGAATGGGGGCGTCGTTAATTAGGTCTTTCATGGTATAACCTGTGTGCTAGGGTCATCTCAGTTGTCAGTTGAGCGAAGCAATTTTCTGAAGATGTTCACAGCAACCCTTCAGGAGGACGTGGTCCATCATACCAAATCGGGATTGAAGAAATGAACAGGGTCTCATCCTCTGTGAAAACAAAACAAGAAACTCCTTTCCAAAGCATCATGTCCTTAGATCCAAATTTCGAAATCGTAATACCCTTATATCCATTCTGGTTTAGCTTGGCAGCCCATGTAATGAAATGTCTCTCTGTACTTAGCTCCTTCACAGTCAAAAATTTTAAAGAAAACACAATGTACATAATCCAGACTCTCTGTGAATTTTTCATCTTTACGTGGCTTATTTTTCTTTATTTCTTTTAATCTCTTAACTATCTGTACTCTGTCTCTTTAAAGACTTTACTTTTACTTTTTTCTTTTTAAACCATTAACTTTATTCTCTATATTCTTTTTCTTCTCTCTCCCAAGCCAACGTACATTCATCCAACAGTGTGACTCATTTAGTGGTCTGAATCTGTCCTATTGTGAATCTGCAATTTTTTACTATCCAGGAGAACTTTTGATTTGCGCCTTTAAATCACTAGGCGCTTAAGAATCTAAGCTGTGACATTCCTAGGTTAACTTTTTGCTTTTTGAGCGTATATCTGTAGACCAGGCTGTCTTTGAACTCTCAGAGATCCGCCCGTCTCTGCCTCCCAGGCATTGGGATTAAAGGCGTACACTACTACACTTTGAACTCACAGAGATCTGTTTGTCTCTGCCTTCCAGGCACTGGGATTAAAGGCGTGTGCTACCACACCTTGAAGTCACAGAGGTCTATCTCCCTCTGCCTCCCAAGTGTTGGGATTAAAGGTGTGTACTACGACACACAACAACTCGCTTCCTTTTTTTGTTTTTTGCTTTAAGAACTTCAACTTTCAGCTTGCATATATTTTTAACACACTTTAAACCATTCAGAAATTTTCTCTTGTCTTTGAATCTCTCTTTTTCTGACCACAAGAGCCTTTAATTTACTAAGCAATATCAGTAGGACTAAAGGCGTGGCTTTGACGGCTGGATCCTTAGCTTTCCAGCCTCATGGCTGAGGTACTGGCTGTAGCCATGTTTATAGCCACAACTGGCATTTCAAGGTCCCTGCCAGCCAGCGAGCTACAACAGACAACACTCAAATCCTCTCTCGGTAGCCGGCCCTCCTGCCTCAAACAGTCAGAGTTTGCCCTGGCAGGATGGCCCAGAAAGCCGGCATTTTTAAACGCGCAGCTTTTTTCCTGCTATGGCTGAAAACCGAAAAGCATGCGTTCAGCTTTTCGCCAACACCGTTTAAGTGTTTTGTGGCAGGACCTCTTAATGAGCTGCAGGCTTTTGCAGCTAAAGCTGAGTCAGGAAGCCTCTCTTAGATGAGGCGCTTGCTTGCCTCTAGCAAGCAGAGTAGACCCGAGAAATTGCCACAAGAAACACGCTTTACTCTATTCTTTTCCAAGCTTTCTCAGGCTTTCTGTGGACTCAGTTAGCCACACGTCTGGGCGTCATTTGTAGTAATAAGGAGCGGCGTCTGGGCTGCGTCCCCAATACCCCAGCCGCCTGGCTCCGGCTAGCTTATGGCCCGAAATAATTACACAGACACTGTATTCTTTTAAACACTGCTTGGCCCTTAGCTCTAGCCCTTACTGGCTAATTGTCACATATTAATTTAGCCCATTTCTAATCATCTGTGTAGCGCCCCTAGGTGCGCTTACCGGGAAGATTCTAGCCTAAGTCCATCCTGGGTCGGAGCTTCATAGCGTGCGTCTTCCCTGGAGCAGGTAGCATGGCATCTCTCCTGCGTCTGCTCCGGAGAGCAGAGCTGTGGAGTCTGAGCTCACTTCCTCTTCCTCCCGGCATTCTGTTCTGTTTACTCCACCCACCTAAGGGTGGGCCTATCCAATGGGCCTAGCAGTTTCTTTATTGCTTAGCCAATGAAATCAACAGATTGATATATGACACTCCCACATCAAAACTGGGTCTGAGTAGCTGCCCTTTCTGCCATTATTGACTCACTGACAGCTGTCACTCAGCCTTCACTGTAGCATTCTGCTAACTCCAGGCACAGAGCAAAGACCAGCAGGCCTTCAAAGCTGGCTCCTCGACTAATAAACTGTCTAATCCAGCAATCCCTTCTCAGTCATCCAGCGAGCCAATCAGATGTGTTTGGTTGAAGTAGCACACTGGGTCAGACTTTTGGCATAGAAAGATCTCCCCAGGCAGCCTCTGGTGTGCTAATGTTTTTCTTCCAGAAGAGCCAAAGAGTGTGAACTGTTTCAGACAAGGGCTAAAACTGAAGTATCACAAGAGTGTACATTTCAAAATGTGTGTATGTCATTAGCTGAGCATGTGTAGGTTTGTGGTGTTTTACATGTTAATAATTCCTAGGCTCTGATGCACCCATTGTGTTGTGTGCATGTGTGTGTACATGTATGTGTGCATGCATGCATGCGTGTGTGTGTGTGCACATGCACGTGTGTGTACAGTATTAGAGAACACAAGCCCAAATCACTGGTAACAAGTATCAGTGAGATTAATGATTATCCCAAGAATCCATGCTTCCAGTGAGCACTGACTTTGTCCCTGCTACTCATGAAACACTGAGCCAGTGAAATGTCAGCTATGCCATTTTCCCTGGTTGACTATACAGTCTACAGGGAACACAGTAACAATACCAGAACAAACGTAAAACCACCATGGGCTCTGGTATTTCATGGTGAAAGTATGTGCTCCTTTTGAGGAGCGATGTAGAAAGGCTTTGAAAGGTGCCGTCAGAAATAGCTGCTCTCAGGGGTGCCAGTTAAGTAGAAACTTTCCAAATAAAGAGATGGAAGCAAAAGGAGAATGGGGGAGTCTTTAGATATAAGGGGAGCAGCAGGTGTGAATACCCCAAAGTAGAGGGAGGCAAGGTATTTTTATGGGGCCCTGCAAACACGTGCACAACCAAAATAGAGTGAGAAGAGGTGTCAGGAAGCTATGTAAGACCACAGTTTCATTACCATTAAATAACCACAGGACATCCTTAGAATGGTGTCTAGTACATTTTATATTGGTTTCCATTCTGCTGAAGAAGCAAGAAGTGTATTTGAGATCATAGCTAGCACTGAACAACCCTAAGTAGTTAATGCTTTGATTCCTCCTGTTGCCAGATAAGACACTGAATTTTATTTCTTCCCAAGAATTTTCAGAACATAATCAACAAACACATAGTCATGGCTAAAAAACTACACTAGACTATGTTGGGAAGGAAGGAATCTTGCTGCCACATTTCTTAGCAATCAGATATCCTGAGCCCTCTGCCTTCCCATCCTCTCCAAAGGCAAAGATTTAGACTGGAGAAACCTGTCGATGAAGAATTCCCTAAAAGCAGATAAGTTGGAAAAAAAAATGGAAACTTGACCTGATGTCCATTCCTCTCCCATCTGCTGTGTTCGGGGTACTGCTTCTGAAAATGGCTGCTTAGTTTCTCAACAACCAGCTTTATCTTAGATGTATCCCAAACCATGATGCTGCAGCCATGGACCATTGGAAATAACAAGTTCTAGACAAGTAAGCTGGTGTGCGCATTATACAGACCAACAGTTGTCCCATGGGCATCCTAACTGGCCAGCTATGGACCAGCTATGTCTTGTTTGTTGTGTACAATATAAGAGTCTATGTAGTAGAAGAAAGGCTAGGGAGATGTCAAAGAAACATATGATTCTGTCTTCAGAGAACTCATAACCTAGTTGGGAGATAACCTACACCCTTCATATACTCAAGCCATCTGCTGGCGTTTGCACCATAACCCAAATTAAGTGTGTCCTTTTCAATAAGAGAATTCCCACTAGGTTAGTGAACTTTTAAGTGGAAACCAATCTTGTTTTATTTCTAAAAGATGCTAATCCTAAAATATTGGGGAAATGAAATAGAGTGAGAACTAGTCAGTCAAGAGCATGACTCTAGAGGGGGTGAAGGATTAAACGTGGTTCAAACTTCAGGTGTGTGAACAAGATGACATTAGGCTGATCCCAGTCAACATACCCTGCCACCCTAATAAGTAACACCCAAAGCCCTGGGTGATGGGCTAAAAAAAATAATACATGCACACATACACACACCTATATATCCATACACATATACATACATACGCATATTGTGAATAAGAAAGTAGTTTTTTAGAGGACCTTGAGTAAAAGTGTCTGCCACTAAGCCTGTGTTTGATCCTTGTGGCCCATGTAGTGGAAGGAGAGAACCAGCTCCAGCAAGTTGCCCTCTGACCTCCACGCGTGTGCCACACATGCATGCCCACACCCATACACACAAGCACATGCATGAGTGCACAAATACAAAATACATAAATATGTAATTTGGGGGAGGACTATAGTTGGGGCTCAAATCTCAACTCCCCTCATCATTAATGTTCCAAACTGGAGCAAGTAACTTGACACCCCCCAGCCCCATCTAAGGTCAAAGAATTAAAGTGCTACTTAAATAACATAACGTAGGCCGGGCGATGGTGGCGCACGCCTTTAATCCCAGCACTCGGGAGGCAGAGGCAGGCGGATCTCTGTGAGTTCGAGACCAGCCTGGTCTACAGAGCTAGTTCCAGGACAGGCTCCAAAGCCACAGAGAAACCCTGTCTCGAAAAACCAAAAAAAAAAAAAAAAATAACATAACGTAAAACCCAAACCACAGCCTCTGGCCAGAGAAGACATAGACATTGGATGAGGATGGAAACAGACCTGGGAGAAGAGGTACACACAGGCCGTCTAGTCCTGTGCCTGAGATATAGTAAAGCCATTCAGTAGGTGACATTTTTCAGAGAGCAATTCTGTCTTTCTAATCTGCAACAGTGGTGTCTCCCTAAGAGTGAAAGCCTTGGAACTACGTCACCAGCTCATTCATTTCAGCTGAGTCTTCTTAACAGTCACCATCCTCTCCCTGTAGTCTTTGCACAGTAAGGAATGTGCAGCCACAGTTTCCATTAAAGACAGACTTCATGGAAGACACATACACACATGGCCTGGCCTGTTCCTGGTACCAGCACCCTGGTCTGGCCATCGGTAAGTGTCTATAAATCAAGGAGGAACGTGCAGGGTTTCTCTCCCCATCTGACAGGCTTGTTTCCATGAGCTGGGAAAGCTGCTCAGCAATGGCTGTGACCGGGTCTGGCTGCCCATGTGGAAGAGCTCGGGGCAGGGGGGTGGGGATAATTGCACATCACTTCAAAGTGTGCACAGGTGAGCATCCATCGGCTTGGTCAGCAGATTGGTAGCTAGAAGAATAGAGCCCTCTCTATGCCTGGCTTCAAAAAAAAAAAAAAAGAATTTGGTGAGAGGAGGGAACTGGATAGGAAACAAAAGAAGAACAATGGGGTTTTGACGTCCTCACAGCTGCCACAAGGAACTCTAAAATGCCCAAGTAGGGGAGAAACTTAGTACTCTCTGATCACCTTTCACTTTGAGCTGAAGTGTAGGAAAATATATGTTGTAAAATAAACCCTTTCAATAATTTTCATATGGGGAGTTTGTTGGTACTAAGCAGTGTTAAGCGTCTTGAGAGACATGCTAAATCTTACGTGTAGATAGCATTTCAAAGGCTTTTTTGTTCCTGCCTTTTGGCATTGGGTAGGAAAGGAGCCTGTACTGATGTCCCTTTAAGCGTTAGTGGTGACAATGTCCTGGTTTCAGGTTTGTTCCTCCTTAAGAACAGTTCTGTGTTCATTTAGCAATTCCACCCTGTTCCATCTTCACCATTCATTTCTCCTCAACTGCTGCAACTTTCTCATTGGCAAATAAGCAATGCTATTACTTCCGTAATATTATAAAATACCCCCGTTTGCCCCACTTCCTTTACCATCCTCCCTTCTTTCCTCTCTACCCATCTCAGTGAAGCCCAAGAATCAAACCCAAGACCCCTCACATGATAGACAAGCACTCAGCTACAAACTACAAACATGCCTCATTGCACGCGCACATACACACACACACACACACACACTTATTTCTTTGTCATTGTGTACAGCACAACTCTTTGCAATATTTACTTATAGTTATCATCTCAAATTTCTCTCCTTCTGTCCTCTTTCAAATACACAGGTCCACAGAAATTGTACTTGTCAAAGTTAAATGTGACCTTTACAGTATTCCTGCAAAGGTGGATTTTAGCCTTTTTTTCTCATCTATTAGTATTATTGGACAACATGACCCACTCCACATTTCTTTTGTCATCTAGGATGCCAAGCTCTCCACCAGCTTCTTTGAAATGTTTATTTTTTATTTTCTGTGTATGAGTGTTTGTCTGAAAGTATGTATGTGCACTGCATGTGTGCAGTACCCAAATAGGCCAGAAGAGGCCATCAGAACCTCTGGAACTGGAGTTAAAGGTGGTTGTAAGCTACTATATCCCAGGAGCTAAACTCTGCTCCTCTGCAAGGGCAGCCATTCTCTTAACTACTGAGATATCTTTCCAGCCCCTTTCCCCATCTTTAGATGAACGTCCCAAGGTTCTGTTCCTTTCTTTTACCAAACACCCTCCTTAAGATATCATACCACCTTGTGCCTTTAAATACCATTTGAGTGTTAGCAGTCTCCAAAGCCCTGAACTCCAGACCCCATTTCCAGCAGCCCACTCACTTACCAGCTCTATTTAGAAACTCTCACATTTCCAATGCATGAGACTGAACATCTGTGTGTCCCTGCAAAAGCCTGCTCGGCTCTCAAAATTCAAAGCTCCAGTGAGACACCTCCAAGGGCACAGACCTCGAAATCACTCTTGTTATCGGTCCATCACCAAATTCCAATGGGTTGCCCTCAGCGTACATGCAGAATCTGGCTTCTCTCTGCCTCCACGGCAGCTGCCTGCACCAGAGTTCCTCCGTCTTTCACCTGCATTACCTCACGCATTCCCAATGGCACCCCTCCACACACAGCCTCACATCCCCAAACTGATAATCATAAAAATCTACTGTTCCTCTGTTGACAATTCCCCAGCAACCTGCCATTTACTTTATAGTAAAATGTTTGTAACAGAATTTAGAGTTTTAAAAAATTTAATTAAAATATGATTATATCATTCCTGCTTATTTTTCTTTATCCCAACCTCTTTTATATCCCATCCCTTGACTCTCCCTAACCCCCATTCACTCCTTCTCAAATTGATGGCTTCTTTTTCATTGTAATTGTTACACGTGCACATTGTACATATACAAACACTTAAATGCAATCTGCTATGTCCATTTGGTGTTGCTTGTATGTATGTAACAGGGCTGACCACTTGCGATTAGATAACCATTCTTAGGGCTCATCCCTGGGAAATCCTAACTTTCCCTCCCTCAGTGGTCATTAGATGCCTGTGGTTCTTTGTCTATGGGTGGGACCCCACTAAAATTTACTGGTGTGACCTTCTTTAAATGTGCAATTTGGTGATTCAAGTTCATTGTGTGGCTGTGCCCGTCTCACTCCATCTAAGCCAAACTGCTTGCTGTGGCGTGAAAGAACTTGGCATGGTCTGGCCTCTCAGTGCTCTGCCTCCATTTTCTCCTTCCTTGCCTTGCTCTGGTTACCCTTGACATATGCATGCTCATCTTTATGATCTCTTCCTGGCCCCTGGAAACCCCTTGCCTACTGCAGCTGCCCCGTAGGCCATCACTGACACCCTCTTTGAATTATCCTTCAGCCTCCGCTCTGTTCATCTCCCCTGCTCAGTTCCAGTTGGTCCTCACAGAACACAATATAAAATGCTATTTGCTGTGTCCTTTCCCCACAACTACAACATGAGCTCTACATGAACAGGTTTTTTTATTTTATTAACCGGCATCTCAGGGCTAGACTAAAAGAGTGCTTGCCACAGTTGGTGTATTTGAGAGTCTAGTAGCTGGACAGATAGATTAATGAATGAATCTCTTAGTATTGATTCCTTCTCTATTTTCTGTTTAATATTTTTCACCATCATATAAACCATGTGAGTTGCATTTAACTTCCTGAAAAGTAAAATACAATGTGTTTTCAAAGTTTCCAGTTGTCGAAGGTAGAAAAGCAAGATGTGTGTACTACAGTGTCTTTCCTTGTGAATATTCGTTGAAACTTGGAGCCCACTGGTGATGAAATTGGCACTATTCATTCTATATTCCAGTTTACCCTGTGTATCCAGTCTTGCTTTTAAGGTTGGGAAAGGTTATCTGAAGTAGACTCATATCTTATCATAGTCTTCAAAACACCTCAACTTCTGGTCAGAAAGAGAAACAGCAAAATCTCAAGTGATTTGTCAAAATACTGATGGCACACTTGATTCTAATGTTTACTATTGAAAAAACTACCTCACCATAATAGCATATGAATTAGCAGCCTCAGAATCTTTCTGTTGTCATAGAAACCATGTTTGAGGGAAAGGCTCCAACTCATTTCTTACTGTTTTCATTCATTTGTTTAGGACCATATAGAATTTAAGGAGGACTGTACTGGACCTAATGGTCACTTGCTTTTTCTGGGCACAATAGAAATCTCTTAAATGTAGGGATGTGGAGAGGCGTGTCACTTCAAACTGCAACAATGACTTCTTATTGCTTTTTATGTGAAAACTGGGATTCATAGTCTGTGGTCCAATACCTCTATTACTGCTATCTTTGAATAACCTCTCCCCTACAGTATGTGTGTGTGTGTGTGTCTGTGTGTGTCTGTGTGTGCGCACCTATGTGTGTGCATGTCTGTGTCTCTGTGTCTGTGTGTGTGTGTGTAAATCTGTGTGTATGTGTGTCTGTCTATGTGTGTGTGTATAAGTATGTGTGTGTCTATGTGTGCTTGTATGTGTGTATCTGTGTCTATGACTCTGTGTGTATTTCTGTCTGTGTGTCTGTATGTGTGTGTGTCTGTGTGTCTGTCTGTGTGGTGTATGTGTGTATCTGTGTCTGTGTGCATGTGTGTGTGTGTGCGTGTGTGTGTGTGTGTGTGTGTGTGTGTGTGTGTGTGTGTGTGTCTGGGTGGGGAAGACAGAGGTGTGGAAACTGAAGGTCAACATTAGTTGTCTCCCTCAGTCACTCTTTGCCTTACGTTTTGAGACAGGGTCTCTCACTGAACCTGGGGCTCACCTATTGGTTAAAATGGCTGGTCAGCAAACTTTGGAGATCCACCTACCTCTGCTTCCAGCCTCCACCCTAGAACTGAGGTGGCAGTCAATTTTACACGCATACTGGGGATCCAAACTAAGGACCTTGTGTTTGTGTGGCAAGCACTTTGCCAAACAGGCTGTCTCCACAGCCTCTCTTTCCTGTGTCTTCACCTACCACGCCTTCTCAGTCCTCGACACTGAATCCACTCACGCTTAAGGACCACTTGTGTTTGGGGGGAAATTTTAGTATACTCTACTCAGAGCTCCATAACATCCAAATAACTCATTAAATAGCATCCTTTCATGTCACAGCCAAAAGCTCAGAACTCACTTCCTGTTCGGTCATCATCTCCCTGTCTTCTCTCAAAGAGCACACTGCCTTGGGCCCTTTTCTTCCCTAACTATTTCCCGTACTTGTGGCTCAAGGGACCCTGTTCTTCACTGATCTGTCTACCTGGTTCTATAGTCTTCGCTCATTGTTCTAACTACGTGCTCCCTTGGCTCCCCATACCTTCAAATTCTTTGTACATCCACCAGTGTTTCTCTGTTACTCTGTTCCGACTTTTGTTCTCAGTGGTCTGCTTCGGTACTGACTCTTCCTTGGCAATCCACCAAAGCACAAAGCATTGAGGGGCATCTGTCCTGCACTGAGACGTCCAGCTAGGCATTGAGGGTTCCTTGTGGAGTTTATAATTTGGTGCGTGGGAGAGGCGTTCAAATGATCCTAATACTGCTGTAATAAGTGCTAATGACAAGAAATGATAACTTATGAGGGGGAAGTAAGGGGAGCAATGAGGCTGCAAATTAAAGAGAACTAGCCTGGCCTTGGGAGAAGTCACAGTGCTTCCCTGGAAAAGCGATACTTGAGCCAACTCTCAAATAGGGCAGTTTCAGCTCCCATGGAATGGACATCTTGCCTTACTGACTTCAGAGCATCTGGCGCAGCACAATTCCTGACTAAAGATGTGCCTAGCAAATGCCATAACAAGTGTGTTTTGGTGGCACAGTGCCTGGCTTGGAGCTACCTACCATCCTTTGTCCTTTTGGACCTGATGCCTGAGCAACAAACAGGGTCAGCTACAGATGCCCCGCATTGCTCAGATAATAGGTCTGAAAGATTGGCAGGGTTTGCATCACCTGAGTAGATAATGACTCCTCTGTGTTTTGGAAGAGTGGGTGACAGATGGAAGACACCTTGACAGCAGATTCCACTGTTCCCCACACGGGCTCTCAGGCAAGTCCAGACGGCTATCACTTTCCCACTGTGTCTTTCTGCACTGAGAGACTTGTCATTGGGAAGACACCTCTACCCCGTGGGGAAGTAGCGTTCCATCTGTAGGGAAGATCCCTCTTCCATCAGCCCACATGTGCCACATGTGTGCCGCCTCGCGACAGTTCATGCTGGAGAGCTGGCCATCCCGGGGAAGCCGTGTGCCTTTTAATGGGAACAGCATGGTGCTGATGACTCACCTGCCTCCTCCCATCTGGACCTTCACAGCTCAGCAAGCGTGGAGAGTCTGGCTGCAGACGAGCCGAGAGAGCACAACTCCCGAACAGGGCTTGGCTAGGGCCCTTTGAAGGCATAATTTTATAATGGCCACCATGTGTAAATTGGAGTGGGCATCCTCTCACAGTACCCTGCTTTCATATTTGCACGGTTGAAAAATATTACACCATCTCCACAGCGGGGGAAGGAGGAAACAAATCATGCCGTATCCTAATTAACCCAGGGGAAAGGAAAACTGGTCGTGAAGGAGAGTGAAATGAATGTCTGCACATGAGAGACAGAAGAAGGGGCGTTGGTCGGGGGCAGGGAGCCATGTTGTTCCAGTTCAATCTGAGTTAGTAATCCAGTCCTGTGCTGAGAACTATGAGGAAGACCCAGGCAGGACAGTACGCTTAGTGACGTACTTCTAGGGATAAGGTGTAGTAAAGTCCAAGGTTTAAACTTCAGCTCCACAAGAAGAAACAAACAAGAATACCTTTTCATTCAAATAGCAGGGAAGTCATTCTAACAGTGACTTAAGCCATAGTGTCAAGTGTTTTTGCAAGCTCAGACAGAGCTGACCTGAGGAAGGTCTTAGCTCCTCACTTGTCATTAAAAATATTGTCCCGTTTCTCCAGCTGTCAACATGCAGTCTCTTAGCCTCTTAAAGTCCTCATGTTACCCCATATCACATGATCCGTGCCACCCACATATCATGAACACATATAATCATAAAAAAACATAACACATATATCACAAGAACACATAGATAAAGCACAAGAATAAAACTCTCCCCCACCCCCCACGGGAGCTGGAGAGATGGCTTAACAGCTGAGTGAAGAACTCTTGAAAAAGACCAAAGTTGAACTCCAAGAACACATGCTGGGCAACTCCCAACCACCTCTAATTCTAGCTCCAAGGGAATTGGATGCCTCTGGCTTCTGCGGGTACCTGAACTCACATGCACATACCCACATACAGATGCATACACATACACAATTACAAATAATAAAAATGGATTTAGAAAAATAAACTTCCCTTAGAATCTTCAGTCCTACCCTCTTTATCACCTGAGGGACCTGTTGGTCACCTGAGTACAAACGAGAAGAAGCAGTAGCCAGACTTTTCTGCTCTATAGATGAAGCATAGAAGTAGGTAAGGACTGAGTAGGGGTTACCCAAGAAGAATTCCTCCATTGCACGTTGTCTGTCCTTATTGAACTTGGAGAGCAAGAGCAGACTGCCAGTTACAATACGGTACATATTGTTAACTGAGGACACAATTGTAATATGATCCTTAAGAGTGAAACTACTGGATACTTGTACTAATAGTCGTCTGTGAGAGGAAGAATAGCATCGGGTTGAAGTTAAAACCAGTGTGGACACAATTCATGATACCCCATTAAAGAAAAAGAATTTCATTTCCCCAGACACTGTTCACATAACAAAGGTCAAGTCTGGGTTAGGCAGGAAGTGTAGAGCAGACAAGAATGTAGCTTGTATCTTGCCCCTTAATTGGACCACAAGACACTATTTCAGTTACGAAAGCTTTCCCAAGAAAACCTGACCTGAAAACATGGCTGTCGACTTAAAACTGAGACCCAAGACAGAAGGGAGACAACAGTCTCATAGAGACAGGAGTAACTGATTCCCCTGTCAAGTCCCAAAGCTCCCCACTTGTTTAATGATCCATAAAGCCATGGGCAGTCTGACTAGAGATTCCTATGAGGAATAGCATGGGTACACATGCCCATTCTCCTGATGCCCCCATGGCCAATGAGGCAAGACACCTCGCCTAGAGGGATGCTCCTACTTTTTCCTATAGAAACCTAGCAACTGCTAGTTCACTACTGTAGTTTCACTGTTGTGGTATGCTGTGAGGTGAATTTTCCATCCTTCCAAACATCCTTGTCTGAAGCAAAGATACAAAAACAGCCAAGTGTAGACTTGATCATCAGGAGGAAAGCCCAGGCTTGAGTGGGCGGGACCAAATGGTCAATAGAGTAGGGCAGATGGCTCCCTATCCTTGGAACGTGTTTTAGATGGAAGATAAGGCTTGACCTCATTTCTATCACCATGATTGATGCTAGAGGCAGTACCAGCGACCTGGACAGTGCAATGGCTCCACCAGTGGGCCCTGGGACTCAGTATAAGCCACATTGTCCTTTTGATCAAAATGCCACCCCAGTCCATATGTCACCCAGTCACACACGCATCTCTTTTGACCAGGTACTCTGTTCTGACTCCAGCCTGGGGAGACACTATGGGAGACTAGGCCATAATTTCAGGGCTCCCTCTGTTCCTCCTCAGCCTCCCATCTTGTGAATACAACTGCTGAGTCAATATCCATTGTTCAGGTAAATGGAGACTTGATGCAGAAAATTACTAGTGTGAAACTTTTGTAAGATCCCCAGATTGATTTTTTTAAAAGAAAAAAGTCAGTCTTCGCGGCGCCAATTGAGCTAGAAACAGGGTTAGCAGGCCACCGTGTTGTGGAAATTAAATCAGCACAAATAGGTGGGGAGCACGGCCAGTCTCATACCACACGGGGTTTCCTTGAGAAAACCCTTTAACCACATTTGACCCCAGGCACTGTCTGGGGCTTTTGTTTCTCAGCCAGTGTGTGCTTTATCACCACCCATATAGAAATTAGAGGGGAAATGCTTCAGGTTTTAATTTCATACCCGGCAGTGCAATTATATTGAAATGAAATTTAGTGCAATATTGAGTTGTCCTATAAACTTATCTATGGTGAGAGTCATATGCCCTGGGAAGGATTGATTTCTGTCAATCACGATTTAGGATGAGGTTGCTGTAGCGACGTTTGCTAGCTTACGGTTGGGCCCAGTTCCCCGTCTTTCCAGGCTCACAGAAGTCCTCCTGTCTTGAGCAGCCAAGGTTTGCTCTATGAACAGCATGTTTCAAACACAAGAAAACGGGCATCTGAAGTCCCGGTATTTGGAAATTGGAATGTGAAGGTGATTCATGAGTTTTCTATCAATTATTAGGCAGTCAGAGACAGAGATAAGTAGAGATGGATGGGACAGTGACGTCTTCCAGCTCTACCTAGCTGCTTAGCGGTGATAAATGAGTCAGGAAGCAGGGAGGTTCAAAACAGATATCAACTGATCTGCAGCAGCCTCCTATCCCCTCCAGGTTGGCTGGTAGGATTCTAACAAATCAAAAGTCTTTGAAAGAGGACAGAGGAATTGCATGCTCTGGCGGTTCGAGTCGCTCTTTCTCTCGCAGGTTCTCAAGGAAGGCAGAGGCCTGAACAATGGGGACAATTGCAACATAAATGAGAAATATTTTATGGTCTAGGGCAATACCTTATATTTCATTATGGATGGTTCTAGTGGTGCTGGCTGGGGCTTATGTGATTTCAACTTGAATCCTGTCCTATTTTCAGTGATTTAGATTTTAAAGAAAGACATTTCAGAGTCTGAGTAGAGCCATGTCTTCACAAGTAGCTTTTGCTTTACTGAGAGTGGCCTTTTGTTGAGAGATGAACCAGGGCTCATGTTTGAACTTAACTATGTTGATACCTAACCTCACCCAAAGGAAAGAGCTCACCCTCAGCTCTCGGTGGAGAGGCTGCCTAGCCCACAGTCCAGAGTTCTGTGTGTCAACGTTGCTGCCCAAGGCAAGGGCATGAGCTGCACAGAAGCAGAACATTAAAACTCAGCCCCAGTGAGCCAGACATGGCGGCACACACTGGTAACCATGACACTCCAGAGACTGGGGCAGAAAGATCAGGAGTTTGAGGCCAGTCTTTAGGCCATTTGGCGAGTTCAAAGTGAGCCTGACCTGCATATCGAGGCCTATCTGAGACAACGCAAAACAAAATAAAGGTGAAGTGAAGTTGACATGGTTTGTTCCTAGCCAGGTCTCCCTACCACCTTGTCATTGCTCACACATCCTCTGTCTCTCTATGTCTGTCTCTGTCTCTGTCTCTCTCTCTCTCTCTCTCTCTCTCTCTCTCTCTCTCTCTCTCTCTCTCTCTCTCTGACTCTCTCTGTTAGTGTTTGAACAGTGTGAGAGTCATGATTCATTACTTAGGACTTGGCAGAAGCTAGAAAGAGAAAAGAGACAGTTGAGCCCACCTTATGTTCTAAGCAGATCAGGAAGCTATTTCTGTCCTCACAGAAAGGCCAGAAGCAGTAGAGATGCTGGCCGCACACACTAGCCCTCGGTACGTCTCGGAGAAAGCATTCTAAGGCAACTGCCGACAGCTAACAGCTGACTTCTGTCCTCCAAGCAAAGAGTAAACTGTTAAGATACCCGAGCTTTAAGGAGGACAAGTGGCCAGTTCTCCAGCCATGCTCTGCTCTGCCTTCGTTTGTGAGTTCCTGATTTAGGAATTGGCCTTCCAAGCTTAGCAACCATGCTGCTTATTCTGTGCTTCATTTCCTGAGAAAATGGAATTGATTTCCAGTTTAGATCAATAAGAAATGAGGTTGACTTATCTACATTGAAGATGGTTAAAAGCCAGAAATCATAGACACTTGACCCACAAACCACATGCAACCCATAGATGAGATTAGTGTGTGAAGGGGATACGCCTGTGTGAGCATGGTATTTGTATAGATGTGCAAATACACCCACCCCCATGTGTCAGGGGTTGTTATCTGATATCTTCCTCTATCTCTCTCTATATATTCTTAATATATATTAAAATTATTATTTTACAGTTTGATATATATATGTAATTATTTTGATCATACATACCCTCTCTTATCCCCTCCCACTCATACTGAACCCCTCTCCTTCCTTATTTTTTGAGATGAGTCTCTCACTGAACCTGGGGCTCACCAATCAACTAGACTAGCTGGCCAGCGAGGTCCCAGGATCTCCATCTCTACCGCCCAGTGCTGAAATGGGAGATGGGAATGCCACACTATCCTCCTGTGTGAGCTCTGAGAGCCCAAGTTTGGGTCCTCAGGCTTACACAATAGGTACTTTACCCGCCGAGCCTCCCCCTCAGCCTGCAGACAAGATTTCCTTTACTAGCCCTGAACTTGGTGGCACACCCCCAAACCTCGGTTCTCAGGAAGGGGAAGCAGGAAGCTGTCAAGTTGGAGACTAGTCTGCAGTATCTCTGACATCAGGTCAAACCTGGACTACCCAGAGAGACCCTGTCTCATAACAGGAAAAATTGATTTCTACTGTCACATGTTGAAAAAAAATGTTGTCGGTATATAGAATTTGCGGTATTTACATTAAGATATAGATGTCTGGGTGCCAATTCCTTAAAGATGGAGGAGCTCAGACAGCATGTACCATGTTGCACCTGCTCCTTAAAAGGGACTGCTTTTTCCATGTTCTTTTCCCTGTAGAGTTTGAACTGACTACTGATGGGGTCAAAATAAAATGTAGGACTCTCTCTACTTCTGCACAAAGGGTGAGAATTAAGAATATTTTCGTATATGGAAAAGACACTGCTGTCAGGTGGGAAATTTTATGTCATTTATCTAACTAATGCCGGCATACCAGGAGCATCCTAAGATGATGATACACAAGTAAGAGATGAGACTTGAGTTCTTTGGAACTGTTGCCATGGTTTTCCACCTTGCCCTTGCCTTTGCTGTCATAGGTTCAAGCTTCAGCCAGTCCCCCAGTCAGAGGCTTAATCACAATCCTTTGCCTCTCTTGTTCTTTTTCCTTTCCCTTCTCTTTCAGGCTCTCTCCTCCTTATCTCTAAGCTCATTTGTTCCCTCCAATTGCTGATGTCATGTGGGGGAAAGATAGTGGGTAAATGAACCCCAGACATTGTCTCAAAAACTAGCCCTAATAAATCCAGTCGTGGGTGATTCACCTGTCTTTGCGCCACCGGGGTGACTCGCATTCAAGCTGATGTTCCCTCTCCACTTATGGATGCTCTGTGTTCCTAGCGCCTGCCCCTTTCTCTGACCTTGTGACACTGCCTCTCCAGTACCCTGTCCTGGAAAAAGGGAGTGATCACCAGGTGAGGTTCTGGGCTTAGGCAAGAGGGAGAGCCTGGGTGAAGTCGGAACGCTAATGAGATATCCCAGTGACCCCTGTGCTCTCTGTGCTTGGCATCAGCACTGACATCCTCAGGCTGCTTCCCTCAGTTATCAGAGCCAGCGCCAACCACCCCACTGACACCTGTGTGGGGACTTCCTAGAGTGGAATAGGGGCCTGTGGACAGTGAAAGTTAGCAAAGGAAGCCGCCATTTCCATGAGGGAAAAAAAATCACTTTCTCTTCCACAAAACAAAGGGTGTGAACACGTCTTGCCCCTCAGTTTGCCTCAGATAGTCCAGGAGCAGCCCAGAGTGCGGTGGGGGCCACCTAGGAAATTCGCTTTCCCAACTGCTGCTTCAAGTGGTACTTAAAATGCAGAACATAAAACCCTGTAAATTCCACTGCACAGCCGGAGCCCTAAGCCCTTAAATGCACAGGAAAGTGTGTCTATTATCTACCCTTTCGAAGTAAGTGTGCCGTTACTCAAATTGCTTTTGTCTTCTTCTTTTCAGCTGACATTATCTCTACGGTAGAATTCAACCACACGGGAGAGTTACTAGCGACAGGGGACAAGGGGGGTCGGGTTGTAATATTTCAGCGAGAACAGGAGGTAAGTGTCAGCCACTTGGAAATTCTCATTTTCTTCCCTTTTTAAGAGGAGGCCTCCCACTGTGCCTTAATCCTCACGTGTCTGTCACCCTTAACCTTGCCTTGTCTCTTTGCTCACCAAAGTAAAACTGCCAGAAAGTTATTAGCATCCGCAGTTCTAAGTTCAAGCTCACAAAAGCACCCCTAAGAGGGCTCTCCCCGGGCAGGGCCTGCTCCTTCTACATAGTGAACCTTAGGAAACAGCAGCTGTTCTCATCTGACCTGCACAATTCCACAGGTGCTTCTGGAGAAGCAAACTCCAGCTGTTGTCTTGGGATCTGTCCTCCGGGTGTTGAAATCCCATCTCCCTTCATTTCAGGTACTGCCAGAATATATCTGGGAGAGGAAAATAGCTTTATTTGACAACAGCTGTAAGGAGGGCATGTCGGGTCAATAAAGAAAATGATGCTCAGCCCACCAAAAAGGGTGAAATCCTTCAAAAGGGCTTCTCGGCCCAACAGATGGCACGTTAGTGTGGTGCTGGTTATCGTCTCTCATGCCACGTCTGGAGCTGGTTTCTTCCTGGGGCTTGGGTTCCACTAGAAATCCTCTTTCCCCCACATGAGTTGAGGATGCTCCCCCTCCCAGGCCTGTCTCTGTTTTCTCAGAATGGCCCAATTTGGTTCCCTTGCCCTCTGCTGGCACACTCTAGTCCTGCCAGCAGGGTAGTGTGTGTTTTAGCCACTCTCCCATCTGCCACTGTCTTCCTCCGAGATTCCCTGGGCACTGGGGAGGTGTGGGGGAGGCCCGGTGTTAAGAGGAGGACTCCACAAGAGACTTCCCTAGCAATTTAATGCCCGCCTTGTGCCTCCAAGCCATTTGCATTACACCTCCCCCTCCAAAGAGGAAAGCCTCATTTAGGGGTGATATATTTGGTAATTGCACGTTATTTGCAATTAATTTCTATAAGGGCTTCATAATCCCTCGGGGGTTCTGTGTAAATTCAAGTACTCAGCATTAAATCAGGCACCCAGCCTATTACGTTGGCCCCAGAAACATGAAAATGTAGTTGGCAAGTAAGAACTAAATCGCTCTTCGTGACCTGGAATTTTTCCTGCTTTTTCCAGAGCTGTCTGGTGCTAATTGGTCTGGCACATGCTACACACACTTGACAGTCTGATTTGGATGGTAGCAAATCAAGCCTCTGAGAAATTTTTTGTTAAGGTGGACCGGTCCTCTGTGAGTTAGCAGGAGAGCATCGAGGGTGTCAGCATCTGAAGTCCTTTGAAAACTGATTTTCAAATCTCCAATTTAAAAAAAAAAAATCCAATTAGGTTCACAGCTATGATTAAGGGGAACTGGAAGAGCTATTTAGCATAAATTACCCAAGGCTGCATGTCGCCAGTAATATTCCACCCCGCATTTCCTGCTAACTATTTATAGGTTTCACCTATTCTCATTTACGGGGAAATTTGGGAAGCCTGACTCATTAGGAGAATGATGGGGGGGCACACCTTCCAAAGCAGTATGGGTGGGTTCACCAGAACACAAACATCAGCGAGGATGAGATCATGGAGTTCAGTGTTCAGCTTCCGCAGAGTTTGGGGCTCAGACACATACATGGCTTGTCTGACAAAGACCGTGTGGCATCAGTTAAGGCCAGTGACCCTTTAATAGTGTTATCACTCCCGCCAGAGCTGCTCCAAAGGACCTCAGTCCTCAGTGTCTGCACACCACTAGACTCAGCAGAAGTACCCACTTCCAGGCAAGCTGAGACACGCCTCCGGGTGTCCTGTTTCCATTTAAGATCATATATTTTAAATGGACCCTTTTCTTTAAAAATCAAACTTCGATTTAAAATATGTTTAATGAAACCCAAATTTTAATTTTTGAACAGATTTTTCAAAGCCAAATCTCGAGACTTTGGGTGGCACGGTTCTAAAATACCTGCCATCCATCTTCCCTATTGTCTCTTTCTCTCTGTCTCTTCAAGAGGCTTTTTCCTCCTCTTCACCTTTTTCTGTGACTTCAGGCCCTTGGCTTTGTGCTCCTGTGTCTCATCATTTATTTAGTGCCTGTTGTTTGCACTTTGCATAATTAGTGCTAGGGGAAAGACGGAGGTAAAGTCCATTCTTCTCCTCCTGATGCAGATGGCCCTTTCATCACGACACTGGATAAAATGGAGGTGGGAGGAATCCATGTCCAAATCCGCTCCACAATTGCTGTGTGACCTTAGAAGAGTCACTTACGGCTCTGAGCCTTTAGGGTCCCTCTCTCAGATCTGCCTATGCCTCAGCGATCCCGTGAGCACTGAAAGTTGCCACCACTCTGTACCTTTCATAGGGATTGTTATAAGTATGTGTGAGCATCTGCAGATTCGAATATTAGATCTTCTATTTATATTGATTGCAAAGTCTTATCCTATTTTAACTTGTTTCCTTTCCTTTTCTTTCTTGCTTTTTTGTTTTCTGTTTGTTGTTTGTTTTTTGTTTTGTTTTGTTTGTTTTTTGACAGGGTTTCTTTGTGTAACAGCCCTGGCTGTCCTGGAACTCTCTTTGTAGACTAGGCTGGCCTCAAATTCAGAGATCTACCTGCCTTGCCCTCCCAAGTGCTGGGATTAAGGTTGTGCACCACCACACCCGGCACCTTCTGTTTCTATGTATATGTTGTGATATACACTTTGTGTTAATATAGTTTAAAGATATCATTTATAAAAGTGTGTATTGTGTGTGCAGTGTGTGTGTGTGTGTGTGTGTGTGTGTGTGTGTTTCTGTTATTAGCCAACAGAGTGCATGCTTTGGGAACCAGTACACTAAAGCTGAATCTATGACTGCCATGATCTTGGCCTCCCCACGCTGTGATGTAGCCTGCCAGCGCACCCCTAACCGCTTTGCTCAGAGGGAAAAAAGAGCTGGCACTTGCTTTAAATGGTCTTAATTTTCTATGTGTGTGTTCTACCGTCCTACAGAGTAAAAACCAGGTTCACCGTAGGGGTGAATACAATGTTTACAGCACATTCCAGAGCCATGAACCCGAGTTCGATTACCTGAAGAGTTTAGAGATAGAAGAAAAAATTAATAAGATAAGATGGCTCCCGCAGCAGAACGCAGCTTACTTTCTCCTGTCGACCAATGGTATGTGCAAGTGATTTCCTTTCTCATATTTGATATTTTCAGAGACAGTCAACCAGACCTGTAAGACTCTCTTAACCTCAGTGTTCCTCCGTCCCTTGAGGGCTTGTGAAAAACTTAGAAACCCTGTTTGCAAGATGTTTAGCAAAAATCATGGCACACGCAGAGTTGGGCTCAGTAAATAGTAGCTATTCTTTTTATAAATATCCAATTTATGACCCAATTTTTGTGGAACCCGTTATCTGCAGTTTCCTAATGGAGATTGCTTGCAGGTGTTTGAGGGGGTGTGACTTCCTGTCTTAAGATTCATCGCATGTTATTCTGGGAATGCATTTCAGGAAACTCGACATGCCGTCGGCATTTTGAAAAAATAGTTATTAATCCCTGAATATATTTCAGGGCCTGCAAAACAGATGTCTGTGTATCTGTGAAAATCAAGTTCTGGGCCGGGAGCACAAGACCAGAGGAACTAGGGATGCTCCCTAAAACTGATCGAGAAAAAGTCTCTTTATCTGCCTTCAAACTCTCCCTGTTCTATAGGTGTAGGGAGAATTGATAACCCATAGAGAAGAAAGGATGCTGGCAGGTGAATAAAGCCAGGTCCCATATTCACTCCGGGAATGAAGTCACCTGCATTCAGGATTTTAACCCCTTTCTTGGGGGTTAAAAAAAAAATTCCAAAACCAGTTTGAAATTCAGTCACTAGTGAAGAATGTTAACAGGAAAGGGTAACACGAGGATTAAGAGAGAATTACAGACCGCTGCCCAAGCAAAGAGGTTGAAGAATGACTCATTTCATCATGTGTGTGAGTCTGTGATGAATACATGCTTGTATGTCTCAAGAGTCTCGCATCAAGTACAGAAAAATGCAGCCAATGTCTAGGACACAACCAAGCATATGATCTTGTTAAAGATGAGAAAGACACACAGCCAAGGGCTTCCTATTACTAAGCCTTGACTGTTCACTGTGGGTCACTTGTAAATTTGTCCCTTTTATCATATTTAATTTTGAAAGTATATACAGTGAGTCATAGGTCAATCTTATAGAAAAAAGGAGAAGAGAATGTAAAGCAGATGGTCCTCCAACCCCTCCAATATAAAGCCAGGGTAGCGATCTGAAATGTGACCACCCTTGATTAGCTGTTTGAAAGTGATTCAAGCGTGCCTCAGGATGATCAGGTGTCTATGTCTCTGGTTTTTTTTATATATATATGTATTCCAGTTAATTTCATTCCTTCTTGTAACTGCTTTTATTGTTCTGTTTACCCTTTGCAACCCTGATCTCTTGGAGGCCAAATCACCTCATCTTATTTCCATTTATTCTCTTGTGATTTTTTTTCTTTTCTGCTCAAGTTCACTCTGAGACTCTGTTATCACACATTACTGTGAAGGAGACTTATGGTGGGTTTTCATGTAATTAGTTCGGTATCGAAGAAGTGTCTGGTTGTCTTCCATATCTAGGTTACATTATAGTATGAAATTTAGCCTATTGATTATTGCAATAAAATCCAAAGGCTTATTAACTACTTTGTAGGGGGGAGGGATGGGAAAGAAAGTGAAATTCAATGAAGATTAATTATATAGCATAATGTTCTGTTAATTGAGTTTTTAAATAGTTTTTTGATTAACAAGGATATTATCTTCCCATTTGGGATGCTATTTCAAATGCCAATTGCATCTCAGAATGACTCTTCAAAGAAAAATTCCCATGTTCATATGCGCTTTTCTTTTCTATACTAATATTAAGGTTGAACATCTTCCCCTAAGCCAAATAGGTTAACATTCAAAAATTAATGGAAGACAATGGGAATTACTATATAAGAGAGAAAAATGAAGATAAATGATAAGGTTGTGTTTAAAGCTGCCACAAGTGATGATAAACTACTCAGAGAACAAGGCAAGAGAAAGGAAAAGCCATTTCTCATATTAACAGCTACATGCTTCTTGGGGTCCCCCCCCCCTCCACAAAGCTTCAAGATTTCTGAGTCAAATGAAAATGCTGTGATAATATAGGCAAGTATGACCCCAGGCAGCACAACCTTGGGGAACTGGATTGAATTCCATCAATTATCTTTTTGGAGGGAAAGGGTGCTTATCTCATTAGTTGAGTATAGTTACTAATTCTACTAGACTGTGTCCTCAGCGTCGTAACTTTTAAAGACAAATAAAGCGAGCATTCCATAGTGAAATAGACCTTGAAGAGATCTGCCACACAAAGACACATTGCTCTGCTTGGGTTACTCCTCCTGCCTGACTGCTTATGTCAAGCAGAGCACTACGGTGCTCATTGTGAAAATTTAAAAAATATCCAGACACAAAGCAAAGGTGTTCAGGTATGGGGAGAACTACTATTCATGTCTCTTATAGAAAAAAAGACATAAATAATGTTCCATTAACAGAAATATGATCTCTTCTACAAGGTGTTTTTAAAGCAGGCTGTTAAATTTAATAATACAGCAACAAGAATATTTTCCTAACCGATATTTTATTAAAATACTGTATAATTTTTAATGACTACATATGACTTCCTTGTATGGTCTGATTCTTCTGTGTTCTAATGACTTCTTGTTATTTCCTCATGTGATTTCAGTCTTCTGTATCTTAATAATAAGTCTCCCACTGTTAGATTTATAGTTGTTAACAGATTCTTACTACAAATTATATATCCTAGAGAGTACTAGATTACATGTAATAGCATCTGTAAACACAGTATGTGGATAGCTGTTGGTATAAATATACAATTGGGTAAAATCCAGATATCACCTATATAGTATAGGGCTTATTAGAAGGTTTAAGTCAGGAAATAGCGGAAGACTACAGAAACTGTACACCATAATCTTAGTCCACTGGAACTGAGAGAAGTTTTTCTTTTCTAACTTTTCTGGTCATTCTCACTTTCCAATTGCAATGGCATGTACCTCTTATATAATAAAAGAAAGAAACTGATTAAATGCATAATGTTATTATAAATACTTACTATTATTGTAGTTCCTTACCACAAATTACTGCATACAGAAAATATAGGAGTATGCACAAGAGATGGCCATGGGGCAGCACATCTTTAATCCCAGCACTAGGCAGGCTGATGACGAAGGTCTCTGTTCCAGGACAGCCAGAGCTACACAGGGAGACCCCATCCAAAAATCAAAACCAATATATACAGAACGCTGATTGTGGTTTATCCCTAACTGGAGGTCATATAGGCAAGTTTGATCCCGGTGTTTTGCCTGTGATTTCTATTTTTCTCTATGGCAATTAATCATTTAAAATATAAAATACAAGATAAAATGCCTTGCAAGTAACTAGATTTGGACACACTTCAAAGACAAACAACAGCAAGTATTTGGTGATGAAGTTCACTGGCTCGTGGGTTGTTCTCAGCCACAGCTGATGAGGAGCAGATCAAGTGACTGCATAAATACGGTGGTCCATGTTTAACCTTCTCGCTCTAAAAAAAGCAGCTTCACGTGAGCAGGGTCTCCAGAGAGCTTGGGACAAGAGGGATGTGAGCACAGAGCTAGAAAGTTCTAAATTCAGCCCACAGCTTGGAAAGGCCCTCCTCCCAGCACAAGTCAGGGTGAGCCCATGGATGAGAAGTATGGATCCTGCGAGGAGCAGCCTCGCCAAACGTGAGAGGATAGGCTTGGGATCCCAAATAATACCCGTGTGTATGGATGTGGGTTTTCACTAAAATATCACTACTGCTGCTAAGAGCCCACAGCATAGTACTTTTGAGATCTCTAAGAACAAGATGTGAAGGTGTGAACTACTGAGAGACCGTGTGCCTTTGCTGGCAAGAGTGGTCCTCCTAGAAGGGAAGACCTGGGAGGTGATAGTGTGGAGCCTGGTGAGTAGTGGAGAAATGAGACAGGACAGAAAACCAAAGAATCCCATTAAGTTTAGCGGGTCAGCTTTTCTCCCACAGAAGACACAGATGTGTAGACATCCTTGTGGGATGACGCTCAAGGCAAGAGCGTACCCTGCTATTACTGTCGAGTTGTGGCTCGGCGTTGCTAATTCTAATGACAGCTACTGTTTAGACACCATTTTGAGAGGTTAAACTTGCTGATTCATTTTATCCTAAGACTCCCATGAGAAAGATGGCATTTCTACCAGTGTATAATAAAACAGCATGCAGAGCGACACCTGTGGAATATGGAAATATGTGAATGTATACTGAACTGAGATTTAAGTGGGCACTCTGCACGCCCTTATCTCCTTACAATCATTCCCCAGGACTGTTTTGTGTGTACCTTCTTACAAGGACCATAGTCCTTGGCCATGTAGCAGTTGAATGAAAAAGAGAGAGATGGGGGGAGGGGAAAGAGAGAAGGACATAACTCTTCCTAGGTATGTTGGAGGAAATTTCTTGTAGATATGAGGAAGAAAACAGCCAGAAGCAGAGACAGAGACATCGAGAAGAATCCAGCATCAATATGGCCAGACTGAGCTGGGAGGAGAGAGGAAGGGCCAAAGAGGAGTCACCTACCAAGAGGTGGCAGCCTGGGCCAAGAGACTGGTGCAGTCAAAATGGCTTGAGTTATATAGAAGCCAGAGGACCTAGGAAAAGGGAGAGCCCAGCCCTGTGCTGGAGAATTCAGGGTAGAGACAGCATATGCTAGCCAGGAAGACCCTGTAACAGGTAAGAACTAAAGGGTTCTGGGAGAACCTGGCAACCAGAAATCTGTTTTCTTATGCCAATAGGCATCTCAGCTGTTTGTCCTGGGTTTGAGACCTAATAGCTTTCTAAAGCAGTAGTGAAAATTAAGCCCTACAGTATCTCACACCAAATCCTGTCTAACAGACAAATACAGAGAAATCAAGTGTGTCCCTGCTTTTCAGAAGGAAAGATGAAGACAATCACAGACTGCAAATGTGTGATCTGATAAGGAAGGTGTTCAAGGCCATATGGCACACAGACAAGACTGACTTAGCCAAAACATGTCTTCTAAAAATACAGAATTGAAATCCTGGGTGGAGCATGCCTTGCCAGTTCCCCAGAGTCCCAGTTCACCTCCATCATTACCCTGAGCTGTCAGCACCTGGAGGGATTGGAGTTCTCATGTTTGTTTCAGTGCTATGATAAAGAGCAGGTGTCATCAAGAGATGCAAGGTAATAGGATAGTCTAGACTTTAGTTTATATCCTGGAACTATCAGGAAGCAGCAAGAAGGAAAAGAGAGAGGGTGGATGGAAGAACAGAGGGAAGAAGAGAGAAAGAGAAGATAGGAGAGGAGAGGAGAGGAGAGGAGAGGAGAGGAGAGGAGAGGAGAGGAGAGGAGAGGAGAGGAGAGGAGAGGAGAGGGTGGAGGGACTGATACTCAGGGCTTTGCATATGCTAGACAACTGAGTTATGCCCTCCTCCTGATAAAAGCGTTTTTGTTTTATCTCTACATCATTTTATTTCCCTGAATATTATAAAAGACACTCTTACAGAGAGGAGATCCATTCACATTCAGACCAATATATATTTGATAATGGATATTGATATTATTGAGCCTCAACGTACCCCAGGTACCTCTAAATACTGTAATTATGGTGATGAATATGACAGATAAAACTCCAGAAATTTCTAGTGACAGATAAATAAATAAATCATTGACCAGCTTAGCCAATTGATAGGGAAGTGTACTATACAGAAGGAAAGAAGGAGAGAGAGGAGGGAAAGTCAGAGCAAGTGGTCAAAAACAAAGAAAGAATGGAGAATGGAGAATTAGAATGCAGCCGTTTGTATATGGGCTCTATATAAGCTACTCTGAGGCTGGAGCATAAAAAAATGAGTCATGTGAAAAGGTCATGGGGAAGTAATTCAATGGCAGAGAACTTTTGGAGTATCTATACGTCCTGGATTTAACCCTCAGTGCCAGATAGATTAGATAAAAGATAGATAGATAGATAGATAGATAGATAGATAGATAGATAGATAGATAGATAGATAGATAGATAGATGATAGATAGATAGATGATAGATAGATAGATAGATAGATAGATAGATAGATAGATAGATAGATAGATGGCATAGAAGGAAGCCACAGGAGTTTGGGAACAGTGTGGTCAGCAATACGAGAGGGTTGAGGAAGTCAAGAGCGCAAGGTTATGAAGGGACATTGGGGGCATGGCGAGGACCTAATGTGGGATAATGCTCTTGTACATTGTAAAGATTTGTCATTTGTATTAATTTAATAAAATGCTGATAGGCCAGTAGCCAGGCAGAAAGTCTAGACAGGGCGACCAGACTAAGAGAATTCTGGGAAGAGCAAAGGTAGAAATGCAGTTCCAAGCTGGATGCAGAAGAAGTAAGATGAGAATGCCTTACTGAGAAAAGGTACCAAGTCACATGGATAAACATAGATAAGAATTATGGATTACTTTAAGCTGTAAGAGTTAAGAATAAGCCTGAGCTAATAGGCAAAACAGTTTATAATTGTTATAAGCCTTTGTGTGTTTCTTTGGAACCGAACAGGTACAGGACCAGAAAAAACAGAAACTTCCAGTGTCTAAGAAGTGTGGATGCTAAAAATAGAGATGGTTACCGCCCAGAGAGATCATGAACATTATATTCATTTCCATGTACTAACAGTTACATAGTGAACTCTATCTATGTGACTATTCTCATTCAGCTTCAGTCAATATTAAATGAGTCAAATTAAAATGTAAAATGTATGTTTCACAACATATCATCAGAGAAAGCCATTTGTCCCAACATAGTCTGTGTTTTTGTCTTGCCTTGTGAACTTTTCCTTCAAATGGCATGGGATGTGCACAGGACAGCACTTTCGAGAGCTGACTCCTATAGCCCATCTTGCCATCATTACCTTGGCCACCAGCACCCCATCTCCCATCCCCAGAGGATACTTCCTTGTCCTGCCATCCTTACTTCTGGTTGCCTTCCACAGATAAAACTGTGAAGCTGTGGAAAGTCAGTGAGCGCGATAAGAGGCCAGAAGGCTACAACCTGAAAGATGAGGAAGGCCGGCTCCGGGATCCTGCTACCATCACGACCCTGCGGGTGAGTGGCTTGGCTGTTCCAGCCATGCCTTTTGGCAGCCTGGGTTACCAGGGGCAGGGAAATGCCCCCCTAAAGTTGGGCACGTGCTGGCCACAGCAGCAAATTACAACTATAATATGTGGTTGAAGGCACTGGGCAGAGCCCCAGCCTGCTTGAGTCTGGTGGCAGATGGAGGGATGGGAAAGGTGCCAGGCCCTAATGACTACAAATCCATGCTTCTCCTTTGTCCCTAAGGACTTGCCACATGGCCACTGCCATCCGTTGCTGTATTCTTGGCCTGTCTATTTACATTATCTAGCATGTCTTGAATACCTTCTGTAGTTGGCAGAAGGGGCACAAGGCTGCTAGGTTGGAAGGTTTGTTCAGGAGAACCCAAGCGTCCGTATCTAACAGACCTAGGTTCAAACTCTGCCACTTATCAGAACCTTACCCGGCTATTGTGTTTGTCAGATGTTGTTCCTGTGCTATTTTATCTGACAGAAACTATTTGAAGGACAAATTGTTTATTTTAGCCCACAGTTTCGGAGATTTTTATCCAGGGCCTGCTGAGTCCATTGCCTTCAGGCTGTGCTGAGGAAGCAGTAACAGCAGTAACGGCATATGTAGAGTGGACTCACTTCATAGTGGTCCAAACACAAAGGGACAGACAGATAGGATGGAGTCAGAGACAAGATACCCTCCAAAGACAAGTCCTTAGATCTCCTCTCTCCAACCAGGCCCCCTCTTCCAATAATTCCACCAAATTATGAACCCGGCGAGAGATTGGCTATGGTTGAAGAGAGCCTATTTGATTAATCACCTTTGGTGATTAGATCCTCCACCACATGGTGACCAGGCCTTCCACACATGAGCATTTGGGGAAGAAACTGCATTTAATACACAGCATTTGCCTAATCCTTTTGAACTTCGGTCCCGACAAGTTTCTTTTCCATTCTCCTCCTGCAACACTGGCCAGAAATCCTAGTGTCTGTGAACTAAAGGTGGAAGGCCCTTCCCCTGTTGCTGTTACGCATGGCATATGTGTAGACTTTGCTCTCTGTCTGTGTGGCTTCCTTAGGGCCCTCCAGATGTGCATAGCCTGGTAAGAAGAGAGCTATTACAGGACTCACACTCAAACGGCCCTCAGTCTGCAGAGTAAGACAAATGTACAGACGGAGATTGAGAGTTTATCCAATGGAGAAAGAAATGGCATTTGGTTCTGGAGGCCAGGAAAGGCCTCAGGGGGAGGTGCTAGTATAATAGATTTCTAGAAATGAACCATTAAGAGAAGACTGTCTAGTGCAGTGGTTCTCTACCTTCCTGATGCTCCAACCCAATAATACAGTTCCCCATGGTGTGGCGACCCCCGAACATAAAATTATTTCATTGCTCCTTCGTAACTGTAATTTTGCTACTGTTAGAAATCATAATGTAAATACCTGTGTTTCCCAATGCTCTTAGGAGACCCCTATGAAAGGGTCACTCAACCCCAAAAGGGGTCGAGACCCACAGGTTGAGAACCGCCACTCTAGCTGTAGGTAAAAGTGGTTTAAGACTGGATGGTTTGCTTTGAAACTGCTCAGTGTACACAGTAAAGCAAGGACATAGCGGGACCAGTTCTAACCCCGCAGGACTTTAAACTATGTGCTTCCAGACGCCAGAGGACTAAGCCTGAAAGAGGGGTAGCGGGAAAGCAAGTGTGGGTGGAGAGAAAAGGTCTCACTCTAGCTCCACAAGCAAAAGTGAGCATTGTGATTATCGGCTCACGGGCCCATTCATTTATCCATCTATTTGTTCATCAAACGCTTTCGAACACTGCTGGCCCCAGCGCTAGGCCACTGGGGCTTCCCGTACTGATGGGCACCGTGTCTTTAGTTGTGTTCTTCCTGAGCTCACACACAGTGGTTGCTGTGTCTTGATGCCACTTCCCCATTTCTGCATGAGACCAGGTTGGGGAGGTTTCAACCTGCCCTGCCGTCATAAAAAGCATAATGATGTCTAGGAAGGTGCTGGTGGGCTGAAGAGGGTGGAAAGTATGACCCTGCTCAACTCTGGCTGGTGATGGTGGGCCTTTGGCTTGAAACCTTGTATCTCCAGTGACCTATCTTCATCATGACTTATCATCAGTTAGGACACAGATGAGATTCAATGAGACACCGTGTGTGAGAGACCAAGAGCTTCCCCTATGTGGTATCTGGCACCCGGAGAACGCTCCAAGTTAGCTGCCTATTTAGTGTTACCGTCACCATCAGCATCACCAGCCATCATTACCATCGGCATCCTCACCATCACCACGGTGTCAGCATCACTTTTCTGACCCTCCTTGATAACAGGCCTGTGTGTGTATGTGAGAGAGAAAGAAAGTCAGCTTTTGTTTTTATACTGTTTTATTCATTCCAAACGTTACTTGTGGATAAGTAAACACCTTGCTGGAAATCGGACAGGAATTCAGACTGTCTTTTGTCCCGTGGAGCATGGCAATCCTGGGAGGAAAACAAATGGACTAGGTGCCCCTGAGTTCTGCCAAGGACTCTGCCTGTAGTGATACATTGTTCTGAAAACATCTCTTGCATTCAAAGAGACTAAAGTTGTCCAGACCTTGAAACCACATTAATACACCTTGCGACCATTTCAGACTATTTCCTTCCTTGCTGTCCTACTATATGCTTGGCCTGTTTAAGGTTAACCTGCCTTTAAGAAAGCAATGTAAACAATCTTAGTATGCCTGGGATTGCCCACATAATCATCTTTTAGAACCAAGACTAAAGCATAGCCAACCTTAAATTACGTACTTTTCCATACCCTGGGCCCAGAGTAATGCCTCTGTGTTCATGTGTGTTGTGGTAATCATTTGCTGGAAGCAGCCAATGGGCTGAAAGCAACTTTAAAAAGCAAACATCCGGGGCTGGAGAGATGGCTCAGAGGTTAAGGACGCTGACTGTTCTTCCAGAGGTCCTGAGTTCAATTCCCAGCAACCACATGGTGGCTCACAACCATCTACAATGAGATCTGGTGCCCTCTTCTGGCCTGCAGTCATACATGGAGGCAGCACACTGTATTGTATACATAATAAATAAAATCTTAAAAAAAAATGGGCTGGAGAGATGGCTCAGAGGTTAAGAGCACTGATTGCTCTTCCAAAGGTCCTGAGTTCAATTCCCAGCAACCACATGGTGGCTCACAACCATCTATAATGAGATCTGGTGCCCTCTTCTGGCATACAAACATGCATGGGAGGAATGTTGTATACATAATAAATAAATTAAAAAAAAAGCAAACATCCACCATAAATGTTGGAAGCAAAACGTCTGCAGTATTATTTGCTGTTCTGGATCAGTTGGGAGTACCAACTTTTCCCCTTGTGAAATTAAATATTTCTGTAAAGTTCCCTCTTCTCTTTCCCGTGCCTCATTTTCTGAGCTGTTCAATAATGACAAAGAAACCCCACTTTTTGAGACAGACATGTACATGCATACGTAAAACGGACAGACCAGTAACCACAAGCTACAGACAGATGGAAAAATACAGGGAGAGGAGCGAAAAATTTAAATTTGGGCTCAGTCTTGATCAAATTATTCCAAGGGGGAAGTACTTTGTTTTCATTTCTTAATGTGACATCAATGCGTTTTGGTGCCTCTGAAATTATCTTTAATGTGTTAACTGATACATCTGCCTTTGTTTGCTACGTGCATGAAATTTTTCAGAGGCCATCTGTAGTGCCCACTGTGGTTCCCCATTGCCAATGGCATGCTATGGGATTCCGGAGATCTGTGCCTAACCCCCTGGAGGCTCCATCCCAGTGAGGGAGGAGAGAAGGCCTATTTACCTTCTCTCTGGAGTAGAGAGCGAGAGTGACTGAGGCAAAGACAATGATGCTAATGAAGTGGGCCCCCATCACCCTGACAGAGGCCCTGAGGTGCGGTTACCAGTTAGAAAATAACAGTTCAAACTCCAGTTGTTAATAACAGCGGTGTGGCACTGGACAAGACACTCCCGTTTTTTTCACCGTATGTTTAAGCTGCCAAGCAGAGGTTTGGGAAAAATTCTCATTCTGAGACCCAATTTGCATTTTTGACACTTGACACTGGCACTTGTTAATACACCAGGGTTGGTGGTCACTGGGTTTTAGCATCCACCAACCCCCTTAGAATTGTGATTTTTTTTGAGCTGTTACTTTTCAATCATGTGAGCCATAATTATAATAATTTAGGAGACATATTTGCTATAAAATTATTTTACCCATGTTTCACTCAACTCCTCACTCTGAGGCCTGAAAATAGCACCTATTTCATGTAAATAGCCACATCTTTCACAGTCTCCCCTTTAAAGCTCCAGAAGGGCCATTCTCCCTTCCTTTTCCATCATGATGGAGAAAGAAGCTGAGAACAACAAAACAAACAAATAAAAAAAAAACCACTACCACCGGCAGCCCTAGAAACCATGGGTTTGGGACCATGACCCCACCAGAGAGCGTTCCCATATGACATCAGTCAGACTGTAATCTACCAATGTTCAGCTCTTGAAATCTGCACTGCCAGCGATTGTGTCTCCCATCCAGCCACCCCCACGATGATTCCCACTTGCTCATTTTCACAGTATCCGATTCCACGTGGGTCTCGAGAGTAGGGACATTTAATAATACCCGACAGCTAATTAATCCTCACTGTGTAACGAACCCATCCTGTTTTATTTCTGAGAGGCTCAGCTTTTTTAAAGCAAGAATGCAAATCTGGCTTTTTTTTTTCTTTAATGGAAGATGCTCTTTCAAATCCAATCACTTGTTACCCAAGGAGCCCAGGAGAAGACTGTCTCCCTGTTCAGTATCCTTATGTCCCCAAGATAATCATGATGATAATTGAGCAACACCCACTGGACGCCTTCTTACCTAATGCCTCAGTTCATCTTCAGAACACACAATAAGGAGGACTGGGCAGGTGTTTGGCAAGCAAGTTGCTGGAATCTAGCATTTGCTGAGGCTTTGCTAGACACAAGCGTGCTGTCTTCCTTGTGTGCCGTGACAGCTCCAAGAGGGGACTTCCAAGTTCAGCCTCCGGATCTGTAAAGGAGACATTGATCTGCTTTGCCACTGGGCCCTGACATCTGATGCAGGATCCAAAAGAGAAAGCAACGTGCTCCCGCTCTTTCTGTTGTTTGCCATTTCACGGCTGAGACCTAAACCAAAAGTCAGGGCTCTCGGCCTTATACACATACATTCGGGCCTTTAAAATGCCTTTCTCTCATACGTATGTGTGTGTGTGGTTTGAGTAGAGGTGTGTGTGCAAGTTCCCATCTGTGGGTACACATGTGTGTGCACGTGCACATGTGTGTGTGCGCGTGCATGTGGAGGTTCAAGGCTGACACCAGCTGTCTTCCTTGGTTGCTATCCGCCTTCTTCCTCAGGGGTCTCTCACTTGAACCCTGAGTTCTCATGTAACTGCCACAGGATAGCTGGCCCGCTCGCTCTGGGGATTCCCTGGTTTGCCTTCTGTAAGTTGGAATTACAGGCAGGCCGCCATGCCCAGCTGGCCTTTGTATGGGAGGTGGAGATTCTAATTCCAATCCTCTCCCTTGTCAGCGAATAATTTACACCCACAGCCATCTTTCCAGCCACTGAAATGCCACTCCTAGTGATTGGTGCCTTTATTATACCTGGGCAGAGTGCTCACAACGTCCCCCACACCCACATACATGCAGACACACTTGGACACTCATTCACTTCAGTTTCCCAAGACTGCACAGAGAAACAAACACCTTGAGTCTTTATGTGCTTAGGAAGCTCCTCTATGCTCTACTCTCCTGGGCTCCCAGTACCCAGGGGCAATGGGCTCTCAGAGCCCTTTCTAGGCAACAGGATTGGTAGTCGAGTGAATTAATTAGCCATGGATGGGAGCTGGGTAGTAAGAAATCACCCTTGGCACTCTCTCTCCAGGCAGAATGAGCCTGGAGATATCGTGTGTCTCATTATGACTGGCTGACATTGCCCTGGGAACCTAGGCCAGGGCGACATTTGCATTTAAACCTGTTATAAATAGACTCTCGAAGGTGTGAGCACTCAAGCTGTGTCTTGTCATAACCCGTCTTCTGAAAGGTGAGGGAGATATAATGAGATAAGTTTTCTAATGGACTTCATCCAGACTCCCCTAACAGCTAATGGAAATAGTATTTAAGTAACGATGATAACAGCATTGCTTGTTGGTTGTACCTGGACGTTATGCACTGATTTCTATGACCTTATCCCATTGTGTTAGTGCCGTAATTCTGCAAGGAAGGTTGTGTTATTCTCTAGGCCAGCTGAAGCCATAGACTTCCTGTCAGTGGTTGCTCGGTTGCTACTTTATCAAATAATTTTTCCCGGAATACTTGGTGAGAAATGGCGCACGCTCCTTCACGGTTATTCTCCGTGTCCTTTGCTTGATCATTTTTCTTAGCTCTGAGCATAACTTAATAAGCCATTTGCTCATTGCCTGCCTCGCCTCATCCCTCAGAAAGCCATACTCTGTATGGAAAGAGAGGGGGCGAAGCTTCAGCCGTTGGAGCAGTGTGGGCATGTGCTAGGCAGTAGGTCACCATTTGTCACGAGAATAAATTACACCAGAGCTAAGACTAAGTGTCAAGGGATGCATGCATGGTATTTGCCCACAATCTCATGGCTCTGATATGGTAGTGCTGGGATTCGAAGCCCAGTCCAACCCAAAACCTAATGGGGATTTTCATTCCTTCTCTCCATGGTTTCTACTCATTAAGAAGATGATACTTCATGACCATACTTCCGGGGAATTCCATCACTGATTTCCATCCCTCGGAAGTCCTTAACGAAGCTTTCTTAATTCAACAGTTTGTGTTTAGAGGCCGAAGGGCTACTTTTATACTGGGTGGCTTCACAGAAACCAGCTGGCTCTTCCCTGGATGATTAGACGGTGTCATGTGTCCACTCTCCTGCCTCCCGCCCAAGGACATGCCTGTTCTACCCCTAAGATCAGTTACGTATTCTTGACTCTGCAGAACTAACCTTTATCCTTTTAATGTGACCATGATTTTTGCAAATCTTATTGGTGGCCATTTAGATGCCTCCAAGCCACAGCCTCACAGATGTGAACATCAACTGGCTCTTGCTCCCCATGGGAACTTCTTGAGGGTTCTTTCTCATAGGTCGTGGGGTTAAGCAAGTTAGCATCTCCCAAAAGAACAATCTCTCAGGGAAACTACCAATTTAGCTACCTGATCTGCTTTTAAGGGAGCTGGTTAGACACTCTACCAGTTTATCTTATAGAATACTAACTGCATTTTTCCAGCCCTTCATAGGTTTGGGGCTAGCAGTTTTGTATTTTACAGCATTCTGCCCATTTTAGAGATTTGTAAACAGAGATGTTGAGAGGTGAGTGTTGGCTTGAGAAGTCAAAGATAGTAACAAAGATAGTAACAAGCAGACCCAGGAATAGGGTGCAAGATTTGTGTGCACCTAAAAACCTGTCTTCCACACTCTACAAGCTATTTTGGCCTGGTCCTTGGTTTCTACAATGATGAGAACTTTCCAAATGCTGGGTACATGGTAGGTACCGCACAAACCAGGTACTGCAAAGGTGGTCTTAGAAAGGCAAATGAACCACTCAATCCTCACAGTGCAGAGAGGAGACAGGCTGCCTGTGAAATCAGCATAAGCCAGGGCTCTCAAAATGCAGTGTGCCTCGTGAGCACCCAGTATTCTTTCTCAGCAACTTTCACTTGACCTCAGCACAAGGAATGCTGGTCTTGGTAACTCTGACAGGACTCCCCAGGCAACCCATGGAGAATTCCGATGCACGCTTACAGAAGTGTGCTGGCTGAGGCTCAGTGTTACTTCTCAGGAGTAACACAAAAGGTTGCCATGGCAATTTGGAGGATGCACAGAACGAAGGAGGTGCAGGATGAGGACGGGGTTTCCAAGATGAGTCTTCAGGGCTATGCCAGCTTTGATGCTGTGGCTGTAGCACCTGGGAGTCAGGAGAAAGTATACTATTGTCTGTTTCTTTCTGGTGATGTGGCTGTAAATACCCACCCGTAAGAAGGAGCAGCCAAGGTGTCATCTTTATTCCAGGGCGAATGTCCAGTTGAATTGAGACTGGCTTTTACTGCCCTTAGTTTTAATTTGGGCTTTATGCTTTAATAACCGAGGACTCTTCAGACACAGATCTAGCCTTCCTCTAACCCTTTTTTAATTTTTTAAACTTCATTTTCTGATTTATGGCTGCACTGGAAGCTTGATATACAATCCTTTCACGGCTTCATCTTTCCTGATATTTGTTGCAAATAACAATGGAATTTTAGCTCCTGCAGTGAAAATCAATCAAGTCTGTTCCATATTCACAGGCTTGCAACAGCCCCCGATGGCCCCCCTGGATTAGATTAACTTGGTGAATGTGTCACTCTGCCGAGGGTAATTTCTCATCCCCAGCTCCGTCCTCAACCTCCTACCTCTGTGGGTGGATATTGAGAGCTCTCATTGATTGACTGCCTCAAAAGTGAATACTGGCATGTGATGTGTGTAACGCAGCAGGACGCACGTATTCTGTGTTTATGAAAATAAATAATAATTTCTGTTATCATTATTGATTGTTGTCGTTATCTGATTATATCTGTCTGTGTCATGGAGTTTCAGTTACGGGATCAGAAAACACTGTACAGGAACCTCAGGCAGCTAGGCTCCCGGCAAGCCTCCATGTCTGGACCCGTTTAGCCTTTTAGGAGTGAGAATTGCGAGTGTTTCTATTCTCCTTGTTGCCTGATTCCTTTGGCTAATATCCAGGGAGACAATACTAGTTTTCAGCGGTAGCCAAATGAACTAATTCAGTTGGAATTATAAAAGCAGCTCATGTTTAGCAAGCATCCACTGTGTTCCAGAAGCACTTGGCATAATTTCCTCTTCCAGATAAACCTGTAATGCGGGACTAATGTGGTCCTCCTTTTTTAGGGCATGGCACCTCAAGTTGTAAAGGTTAAGGCACTTACCTAAGGTCAGAGGTTAATAAGAGGTGGAGCTTGGACTTGAATTACTGTCTTTCTAATTCCACAGTTCATATTGCTGTCCTGCCTCTTATTGAGACTGAATGTCTGATGTGTGCATTGAAATTGAGGTTCAAGCCAAAATCCATATGAATAAGCCTGGGGTAAGAGAGCAATTTGCCATACGGGCAATAGAAGCTGCTGGTGTTGACAATGTGGGTCCATTGTTTTACAGGAAAGAGAGTAGGAAGGGTACCTAGCGCTAAGATCAGCTTCACACTGGAGAGTCTCCGACTTGCTTTCAGTTCTTCCTAAGATCTGTAAAGACCAACATAAAAGCAGCATTGCATCAGAATACAGTTGCCTTCTGTGTGTGTGTGTGTGTGTGTGTGTGTGTGTGTGTGTGTGTGTGTGTGTGCCTAAACCCACCCCATCCCCATGTACATTCCCTGCGTGCGCGCACACACACACACACACACAGAGACACACACACACACACACACACACACTTAGCCAACTACTCAGAAGTACAGAAAGGCACTTACTCATGTCTACCCACTATGACCAAGAGACTGGTGTTGGCAGATGTTGTCATAATAGCCTCTAAGATCAGCTTCACACTGGAGAGTCTCCGACTTGTTTTCCGTTCTTCCTAAGATCTGTAAAGACCAACATGCATCAGAATACAGTTGCCTTGATTTAGATCAATTTGCTGTGGCTCTCGCTATGGTTGACTCTAGCTGTTTCTTATTTTGTTACTCAAGCTCCTTCCCCTCTCACTCTGGCTGCTTCATGGCAGCAGCTACCTTATGCCCAATGCTATATTCCAGCAGTAACTACTAAAAACACTAATTAAGCGTGTGCCATGTGCCAGACCTGGGAGACAGATTATAAGCACATTTTATTATACCCTGACATTAAACTGTGGAATGGATAATTCTATAACTCCCAAGTTGCAGTGGGGACACTTGATTATGACCCCTGAAGCTTCCTGTCCACATCTACAGCTACCAAGTGGCAGGGTTGTGTTTTTAACCTGTTCAGTCCGACTCCAAAGTCAGTGTTCTTAACACTCTATCTTGTATAAGAGTCACTAGGAAGGGGATCAATCTTTGATCCGATGGCAGCCATCATCTATAGCATGGGGATGACTGTATATTCTTGCACAAGTCTGGATGATAAAATAGGAAATTGGTGGAGAGTCTATCTAACATGGCAAAAGCTCTCCTTAGCTCCCTTGAAGTCAGAGCATGCTCCCTGACAATGTCACCTTATCTCTCATCCCAGAGATTCTTCTAGTATAGAACATTTAACATTCTGGAGTTAGATCCAACAAGAATGACAGTATAAAAGGAATTGTATACCTGAATTAGGATCAAGTTATCATCGTATCTTGTTCGCCAGCCCTTTGGAATGTGCCCCATGGACTAATCCTCAAGGATGTAAGATGCTGAAATGTCCACTAGAAAAGAGTCACATTTGACCCAAACAAAGTCCAAATGCTCCCATGGTTATGGGTGTCATTTATCTTAGGACACCATGGTCAGGGGACTAAACATGATTCCAGGTTATGGAACGCTCTCTTTCCTTACCTTTGGTCATCCAGTGACCTGGATTCAGAGATGGTCTGTAGGAAGGATGATGAGCACAGGCAGTCCGTGGGGCTTTTGGCTTTGCAAGTAGATGGTGTCACCCTTTCAACCTTCAGTCACACTGACCCACACAGCTTTCTCTCACAAGAGGAGTGTGTTCCTCCCATCTTTCATCTAAGCAATATATGGTTATACTTTTAAAAGGAAATGATCACACAGGCATAATTGGATGATGGAAGTGGGGAAGAATTTCTCAGTCCTTGAAATGAGCATGCAGGCATGCAGATGCTCATGGCTTCACTACCTGGGAACGCTAACAGGGTCTCTGCCTGACTTGGATTTGTTTTCCAAATTGGCTTTCTTAGCAGATCAAATGTGTATGTCAGATTCCCTTTCACTACCAAGTTATGCTAAGAAATTAATTTGAAATCACAAGAGGGTGTCTAGGTCCTCTGCTCATTATACATAAGATCTTTGTAGAAAATAATTAGCACAAATGGATTTAGAATTAAGCCCAGCAGAGGACATGATCACTTTGATCTTAGGACATTGCCAACCAAGCTCCAACTGATGCCCTGATGAAAGCGTTTTAAATACCAGTCCTCACCAGACAGTAGAGGCTTTGAAAGCCATCCCTGGGGGTAAAGAATGTGAAGACAGTCTTTTTTTAATGCATAAAACAAGAAACTGGTGAGAGAAAAACTTTTATAAAATGTTAGTTTTATATTTAAAGGAAACATTTTCAACAGAAGAGAAAATACAAAATTCTTCGGTTTCCTTAGAATGGTTGAGCCACAAGGAAAAGAGCAGTCCACCTGGAAGGTGTTTACTAGGGCTGAGTCATGCTTTCATAGGCTTTTGCTGTGATCTGAAGCCTTCTCTACTCTAGAAGTGATAAGAAGCCACTATAGTACAAACACATGCTCACCAATGTGTCTTGCTGGCACGGCATGGGAAGCTATAGTTTAAGCAAATCCATGCTTTTCAGAGTTTTTGTAAAACTTTAAGACAGTAATATGTACTGTCCAGAAAGGCTCTGGAGTGAAGTGTTTTCCGTCAAGCTTATTTGGCCATAAGGAACTTTTTTTTCAATTTAGAGGAGAATTACTATTTAAGATATTCTACCAAAAATATGGTCCACAGTTAGAGTCATCGGTGACTCTACGCCACCCGACTGTTCTGCTGACACTCACTCCTCTTTTCCATAGCAAGATTCCAGTTCATGAAGTCAGTCATCCATTTGCGTTTGAACCCTTTTACCTTATCATGAACTGCGAAACAGTAGGTCACTGATCTTTTGGGGGGAACAGGTATAGCAGTGAACCTGACTTTGGAAAATGCTAGCTGAGAGTACCGAGTCAAAGAGTTGGGAGACCAGTTCTTCCGGCAGCATCTACACTCGGGTTTACTGCCTCCCACTCACCAAGCCACCTAATGGTGAAGGATGTTTAGTAACCTTCCTTCTTGACAGCTCAAGTTCATTCACATCAGCTGAGAACATCCTTCTGCCTGACACCATGGCAGGCACTGTATCCACATTTAGTCTTCACTCAAACCCTGTGTCAGGATTTCTTGAAACAGAAATTCCACATTAGGTCATGAAAAACCCTCCGTCTTATTTAACTTCTGTCTAATATACATACACACACACACACACACACATATATATAAAGGTTTCAGCCTTCATATATACAATTATGGCAAGAATATGTGATCCTTGATCTCATGAGGCTTAGATCTCATGAGTTTGGAATATATCTTTTAAAATAGTAGAAGTACCAATTTTATGCTCTTGCTCATCACTATAACGAATCCTGCTGTAAACTTAGAAACAACCTGTCCCATCATGGTGCCAAACCCAGGTAGACAAATACTAAAGAGGATGAAGAAGGAAGAGCAAGAGTTTAAGGCCAGCCTAGAATACACTTTGGCTGGTGGTGTAACTCAGTTGGTAGACTGCTCATCTAGCGTGTCAACAGACTAAGGTTTGAGCCCCAGTGCCACAGAAAACCCACGTGGGAGTCAGCATAGCAGAGCGTGGAGAGGAAGAGGGTGACAGTGACTTCAGGCAGGGGAGTGTGCTGCCAGCAAGGCCACACTTAGCATGGGGGCTTTGTTAAGGACTCTTCTCAGCTTTAGCTGGTACTCTCTTCTCTGGGTGGGTTACTTTGCTTTTCTTCTCTTTCTTTCTTTTTTTATTTGAGCATTCCTTCTTTGCTTGGATGGCTAAATATTCTGTACCCAAGACAGGAAGCATACCAAGCTAGAGAAACTGCACTCGAGTAAGTAGCTCCTGGTCACGACAGAGAGTTTCTGTTGTTGTCGTTGCTTTGTTTTGGTATTTTGGTTTTTCGAGACAGGGTTTCTCTGTAGCTTTGGAGTCTGTCCTGGAATCAGCTCTTATAGACCAGGCAGGCCTCAGACTCACAGAGATCCACCTGCCTCTGCCTCCCGAGTACTGGGATTAAAGGCATGCACCACCACACCCAGCTGTGACAGAGAGTTTAAATTCAGGAAGCCGGTGGCATTTGTCAGCTAGGCTGTGCTGCTCTCTAGCCCCTAACTGCCATTATTTTGATACATGGCAAGGCACGGCCTCCACCCAGTTTCTCCAATACCAAGGTGTCGTCACCAAAGGTGAACCCTTCTATGAGTGATTGAATTGTGTGGCGGGTCATAGAACCTGACAGCTCCCTATTACAGAAAGGAAAAGATAAGCTTCCGATTAGTCTTGGGGACGGAGGAAGTCAAGATGGAGTGCCTCTGTCAGAGCTGTTTACGACATATAAATCATTACCTCCATCTCCCATGCAGGGGTGAGGCTGGAGAGAGAAAGAAATGACTAGGCTTGGGTTAGGAGTACAGCACCCTAGAAAGAGCTTCCACTTAGCTTCAAAGAAGGATTAGTTCCGCTATCCATGCAAAAAAAAAAAAAAAAAAAAAAAAAAGATCAGAGCCCCACACCCAGATGAATGGCAGGGATAAATACTCACTGGTTCCTGGAAGGGATAATTTGTTTCCCTAGGCATTTGCCAACATCTCTTATTGCTAATGTAACAATACAGCCCATAGAAGCTTTCTCAGACTCCAAGGGGCAGCGTGCCGGGCATGACCCTCGCTGTATGTTTGATCCTGAATTTTCTCATTGTATAATCAACCTAACAATCTTGGCTGTTATTCTTGCAAGTTTTCTTTCATTCAAGGGAATCCATCACTGAGGTGAGCCAACCATTGTTATCCTGTCCCACAGTCTAGGACATCGGGATGTTTCCAGGCACACACTAACAGCATAAAACTTAGAAAGTAAAAAACTTAAGCACAACAAGTTAAACACATTTAATAAGATCTTTTGTTTGGGCTTTGGTTTCGATATTGGTTTGGTTTTGTTTGGTATTCAAGACAGAGTTTCTCTGTGTGTATCCTTGGCTGATCTAGAACTAGCTCTGTTCTAGGCGGGCCTTGAACTCACAGAGATCCTCCTGCCTCTGCATCCTGAGTGCTGTGATTAAAGATGTGTGGCCTCACAACCTGGTTTGGCTCAGTGGTTAAAAGCACTTGCTGTTCTTGCAGAGAACCTGGGTTTGGTTCCCAGCACCCACATGATGACTCACAACCCCCTCTATCTCCAGTACCAGGGGATCTAGCCCCTGAATGCAAGTATTTGGTGTACATAAGTTCAAGGGGGCACACACACATGCATATTAATTAATTAATTAATTAATTAATAATTAAAAAGAAGACTCAAATTGGTTAGACAGTGTAGTCAAATGCTCCTCATCCTGCATGTTGTGTAACAAACACCGCACAGCTTGCAGAATGTGACAGCCTGGAAGATTCCAGCTAGAGAAGGGCTAGGACTCAGTAACCTCTCATTGTGCACTAACTCTGAGAAATAAAAGGGTTGTACTGCTTCTGGGGTATTTGAGGCAGAACGGACAAAACTGGGGGAAAGAAGTTATCCTCCAAAGCAGAGGGCAATCTCTAGCTCTGACGAGCTTTCTGCCCCCCTCCCTCCATATTCCCCCGAGCCTTTGGTGTAGTTGTACTGCAGTTGTGTCAACGGGGACTGAGCATCTCGTAGTCAGTTGGTCTCTGTAAGCACAGATAAGGTGGCAATAGAAAATAACCCACCCGAATCTCTGCAGTAAGTCGAGGTGAGCAGGTCCCTCACTCTATAATGCCCAATTTGGGGAGAACGTTCTTTCTGAGCCAGGAGAGCTCTGCTGAAGAGTGACTTCATGCAAGACACTGAAGCCTCGGCATCTCCATGAGGGACCCTGGGGTGGTAGCAAGAACAGGCACCTGGGAAGCTGTTAAGATCCCCTCGGGACTCTGGCTGTAAATCTCCCTTTAAATTCTCTGCCTCCGCTTCCATCTGTCAGTCATCCAAATGCTGAGTTCTCTTTCTGAACCAGTTTACCCTTAGGTCATAGGAGTCACTGTCAAATGTTATGCATCATGTCTTTATTTTGTGGGCACCAGTAAAAAATACAAATAAAGAACTAAAATTTGCAACCCCGCTTCTGAGTAGGAGATTATCTTTCCTTAAATAAGAACAGGACAGAAAGCGCTCTCGGTTTCTAATTCGTCTTGACCACTAAGAAAAAAAACAAGCGTATTTCCCTCCTGGCAGAAGTTTTTTAACCCCTTCTACATTCTCAGACTCAGGCTCAGGAAATGGCTCAGTCCATAAAGTGCCCACTTTGCAATGGCCTGAGTTTGAACCACCCGCTCCTAAGTGAGAGCCGGATGTGGTGGTGAGGGTCTATGGTCCTATGATGCCACTGTAACCCTAGCTAAGATGTGACAGTAGAGAGAGGCTGAGCCCTAGCTCCCTGGTGGGCCAGTTTAGCCCATTGGTGAATGCCAGGTTCAGTGAGAGGCCCTGCCTTAGAACATTCAGATGAAGAGTGATTGAGAAAGACGACACCCAATGTCAACCTCTGGCCCAACACACACACACTCATGCACACATACACACACACTCACACACTCATGCACACATACACACACTCACACACTCATGCACACATACACACACACTCATGCACACATACACACACACTCACACACTCATGCACACATATACACATGCATACACACACACTCACACACTCATGCACACATATACACATGCATACACACACACTCAAACACTCATGCACACATACACACACACTCACACACTCATGCACACATACACACACTCACACACTCATGCACACATACACACACTCACACACTCATGCACACATACACACACTCACACACACACTCATGCACACATACACACACACTCACACACTCATGCACACATACTCATGCACACACACATGGGAAGTGATTAGAACTTTTGAAAACTCAAATGCAACACTGACACTCGAAGTGTCTTCTAGAATCTGCCCCCACCGTTAATTGGACATTTTTTCTTGGAGGAATGCTTCTATCCGCATTAGTACTAAGGTGGATTATCATAGAGAAATAGATTTCTCTGTATTTGTGTTTAGTAAGACTGTACCTTCTTGTAATGTCTACTGATTCTCAAATGGAAAGACGCCACAGCACAGGGGAGCTGGCATTAGCTCCTTCTGAGAAAGAAAAAAAATTATGAGCAGTGGAAGTGGCATATACGTTAAGAGATTAAAATTCCAAACGCAATGTAAACTTAGCTTGCCTAAATCTGCAACCTTAGGAAATGAAAATGTCTCCCTATATTTGGTGTTGTAACTCAAGATCTAGGTTTACCTTACTTTCTATAATTTAAGCCAAAAAAAAATTCCTGCATGCCTATAAATAGAGCTAGAATAGAATGCCATTTTAAACTAACAGTTCTTGTGAAGGGAAAAATAAGCAGTTGGGAAGCTTGTTGAGTCAGACTCTAGAGATAGCGTCGAGATTTGTTGTGCTCTCTTCAAGCATGCGCACAGAGAAGGGTGTTCGTCCGCCACCTTCAGAGTTTACATGCACACCTTACCTTGGTTCCCTTTCTCTCCAGCTGCCCTTACTATTTCAGCTAGCAGTCTCTACTTTTGCAATAACAAAGCTTCACATGGGGACAAAGCTTCCTGCCCTTCCACCGCATCTCCCGTCACTAGCAACATCCCTGAGAAATTGCCGAAATCCCTTGCATGCTCCTAGGGCAAGGCTAAGATGTCTCTGACTCTACCTAAGACTTGGCTTGAGTCTGTGCCTCAGCGGTTTGTTCTTCAGAGCCCAAGCCAGCTGTGTGCCTTGAGGTTTCTTCAACCTCAAAACCAGTGCTTTGTTTTCAGAGGCTTAGAAGAAAAGAATCTTACTTCCTCATTTTCTCCTCCTGAGAAATTTACATCTGCCCCTGCTTCTTGGGATGCCTTTTGTCTTGCACACTGGCTCAAATAATAAGAAAGTGTGTGCCTTTCTTTTGGGCACACACTTAAGGTATTGATCAATAAATCACCCCCTGCCAAGCTCCAACAGCCTGGTTTCCTCCTTTGCCACTTAAATTCTCCTTTCAGATGGGAAAAGGAGCTCATTATTTTTCTTCTTCACCTCCAGCTATGTCTTTTTTCCTCTCTCTTTGCATATCATTTAACTTAGTTCTCAAGTCCGCCATCCCCGTTTGTTCCTCGCAGGGTGTCCCCTTTACTACCTAGAAGCTAAGGAGACCCTCAGCAGAATCTCGTCCTTTTTCTTATTGCACAGGGACATGTGTGGGCTTTGAGGTCACAGAAGCCAGTAGTACAATGGAGAGAATTCATGACATGGCTTCAGATGCCATGTCTCTAGAGGCTGCCATGTGTGCCCACTGGGAAAGATGAGACCTCCCAGTAGAATGGCACCTCAGTCTTCTCTGGGTAATAAAGCTTGGCTCACTGAGGGCACTTATATGATCAGGTATGTGGGAGAACATGCTTCATGAGGTCACACATGGCAAGCCCATGGGATTAGATGCCATTAGGGAAGCAAGTATCTAAGACACAGCCACAATTCACTGCATCTGAAGGCCTCAGTTACACATGGAAGAGAGAGGAACCCTCTGTGCCCAGCTAGGCATCCCCACTGTGGAAGTGGAACTTGTCAAACCAGCTCTTCAGTCCCCACTTATGAAAACATGCCTGAGTTAGCAATGAACAATCTACCGAGATCCAATATTATACCTAATGAAAATTGCCTTTTTCTTTTTCTTTTCTTTTTTTTCTGAGACAAGGTCATAACTTCTGTCCTGGAACTCACTGTGTAGCCTCCCAAGTGTTAGAATCATCAGGATATGCCACCACACTGGGAAAATATACTTTCTATCAGTAGTTGAAGCATTGTGTGAACCATCATTCTGGATAGTGTAGCGGTCACTTTCCTATGTCACCAAGTTTCTTAAAGTCCATTATGTTTATACTGGTCTAGGACATAGCCTTAGGAAGCATTAAAAAAAAAAACACAGCAACTTGGTCTTCCCATTCCCTTTTTATCACTCTGATTATGCCAAGCCCAAAGACTAGCTCTTGCAACAATAGTTTCAACCTCACTCAGAACACTTATAATTTTTTGTTTAATTCATAGCTAACTTTAAACACTAGATCCTTCCCAGATAACTGTATCAACCAGAATTTAAACACAAATTTTTTTAATATATTTTTATGATTTTTGACAATTTACATGAAACTTTCTTTTATATATATTACAGTGTTGTAAAATTCCCAATCAAAATAAATGTTGTAAACTAAAAAATAGATCCATTTAAAGTAAATATTAAGTCACTGCCTGTGTATAATAGATCAATGGTAAATATCTAAAAAGGAATAGCAGGTATCTGAGGTCTAACAAGCACTACTGTAGCTGTTTTTCAGTTATTGGGGCACTTTTAAAAGTCGGTATGCATTACCTTGTACCAACTGAGCTAGAGTCTCAGACTGCAGGTCTCGGCAGTCCATGAATGCTGTGTCTCTGAAATGATTCTGATAAAAGACTGTACTAGAAGTCCCTGCATGAGAAAATCTTCCGTTTCCTTTGCTCTGCAAGTTTTCTGTCTGGACATGTGCTTGTTTGATGGGCTACTAGGTGCATAATGTGTTTCATTTGCAAGTTCACTGCCATAGTGATCTTTATCTTTAGAAAAGTTTTCTAAAAATGTGCTGAGAAGCAACTACGTGTGATTCCCTGAGGGCTGTGACTAAGAGGCCCCACCACCGTGGTACTTAGATACTAGTACAAGCTCTTCTATGCTGAGCTCTCTCTCTCTCTCTCAATCTCTCTCTCTCTCTCTCTCTCTCTCTCTCTGCTTATACTTATGCTTATGCCAAATCCCACCTGAATGAATATATTAAAACTGTCACAATTTTTTGAACTTTTTAAATTTTTAATTATTTATTTGTTTGTTTATTTTTGTTAACGTTGGTGACATTGAGATTACTGTCATATCCCACCCTACGGTGTTAACTAAGTGACTTCATCCCTTACAAGCTGCCTAACCTAACACTGAGATTCCCAAGTTTTTTGTGTAGTTTATAAGAGATAGTATGTGCTGAGCCTCCACGGGGCAGGGAAGGGTGGTGAAGTGGCAGGCGGTTTTAGAGTGACTGAGTTCCAGAAAAAAAAAAAAAACTCTTACAGAGAGTCCATGCTCCCCCCAGAACAGACGTGAGGTCCACCTATCTGTCTACACAGGGCAGTTTGCTGCCTCCCTACCTCATGCTCACTCGGGGGCCTCTGCCCACTGGGGACACAGTGGCAGTGGTTATCAACGCATGCATTTATTTCCCTCTTTCTTGTATGTGCACATGATCAGCCGAATCCACATGTCAAATACACATGAATGGAACTCGGTGAATAACTCTTATTCTTGGGTTATAGGTCCTGTGTGTCCTCAACAGAATGGAACCTGGGTAGAAGTCAGGAGCAGGCATTGACTTTGGGGAAAATAATTCATGCCCCTCCCTTCAGGAAGAGAGAAATACAGTGAACATTTCAAGTCCTAGGCAATGGCCTCCAACCCACCACCTTTTTTTTATAGCTCACCTTTCCCCAAATCAGAGATCAGAGGGCAAAGAAGGGTCGGGATGACTCAGGATATGGATGGTGACTGAAAACCTTGAAGGGAATAGACACAGGATGCCACACTATAGTACAAGGCCATGGCTCATTGTGAAGGGAAGAATCAGCTGCTTGCTAGTAGGATATGGAAACGTGGCCAGGGTAAAGGGCAGAAGATTTCAGACTCTTAGTGCCAATAAGACTACATTGTTCCAAAAGATGGAATTACCTACGCTTATTCCACCCAGTATGACCTTCTTATTTTGTACAGTTTACCTACATTATATGGTTTATAATCTAATTTTTAAAAGGACATTACAGGGCTGAGGGTGTAACTCACTGTTAAAGCCCTTGCCTAGAATGTTCAAGGTCCTGAGTTCAAGCCCCAGAAGAACCACATAAACAAACAGATAGATAGATATATAGATAGAGTCATTTACATGAAAAGGGTTCATTGAACTTCTAAGATTGGAATAAAATTTGTGAGAGATAACTGGGCTCATTGCTTGAAAAAGACTAAAGGTAGTTGTAAGTAACATTCCAAACAAACATAATTTCTGCCAAAGGAGCATTAGGGAGAAGTGACCCTGGGAATGGTGCTCTGTTTTAAAGGCGGGACCTGGAGGTCTGTTGTCTTAGGATTCTCACAGTGCTCAGCACTGTCAGCAGGATGGAGAGCCTGCACAGAATGAGGAATGTCCTGCTAACTGTAACAGCGGGATTCATTAGGCCGGGGCGGAACTAGGGAGACAGAAGTGGAGAGATCACAGAAAACAGTGTATAGTAAGTCCAACGGCTTATGGGAGTGTCTGACCCTTCCTGTCTTCTGCTTGGCATGGCTCCTCCTGTTCCCTCCCCATGCTGACAGTTGGGGTGTGCAAAGCAGCTCTTAGCTCACAGGAATGGGGGTGTTGTTACAGGGCTCAACTTTCCCCCTGGGAGAGGCGAGTGCATGATGAAGCAAGCTTATAATGTCATTTTGTTTGTTTGTTTGTTTTTGTATATGTGTCTGTACATGCATGTGCTCAAGTCCACATGTGGAAGTCAGAGAACAATTTAAGGAGTTCCTTCTCTCCATCCATTCTGCCATGTAGGTCTTAGAGATCAAACGAAGATCTCCAGCCAAGGACCTTTTCCTGCTGAGCCTTCTGTGAGATGCAGTCTTACTTTGTTGATCTGGCATTGTGGGTAACCGCTGATTGCTCAGACTCCCAATGACCAGGGCTATAGGCCAAAGTGAAGAAAACTAAGAATTCTATCCTATGAGGTATTAGATATGATGATTTTTCTTCTTTTTATACATGTAATGAGTAATTTTGATAGCTAAGGTAACCAAATAAATTGAAACACTTATACCAAATAAAAACACTTTCCTAAATTAATAAACTCACCAAGGGAATAATAATTACATGGTAAGCAGATTTTTATTACTGTATATGTCTGAGAAATAAGCGAAGTGGAGAAAAATGAAAGCATTTATAGAAAAGTCAGTTTGCACTGTTACTGTTGTAAAATGTTTTTATAAATATTTTTGTAATTCTTTGAGAATTGCGGATGTTTTTTATATTGCCTCCAAGTTCTCCCCTTGACTCCCAGATCCACCCCCCACTTTCCTATTCCTCAACTTTGTGTTCTGTTTCTTTTCCCCTTCCTTTCCTTGTATATTAGAAAGGGAAAATATGTTTATAGCAACAAGTCAGACAATAACATGTAGAGGCTCTTCCCAGGTAAGAATGTTACTGCTCGGAGTATGAGTGTTCCTGTATCTTCCCCGTGCTTCTGCCTTTCCATGTTGTTTATAACAACAGTGGAGGGATACAGTTCTCATACTGCCCACACCACTTAGCTCTACAGATAACCCTCTGAGCCAATTCGTCTTCTTTGAAATGGTAGCCGTTCTAGTGTCTAGGTAGACCGTGATTTGTGCACTCTTCTCCCAAGGAATCTAGATTTCAATAGATTGTGATCATACCTAACAAAGGAAGATAGTATTCTCCAACATTTTGGGGGGGGGGGGTCCTCAGGTGCTGATAACAGTTTCCATTTAAGAAAGACTTTCTAAAGTTAAAAGTTACATTCTTTTTCTTTTAGTATCTACTTCTGACTTTTTGTTATTGTTGCGGTTCTTACTCGGCTGGCCAGTGGCAGGGGTTCTCAACCTGTGGGTTGCAACATATTTCAGGGTTGAACCACCCTTTCTCAGGGGTTGCCTAAAACCATCAGAAAACACAGTTCTTTACGTTATGATTCATAAAAAAATATAGTTATGAAGAGGCGACAAAAATAATTTTATGGTTGGGGGTGCCACCAAAACATGAGTCGTTGGATTAAAGGGTCACAGCATTAGGAAGGCTGAGAACCACTGCTTTCACCTCTGGTGAGAAGATCATCTTGACCTTCCCCTTTACAACTTCCAGGCGGCATAGTTCACATTAAGGGTCAACCTAGGGTCACCCCAGCCCAGGGCCTGAATGATTTCAGCTAAGAAAATGAAGCGACTGTTTTGTGTCTCAAGAGCTACCCTGGTCATAAAACTGTAGTGAATTCTGAGCAGGATCTGCCATGTAGATTCTTTATGAATAAAGATTTTTAAAGGAATCTGACCCATCTTTTGCAAGATGGAGGGTTTTAGAGACTCTTGCTGGCTGCTGCTAGATTAGCATACCTATAATGTCTGGCTCTCTCTTCCTCTGAATTTTCTGTGTATATCTTCGATTTATATTTTTATTGAGCTATTTGCTTTATTGCCAGTTCTTAGGAACTCATTATATATAACAAATAAAAACCTTTTCTTATCTTTATTTATTCCTTGATAATTTCCTATGTATATATGTGTATAAGGTATGTTGATCCTGTCAACCCACCATCCCCTCTTCATCTCCTCGCAGGCCCTTCCCCTACTCCACGTCCTTAATCATTTTTATATTCCATGAATGAGCTCCTTGTGCACTCATAAAAATAATCAGAAAAAGTTTCTTTCAACAATAACAAAAACCACCACCAGTATAAAACATTTGTATTGGGAGGGTCAGAATACTTGATTTCATTATTTTTTATTATTGTTTGAGAATTCCATGCATGCGTATAATGAAATCTAACCATATACATACTGTTTCCCTTTCTAACATTATTTTGTCATGATGATGATGATGATGATGATGATGATGATGATGATGATAACCCACTGAGTTCAGCTAGTGGTGCCTATATGTGTCTAGGTGCAGGACCAGCCACAGGAACATGGGGAACCTATCAGTGGCCACACCCTCAAATACAAGTGATTCTTCTTTTCCTACAATGCCAATAACGTCTCAGTAAAGGGCAGGGCTTGTTGGGGGGCAATCTCTCTCTTTTGGCTGGCTGTGGCAATCATTTTAAATACCCCCAAAAAAGCTTCTGCTAAGTGGTGAACATTTGGTAATTCTTCCCTTTAGCCCCAGAGTTATTAGTTCCCAGCTGTGCGTTTATACAGGTTACCTGGTTTAGGGGTTTGGTTTTTAAAATACCAGTCCTTGAGTTTCATCTCTCAGGCATGGTAACTTAACTTTCTGGTGGCAAGGCCCAGAAATCGATTTTAAACAAGAATGCTTACTGGATTTGAGTATGCAGCCAGAACCAGGAATTGGATCATTCAACCCTGGGAGGTCATTGAAAGTTAAGCGGTCCTGTGGGACAGGCACCAGTGATCACTCCTACCACCTGCAGGTGGGAGGCAGAACTGACACAGATCAGCTCCAAAGGGCTCAAAGCCCAGATCTAAGAAAGGTCCCCATTTTCAGGGTATTGGCAAGGTATCTTTGTATGCATGTGGGCCTTCCTTGTGTAAATGACTTCCCAGGGAAATTGGCTGGCAAGATATGTCAAGTTAGTATTGAATTTACATTTATATCATTGATTCTGCATCTTCTGTAGTCATAAATAGCAGACTATAATATGATACTGCTCAAGGCCTGGTATCTCTAGCCACCAAATATTCATTGACTCTTTATCCTAATAACAAACATCACTGGATTTTATAATCCATGTGAGAGGCAGAGGCAGTTTTTGCGACGAATCTTAACCAAACTCATCCAAACGAAGCCTCTACCTCTCCCTACCCACCCTTCCCCAGCTATGTGTTAATTCGAATTGCCTTGCTCTGTAACATTTCAGGATGTTTCCTCCTTCATGTGAGATTATACAGCGTGTAACACTGAGGGAAATAACAGAGGAGGCAGGCATCAGGGAAACACGCTTTGAAAGGCAGTGATGCTGGCAGAACATGGAAATGTCTGGGGGAAAAGAGCACAGAACTGGCAGCGGCTGGGGCTTCTGCACAAAGTGGTAATTAGACGGCAAGTTTATCTTCTGCGGGGAAGGTGTTTCTTCTCCCTTCTCCATACACTGAGAATGTGAAATTGTTGTTCTGCCGTGACAGTCACCGTTGATGCATTGAGTTTCCTTCATATCTATGTATAGATACATATATATTTATACATCTATATATTCCACCAGGCATTAGTGGGGGTGTGATCCATACTCTGCCAATAGGAGTTAAATCTCTAAGAAATAAAGATAAAGAAAAGATGGATGATAGATAGATAGATAGATGATAGATAGATAGATAGATAGATAGATAGATAGATAGATAGATAGATAGATAGATAGGAGTGGATCTATAGGATATAGGTAATACATGTAAATACATAGATAGGTATATATAAGTAAATGTTAGGTATGTGTGCATATATGTGTGTGTTACATATGCACATGTATGGAAATTCACGCCAGGACTTTGCACATACAGAGCACGTGGACCCTCCCTGATTTCTGTCCCCAGGCCTGAGCTGAACCTTCGGCAGCCTGTTGTAAGCTGACACAGGTTTTCCTCTGTCTGCTCAGCTTATACTGTATCTCAGAAGGGCTTCCTCAAGAGTTCAGCTTCTCCATTTCAGAACCACTGGCATTCTAGTCTGGATAATTCTCTGTGACGGTTGTGTCTACTGTGCAGTGTTTAGCAACATCCCTGGCTTCTGATCACTAATGCCAGGAGTATCCCCTCAGCTACTCCAGAGCTGTCTCCAGACATCACCTAATGGCCGAGTTAAGGTCCCCAAAAAGACCAGCTGAGTTAAGAACTAGGGTGCTCTGGAGAGAGTGAGCTTCTCCCTTCTTTCCAAACAGCTTACCTGATCCCCTAATCTAAATTGGGAACCTTGTTTTTTTCTTTCTCTCTCTCATGGAAAGTCAGTGTGGAGTGAGTGACAGACTGTAACAATACACTTGCCTGAGACATGAATGTCTTTCTTTCCTATTGCACCTCCAGTTCCACAGTATAATCTGTTTTGTTCATTCTGTACACATATTGCCTGGCGCAGTGATTGGCACTTAATAAGTATATGTCAAATGAAAGGATTATTTAATATCCTGAAGCACAAAGCCTGACTTAGTCCGAAGGGGTTTTGTTCTGGGGGCTTATTTCAGTCTATACAGCAAAGCCTATAAAAGAAGAAATTAGGGCCATATTGAGGCTGTTGAAGGGTGTGAGCAGGAAAGTCTAAAAATTATATTATTTGGATAGGATTCCTGGGGGTTTTGGCGGGGTGCTGTTGATTGGCAGGTTCATTCTGGAAACAACAGCTCTGATATGTCATCAGAAGCTGAGCCAACCTGTCCCTCCTGCTTCCCCAACCCACCCACCAATTCACAGAGGAAACAAGGCTTTGACCAGAGTAAGGCTTGATGCTCCATCGGTTCTCTGAGGACCAGAAGGGACGTGACATCAGAGACAGCCCACGAGGCCTCTTAATGCTCCTTTTCATGTTTAAAAATGGAATTAAGAGGCATAATTTTTTAAATGAAAAATGACTGACTGGCATTCTTCCCACCAAAAATGGAGAGTAATTTAATTTGTTAGTGGCTTATTTTATTTGACAGTCTTTGTACAGACTCGATTTGGTTTGTTACACTGAATTACCCTTTAATGGCGGGTACATCATGCCAGACTCTACCCACCCCCCCAGGTGGGTTTGATAATTGGACAAGCGTCCATATTGTTCAAGGTTTCATAACAATGAGAACAGAGGCTCCTCAGCAGTGTGAGCAGGACGGCTCCTCCCAGCTTCCTGAGCGTCCTCACCCTGACCGTGGCATCTTCTCCAGCTCCTCTCTGCTCATCGCATCCTCTCCAATCTCATGGTTCTCTGATGTCTTGCACATGCTTCAGCCTTGGTGCATCTGCATCCATGGGTCCCCCTGCCTCATGTCCTTCAGCCTTGGTGCATCTGCATCCATGGGTCCCCCTGCCTCATGCCCTTCTGGCATCTGCTCACATGGCACCCCTCAGAGATGCCTTCTGGGAGAAGCCATGTCATATAGCATAAGAGAGAGAAAGAGAGACAGACAGACAGAGAGAGACTCCACAGAAGCAAACTTAACTGTGTCTGCCCTGAGGCATGCCTGATAAAGAGAAGAGATCTAATTGTGTTTGTTGAGTGACTAATTAAGCTAATGGCCCAACTCTCAGGAGCACACACACTCCCTCATAGCCCCCCTTCTAGTCCATCTGTGTCAGCATCCTCTCCTTTCTGAGTCTGCCACCACCTCCCTAGGAGATACCTCCTAAGAGGTTCCCACTGAACTCCAGTACAGCTCAGCACCCCTTCCTCAAGTATCTGTGTAGCCTGGTACAGAACCAGGAGGACAGAGAGTCAGACTGACTCCTGATCCAAGGAGTACAGGTCTCTTTATTCTGCCTCAGGCCAGCTGTGTGACTTTAGATTAATTGCTCAACCATTCTGTGCCGCACCTTTCTTATCTGCCCCTTGGGGGGATCATGAAGATAAGATCATCTACTGATAACTGGCTTAAGTGTTTAAAACATTCCAGGCAGTAGATATGGGGGGTATCACTTAATGTGGGGGTGTTCATAGAAGGTCTCTCTGAGAGGGTACCACTGGAAAGGGGAATTGACTGAAGTGACTCTCCATAGCCTATATGACAGGTCAGACACAGCTGCCCCTCGTCCCCAGGGAAATCCATCAGTGGATATAATAGCCGGATGCCAGGTGTGGGGGGAAAATGGGATTGGGTTGGTCTCTCCCGGTACCACGCACACAAGCGTGTGAGAATACTCACATGCACAGGCAACCTCAGGAAGACACTGGTCCTGAGCAGAGGAGGAGGGATGCAGGCTGACCTAGAGAGGACACTGCTGCATCCCAGCTTGGGTCACTCCAGGTGCAGCGCCTCTGCAGCTGCCAGGAAGCCTCCGATGAAAGCTTCAGCTGAGTTAAGTGGTGCCAGGCCTGGCTGGGCATTTGTCATGACTCCAGCACTCGGAGGCTAAGGCAGGCAGGTCACAGGTTCAAGGCCAGCCTGAGCTACAGATCAAGGTCTTATTCTCCCAACATCGAAAGCTAAGCTTGCTCTCACTCTGCGACACTGGGCTGCATCCTCCCTTATAGGGTGGCAAATGGAGCCCCTTCCAAGGCTGGCTCCAGGGAAGCAGAATGAGATCATGGATGGGGTGGAGTTGACACCTGGGGTTCTGAACACCAAGGCTGGCTCACAGCACAGGAAGGCTGCCAGAACAGTACTCACCAAGAAAGCCCAAACATTGCCTGTCACTCTTGAAATCGTGCCCCGCTCTTCTCCCTGCATGGTCCCAGAAGGAATAATCAGGCCATGCGGGAATCATGGTCCCAACATGGCTGTCTAATCTGCCCATCTGGTCCTTCCTGAACTGCAGAGGGTCCTCCTTATGACAACATCGTGGACAGAGAACATGCCTTTACCTGAACATAAGAATGATTCAGAGACTCCCCCGACATATATATAGATACACATACACAGACAAACATGCGCATGCATACACCCATACACACACACACACACACACCTACATCCTTTATCTGTGCAGAGCATCAGAGAGCTCCATCCCCAGACACCTGCTCTGAGCCCTTCCCCATTAGATGACCCATCATGGATTGTGTCAGCCTGCATTAGCAACCAGGCTCATCACATTAGGCAGCAGCCCTGGGCTGGCAGCTTCTACTTTGAAATGCCTCTTTATCCTGTTGTCACGCTCTCTTCTGCATCAGACACAGACACAGGAGCAATCTGCAGACCCAGTGCAGACATGAAGGACCAGGTTAGAGGGCAAGGATTTCATGGAAGGAAGCCTGACAGATCCCAGTGTCCTGGGCCCTGGTGCCTGGGTGGCATTCAGGCCTCCCTGGGGAGCATTGAAAGGCTCTAAAGTGTGAACATCCTTATGACCAACTGTAAAAGTGTAGGTACTGTGTGTTCCTGAAAACACACAAAATAGATGCTCTGTCCATTTACTGTAAAAACTGGCGATGGCTGTGGTGACATCATGCACACAGCATGGTGTGACATCCATAATGCCTCTCTTCTACAAGCCTCCCTGGCTATTTATCCAGGTCACTAACAAAGCAATGGCCAGTCCCCGCCTTGTGCAGTGTTCCTGCCCAGTGCAGATGAGGAAAAAACTCTCATCTTTGTAGTCAGATGGGTCCTGAGATCAAATCCCATCTGTGCCTTCTCATATCTGGGCTACCCCGGGACAGTAACTTGACCTCTGCATTCTGTTTGTAATCCTACTGTGTGCTGGTACCTGTTTCATAGCTGTTGAAAGAATTATCTGGGAGTCTTATGTGAAGAGTACCTGGCCAGGCACTGATGCTTCAGTAGCTAGTTCAGGGCCAAGCTCATGGGGGAAGCTTAGCTTTATCCATTGTGAAACCTCAGCTCACACAAGCCCTCAGTGGGTGTTCACTTGTGCACACCTACCTGTGAAATCTGGAGCTCAGCCCCCCTGTACCTCCAGAAAGGTCCGATCAAAGCTTGACCTTGCTCATGTCTAGGTCATCACAGACACATTCATTATGTCAACCTTCTTGATGTAGACAGAGCCCCTTCTTGTAGATTACCCCCAATCTACCCTGTCACCTTTGTTCTCACAGTGGGCTCTATCACCATCCCGGCTTCAACCCCCTTTTTGCTGACCTGGGGACTCACACTCCTCTTTCATGTCCCCACCCACTCACCCAGTCTCAGGAAGCCTCTCAAGACCCACTATGCCTTGAGCCTCCTCCCTGGGGCACTTGCTCAATTGCTGTGTGATCTTTCACCCCATCTCCACCCCTTCCCCACCCCCAGCTATGGCAGCCATGTGACAGTGAGGCAGGGGTCCTGAGTGCTTACCAGGTGAGCCCTTGGGACTTTGTACAAGGCTCAGTTGGTGTTGCTGAAAGAGTGCTTGGGATGGGGAGTGACTACCTCAATAAATCCCCATGACCATCCTCAAAAGGAAGAGGACAAAGTAGGTTCAGTCAATGACCAGATCATGGGGCACATCCCAGCCCATCAGTCAGTGGTTACATAAGCTCAAAGCGGAAGTCTCCCACTCTCCCACAATACCATTATTTATGCCTGGCATATGAGACCCAAAAGACCAACTCCCCCCTCTATCCTGGCACACAGAAGACCACAACACTGGCTTCTGGGACCCAGCATCTCTTCTGTCTAGACCTTATTCCATCTGTGTGTTCTCAGAGCTGTTCATGTGCACGCACATGCATATGCGTACACACACACACACACACACACACACACACGCATATGAGCCTGTGAACAACTCCAAGTTGGGGCTGGGAGAACTCTGCCTTCTAGCGGGTGCTGTCAGGTGACTACCAATGGGTTTAGGGCCCCCTCTTCTTGCATCCTGGGGTGATGTTCATCCAGAAGCTAGTCTTAATCTAACCCCTGTTGTCACGCCAGCCAGGACTCCTCCGAGAGTCTTTGTGAGGGAGGAGAAGATCTTTGTGGCTCTTTGTCTCCTTGTTTCTATCTAAGAGCTCTGCTGTGCTCTGTAGTTTAGCTTGTTTGGGTCTTTTAGAAGAGTGTGTCTTTGTTCACATTTTCCTGAGAGAACTCTCTCTCTCGGTGGCCTAGCTCCCCAGCCCACCATGAAGAAAACGCTTGCTGACATTGCTCTCCTCAGTCCTTCAGTAAACAGTTCCAGAATACCTTCTAAATTTCAGAAGCATGACCAGATAATTTACTGTCCAAATGGGGGCCAGTTTGAATGTGACACTAGCTAATTCGTACTTGTGGACAATTGGCGTAAACAAAGATGCCCCATGGCCAACCAGGATGCACCAAGCACTTGTATGCTATCGGCTCATTTGGGGTCACTAGAGTCTTAGGTGGTGGAAGGCTTTCCTATAAGTGTCCCGTAAAGGTTAAAAGTAAAACTAGGAGGGGACCCAGGCCACTAGGGGCAAGATGTAAAAACACAAGAAAGATGAATGGAGGTTGAAGCTAAATGACAGATTCCTAAGATTTTTCCCACAATTGCCTTCCTGAATGGATTTCCTGTTTAAAAAAGAAAGAAAGTACATACTACCAACACTAAATGGACTCAGAAGGTTGGGTGTATGTGTGTAAATGTGCACATGTATATGAATACGTGTGTGTGTGTGTGTGTGTGTGTGTGTGTGTGTGTAGCAATAATAGCCAAAGAAGAGGTCATGAATTTGAGACAAAGTGAAGATGGGGCAGGAGCAGGTGGAAATGATGTAAACACAGCACTCGTATTTCAAAAAATAAAACGTTTAAAAGGGAAACAGACCGGGAGTGAGAGCTTAGAAGACTATGTTCCCATAATGGGATCTAAGTCCCCCTGAAGAGCGCTGAGGAAGTGTTTCAAGTTTATAAAGATGTGATGTCACCATCCCCTATCTCCCAGTGCCAGATGTCAACATCTGCAAGGCCCAGAATGTGGTGAGAATGGCAGCTGGCTTCTGTCACTCTTGGCTTCAGGGTTGTGACTTACTGTGTAAGGGCACAGCATGACCCATTTCCTACAAAAAGAGACTTCTGTCCTGAGCACTGTGCCTCTCTCCTATCCTAGGTGCCCGTCCTGAGACCCATGGACCTGATGGTGGAGGCCACCCCACGAAGAGTGTTTGCCAATGCGCACACATACCACATCAACTCCATATCCGTCAACAGCGACTACGAGACCTACATGTCTGCTGATGACCTGAGGATTAATCTGTGGAACTTTGAGATAACCAATCAGAGTTTTAGTATCCTTTCCTTCCAAGCCAATAGCCTATTGGTCTGACTCAAGGGTATCCAGGTAGGAGTGGGCAGGGGAGGAAGGGGTAAGGAAAAAAACATCAAAATGGAAATGCCTGGCAACTTTGACGGAAAATCTTAAATTGTGGGCACAGCAGCAGCTCTAGCTCTGGAATGTAACTTCAAATCATTTTTTCACACAGTAAATAATGGCCCCAAAGCAGCTTGACGTGGCAGTCCTAATGCGACTGAGGATATAGGTCCAAGACACCAGGTTTGATGCCAGCACCTCAAACAAAACAAAAACTATAAGCGTTATTATCTTCCACTTAACTCAAACTGGGAAAAGTCAAAACGACTCCTGAGTGTCTGTGTGAGGCCAGTGTCTGACATCATTATATTCATCTTGTATTTAGTGATAAAAGCTGACCTCAACCTGTGGGTCACAACCCTCAGGACCATCAGAAAACTCAGCTATTTACACTATTCATAACAGTAGCAAAATTACAGTTATGAAGTAACAATGAAAGTATTTTATGGTTTAAGGGTCACCACGACATGAGGAACTGTATTAAAAAGTCCCAGCATTAGGAAGATTGAGAGCCACTGGTCTAGGGTGTGCTCATCCAGTCCATCCTAAACCTGACTCTTAATTCTAGTTCCCAACTCAGTTCCTGCTCTCAGCCCTCAGGGAGTTGAGTTCTGGCTCCCAATCAACCTTGGTTCTTCAGTTGCCGGCTTCTGCCATCCCAGCCCCGCCCATCCCCGAGCTGTCCACAGTGAACCTGGGACAGCTGAGATGCCTCCATCCCCACTCCTACCTACACTCACTGACACCACCACCATTGTCTCTTTCCCCTATGGGTGTCTGATTCCTCTCCTTCAGCACACGTGCCCTGCCTATCAGTTACCGTGTGACCCACACGACATCCTGACTGTGCGCCTAACACTCCCGTAACTTTCCAGTGAACTGGAAACTCTAAGTTGTTTCCCAGGGTCTAGAAGATTCCACACCATCTGGGCCTGACTGCCTCTGACACCTGTCATGTCGCTCTTGCCTCACCCACTCTGCTCCAATCAGAGAACCATGTTTCTATTCCCAGCTAAGCTTTGCTCTTCCTCTTTCTGCATCTGCTGTCCCCTCTATCTGGAAATGTGTCCCCAGAGTTCTTGATTCCAGTCTCAATCGAATCTACTGTCTCTACAGAGACTAGACTCCCATTAGTTCCCAAGTGGCTATATTCTTGCTGTCTTCATCATGCTCATCAGAACTTGAAATGTTTTAGCATGTGTGGTTTTTAATTTGCCCCCATGGGAATATCGTTTTCATGAGAACAGGAGCCCCAAATGGCCCATTGCTCTATTCCAATGGATTCAGCATTCTGTACCTGAAAGCCTTGCACACAGCAAGAGTGCCATTGTAGTCAGTGGTCAGAGTGGGCCTATAGGAGACTCTTTACTATGAAAGAGTCTTAAGTCTTATGAGACTTAGCTTGGAAATTTAACTTGCAAAGTGTTAAAGCCGAGCTGAGGGAATGGGTTCGTTGGTAAAGTGCTTGCTCAGTAATCTCGAGAACCTGAGTTTGATCCCCAGAACTCTGGAAAAAGAAACGAGATGTGACCGCACTTTTTCATAATACCAACCCTAGAGGTGGAGGTACACTCACTCTCCAGCCTTCCTAGCCTATTGGTAAGTTATAGACCTGGAGGAGATCCTGTCTATTTGAGGTGTGAGGGTCCTCTGAAGAGGAACAGCCACACACGGGGATGCAACTCACACACATACATACATGGAAAGGATATTTGTGCAAGGGTGCACAGCTCGATAGCCACTACCACAGAGACATCCTATAGTCCCTGAGGTTCTTAGGAAAGGTGTCCATAACCAAGTACTGGCACTGAGATACATCTGGAGACACTGAGAACTGGTCTTTGGGACTGTGACTGGGTAGCTCTCATTGGTCCCAGAACAGACATGACACACTGTGTGGGCCGGAGAATAGCTGACTCTGACTGCGGAGTTCTCCTGGCAGAGCAGCTGCTGATAGAATGAATGTAGATGGTGGTCGCCTTTCCCTCCTCACATCTATTCCGAGAACCAGGAATCTGCCTGGGCTCAGCCAGCTGTCACTCTGAGCTTATGCTTCCCCAGCCTAGGTGGCATGTTTTCTGAATTTTGCCTCCAGGCTTTCAAGAGGGAAAGGAACTTTCTCAGGCATTTGGGGAGACAGATGCCTTGGGGAGAATGCAAAGGGGACATATTAATAGTGCCTTTTAGGTTCTCTTCTACAGATGTGTGACAGCCTGCCAGATGCTGGCATACAAATGAGACCTTAGCGCTCACCCTTACCGCTGCCATATGTAAAATAATCACTGTCATCATGTGGGTGATGATAACTGATATCTATATACTGCCTTTCAGCCAGACTGCCCCCAGGCAGGAAGGTATGCAAACCAAGGCCCTTTTGCCTCTCAGCGCTAAAGTGTAGCTACTTCTGGAGCAGGCAGCAGCCCTCTTCCACAACATCCTCAGAAAAGTATCAAGAACAACCCTTGTCTTAAATACCTCCTGTTTAGCACCTTCTTCTGTTATGCCTTTTATCGACCAGAGGCAGGAGCATGGCTTGGGATGCTTCATAGAAATACATGGACCATTTTCATAACAGTAGAGGCAGAAAACTCGCATCCTGTGAGGTCACAGATGCTAAAAATTCCACTTAAATCACACAGTATACATCCACAATTAACTCAGTGAGACAAGTAGCAAGGAAGTCTGTCTGGGGACACACAAGCACAGCACTGATGTCACAGCTCACAACACAGGATTTAGAGTCTGACAAGAACAGAGCTCTCACCCAGGCCCACCACTTTCTGACTGTGAACCTTCTCACAACATGCCTTTTATTTACCCAGACTCCCATTCTCCACTTCGTCCTCCGGAGGGAAGAACTCTACCAAAGGACTGTGAGATGGCGAAACTGACTCCCCCCGACTCCCCCCCCCCTCTCTCTCTCTCACACACACACATACACACACACACGTTTCGAGAAATGCCTCACTGAGTAAACAAACATCTTGATTTTCTGTTGACTTAGTGGCTACTCCTGAATCTAATGATATTTTAACTACCGTCTGTAGGGCCTGCTGCTCCATGGTCAGTGCTCCGTTGATCAGGCCACAGCCTGGCAGGATTTCTGTTCCTGCTGGCACTGACTCTGCTGCTGCCACTAGATATAGTTTTTAACTAAGTTTCTATAGTTCTGTTCACCGTAAAGACTGAGGAGTCAGATATTGGGGTGGAAACCTGGTAGCTCAGAGAGGCAGAGAAGCAACCAGCTGACCATTCTTTTCACATTTCAGAGAGAATGAACGTCTCTCCATTCATCCCAAACCAAAACACTGTAAATCTCTAAGGCCCTCCCTACTCCTTCCTGTGTGTCTCTCGATCCATCTTCCTGGATCTCCTGTACTCTCTATGGCTAATTCTTATCAATTAGTCACTGACTCCGTCCCATCGGCCAATATTGATTTTATTAACACATTCTCAGGGGTCACAGTGTTATCAAATATTCCACAACAGATCAGTATAACAAAGTCTGATAAAAGTTATGCTTCTTGTTGAAGAGATGAAAAAAAAAAACACTAGAGAAGATGACCAATGATTTCTACTCTGTCATTGCCTAGATCACACTCTTAAGTCTACATTCCTCCTTTGGCTCTAGACTTGGTGATATTTATCAAATGTTTCTCCTTATAATCTAATCAGCACCCATTTTCAGAGTGTCTGAGGTCTAGGGCCTCACATTTAGCATTAGGTAAGAGCATGCCCATCCTAATTTTTGGGTACTTGACCACAAGCCCTCTCTACCCACAGGCACCCAGGCCATCCCAAATAATGGGTCCTTTCTTAAAGTAAATAAAATGATCTTGATGCATCAGGACCCCATTTTTAGGTTAGTAATTTTCTAGGAGCAAGAGGTGGCCCTGGGCTTTAATAAGCAAAGTTTGCTCTTAACACATTGCTTCTCTGGGAATGGGGAGATGGTTCAGTGGGTAAGAACACTTGCTGCACACACATGAGGACCTGAGTTTGAATCCCCAGCTTAAAAATTGCACATGACTATAACCCCAGCCCTGTGGTTTGGGGGTGACAGAGACAGGCAGATCTCGGGCTTGGTGGCCAACTATCCTAGCCAAAATAGGGAGCTTCAGAATCAGTGAGAGAACTTGTCTCAAGAGAACACAGCAGAAAATGATAAATCAGGACAGCCAATAACCTTTTCTGACTCTATGTTTACGCATAGGCTTGCACCCTGGACACACATATACATGCATCCTAGACACACACACACATACATGCATGCTGAACACACATTCCCAACACACACATGTTACTATTTCTTTTTGAAAAGCATGTTATACACAGATTCCTTTGAATTCTTTGTTGGTCAGGAGAGCTAAGAATTGATCAGCCAATGAGTTTTATCTTTTAAAATTGCAAACATTGGGGCCAGGTTTTGTGCCAAGTACTGCACTAAACCTGACAAAAGAAAAGAGAAAAAGAAACAAAATTGAATTTTTAGAATGACATGATACAAATAATAACACCAATGTGTGTTTCATTGTGAGCTGAGACAAGCTCTTAAGAGAATTTAATTCTTCAAATACATTTTTTAAAAACTGGTTTTGGACTAGAAAATGAAGGGGGCTTTGCTGAGGAACTGATCGTTGAGTTGAGATATTCAGAGAGAGACTATAAGCTAACTTGGGCAAGGAGGTGTGGAGATATTTGCCTAGTGCACACCAAGGTCCCTGTGGCAAGAGGAATTCTAAGCAGATGGCCATCCCTGAACATAGACTGGAAAGCTTAGGCAAGGATACTCCTTGTGTAAGGATACCTCTGAAAGAAAAAAAACCTGGATATGTTTACTTGATCCAAGCATCTTCATAAGGTAGTTTTGTTTGTCATCTTGTCCCATCCAGGATGCACAGAGCCTCAACTCTGTGATTTCCAGCTTCTAGTACAACACTTGGTCACATCGTGGACAGTTGTCTCCCTTTTAGATTAACGGGTCAGGGCTACACAAGTCTGGGGGAGGACACAGAAGCCAGATACAGCAACTCCCTGTTTCTTAATATGTCTTTCATCCCACCATGGGAGCAAATGTTGTCTGAGGTTTCTGTCCTGCAGTCGTTAAGTCCCAAAGAAATCACACAGAGGTCTACATTAGTTAGAAACTGATTGGCCCATTAGCTCAGTTTCTTATTAATTCTTATAACTTATATTAGCCCATTATTCCTGTCTATGTTAGCCATGTACCTTTTTCGGCGAGGCAGTCACATCTTGCTTCTTCTGTGGCTGGGTCATGACTGCAGAAGAAACTTTCCTCTTCCTAGAATCCTCATTGCTCTGCCTCTACTTCCTGCATGGTCACCCTGCCTATACTTCCTGCCTGGCTACTGGCCAATCAGCGTTTATTTAAAATATAATTGACAGGATATAGACTATTGTCCCACACCAAACAAAGGCACAAATTAATTTTAGGCTGGCATTTTATATAAAATGAGATCACACCTCCCCCTTTTCTGGTTCTGGGATCAAGTTTTATGCATGCTAGGTAAATGCTTCAGCACTGAACTGTATTCCTGGTCCTGAAGAGCATCTCTCTGATGACAAGCCCAGCACATAGCCTGCTTGTGCTGAGGCAGCACCCACCCTCATGTTGAAAGCCACCCTGGAAGGTTTCCCCAAGCCAGTTGCCTTATTTGTGTAAACACTAAGCCCCAATTTCAGAGGCTACCCTCATGGTACCTAGTCTCTCTCCTCCAGAGGTGCACCTCTTGGGCCTCTTGTAGTTGGGACAGACAACAGGAGTTGGGCCGCATGCCTCTCTTGGACTGCTCGGTTTCCACAGAGCAGGGTGGTAGCCTAGCCATTGAGCTGTGCCTTCACTTTTATCTGTTTGAGATGGGGTCCCACTTCGGAGATCCTCCTGCATCAGACTTTTGAAATTCTGGGGTTATAGGTGTGCACTCCCCACCTGACTCAGGACTAAAGACTGAGGTGTCAGATGCATTAGACCTGAACCCAGAATTGCCTCCCAAATGTGCATAATCTTGATTGGTCATTTGAGATCTCTCCATCCCTCAATTCTGTCATCAATAAATAGAAATAATAAGATACCTGGCTCAGGAGGTCATTGTGAAGGCTGCATGAACGACCCTATGAATTACCTAGTGTAGGGTGAAGGTTCCATGCGTGGCAGTTATTATTCTGGAGATCATATTCTCAACCTACTTTTCTCTCTGCTGTGCTGTCTTGTGCTTTCCTCTCCTCAGACAACCAAAGGTTATAGAATTCACACTCCACCAGCTTGGTGACTTGATCCATTGACCCGTGGTGACTACCATGGACTTTCTGCTCTTGAAAATGTAAAGAAGCTTAGAAGAGACCCCCAAGTCTCAAAAATGAGTCACGTAAATGCCATAAGCATTGCCGAGCACTTACGAAGCAAACTGAGATGACAGGAAGAGTCCAGCTCCCTCCTTTATCATGGCCTGTAGTCTGGTGGGTGAGTGGGATAGAGTTCACTTGGAGAACTGGGATGAATGGAACTGGGGTGAATGCAGAAAAATAGATGAGTGCTGGGAAGGAGTGGTTAAGACACTAGTGATGGACCTTTGCCAGTGTGTTGTCCTTGTGGGTGTAAGGCTGGCCAGGCAAGTGCCATCCATGTTTAAGATACGGAGTCAGGGATGGAAAACCACAAGCAGGCGGAACCCTGCAAGCATGAGCTGAAGGGAGTCCACAGGCAGCAGTCAGGAGCGAAGACTGGGGAGTGATCAATAGAAATGGAAGACATGTCAGGTCTCAAGGAAGGTCTGAGGTTTCTTCTTAGTGGACCGCCCTTAGCAGGGGCTGGCCTCAAACTCACTCTGCAGCGAAAGTTGATCTTGAGTTTCTGATCTTCCCACCTTAACTCCCTGTGCCAACAATCCTAGTCCATGCAGGGCTAGGCTCAAACCCAGGACTTTGCAGCCCTGAGCTCACTATTCAATGTCTTTCAGCTAGGCCATGCATGGGATGCACACCTTTAAGCCAGCACTTGGGAGGCAGAGGTGGGAAGATCTCTGAGTTTGAGACAAGTCTTATATACAAAATGAGTTCAAGGATAGCCAGGGCTACATAGAAAATTCTTCTCTCAAAATAAGTAAATAAATGCCTTCCAGGCAGACCCACATTACATAGTCTCCTTTCTTATTAACTTAGATTCAACTGATTATGGGGTCTTCAGTTTTATCTATAAAATCCCTTCATGGCTACACTGAGGTGGAGTAAGTGGGTAAATGACTGGGCCTGTGCATATCACTTTCTTCCTTTTGTCTTCCAACTTTCTAAGAAGAATATCCCTTATAACTGAGACTAATCTGAAACAGGAGAAGGGGAATCCCAAGGTCAATTTAACATAGCATTCTCCAAAGCCATCAAAGTAAGTGTTAGACAGAAAGACACACACACACACACACACACACACACACACACAGAGAGAGAGCCTTTGAGGGAAGACAAGTCAAGGGTTTTTGAGCCTATATGAAACACCAAGTGTATTACAGATACATGCCATCTCTTGGAGTTCCTTCATCTTTATTTTAGTTTACTGATACAGGGTCTCACTGCATAGCCCAAGCTGGCCTGGCACTCAGTCTCTCAATGTCTCTCAATGCCTTGGCCTCCTGGAAGCCAAGATTACTAGTATATGCCACCATACCCAGAAACTTTTACTCTGTATGCATGAGTTTCTATGTTCAAGATCATCTGAGATTCTATAACTGATCAGATCTGAGGTTTACAATTTTATCAGCCTGTCTCCAAGTCATCTGATACAGTAAAATCTATATTCAGCCATGCCAATGAACCAAACACATACTATATGGCATGTCTCCTCCAGGATGCATAGACAGGAAGAGTCCCAGCAGCTGGACAGATGGAAACAATGCCTGAACAGAATCTTGGATTATGAATTTTTTAAAACACAATCCTGGGCTTATTAACGTGTATGTAGAAGATTCTGTGGTGTGGGGCTCTCAAGAACTCCCCAGTCATAAAGGGTGTTGCATCAAATGTCTTGTGAAGCAGCCTGTAGACTTACTGTGACATCCTACATCTCTGTCAGCCCCTCAGCCTGAACCTGGCACTTGGTAAATACTCCATGGATACACTGGCCTTTTAAGCTCCTAAAGGATGTCTATTCCCTGAAGCCTGCTTCAGAAATCAACAATGCCTTACCAGTGATTTTAGCTGACAAAATCAGGCCCTTTGTGATCATTGCTTCAAATTTGAATCTTAAAAAAAAAGCAAAGATCACATGATAACATGTGTCCCCTAAAAGGGGGTACAACTGTAATAGGCTCGGAGTTCAAAGCCAACATTCAATTATTTCCCCACTTTAGAACTGAAGACTTTCTATAGCATGTAGGCAGCCTTAGCTGCTTTGAAAATCCAGTAACCTCGACCAGTAAATGTAGCATGTCCTATATGTGTGTAACGACTCTGCAAGGATCTTCCTCAACTTTCTCGTTCCTGCCTGGTTTAGCCAGGGCTTGAGGAAAATAGTTGTCAGTATCAGAATAATCAGTGCAATGGGACAGAGGCACGTGTGGATAGCCACTTTGACCCCAAGATGCTGCCTGGAAATGGTTTTCATGGATACATGTACTTCCTTTAGAAAATGGGATTCTGTCCAATATGAAAATGATTTAAATAATTTCTCTCCATTATCTCTTCTAATAATTAAAATCCTTAGAGGTTGTCAATAGGATTCTATTCATCTGAAGGCAAATAAATTGAACCCCAAAGAGATAAAGTGACTTTCTCAAGTTCTCTCAGTTAAACAGAAGGAATGAAAGTGGTCTCCCAGCCGTTTGTTCCAAACATGGTTTTTATCAGTGTTTTCTTGAATTCTACCCTCAGAGCTCGGGGCATGTCTCAGCTCTCAGGAAAGACTCTAAGCAAAGGTTATTTTCTTGGTTTAATAGGACACAGTCATGGTAGAGGTCTTGGAAAATGAAATAAAATAACCAATAACCTCACCACTGATTTTGCCTCTCAGTTGTGAGGACGCCAGCTATTTCAGCTGTATTGGTTAAGGGGGAGAAGGTAGCAGGAGAAAAAAACTAAGAAATTCAAAGTCTTGATTTGTTAGGAGCCTTTCTTCTATTCAGCCTGGAATACTCCACCTCTCATCCCCCACCACACACACACACACACACACACACACACAGAGAGAGGGAAAAAGAGAATGATAAAAAGAGGCCCTCGTTCCCTTTCTGCTTTCCAGTGAGCACTGTTTAAGGCAACTAATTTACCTTGTCTGTCAGCCACAGCCCCCTTATTATAGACCCTGCAGACGGGGATTGTTCCCGCTTTGGTCACCAGCCTATCTACTGTACCCAACAGATCACCAGCACATTGTTCATCCTCAGGAATGTCATGGAATTAGTAGATGAGTGGGCTCCAGGTGCTCCCAGGTGATGCTCTCTCTGACTTTGGGACCTGTTCTCTCTGCTAGATGTGGCTGGCTTTCCTATCTAGTTCTTATGCTCTTCTTCATCATATTTCCTTAAACGACCAGACTGTAGTATGTATTTTATATCCAATTTTCCTAACCTGATATATAATCAGCATAAAATCTGTCTTAAATATTATTATACTCTAAAATCTTACCATTTCGTTGAATGAAAATGGGAGAATGGTACGGATATGAAAAGACCAACCACTCATAGATGCTCCCTCACAGAATCACCACAAACAGCTCCATGTCCCTCCTCCCTTGCAGCTCATCCCTTTCAGATATAGGCTCAAATGGCATTAGGTTCCTAGAGTAGAATTTTGTATACAGTGCGGACTTTTTTTTACATACTTGTACATTTCACTGCAAAAATAATTTAATAGCAGGTTTCTTAAAGTTCACTTTATCATATGATTCTGCATATTTATTTAGGTTGCTGTCAATCTTTCATAATGTTGCCATTGACGGGAGGCAGGGGAAGGACAGGTATAGAGAGCTTGGGTCTTCCGAACGTGGATTACGTAAGTGAGTGAAAGGCTCCCCACTCCCTTCGCCACCCAGTCCTGATCCCATCCGCCCCCTCATCCTACTGTAATTTATGGCTTGGGCTGCTTATTTGTTCAAAGCAACTCCCTGGAGGGGTGACCTCCCGATGTCTTCAATTATTACTTTCAATGATGCCTTAGGCAACTGCCTGGCACAGTAGTGCCCTCACCTTCCTGCCTTCTGCCTTGTGAGCAGGGAGCTCAGCTGCCAGGCTGGCTATGCCCCATCTCATCCTCAGCGCTGTCTCCAGAGTCCCCCCACCCCCAAGAGTCAGATTAACCCCTTTTGTTAGTAGAGGTAATTTGCCTGGGTTTAGCATTAATAAGGAATACCCCCAAGCAGTTGGGGTCGGAAAGAGCAGACCTGTCAGGCCCCAGGGTTAATTTAATGGCAATCTGTTGGCTGTCTGGGTTGTATATTAGGCACGCGCTCAGTGATATCTTTTGCTGTTTAGTTCTTTGGAACAACAGGGAAATAAGGATCAGATGGAGAAAATTGACTGTCAAAATACATCATTCCACTTTCCAGTAATACAGGGCTCCTCGCATTGCTTAGCGCCTTTCTCTCTCCTTCCCAGTATGAAGGGGGAAACTTGTGAGCTGAAGCCACACATCTCCCTTTGGAACAGGAGAGAGAAATGGCCTGGGTTTCCGGACATTGGTGTGAGTTTCCTCCTGCCTTCCTCAGAAGACAGCAAATTTTGCCAGCCAGACTCTCTCACACGTTTCAAGAATTCAGCAAAGTCCTCCCTTGGAAAATAGGACATGAAAGCCCTTGTCAGATTTTTCTCCCAACATCTAGTTCAAGCAAATCAGTTATAACATAGGACATAAAAGTTCTTGTTCTGGAAAATACCATCGTGGAAATGTAGTTGGTGAGTTTTCAGGGACAAAATTCGAAGGAGGTAGATCTCCATCTCTCTCTATCTCTCTCTCTCTCTATCTCTCTCTCTCTCTCTCTCTCTCTCTCTCTCTCTCTCTCTCTCTCTCTCTCACACACACACACACACACACACACACACACACACACACAGTAGCTAGTCATTGTTCCTCTAGAGCCAGACAAACCCACTCAGGGAAACTGGTTGGGTGGGGCCGTTCTTCCCAGGACGCTGTGTGGCTTCATGTAAAGAATCCTTGCACAAGCCTGAGTGCAAATCCCAGCTCTACCCCATATCCGACCCGAAGAAATTTATCTCAGAGGTCAGCTAAATGTCTCAGCAAATCTCTTGCCACCAAGACTGATGACCTGAGTTCAATCCCCAGGATCCACGCAGTGGAAGGGAAAAACCAACTGCACCAATGTCCTTTGCACACCTTGGCACATGTGTGCGCATACACACACTCAATATAAATAATGTAAGGCCACAGTCACACAGATGGTTCCGGGTAAGCTCATTGGGTCTCAAAAAAATAAACAAAAACCAAAAGCATATGATTATGGAAAAGGAACATAAAGAAAGGGTGAAGGGTGGGCATTGGTGGTACACCTCTATAATCCCAGCACTGGGGAGGCAGAGGCAGGCAGATCTCTGAGTTCAAGGCCAGCCTGGCCTACAGAGCAAGTTCCAGGACCACCAAAGCTACACAGAGAAACCCTGTCTCCAAAAACAAAGATGAAGATGAGAGGTTGATAGGAGCCAGAAGGAGACAAAGGAGGATGGGGTCAAAGTCACCAAAATGTAATAAATACATGGATAAAAATGATAAAGAACAGATTTTTTTTAAAAAAAAGGTTGTTCTTATTAGAGAGAAAAATTTATTTCCTCTATTTTGTCAGCTGTAAATTAGGATTATTAATGGCACTGACTTTGTCTGCCTGGAATGAAGGACAAATGAGACTATAAGACGCTTAGTACAGGCAAGCTCAGCACTCGGTAAACAACAGCTACAGTTGTGCTAAAAAGGAATAGAATCATGGCTTCTTCCCTTGACCAAACCTGAGTCAAACCCAAGTGCTGTAGGAGGGAGACTCAGATCCTGGAGACAAATCAAGTGGCTTCAGATGAAGGGTGGGTAGGAGGCAGGATGGATCTGGAAACAGTGGACAGAGGCAGATCAACTGGACTCTGCTCCAGGAAGATGTCCTCAATGGTGGCAGGACGCTCCTGAAGGCGCAGATGTGCTTAGGCACTTTGTTTTCTCATCTTCTGACTTCGGGGCTTTATTTTTAGGTCGATAAAAAATAGCTGTGGCTGTAGCACCTCCCTCTCCCACACAGTGAAGATCCCTCCCAGCGCAGCTTGTTTGCTGAGCTATACTTACAGAGGCTGGGAAAGCTGACACCAGATTTTCCCCTCCTTACTTTGGAAGAAGGAAAACATGCTTGCTGGCACTGTGGGGTAGGGAGCGACTGAACAGGATCCTCTCTGCTTATCCTATCTAACGACGCCAAGCCCAAGGCTCAACTTAGCAGCCAGAAAGCACGTCAGAGCTGCAGCCTGCAGCCCCTCCCGAACTGTTTGGGTGTCCCAGGTGTGTGTCCCAAAAGCAGAGGCTTAGTTGAGAGGTAGTGTTTTGTTAATCCAGGATTGTGTATGCCCTGCTGAACCAAGTAATCTTTGCATCTGCTTTTGGTAGATGAAAATGTGCCAAAAGGTGATGTTAGCACAGGCTTATACTAATTTTAGAAAGACTGCAACGGGATGCCTAAGATAAATCAAATAGCAAGAGGCACAACCCTGTACAAAGCCGTTGGAACAAATCCCATGTGGCAACAGATCTAGCGGGAACCTAGATGCTGTTAGCTAGTACGTGTCTACACTGGTTTGTACATGGCTACCTAATTGGTGCTACTAGGGCTCAAAATATAAGCTTATTGCATGTTTATGCCTGTCTCCATGCCAAAGAGAGAGCTGTGTTGCTTGCTTAGGCAGAAGCATCTCTAGGATGGCCTCTGTCAAGCGACTGTTAGTTCATGCAGCGTGTTTTTTTTCCAAAGCGTGGCACAACGATTCCTGGCCCACACATTTTCATTTTAATCACTGTGTGTTCGTTTTCATGTAGATGATTAAACCCGTCCCTTCATGAATATTGGCTGACTACTTAGCTGAGATGAAAAGTGAGGCAATCTAAAGAAAAACATGATAAGTTTAAAAAAAAACTGGTTATGGGGCAAACATGAGAAAGGCAGCCTATGAGTAGTAGTAGAGTCGGTGGAATGCAGGTCCCTTGCTCAGCTCTGCTGCACCACAGTATCCACATGACAAGGTACAGCTCGTCCCCAGACAGAACCTCAGCTCCAGCCAGGATATGACAGGGCATATGCAAGCCCATTCCTTCACTTCTGCTATATATCCTTGGAAAGAATTTGTTTTTATCTACACTGAATTGCTTTTATAAACATAAGCCTAAATGTTTCATTCTGATATATAAGGCTATAGCCTCAAATGTATGCATGCATATGCATATGTGTGTACGTTGTGCATATATATGTATATATACATTTGTGTGCGTGTGCATATATATGTATATGTGATACATGTATATGTGTGTGTGTGTGTATATATATATATATATGTATATATATATATATATATATATATATATATATTACAAAGGAATATACTGGAGAGTGGGGAGGTGGGAACCTTCAGGCTAAAACTGAGTATACCCCACATTATCCCAAACCCTCACTCCACATAGATGATTTCTTTCTGACACTTAAGCTCCCACCCAAAACCCCAGCCCTAGAAAATTATAGCTTATGGAGACTAAAAGGCCTGAGATAATCTGGGCAATTCTAAAATCTCCCAGGCTTTGCACCTGGATATGTATGTATGGATGTATGGATGTATGTATGTATGTATAGACATCTACCTCTATATCTATAGATAGATAGATAGATAGATAGATAGATAGATAGATAGATAGATAGATAGATAGATAGAGTGTGTGTATAGGTGAGTAGTGAACATGTTCCTCTGCCTGCCTGTGGAAGTCAGAATACACTTTGTGGAAGTTAATTGTCTCCTTCTACCCATGGGTCTCAGAGATCAAACTCAGCTCAAGCAGGCTTAGCAGCAAGCACCTTCACCTGCTGAGTGTCTCTCTCCTCAGTCCATTAACCACGTCTCTTGTGGAAACCTCTTGAATACTCACACAGCCTACACTCCCAGCCCTGAAAATGGGTGTAAAAGTGCTCTTCGTCATATTGTTGTAAGGATTAAATGAGACAAAGTCCAGGCTATGCATCCTGGGAGACTTTTTAATGACCCTTCCCTGAGTGGCACCTGCTATGGCTCTATGGATAGTTCACAGAAGATGATTTGCAGTCTGTTGCAGATATCATCTACCAGCCCAGAGATCCCAGGAAGAGTTCAAAATCAATAGTTTGGCTACAGCGGCACTGGCTGGATTTTTAGCTACTGCTCTAGGGTGGGAGACGCTCTCAAGTGATCTCATGGCCAAGTGTGAGTTCTTCCTCTACGCGTCACAGAAGATGAAATAGAATTGAGGAGTCAGGAAACTTGAGTTCATTGAGACAGGGTTTCACAGTATGGCCCAGGCTAGACTGGAATTCGCAGCAATCCTCTTGCTGCAGCTTCCTGAGTTCAGCAATTAGAGTCATGGGCCACCACACCCAGCTTAGACCTAAGTTCTAATGCTACCACTGACTACGGGATAGCTTCCATCCCTTAAAGTCCCTGAGCCTCAGCTGCCAGAAATGACTGCTGCCTGCTTTTCTGCTAATGGCCTCCCAGTGAGATGCCCCCGTAGGCGGTAAATACTCCCATAGCGCTCACAGCAAGGGCCGCTCATGCCCCAGGCTCTCCCCGCTTCTCCTTGTCCTTCCTTTACTCGTCTGTGCCAGATATCGTGGACATCAAGCCAGCCAACATGGAGGAGCTCACAGAGGTGATCACGGCAGCCGAGTTCCACCCCCATCACTGCAACACCTTTGTATACAGCAGCAGTAAGGGGACAATCCGGCTGTGCGACATGCGGGCATCCGCCTTGTGTGACAGGCACACCAAGTGTGAGTACCCAGCACAAGGGCCCTGGGGGAGAGGTGTCCTGGCCTCTGACATGTGGGAGGAGGGGGCCCTGGAAGGGTTCCATCTCATTTAACATTGGGACTAAAGAAATCACAAGTGTTAGGCTGACTGGGGAGTCAGCCCCACAGTTATTGTTCCTGAGAAGGGGAAGACCCATGTTCAAGTTGGAAGCATACAGATGCAGAGAGAACCCTGCCAGCAAGGGCTGAGCTGTGGGATCTGATCTGAATTCTCTGTGGAGGTCATTCAGTGCTATGGGGAGGAAGAACGGCCCTGGGGAAACAGTGAAGAGACTGTTAAAGGGGGGCGGTGACAAGGAAATGGGGTGTCGTGGTCAGCAGCAGAGAATTCCAGATTGGTCTCAACAGCAGAGTTTCCCAGATTTGCGGACTATGAGGGGTGGGTAGTGAAGAAACAAAGGAGATGAGGAAAAGTTCTCAAACTTCCTAGTGCTGCGACTCTTTAACATGGTTCCTTATGTTGTGCTGACCCCCCAACTACAAAATTACTTTCATTGCTACTTTAAAACTGTAATTTTGCTACTGTTATGAATCATAATATAAATAACTGATATGCAGAATATCTGATATGTGACCCCACCCCCCAAAGGAGTTGTGACCCAAAGGTTTAGAACCATGGTATGGTAGCAGCAGGAAAGGAAGAGGTAGGAGTAAATGCAGGGTTAGGGGAAAGGGGGAGGAAGACACACCCAAGGATTGACATGAACTGTATACGGGATGGGGGCTTCCAGAAGTCTTATTAGGCATGAAGCATTTGTGTTCTGTTTGGGACCTGCTGAGTGTGGGGTAACCTGAGCTACCTGGGAGGGACGGGTTCTCTCCGGTAAGTGAATATGGAACAAGGTGGGAGGGACCCTGACCCACAGATATTCCTGAAAGGGGGGGGGGGGGGAGCTGTGATGCCATCACAGCCAGTGTGGCAGCAACCAGCCTGGGATTTAAAGTCAGGCAGGCCCACATGAGTCCTGAATGCAGAAGAACAGACTGTGAACTGACTGGCCGGCTGAGCCCAGCACTCAAGCTGGAGAATGGACAAGGCTTTCGAAGGTTTTTAAATGAGAATGGTTTACAACAGTACTTGGGGAAGAGAGCTGAACTCTGGCACTTAGTACCCATGTGACCTCGGGTAATCTTCCTGAGCCCCACATCCCCCACAGGGCATGTGGGCAGAGATCCACACTGTTACCTGAATAAGATAGTGCTGGCATCTTCTGATCGTGACAAGAGAGCAATAAGACAGCATCCAGAATGGCTCCCATCCTCCTCTGAGCCCCGCCCCCAGGCCTGGCGCTGTAAGGTACTTAGAACCCCTACCCTTTTACCGGATACAGGAGGCCCCATTACTCACTATTCAGATTCACCAAGTACACACCATATGCTAGGCACTACATCCAACTCTGGAGACTCTAGGGTGAGCAAATGCAGTACCTCTCTGTCTCTCGGAGCTCGCTGTATTAGCCAAGGTCTAACAGAGCAGGGGGAATGGCAGGTGGCGTGCATAAAGAGATTTATTATTAGAAACTGGCTCACATATGAAGACTGAATCCTGAGATCTGCAGCCAGCAAGCTAAATTTCTGGGAGAGGGGACGGTCTTACCCACGTGCCACTGGGCTGATGAGCCAAGAGTCTCAATTCGACTGCAATGGGCAATCACCGTAACCCCAAACCAGTAAGGTGGAAAGAGGCTCTGCCACTCACAAGAGGACCAATTCTTTCTTTCTAGCAAGCCTTCACCTTATTGGATGAGGCTCCTCCACATTAATATTTATTCAGTCTATTGATTTAAATGTTAAACTTATCCCAAAACACCCTAGCAGAAACACCAGAATGTCAGACCAAGCAGCTGAGCACCTGTGACCAGTCAAGTTGATAGAGAAAATGAAGCACATGGAAAGGTAAAGACACCTGCCTCTGTTAGAGGATCATGAACACCTAGAGCATCGCCAGTTTCCCAAGTGGCATGAAGCATTGCACTGACAGCTAGCATCATGGGGACCTTACAAGGCAATGGTCGTTGAGCTGAAATATAAAGACCAAGGAGTAGGAGGAGAATAGGAAAGGACCATCCTGTACACAGAAGCAGGAAGTCTCTCAGGATACCTGCCCAGGAGCCCCCAGAGTCTGCTCCTTCCTCCAGCCACCCCTACAAGATCAAAGTCCTGAGCGCAGTCCCTAGGGAGACCCAGGAGCTAGTGGGTACATTCCAAGCCTTCATCAAAGCTGCCCATTACCCACCCCAGCCTGGCCCAGCTCTTCGTTGCAAGGCACCAGCCTGGTAATCTAATTAAGAAGAAATAGATTCATTTCCCTGACGGGGCCAAAAAGCTGACCTTCTTCGGGGCACACCTCCCTTTGTTCCAAAGCCACCGGCCCCAGAGCCTGCCAACGGGGGAGGCCCACGTTCTGACCTCCCGCCTGACATCTCATATCGATTTTCTCCATTCCCCTCCGATGCCAGCCTGCAGCGGGCTGAGGCTCAGCTGAGGTGTGTGAGCAGCGCGCGACAGTTCCATCAGAGTTCAAAATGAAAAGCAACACTGGCTTTCGGAGCCGAGCAAGGAGGAGGAGGGTATTTAATAACCGTCGGCGTTTAATCAAAACGTCGAGGAAAACCGTGTTATCAGAGCCGAATATATTAATTTCCATATGTCCCTCACTCTGCATGCTCAGCAGGGGTTGGAAGAGATGATTTGTCCTCTCCTCTCTATTTTCTGATTTTTTTTTTCCTATTGCTCCTGGCGGCAGTGAGGTGTTCGCGTTTGTAGTCTAAGGCGCCTGAAACAAAGGGTGCTGAAGACAGCAATGCTCTACTCTGCTGGGCTGGGCCCGGCTTCTCTCTTTCTACACACATGGACTGGGCAGTGGGGGAAGAGACTAGCCAGGTGATATAGAAGCCAGCCTAAAGACCAAAAGAGTTCAAATCCAAGCTCCCATTCTGCCCTACAGGGATCATCTTCCACCCCCATCTCCACCCTCTAGGCTCCAGGGAATCTGACTACAGTGGCCCGCTTCCTGTACCACCAACATTTTTAGCCCCTTCCTGCCTTGAAGTTTTTGCATAAGTTCTTCCCCTGTCTGGAACACCCTTCCACCATGACCCTCAATTATCTTACAACTGCCATGGAGCCAGATTGAGAGCTTGTGGGAAAGAGACAGATTGGCGGCACATAGACCTGGGAGAGAAGGCTTAGGCACTTAACAAGGATGCTTTAACAAAGTTCCCCTGACTGATGGACAACAAAATGTTGCTGTCTCTCAATCCTTTGCTCAATTTTTTAAATTTGATTTAGTGTGCGGCATGTGTGTGAACGAGGGCATGCAGGTACCACATCTTTATTTATTCTGTTCATGTAAGCTCAGCTGAAAGTCAGTGGACTTTCAGGAGTCAGTTCTCTCCTTCCTGCTACCTGGGTGGCAGGCTCTCCTGTGGCTTCTGCCACACCGTGCACTCGAGTCTAGCTGTCCTGCAAGCCATTGCTTTCCCTCCAGGCAGTAAGGACAGGAAAAGATAGTGGACATCAGCTTACCCAGACTTCACACACAGTAAGCGCAGGGAGTGCGGCCCTTTTTTAAAAGGAGCACAGAGAGGGAGGACCACAGCATCAGGACCACAAGAACTGTATATTGAAAGGCTTCCTGGTCCTGGCTTTTGGGAGCACGCAGGCTGGGAACTTTCCATGGTCCTGAAGCAGTTTTCCTCTAAGGAGGATTTTAATTTGTTTTCAGAGGTTCTGAGCTAAGAAGCCTTTTTCCTCAAAAGTCATCCTTAAGTAGCAATAAGTAGAATTTGAGCTTAGCCCTTCATAAGTCAAACTGTACTAACAGCATAAAAGAAGAAAAGCAGAAATGGTGCTAGAAAATCATTAAGAATTTTGTTTTAAAACAAGTCTTTGTTATACACATAATTTTACCATTTATCTAAAATGAATATAAATTTGCATACTAATTAAAAAGAAAAAAAGAGTCAGGGAAACCCACAACTGGGACTGGGATACATTGAAACCGTGGAGAGAATTGGCTTTCTGGCATCCTGTGGACACACTTGAAGACAAGAACAGCAGAGTTGCCTGAGCAGCGTGAGTGTGACTGCACAGAGACCATGAGAGACTAGGGAGGGATGCTGGGCGGCATGGAACGTGGGCCTGTTTCTAGATTGACGCTTGGTTGGAGCTGTACTTGTATAATTTAGAGAGAGTCCATGAAGTAAAGGGGGAGCACCCAGGGTGCCCTAACTCCACTGTGGGGTCTGCAGGAATAAACCACACTCCCTATACCCCAAAGTGTCCATTAGAGACACAGGAGGTCCAGACTGGTGTTCCCTCCACACATGGCCCAGGACAGTTTGGCTCTTTTTCCTTCCAGAGTAAACTCAGAGACTAGATGAGGAGTACAATGAAGACAAGGTGACCACTATCAGCCTATAACACAATGGCAAAATTGAGCCGATTGCCTCTCCCTACCTCAGTTTCCTCACCTGCAAAATAAGGACTAGTGGCCGGGCGTTGGTGGTGCACACCTTTAATCCCAGCACTCGGGGGGAGGCAGAGGCAGGCGGATCTCTGTGAGTTCAAGGACAGCCTGGTCTTCAGAGCTAGTTCCAGGACAGGAACCAAAAGCTAGGGAGAAACCCTGTCTCGAAAAATCCAAAAATAATAATAATAATAATAATGATGATGACTAGTGGTTGGTTGTACTTGCCTTGTAGATGCTTGGAGGGTTAAATACAGTAACACCCATGACCTCAGAACAGTGTCTGACACATAGCATGGTGCGTGATGAAGATGTTCTCTCTCTCTCTCTCTCTCTCTCTCTCTCTCTCTCTCTCTCTCTCTCTCTTTCTCTCTCCTTTTCTCTCTCTCTCTTCCCTCCCCCTCTCTTCCCTACCATGTGTGTCTTGTTTTAAGAGGGAAACCAGGAGGATAGGTAGTAATAATGAAGAAGTAATAATGTCATCAACCATAACCACAGCTGATTTCTGTGTCATTTCACAATGTCCAGGAAGCAAGCCAAATACACAAGTGTGAGCCCATTCCATCCTCGTGCCCACCCTGTGAGGTACCCAGCATCACTACTCAATCAAAAGAGAAAGTGAAATAATTATAGAGGGTAGAAAACAAATGTTAGCTGTGGGTTAATTCAGGTCTGTGCAGTTCACTGGCTCCTTATTGTTCTGGCCTTGTCGATTTCCCCATTGCTCTTGATAAGAGCCGTGCTGTGTGCTCACACTGTGTAGGGGATGTGAGAGCCCCATGACTGGGTTTTCTTTCCACCCTGACCACCTGGGAAAAGCATCAGCTTCCTGCTACAGGGGATCCATGGAACAAGAGCTGAACTGGCCATTCTGGGCTGTGTGCTTTGAATTCAGTCCATGTGTCTCCTCTAATTCACCAGAGCACCAGGAACCAATGAGTCAACTACGACATGTCAAACATCTTCTGGCTTTTGCCATCCAGAAGGTGACATCCCATGGGACAAAGGAACAAGTACATTCAAAATATGCACATGCAATGAATTTTCAGACAGTGGTGCAAGCAATAGGAAATAATGCAGGGTCAGAGAGTAGCTGGGTTAGAGCTACCTCCATGGGGTAGTGTGAGCCTCTGAACTACAGCAGAAGTATTAGAAGGATCCAGAGATAGGCCTAGCTCAGGAGCATCTGTGTTTGAAGAGCAGACCAAGGGCCAGAGGATGGGGTTGAATCTGCAGAAAGGAGTGCAGAAGGAAAGGCCAAAAAGTGGGCGTTTCACTGTTAAGTAAAGGAGGAGTGTCCTGCCTGGCATGTTGTAGTGTGCTTTGTTGGGTGAACTCAATCATGTGATGCCACATCACCCACAAATATGGGGTTGGTCCTTCAACTGAACCTCTGCTCCCCTGTGGTTCTAGCAGGCTTGCCTCCATTCTGCCCCTGCCTCCGTCCATCCCACCCCATTCGTGCAGTCTGGGAAAAATCCATGGATTTCATTCCAAGTGAGATAAGGAGCCATTAGCAGGAAATGAACACAGTCTAGTGCTGCATAAAGTCATTTGGGTCAATGGCAGTGTCTCCTAAGATTATATCACCTACTGACATCTTACCCAACGTCTTTTATGTTGAAACAACAAAAGCACATAATAGTTCGTTTTTAGCATGAAGAAAGACTTGGGTGGGGTGTGGAGCTGGCTCCCTGGGAAAGTGTTTGTGTGACCAGGCATGAGAACTGGACCTCAGATCCCCAATACCATGTACATGTTTGGTGAGCATGGCACCCTGCCTGTAACCTCAAACCTCGGAAGGCAGAGACAGAGAAACTGGAGCATGCTAGACAGCTAGACTGGTTGACTCCGTGAACTCCAGGTTCACTGAGAGATCCTGCCCCAATATATAAGTGGAGAGTGTTTGAGGAAGACACCCATCATTAACCTCTGGCTTCACAAGCATGCAGAGATAAGCACATGCCCCCGTTCACATGAATTCCACACACACATGCTCAGAACACAGCTACGTTGGAGTGTGTTTATGCCCTTAAAAGACTTTTTGAAAATGAGGCAGTCAGCCTAAGAGCAAGGAAACTGATCAGGAGACTCCTTCCATTGTCTCAGAAGAAATGATAGCCACCACCTAGGAGTGAACATAGGTGTGGTCCTCTCGGAATGTCAGGCTATGAGGACTTGACAAGAGATTTGAAATGGGGAAGCAGCTGGAAGGGGGAAATGTGAAGTCATGTGTTGCTTTTGGCTGATGGTACAGTGGAAAGATACCAAAGTGAGGAGGCCAGAGAGGGAAGTGGCTTGCTGTAGAAAGACTAAGACTACCTCTTTAACTGTCTACAGATATAGGTGCCTAGGAGCCATCCAATTAGAGAAGTCTGTTGGTCTTAGTTACATTGATCTAGAAGCTCAGGAAGACCTTACACTACAAGGATGAAGTTGAGGGGTCATAAGCATCTTATGGTGTTTCAAGAGGTGGGACAGAACGGTTCTACTAAAGGAACACAGTATGGGTAGAGAAGAGTGGAGGCCCAGGACCAAGGCCAGTGGATGTCAATCAGCACTGAACAACGGGGTGTGGAGAAGGTAGGAGATGAGTTTCTGGGGGTAGGAGGAAGCCAAGGTGCATAAGCAAAGCTCAGAAAGGTGCTAGGACCAATGTTGCCGAATGCTTCTGTGAAGCCAACGAAGATAGACTGGGTAAAATGAACGTGAGACTTAGTCCTATGGCAGCATTTCACTGTTAAGTTAAGGAGGAATGTCCTGCCTGGCATGTTGTAGTGTGCTTCTGTTGAGCGAACTCAATCATGTGACGCCACATCACCCACAAATATGGGGTCAGTCCTTCAACTGAACCTCTGCTCCCCAGTGGTTCTGGCAGGCTTGCTTCCATTCTGCCTGCCTCCGGCCATCCCACCCCGTTGGGAGAGATTGACTTGTACTCAGAACCAAGTAGTCATGGAGGGTCCCAAAGAAGGAGCCCAAGCACCTAGAAGCCTCAGTCCCCTTAAATGGCTCCACTAGCAGGCCTAAGATCTGTGGTCCTTTTCCACCCAGTGGGCCCTTCTACAAGGGCAAGACTATAGCCCAAATCAAGGCCATAGGAATTCCTTCAATGCCATGAAGGCAGACTTTCTACTCAGCCTTTAATCCTGGAGTGCATGTAAATATGTCTGGAATAGACCATGATTAGGGACCACCAGGCCTTTTTATGTTGAGGAAATAAAGGTGATAGTACTGCAGGTCTTAAATACTGAAAGGTTTTAGTGAATAGCCTCATTAAGAAAACAGCCTAGCTTGATGCTTAACCCAAAACAGCAGTTTCATTTCCCTCCAAAGGTGGAAGGCATGCGGAAGGATGAGCAATTTGTTTCAGAGTCTTCTATGTCTTATTTAATTTTCATAAAGATTAGTGCCCTGGCTAACAGATAAGAGATGAAAAAACTTGCCCAATTCCAGGGCCAGAGCCAGATTCGAACCCATGTCTGTCTACTTCCCAGAGAAGTCACTACTATTCTGCATATTTAGCATGGGAAAATGCACGATTGTTTTTCAGTATCCAGAAAGATAATTTCATGGGTCTGCAATTTATACTACACACATCAGTCCAGTGTCCTAGCCTATATATTTCGGGCTGCAGGGTTAAGTCAGCTTCTGCACAGGATGTGAAATCCAGTCTCATCCCTCATCTACAAACTTAATTGCCAAGCCCAGGTTCTGTAAGCCACTAGATCCCCTAATAAACCTGTGTCTCCTTCCCCAGGCTCCTAATGGAATGTGTCCAAAGGCATCAACTATAACCGCAGCTGCGATTCATCCTAAAGCCTCCAAAGGGGGTTCAGTATCGATCTGGGGCATAATTAACACTGTTTACTGTGGGCGAGCTTGGTTAGGTTAGAGAAACAAAGCCCTTTATTAGAATGGCTTTTTTCCTGATGACAGGATTGCAAACACACAGAGACACACACCACACCTGGAGGAAAGCCAAACAGCCTTGATACATGAGACAGAGTACACACACACACACACACACACACACACACACACACACACACGCCTACCCCATTCAAGCTTAACAGCAATTAACCACAGAGCAGACAAGCCCCACATCCAGGTAAAAATAGAATCCCATCCCCCTTCTTCCATCTTCATTTCCATTTTTGATTAATTTACCAGTTCTGTCAATTAGTCATCCTGAAGACTGCAGTGGAGTGGATTTTCCTAAGGACTAGAAAGCTTATTAATTTTGGAAGCGAGTGTCATTCATTAACAGTTGACATCGTCCCAGGTCCTACCCTCTTCTCTGCTCAAGGTCTTGGATAAGAAAGCACTAGAGGTTGAAATCATCACCTGCACATGGCTACAGCCTTTTTCACCTACTCCACACCAAGACATGTACGATGGGGAGGGCCACCTGTGGGGTCATAAGTGGCTTTGGCCCTCAGAATACCTCTGGGCCAGTTTACCTGTCATTGTTGTCTGCGATGGGCCATTACCAACAAACTAGTCATAGGCACAAGCGAGCACTCGTAGTGGAGTTCAAGGAAACCAGAGTTAAAGGGACTACCTGGCAGTTATGGTCTCTCGGGAGGGTCCCTGGCCTGATGCTGGCAGGGTCCTAAGGTAGCCCGTCCATTCCTTCCTTTCAAAGGCCAGTCAGGAAACCCAGTGCTTCTCCGAGCCGCTGTAACAAGGCCCCAATGGCTTTAACCCTCTCATGGCTATCATCTTGACATTCTGGAGTCTAGACATAGAACATGGCTGTTGCTGGCTAAAATTTGGCTGTCTTCCCATTGGGCATTCTGAAAAGAATTGACTTCCTTGAGTTTTTCAGCTTTCAGACACTGCCTCCCTTCCCAGGCTTTGAGAATCCAGAAACAGGAAAATGAGAACTGCCTCCTTTTCTGCCCCGTCCTTTTCTTTTAAGGACACTTGTTTTTTTATGAGAGCCACCCAGATGAAGTGGAACGACCTCATTTTAAGATCAGCTAATTAGCAACCGTAACCCTCTCTGGTCTTACTTGCTGTCATAGAAGGACTGCAGGGGTTAGGGGATAGATACCCTAGCAGCCGACTTTCTTCCCACCATATCCCTCAAGTTCTAGCTAAAGCATATTTGACCAAAAAGACCTTCTGGACTCCCGAGCCAGTTGAAATGCCCTCTCTGAACACTAAACGCCATGTATTCGCTGATCTGCTTTGCTTCTCACTAAGTCAGACCTCCCCTATGACTAGACTCTGTTTACAACTCCCTCGGCACATAGCACAGGGCTGAACAAATCCCCTAAAGAGGCAAACAGCTGCAATCATGCAATATGATGGTTTGCATCTGGCGCTTCCCTTTGAAGAGCGGGGAAGGCCCACATAAAGAAGAAGCTGACTGGTTGGTTCGTTTCTAACTTTAAGACTGCATTTCTAGCAGCTGGGGTTTAGGTTACTGATAGCATATGCTTTTAGCAAGTGGGAGGCCCTGTTTGCAATCTCCTGCAGAGGGGGAGAGGGGAGAAGAATAGAAGGGGCAGAAAGAGACCTAGGAAAAGGGCCCCTTTATCATGTCTAACTTTTATTACGGTTAAAATAGATTCCTAAACACTGAACATAGGAAAAATGATGGTAAACAGGTCATAATTTCAAAAGCTGCAATGTGCTTTCTCAAGCTGGAAAAATGCAAGGTAACTTTTGAGTATGGGGAGGCATCTGTAAAGCTGTGATCATCTATGACTCGTGTACCTGGTGACCATTTACTATTGCCAGGCACTAAAGATAGAGCCTGCGGCCCATGCAACATCTACTTACAGAGAAAAAAATCAAACACCAGTCACACGGACAGACAGATTTGGTGAAGAGAGTCCCTGGAGCAGAAGCTGCAGCAAGGCAGAGGCACTGGGAGGGACATGCTTGGCAAGTGGGCAGGGATGGGAAGGACTGGCCATTGTGTTGAGAAGGACAGCTGGCTGGGAGCTGGTGACTTAGAGCACGTGAGGAAGGAGCTATATTCAAACTCCCCTTTGCACAACTAGTATACCCTTCACGGTTATCTGTGCAGATAACAGGAAATTGGGCAACATGATGGTCCTGTAGGCCCTGATAAAGACTCACTTTGTTATTATAATAGGGGAAGGGACATCTAGGAAGGTTTCAGGGACCATTTAAGAATGAAGCATCAGAAAAAAATAGTGATTACAAAAAGAGCAAGAAAGTTCTTGAGATGTCAAACTGGACAGTTTGGAGCAGCCTAAAGTATGAACTCGTAGGTCTGTATGTAAGCAGAAAGAGAGCCAAGGCTAAAGAGACTAAGGAGATGGCTCAGGCAGGAAAGGCTTTGCAAGTGTGAAAGCATGGAGACCTGAGTTCAGTCTCCAGAACCCATGCAAAAGAGCAGACATGATTGTGTATACTTGTAATCCTGGTGGGTCACCAGCCAGCAAGACTGCCCTATGTGGCAAGTTACAGCCAATGAGGGATTCTGACTCAAAAATATGAGATGGATGGTTCCTGAGAAACGTGGCTCAAGGTTGATCCCTGGCTCATACGCGAGAAAGTGCACACACACACACACACACACACACACACACGAACAAACAAAAAATGTTCCCCAGTGTTCTAGTCTGAGCACTGGTCTAAATGAAGGGGCTCCCTGGTAGGTTTGCAAAGATTAGAGAGGAGAGAAACTGGAGGGGGTTCATAAATTCTGTCAGCGCTAAAATTCGCAAAAAAAAAAACTCATAAAATGTTTGCATTGACACATTTTTCTAGGAAACATTGGAAGCCCTACCTCAGCTTTTATCTTAACCAATCTTTTTTTTCACTCCTCAAAGCATATGTTTTATTAAAATACAATTGACAGGGTACAGACCATTGTCCCACGGCACCCCCCCTTTTTTTAAAGAACAAGAACTCTGAATCTACTAGCCTTTGTTTAGCTTTTCTCCTGACCATTATCCATAACAACTTGTAACCAACATTCTAAACAAAGGAAAATATCCATAGTCCATCTTTTGAAAACTCCTAAAGTTCATAGCCTTTGTTTAGCCCAGACAGTCCTGCCTTGATCTCCCAAGCGCTAGGGTTACAGGCATGGATGTGCCTGGCTGGATGTCTTTGTCTTGTCTTAGTTTGATTTGGGTTAGTGTGTGTGTGTCGTGTGTGTGTGTGTGTGTGTGTGTGTGTGTGTGTGTGTGTGTGTGTTTGCTCTGGTAGCTGAGGAATTCAAATCCAGGGAAGGCTACTCAGAGCATTAACAGTGATCCGGTTTATTTCTTACTTTAAATGATGTATGTCTTCACCCTTAGTACTTGTGTGTACTGAAAGGTGAAGAAGAGAAGCAGGGATCTCTTATGTGTGTAATTGACCTGTGTTAAATATATCGGCTAATTCGAGCCCCCGTGTGGTTCACATAATTCTATTTTGACAGCTTAGCAGGTGGCATCAGTGACTGAATCGTGAGTGCCGCCATCCACTCAAACAGCTTTCCGGCTATCTTGCAAGTCCTTTCTCTGTTGAATTGCTTGCTTCCCATCATCCCCAAGCACAGACCAGAGGCAGCAGCGGGCAGCCAGTGCTCACCCCATAAAGCTCATAATGATACTCTCTTTTCTATCTTTAACCTCAGTATAAGCGTTTCAATAGGAATTAACTTCTGTGTGGGCATTCTTAACCCTAGGGTCAGCCAGTATATCCTGAAATTGTAATGGCTTTTGAAAATCCCTGCATTGAGACAAAGTTGTCAATTGAAAAGTTACATGTGAGAGGGGAGAAATGGGATCATTAAGCTTAGGGGAGAAAAACATGGGAATCAAAGCAAATATTAACACGATATTGGGCTGTACGTGGCAGGATAGAAGGCTTATGCTAATGCAGAACAGGAAATTATGAAGTGTTTTGAACATAAGGTTCATTTTAAGCTGAACGTGAAATTTGGATTCCCAATGTCAAGGACAGCAGATGCTAACTGCAAACTGTACAAGCTGAATGACTGCACATGTGACCTGTATAATGGAGTGCTTGCCTCACCCAGAAACCCATCCCCAGCATCACACACACACACACACACACACACACACACACACACACACACACAAGGGTTACTCTGAATATAGTGTGAAATAACTGGACTAAAAAGTGATGTTGCATGCCTTTATCCCCAAATGATCCCATGTGTTCCCAAACACTGTCAGTCTCTGTTAAGAACCTCCCATGTTCCTGTCACTGTCGGACCACAGAATTATGAACTGGTGTTAGTCAAATGCATACTTGTTGTCCTCAGGAAGTCCTTCATGGTAGAGGACCCTAGACAGAACCTAGCATAACACGGACACTAATGCTGGTTGGGTGTATGAATGAATGATGTGAGATCAAATGTGAGATAAAATGGCATGTGTTTCATAACATAATAATGATGATTTTTTTATTCAAGAATTTCATACATGTTTTGTTGTATCTTTCCCATCCCCCTTCTCCACCGAGACCCCCACCCTGACCTCATGACCACTCAATTTTACATTATTTCTCTTGATTTACAAAAAAAGAAAGAAGGAAAGAAGGGAGGAAAGAGGAATGCAGGGAGGGAAGGAGGTAAAGAAAGAGGGAGAGAGGGAGGGAGGGAGGGAGGAAGGAAGGAAGGAAGGAAGGAAGGAAGGAAAAATAAAGAAGGTTTTTTAAAAAGCCATTAAAAACTATGCAGTCCAATTTGTGTTGGCCAGCTGCTCATGATCATGCAGCCTGCCCTGGAGTGTGGTTGATACCCAGTGTTACTCCATTGGAGAAAACTGGTTTTCCTTTCTCCAGGCACGTATCCCTTGTAAATAGCTTCTCAACTATGGTTGGGTTGTCACACTGCTTTCCCCCTTCTGTAATGGGACTTTGTCTGGCTTGAGCTTCTGCAGGTCTTGTGTATATGATCACAGTCTCTATGGGTTCATAAGTGCATCTGCTTTGTAGATTCTGCAAAATACCGGTCCCTCTAGCCTGAGAGTCTCTCCTCCCCCTCTTCTGCATAGAGATTCCTAAGTCCTAAGGGGAGGGCTTGGAGGCTGAGCACTCAGAGGTCTCCTTTTCTGCAGAGTCCATTTGTGGGGCATCTACTAAGAAAAGCTTCTCTGCTGAGGGTCAGTGATCCATTGATCTATGGCTGTAAAAAATATGTTATTAGAATAGTGCTGATTATTTTACGGTTTTTTTTTTGGTTTTTTGTACGTTTTTGTGGGTTTTTTTGGGGGGGGGTGGTTTTTTTGAGACAGGGTTTCTCTGTGGCTTTGGAGCCTGTCCTGGAACTAGCTCTTGTAAACCAGGCTGGACTCAAACTCACAGAGATCCGCCTGCCTCTGCCTCCCAAGTGCTGGTATTAAAGGCGTGCACTACCACCACCCGGCCCAGTAGTGCTGATTCTTAAGCAAAGGATGTGATGGGGGCACTATATACAAGATTTCTCAGTTCCTAGGAAAATCAAACAAGCCCAAACTCAGAAATATCTCAATTTTAATCTTTTTTTCCTATAAGCTTTCTTGAAATTTGTAATAACCTATGTAATAGACCTTAATGATTTCACATTTTAATTTATTCTGCCTGTGTGTGTGCATCCATGCATGTGTGCGTACACATGCATTAGTGTCACATAATAGGAGGTCAGCGTCAACTTTTGGAAGTGGGTTTTCCCCTCCCACATTTTATGTTCCAGGAACTCAAGTTCTGTGGCAAACATCTGTACCCCCAAGTTATCTCATAGCTCTATAATAGAGTCTTATACAAAATTATTATTTGACATATATAGATAGATGGATAGGGAGGGAGGGAGAAAGAGAGAGAAAGAGTTAACTTAAAGGGTGGTACTGTTTCTGGCTGGGGTCCTCCTGCTCTAATAGGAAGTTGTACTGAAGGCAGAAGCTCTTCATTGCTGGTCTTGAAGGTTTCCCATCCCTGTGAGTTTGACATCAGTGACAGGCAGGCAAACGCAGCAGCAGGGGACACACTTTGGTGTTACAATTCTCATGCAGGCCACATATCCCAAGACCTTTAGTCCTATGGTAACACATGTCAGCACTCTTGTGGGTGCCTTGGAAGTCAAGATTCCTTCACCCTGACAGCAGCCAATGTTGCTGTTCTTGGACCTTGACCCTTAATAACCCCGCTGCTGCTTCTAACCCTGTAACTGTTATCATTGCAGCCCCTGCGGCTGCTGTCAACACTGCCGCTGTCAGCCATTGCTGTACTGCAGCTCTCCTGGCCTTTGTCAAGACCCCTCAGTGGAGTCAAGGCCATATGGTCTGTTCTATAGCTCTGGTGCTCTCCATGGCTCTCCTACCCTGTATATAGCCATATATATAGTCATGTAGCCACTCACGTAGTAAGATTCTGTTGGCTGGCCTATTGGCCACCAGCTGTTAGTGGCCCAGCTACGACTTCTTTCTTTGTAATTCCAGTACAGCCTGTTCTACAGGAAGTAGAAGGAAGGGAGAAAGAAAGGAGAACACTTGCAGAGAATGAGACAATCTCTCAGTGGTAGATCACTTTCCTGGCATGCACCAAGACCTATGTTTACTCCCCAGTACAGAAAAAAAAAAGAGTCAGAGAGAAAAAGAAAAGAGAGAAAAGAAGGGGAGAAGGGAGGAGATGACCACTTAAAAAAAAAAAACATTACGACGATAAGCAGTCCTGGATGTTATCCCCCATCCGTTTCGCTCATTAAATAGTCTAAAAATTCCTTGTCCTTGTATACCAAGCACAGCAGTCCACCGGCTAGGTGAACAGGGGAAGAGTTTTCCCTCTGACCCCCATAGAAATAGTTGCAAGATCCACTACAGTTTGCCAAGGCTTATGGAAGCAGCAAGTTTACCACAAACCATATGAAACAGTCCAAGGCAGGGATGCTCCTTCAGGAGCTGGAGCAAGCAGCTCTTGTTGTTGAATATTATTATTGTTTGAATGCCTCAAGGCATTCGAAAATAAATGATACTGGCATAAAAAGCATTCATCTAAGCCGGGCGGTGGTGGCGCATGCCTTTAATCCCAGCACTCGGGAGGCAGAGGCAGGCCGATCTCTGTGAGTTCGAGGCCAGCCTGGTCTACAAGAGCTAGTTCCAGGACAGGAACCAAAAGCTAGGGAGAAACCCTGTCTCGAAAAAAACAACAACAACAACAACAACAACAAAAAAGCATTCATCTATGTGATTGGTTGGCAGTCTTTTGCTCAAAGCAACCAGGACACCGGAGGAGGGTCTAGCAGCTAGCTACCCTTTGGGGAGTCAAACTGTCCTGTTCCTCAACATTTTTACTTCTTTATAGAAAAATCAACATCAAAATGAATGCTTGTTTGTTAAATGCTTACCATTATTAATATTGATCTTTAATGATGTTTTCAGGGTGTTCCATACCTGCCTAGTACCCCAGAGAGATGATGGGTCAATATATATATATATTATATATATATATAAATATATATTTATATATATATTCTTCATTGACTTTTGTGTCCTGATCTTGACACCATTGTTCACAGAAGAAAGTAATGGTTTCTAGGCCAGAAAGGATATCAAGGGACAAAGGGAGGGGGAAGGGCTAGAATAGAGAGAAAACCCAACTGGGCAATGCCTGGTGCTAAGAAGGCTTTTGTTTTTTAGAGAATTTTAAATTTTAAATCCACTGAACAACTATTTGCTAGCAGGTGGCTTTCTTGTATTCTGTTGAGGTTTATAACAGTAAATCTCAAAGGCCAGCTATCGATGTTTGTCAGAGTCCTGTGGCTTGGAAGGCTGGCTTTAATGAGAATGAAGAAAATATATATGTACATCATAGTGGTCATTAGTGTTGGTTCTGGACTAAAACCAACCCAAGTATGTAACCTGGGCTTCTTCTACTGAACTTCTCCAAGCCTGAGTATCTGTCTACCTGTTTAAAATGGGGTCAGCATTAGGGCCTGCATTACATGACCGTCATGAGGATTCAAAGAGGCAATGTCTGGCACCTAACAAACAATCACCATTTATTAGCATTTGGTGGTCGTTCACAAAAGTCCATGAAGTCAGAGATAAAGGTGGGAAAACTGGGGCTCACAAAAGCAAGCTCAGAAAAACAAGAAGCTGAAAGCTGAATTCAACCCAGTGTCTGAAACCCATGAGTGAACACTGATGATAATGACAGTGATATGATAAATAACCCATCTCTGCCTCACTGGGCCTGAGATGTAGCCGCATAAGACAGGTACCTAAGAAAGCTAGAGAGAGCGTAAGCGTTTGTACAAGAGCCTGGCTTTTGAAAAATCAACACATTATGGGTTTTATTGTTTGCTTGGTTAGTTCCAATTTTTGAAACAAGGTCTCTTGGAGCCCAGGTTAGTCTCAAACTTGTTGTGTAACCAACGCTGGCCTTAATTCCTGATCCTCCTGCCTCTGCTTCTCAAGTACCGGAATTACAAGCATGTAGCATCAGGCCCAGCTCAACACAACATGGATCCGTTTCCATGGGTCTTGCGGAGGACTTGCCTCGAGCACTGAAGAGAACATATGAACAGCAGTGCCGACTGAAGGATAAAGCCTTTAATTCCAGCGACAGCTATAGATTGTGTCTTCCCTGTGCTAAAGCACACTGATGGAAAGGAATGTAGGATGATCTTCATTGTCAATACAACGGGACCTAGAAACACACCTCTGAATTCGTCTGGGAAAGTGTTTTTGAACATTCTTATCTGAAGGCGTAAGTCACAAACAATGCCACACCAGTTTGGAATTATGATTAATAGGGTGGTATTTATTTAAAGGGGAAAAAACTTACAGATCACCGTCAGCCCTCTGCGCAACCAGGAAGGAAGTCTAGTCGCAGGAGGAGCAGGAAGTGAAGAGAGAGAGGAGAGGGAAGTGGCCGCTTTTTTAAAGGGAGAGAGACCACGCCCCAATGGGCTGGTATCTCAGCGGCTATTGGCTGGAGGAGTGGGAGGACCTCCCGCAACACTTATCTATCTGAGGAGTGGTTAAAATAAATCCTCCCTCACCACAGTGGTTAAGCGTTTGGTCACAGCAACAGCAAAAGTGACAAATGGGAAAGGAAGGAAGAACCTATGATGACAGTGTGTCTGGAGCTGTGGGAGAAGGGTAGTGGGTGCTTACTGAATTTGGTGACTGTTCTCCATATTTACCCCTGGTGCATTATGATAATCCACAAAGAGATGGCTCCACTCATTAGCTGTGCTTAGTGAGTACACAGAGATAATGAACCATTGTGCTTGGCTGTTTACCCAAGGTTTAAGACTTGGATTAGCTCAAGTTCATGTTTCTGGAACAAGTCCACATACACATATGGAGTGCCTTAAAGTGTGTGTTCTCAGTATCATCAGCGGAGGAGAAGCAAGACCACAGAGGAGGTAGTAGTGGGCTGTAGAATCAACCCTCAATTCAACAACCAGTGGTAGGCAACTCTGAGCCTCCTTATTTCACCTCCATAAGAGTTTAGCACATGACCAGTACACAGAACAGTCGCCCTGCCTCCTCCAACACAGCACTAGAGTTTTTCACCAGTAACAATGTCACTGCTCCACCTGGGCACTCTTTGGACACCACACCCTGATCTGTTAGTGGATTCGTAACAATGTATTTCTGTAGACATTCATCTCTGGGAACAACACGAGCATCCCAAGGAGCCATGAGAAGACAGTGAGGCTGTGACCAGCCCACACAGGGTCCTGGCAGCGCTTGTTCCCTGATGAGATGGACCACCCCGCTCAGCATGAACTGCTCACCTTGGTCTACAAAGAGATTGCTGTCAGCAGGATGCGGCTCTTCTCTTCCCCCTCCGTGTGTCTGCCTCTCCTAACAATGATTATGTATAAATCCTGGGAACCAGGGACAGCTTGAGAGTGCAGCCCTAGCCTCCACGGTGCCATGACAACCGGCTTCCCAGCGATCACCCCTAATAACGGGCCACTCACTCGCCATCTCCTCCACCTGGGCAGAGACTCCCTAGGGGGCTGGGGCTGCTCGTGGAACAGCTGCAAGAAGCTTCCTGTTGGGAACAAATTATCAGAGACAGAAAAGGAGGGAGCAAAGAGAGCTCTTTCTGTGGGGAAAGGGGGTGGAAGCCCGAGTCTCTAACCTGTGCTGTGTGGCAGGATTCCAAGGACTTGAGGACACTGCCATCCTGATCCTGGCGCCCCTGGAGCCCCTGGCACCCCTGGCTTTAGGAAAGTACCGTTTGCAGAGACAAGGATAAGACCCCCGTGGGCCTCTGGCCCTCACTTGCCTTGCAGGGAGAGGAGTATAATGGGGGTAAAAGTCCAATATAGCCCTTGTAAAGCCAGGCCTGCCTGTTAGCAGATTTCTTCATTAGGCTCCTGTCGAGACCCCCACTGCCAACTCATCATCTTGTCTGGACTGGAGCCGCCTCCTATGGCTGCTGCCTGCTGGAGAGAATGTGCTCAAAGAGCCCCCTCAATCAATATCCTTCCAGAATGGCAGTTCGCAAAAAGGGACCAGACCTGCTTAGCTAATAAACGACTATTCTTCACGAAAGGACGACAAACGGGCCCACAGTTAATGAACTTCTCTGCGGATGCTAGCCCAAATGCCGGCTTTAGATTGACAGGCCCATGCTAAGCCCAGCACAGGGTCTCGTTCCCCTTCTCTTTAGATCATAGACTCCAACTGAGGCCCCTGCACAAGGAGGTTCCACCCTCGGAGCTAGTGAACCCTTATAATGTGTGCAGTCAGGGACCATGGGGTCCTGTGGGGCCCAGTCTCTCCATCCTGTTTCCTCAGCTATGAAGCAGTACTGAGTCTTCCTCCGTGCTAGCTGATGGGTGCTGTTGCTATCCCCAATACTTCCCACAAAGCCTGTTCTCTGAACTGGAACCTTCCTAATCTCCTCGTGGATCTAAAACACATACAGACTTCTATAAACAATAGGAGGGGTGAGAAGGTGACTGAGACACACGGTGTTTGAGGCACAGACATGAGGACCTGACTCTGATCTCTAGCACCCCACAAAAAGCTGGTCACAATGACACATGCCTGTAATACCAGCCCTGGGGATCCTTGGAGCTTTTTGGACAGTCAGTGAGCCAGTATCTAAATAAGTAAGCACTAGGTTCTGTGAGAGACCCTGTCTCAATATACAAGGTGGTGAGTGATAGAGAAAGAGACCTGACATTGACCTCTGTCCTCCACCCACAAGAGCACACCCTTGCCACACACACACACACACACACACACACACACACAATCTATACAAGTTTGAAGTTGAGCCAAGTACCAGTAAGTTGAGAAGGAGACAGCACGGGTGCTTGGGTGGTTCATGAAGGCCCTGAAGGTTGAATCTCAAGTACAAGAAAGAAGAGAGCAAAGGCAGATGGGAAATGAACAAAAAGCAAGTGAAAACGGGCACAGTGCGACATGTACATCCACAGCGCCTTTATAGCCTGTCAATCATGGGTCACAAGCTAGATCCTGTGTGACTCACGGGTGACTTATATTTGATCACTAACATTAAAAACATCAGGATTCTCCCAGAGAAGTGTAGACATCTCAGATATAAACACTGAGTATGTGGGAGCTGCCTTCTTTCTTCCCAGCCACAATCTACAGAGCCGAGGGGAAGTTGCCATTTCTCTGGGGTATAAACACTCAGGTCAAGCAGCCTCGTTGTCTCTGCTGCCTGTCTGTGTATATTAATCTTGTTCGCTCTCTGCCTGGCTCTGAAGCAGATGAGTAGACCAGACAGGCCTCAGTGGAGTGCTAGACCCTAAAAGAATGTTGCAGGAATGCCAGCGTTCTGACCTAAGGCCTAGGGTGGGCTGGCTCTTGGCTGTAGACAGGAGGCACTGTCTGTAGGCATCTGAGCAGGGGGTGCCTTGCTCTGGGATCACTCATCTAGTACATGGCCGGGTGCTGTGCAGTTTCATGCTCTCCCACTGAATCGTCTCCATGGTTGGGCTAGCCTAGAACTCCTGCCTTATTCTCCCAAGTTCTGGGATTCCCAAGTACCGACCATTACACCCAGATCACTCTCCCAACTTAAACTCAGCTGTCCTTGTCTACAACATAGTGCAAGTTCATGGGATGTGATGTGGACATCTTAGAGGGTGGAGTGTCAGTGTTCTCTGTCTGCCAAAGGGGGGGAATAAAAGGAACACACTTTCCACAGAGGACTGACACAGACTCCTGGTCACAATAACTAAGAAGGTCCATTCCCTGTTGAAGGAGCACAGGAACCTGGCTCTTCCTGCTCACTCATCTAACCCAGCTGCTATCTCTGTACCCTCTGTGCTCTGGATGCCATGTGGGTTCCCAGTACTTGTCGACTTAGGGTCATGTGCTGTGCATGGTGGTAGTGTAGCCTGGTATGAAACAGAAAGCTTGGTGTCCCTGAGTTCATTTCTTCCCTTCTTACATACGCTACTTTTGCACTCTTGGGGCAGAGTTGAATTATTGGGACAGAAGCCTGCAGAGCCCGAAGTGTTTTCTAACATGAAATGCTTCTTGATCGCTTCCAGTTCCCCTTGTCTCATCGTTTCTCTCTGTGTAAAGCTGCTGTGTATTTTGGAGTCTTCTAGCTGAAACAATAAGGTTTTATTTTTGCTGCTTTGGTTTTTGTTATTGAAGACATGAGATGTTGGGGTCAGAGGGCCACTTACAGGAATTAGTTCTCCCATTCACCACGTGGGTTCCAAGGTCTGAACTCAGGTCCTCAGGCTTGGTGGCAAGGGCCATCACCCACTGAGCCATTTTTCCAGCCCTTTCTTGATTTCTGAAAGGGAGTGTTGCTATGAAGCCCTGGCTGCCTTGGATCTCTCTGTGTAGTTTAGGCTGGCCTCTTCTGACTCACAGCAACCTATCTCGGATTATAGGTGTACCTTGCCTCTCTCTCTCTCTCTCTCTCTCTCTCTCTCTCTCTCTCTCTCTCTCTCCCTCTCTCTTATTGTTTTAGACAGGTTTTCTCACTAAATCTGAAGCTCACCATTTCGGCTAAGCTACCTTGCCAGCAAGGCCCCAAGGCCCCAAGATCTTCCAGACGCCTCTTCCATAACCAGGGCTAGTGTTTCAGATGGGCACTGCACCTCCAGCTTTTTATGTGGTTGCTGGGGATCCAGGGCTAGGGGTCCTCATTCTTGTGCAGCATGTACTTTAGTCACTAAGCTTTCCCCAGTCCCCCAAAATAAGTTTGGGGCTCATGTGTAGTGTTGGCTTTGAATGCTTATTTTCAGACATCTGTGAAGAAAGTACACATAAGGAATCTTTTTTTAAGAGTCATATGTAAAAGCCAGGTGGTAGTGGTGCACGCCTTTAATCCCAGCACTCGGGAGCCAGAGGCAGGTGGATCTCTGTGAGTTCGAGGCCAGCCTGCTCTACAAAAGCTAGTTCCAGGACATGCTCCAAAGCAACACAGAGAAACCCTGTCTCAGAAAAAAAAAAATGTAAAAGTTAGGAGCAGATATGATGTCTTCTGCATTCACTTATGTAGTAAACTTATTGACCACTAGTTCCTAATAAGGACACCGAGACTTCTTATTAATTATGAAAACTTGGCTTTAGGCTAGGCTTGTTTCTAACTAGCTGTTATAACTATAACTTAACCCATTTCTATTAATTTATGTGTTGCCACATGGCTCGTGGCTTTTACCTCTCCTTCTGCATGTCCTGCTTCCTTGGCACATCCCCTGGCATCTTCTCAGTGCTTAGATTCAGCTCCTCCTCTTCTCTTTCTGCCCAGAAGTCCTGCCTAACCTTTTCCTGCCTAGCTATTGGCCATTTAGCTCTTCATTAAACCAATCAGTAGGCACCTTGGCAAAGACACAGCTTCACAGAATACAATGAGATTATTCCACAATACACTTACTCTCCGCCAGGCTGTGCAAGGCACCATGGGGCTGCAGTGTTCACTGAAGAACAATTATTTGTGGAATCATAAAGGGTGTATAAAAAGCATATCACAAGAACTAAACCACTGGACTTCACTGTTTCCCACCTCTGAATCCTCCAATGGTAAATATGGTCTCAATTCCCAATCTCTAGCCCATGTCTGGAAATGAGGACACTAAGCATATTAAGTACAGTAGGCATCAACTAAATCTTAAACCATTTCTCTCACTGTTCTCAGCTGGACAAAGGCTGATGCTGGCAGCCCTAGGGAGTTCTTACCCTCTGGGGGAAAACCGTGGGCCAATTCTCTCGTTGAGAAAAACTATTGAACTTTCTGTGTAGTAAAAATGGCTGGCTGTATCTCAGTCGGTAAGCCTTTTCTCTCTAGAGGCAGAACTGTTGCCTGCAGATCTCCAAAGCAAAGTTGCCATCTGCCTCACTCCTTATGGAAATTGCCAGTTGTGTCCCCATTATGGGAAATAGTCGACCTTGTCTCCAAACGGAAGAGCCTGCCAGCTGTGCTTCTCCGTGGAAGGGAAGTCAGCAGAAGTGAGCAATGTAAACCCGTGCGTGAGTCTGAGTCTGCTCCTTCCTCATCACAAGCAAACCTTCACCTCCTCTCATCTGTCAAGATCATCAAAGCCGACGTGGTGGTGGCATTGCAATGAGACTTTTAAACCAAAGAGATGGTTGTGAAGTGATGGTCCAGAGATGGCCTGTTCCAGCAATGACACTGAATGGACTCAAGGAGGCTGTGTTTATTTAATCATATGTATGTATCCATGTAACAATAATAAAGAAAAAGAGAGGAAAAATCATAGGCTAGAAACAGAATCGCCAGCAGGAAAGATCCTGAGAATCTAAAACTCCAAATTTTAGATTTACATAGAAGGACACCAGAGGCACCTATGTCATCCAAACAAAGGGCAACCTGACCTTAGACCTGAGACAGTCTGGAGCTTTTCTACATCGCAATCCAAGAAAAAATAAAAACATGCATCGTCCTTGTATAAAAAAAAACTGTATGTGAAGATTCACAGTGCCATTGTATCAATGGAAACAGCTCGAATGTTTATCAACTTATCAGTGGGTCAATAGAATCCTGCAATTCCATGCAGGGATTTAGCCAAGGAAAGAACATGCTACAGCATAATGAAGCTTGAAAATAGTCTGGCACAGAATGCCCTATGATCTGTGGTTGCATAGATGTGAAATTACTATCATAAAGAACCCAGAAAGTGGATTAATATTTACCTAGAATTATAGGAATGGGGGAAAAAGGGGGATTTTTTTGAGAGGGAATTGGTAGAAACATCTGAATTTAGATTGTGGTATGATTCATAAATACATCATTATATATAAAACCACTAACTTTTGCATTATTGTTTCAAGTAATATAGATTACATGTTTTAGAAAAAACTGAAAAATGTTTAAGCATGTGAAATGACTCCATGGTCTCGGGGTATAGCTAAGTGGTCCTTGCCTAGCATATCTAAGACTTTGGGTTTGATCACTAGCACCATGAAAAAAGAAATAGAGAAGAGACAGGGAAGAAAAGAGGAGAGATGAAAGGAAAATTTAAAAAGAGAATTCTAAGATGTCTCCACATATGAGCATGCACATGACATCCATGGGGGGAAAACATTGGTCCAGATCTTGGGTTTTCAGACAGGCAGTGTCCCAGCGAGGAGAGTGTGAGACAGGGCCCACACCAGTCCCTTGAAAATACAGTAATCTTTCAGTTCACCAGTTGTTTGTTTGTTTTGTTTTGTTTTTCTTTTTCTGTTTCTGTTTCCAGGGAGCTAACCATGTTGGCAACTTCTTTATATTCTATAGACACCCGCCCTCCATAGAAACTCTGATTTCACTGTTAGCGCTCTGTCTGGCCCAAACTTTAGAATCTGATCACAAGCCTGTGTTGTATTAATCATGTTTTGCTTTTGTTTTATATCTACAGTTTTTGAAGAGCCAGAAGATCCAAGCAACAGATCGTTTTTCTCTGAAATTATCTCTTCAATTTCGGATGTGAAGTTCAGCCACAGTGGGAGGTATATCATGACCAGAGACTATCTGACCGTGAAAGTCTGGGATCTCAATATGGAAAATCGCCCCATCGAGACTTACCAGGTACAGAATCCACCCTTGGTGGGCTTCTACGTCAGCCTCTGCCTGCTGATGTTTACTGTGCAGAGAGAGAAAGGCTGTTCAGAGTGATGTGTTACATAAAATACTACAGGCTGCAAGTACCATAGGGTTTAAGATAAGGATGCATGTGGACTTGGACTAGTAACAGTTATATTCTGAAAATGTTATGTGGGATGGGTACCATAGCTAGAGTAAGCAAGACAAGCATGGCCTTGCTCTCATGAAGCTCTCTAGTGAAGAAGCTGACTGGTAAACAAGGAACTCACTGCATTTGAGCAAGAGATGGTGCTGAGACCAGGGGAACCCAAGGTAGGGAGGGAAACCTTGCAGGGTAAGGAAGGTGAAGACAAAACTATCATGAGTTGATTAGCAATGACATTTGCTTAGAAAAATACTTGGCAGCCGGGAGGTGTTGGTGCATGACTTTAATCCCAGCACTCAGGAGGCAGAGGCAGGCAGATGTCTGTGAGTTTGAGACCAACCTGGTCTACAAGAGCTAGTTCCAGGACAGGCACCAAAGCCACAGAGAAACTCTGTCTCGAAAATAAATAAATAAATAAATAGAAAGAAAGAAAGAAAAAAAGGAGGGAAAAGAGAGAGACAGACAGGCAGACAGACAGATAGACCCACCGACCGACCATGGCCAAAGACCTGGAGTAAAGAGAACTGAAATTGAGAAAGTTTTCCTTGATTTGGAACAGGGGGGCAGAAAGTTGAGCCTGAAGACTCAAGTGGGGCCTGGTCTTATGAAATCTGGTACTGAGAGCTCTCCTTGTCTCTGACTGGGTACAAACAATGGGTTCCACCTTATAGCATGACAAGCAGCCTGCAGGAAAGGAGATGGTGCTGATGTGAGCAGGATGATGGAGCAACAGGGAAGATGGAGAGTCAGTGACATCTGCTTCCTTAGAGAATGTGAGAGGATGAAACACCAAGGACTTGCCTTAAGCCCTGGGTAGAAGATGACAGAAACACTGATGGGGGAATTTTAAAAGCCAGGCAAGGGTCAAGGAGAAGATGAATCAAGGAACAAAAATAGCTGCTTTTATTTTTATATTATCTCTAATTAGATAAAAAAGAAATGAGGCAGGGAAAGGGGAATCTAGGCAGACAGCTTTGATTTATAATGTTTTGCTTGAAATACAATTCGTCTAGCACAGGATTCACTCATTTCAGAACATATAGCTCCCTGGGTTTTAGTATAGTCACAGAACTGTAGAGCCATTACCAACTCCAGAACATTTTGTCACTGTGATTTTCAAACATTCTAGTCGCACTGGGGAGGAAACACTGTAGCAGAGACAAGTGAAGAAACAGGAAAATAAATAGATTTTAAAGTTCTTATACAATCTGTCTTAGGGTTTCTGTTGCTGCAATGAAACACCATGACCAAAATGCAAGATGGGGAGAAAGGGGTTTATTTGGCTTATACTTCAGCATTGCTGTTCATTATTGAAGGAAGTCATGACAGGAACCTGGAGGCAGGAGCTGATGCAGACACCATGGAGGGGTGCTGCTTACTGGACGGACTGGGAGTATAACTTGGCTGGTAGAATACTTGCCTAGCATGCAAAAGGCCCTCCGTCCATTCCCCAGTAATGTATAAACAGGGCAGGGTGGGACACACCTGTAATCCTAGCACACAGGAAGTGGAGGCAGGAGAATCAGTTCAAAGACATCCTTAGCTTGGGATACGTGAAAACTTGTTGCAAAAAAAATATTTTTAATAGACTAAGACAAATACATGTGATCGTGTCTTTCAATCACATTCACCTGCTTGGCACAAGTGACAGAAGGAGTTCACCCAATGGTGCAGTTTTAAGGGAGTAGAATTGAAAGAGAGAGGTTTGTTGAACTTGCACATTATGAGCGAAGTTGCCAACCTTAAAGAGCTAAGGAAGAACAAAGCGCTTGGGCCAATGGTCTTCAAGAACTGACAGAATCAAGGTACTATGAACTAAAAAGAAAGGAAGTAACAATAGAAGTAGACTTGCACATTAGATACTGTTGTAGTCGTGTGACGGTGGGGGCAGGGAAGGAAAATCATTGAATATGTTGGATCTAGTAGTTAATAGCCACGTTTTTGAGTCACTAGAAATTATGGCAGAAAGAATGGAAGAGAGAGGGGTGCTCAAAAGAGAGAGAGAAGGAGGTACTCAAGTTGCTTCAAAGAATGACTCTGTGCTTTTGATGACGTGGATGGCAAGAAGTTGAATTTGAATGTGTGACATCAAAGGAACTGAGAATAAGACAGGAACAGTAGTCATGAGCATGTGGACTTGAGAACAAAACCCCACATCATCCTGAAGTGCTGAAGGCGGTGTCTTCAGAGACACAAGCAGGAAGGAAAGGGTAGCACACAGAGTACCATCGAAACCAACCATGGTATAATGGTATCTACCTAGAGTGGTCGCTCTAGGTGGGCATCTGCTGGACTACTCCATGTTCAATGTTGTGTAGGTGTTGTCTTCAATAGAGCCTTGCCATCAGTTTGTGGATACCAACCTATAGCCTGGGCAATAGCCTGGGTTGTTTGGGGCTTCTAATGGGCCCCCTTTGATCAACAACCCAATTAGATGTGGCCTGTCCCTGGTATTGGAAGTTTCATTTGCTGACAAGAGATATCCAGTTGGGGCTCTGTCTATTATTTGGGGATTCCTTTTAGATCACACACACATATATATATAGAAACTACTATATTAGACTTCCATAATGCCATTCAAATGGTCCTTAATTTTAGTTCTCTCCCCCCATACTACCTCCCTTTTTCCTGTCTTCCCTCCCCATCCCTACTTGGTCCTCCCTTTCCAGTAACACCCATCCTTCCATCCATAACCATCTATTCTATTTCCCTTTCCTAGGAAGATCGATCCCTACCCCCAGTCCCTTACTCTATACCTAACCTCCAGTTCTATGAACTGTAGCTTGTTTATTATTGACTTAACAGCTAACATCCACATATAAGCAAATATGTAGTATATCTCTGTCTTTCTGAGTCTGTGTTACCTCGGTCAGAATTTTTTTTTCTAATCCCATCCATCTATGAACAAGTTTCACGGTTTAACTATTTTTAACAGCCAAGTAATACTCCATTGTGCAAATGTGCTACATTTTCTTTATTCATTCTTCCATTGAGGGGTAGTTTGTTGTTTCCAGTGTTTGGCTTTTATGAATAGAGCATCAGTGAACATGGTGGAGCAAGTGTCTCTGTGGTAAAATGAAGCATCCTTTGGGTATATATGCCCAAGAGTAGTATGGCTGAATCCTGAGGTAGATCAGTTCTGATCTTCTGAAGAACATCCACACTGGTTTCCATAGTGTTTATACAAGTTCTAAGTTCCACCAGCAATGGAGGAGTGTTCCCCTTTCTGTACTTGCTCAACAGTTTAAGCTGTCATTTGTTTTATTGATCTTAGTCCTTCTGACAGGTGTAAGATGAAATCTCAAAGTGGTTTGGATTTTCATATCCCCTATGACAAAAGATGTTGAGCATATCTTTGTTTGTCAGCCATTTGCATTTCCTCTTTTGAGAATTTTCCATGATGATTTGTACCCCATTTTTAATTAGGCTCTTTTTTAATATCAAGTTTAAGTTCTTTATATATTTTTGATATTAGGTCTCGATCAGATGTGTAGTTGGTAAAATCTTTTCCCATTTTGTAGATTGCTGCTTCATCCTGAGGTTGGTGTCCCTTGCCATGCAGAAGCTCCTCAGTTTCATGAGACCATACTTATTAATTCTGCTAGCAATGTTCTGCTCAAAAAGCCTTTTCCTGTGCCAACGAGTTCAAGACTATTCCCCACTTCCTCTTGTATCACGTTCATTGTACCTGGTTTTATGTTGATGTCTTTGATCAATTTTGGAATTGAGTTTTGTGCAGGGTGATAAATATGGATCTATTTAGATTTTTTTACATACAGCCATCTAATGTGATCAGGTCAATTTTTTGAAGATGCTTTCTTCAAGTGTGTATTTCTAACTTCTTTATTTAAAAAAAAAATCAGGTGACCATAGATTATGTGTAGATTTATGTCTGGGTCTTCAATTCAATTCCATTGATCTGTTTCTGTGCTAAATCATGCTGTTTTTATCACTGCAGCTCTGTAGTACAACTTGAGGTTGGGGATAGTGATAGTTCCAGCAGTTCTTTTATTATTCAGGGTTGTTTTTAGCTATCCTGGACTTTCTGTGTTTCTACATGAAGCTGAAAATTGTTCTTTCAAGATCTGTAAAGAATTGCATTGGAATTTTATTGGTGATTGCATTGGAGCTATATATTGCTGTTAGTAGGATGACCATTTTTTTCTGATTAATCCTACCAATCCATGAGCATGGGAAAAGGTTCTATTTTCTACTATTTTTAATTCCTTCTTTCAGTGTCATGAGTCTTTGACTTGCTTGGGTAAAGTTACCCCAAAATGTTTTATATTTTTTGAGGCTATTGTGAAGGGTATTATTTCCCTGGTTTCTTTCTCAATCTCTTTGTCATTTGTCTATATGAGAGCTACTGATTTGTGAGTTAATGTCGTACCCTACTACTTTGCTGAAAGAACTTGTCAGCTATAGGAGCTAGATGGTGAAAAATTTAGGGTCACATAAGTATACCATCGTATCATCTGCAAATAAAGATACTTTGACTTGTTCTCTTCCAATTTGTGTCCCCTTGATCTTCTTCAGAAGTATTATAGCTCTAGTTAAGACTTCAAATACTGTATGAATAGGTATGGAAAGAGTGGACAGCTTTGTCTTGTTTCTGATTTCAGTGGAATTATTCTGTTTCTCTCCATTTAAGTTGGTGTTTGGCTATGGGTTTGTTGTAAACTGCCTTTATTATGTCAAAGTATTTCCCTTGTATGCCTAATCTCTCCAAGACTTTTAGAATGAAGGGGTATTGAATTCTGTCAAAGGCCTTTTCTGCATCTAATGAGATGATCGTGTGGTTTTTGTCTTTCAGTTTGTTTATGTGATAGGTTACATTTTCTGATTTTTATTTGGTGAACCACCCCTGCAAATCTGGGGTGAAGCTTGTTTGATCATGGTGGATAATCTTTTTGATGTGCTCTTGGATTCAGTTTGCAAGTACTTTATTGAAAATATTTGCATCCATGTTCATAAGGGAAATCAGTCTGTAATTCTCTTTCTTTGTTTAGTCTTTATATGGTTTTGGTATCAGGGTGACTGTGGCCTCATAAAATGAATTTGGCAATGTTCCTTATGTTTCTATTTTGTGGGATAATTTGAAGAGTTTGTTATTAATTCTTCTTTGAAAGTCTGGTAGAATTCTGCACTAAAGCCATCTGGCCCTGGGCCTTCTTTGGTTGGGAGACTTTTAATGACTGCTTCCATTTCAGTAGTGGTAATAGGTCTGTTTAAATTGTTTATCTGATCTGGATTTAATTTTGGTAGGTGGCATGCATCAAAAAAATATCCAACAGGCAGTGGTGGCCTACACTTTTAATTCCAGAACTTGGGAGGCAGAGGCAAGTGGAGTTCAAGGCCATCCTGGTCTACAAATTGAGTTCCGGGACAGCTAGGGCAGTTACACAGATAAACCCTGTCTTGAGAAATAAATAAATAAATAAATAAATAAATAAATAAATAAATAAATAAATAAATAAATAAAAAGGAAGGAAGGAAGGAAAGAAGGAAGAAAGGAAAAGAAAAATATCCATTTCTTTTAGATTTTCCAACTTGATGGAGTTCAGGTTTAAAGTATGTTCTTATAATTAATTTTCTGGATTTCCTCAGTGTCTGTTGTACACCCCCCTTTTCATTTCTAGTTTTGTTAATTTGGATATTCTCCCTGCTCTGTGGTTATTTGTTTCTATTTTATTGACTTCTTCCCTAAGTTGATTAATTCTTGCCATCTACTTTTTTTGGGTGAGGGTTCTTTTTTCTAGAACTTTCAGGTACTGTTAGTATAAGATCGCTCCGATTTTTTTGTTTTTTGTTTGTTTTTATTTTTCGAGACAAGGTTTCTCTGTGTAACTGATCTGACTGTCCTGGAACTTGCTTTGTAGACCAGGCTGCTCTCAAACTCAGAGATTCGCCTACCTCTGCCTCCCAATGGCTGGGATTAAAGATGTATGCCACCACTGCCTGGCACACTCTAATTTTTTGAATGTGGGTCCTTAGCACCATGAACTTCCCTCTGAGACTTGCCTTCATTGTGCCGCTTAAGTTTGGTATGTTGTGTTTTCATTTTCATTCAATTCTTAAAAGTTTTAATTTCTTTGTTAATTCTGTCTTGACCCGTTTTTTCATTGACTGTAGTGAGATGTTTCATTCCATGAGCCCGTAAGCTTTCTGTTGTTTCTGTAGTTGTTGATATCCAGCTTTATTTAATCCATGGTGGGTAGGCAGGATGCAAGATGCTATTTCAACTTTTTTTTTTTTATCTGTTGAGACACGCTTTGTGTTCGAGTATGCGGTCAGTTTTAGAGAAAGTTCTATGTGGTGCTGGAAAGACGTATATTCTTTTGTGTTTGGGTAAAATGTTCGGTGAACATCTGTTAGGTCCATTTGGTTTGTGGTATAAATTAGCTCCAGCATTTCTCTGTTTATTCTTTGCATGACCTGTATACTGGCAAGAGTGAGGTAGTGATGTCACCCACTGTCAGCGTGTGAGGGCTGAGTATAATTTAAGCTGTAATAATGTTTCTTTTATGACTTAGGTGCCACTGTTTGCTGCATAAATATAAAGAATTGCGGTGTCCTCTTGAATTTTTTCTTTGATGAGTATGTAGTGTCCTTCCCCATCTCCTGTGATTAGTTTTGGCTTGAAGCCTATTTTGTCAGATATTAAATTGCTTACACCAGCTTGTTTCTTAGTTCCATTTGCTTTGAATATCATTCTCCATCCTTTTACCCTGAGACGATGTCTATCTAACTCAAGGTGATCTTTGATGTTAAAGTGTATTTCTTGGCTGCAACAGAAGGATGAGTCCTGTTTTTACACTCATTCTGTTAGTCTTTTTATTGGGGAATTGACGTTATTGATGTTGAGTTATCAATGAGCAGTATTCATTGATTACTGTTTATTTCTGTTGTGGTAGTGCCCCCCCCTTTTGGTTTGCTGATCTGGGATTATTTATTCTTTGTGATGTTGTGTGTGTGTGTGTGTGTGTGTGTGTGTGTGTGTGTGTGTGTGTGTGTGTGTGTGTGTGTTTAACCTTTTCAGGCTGAAGTTTTCTTTCTAACACCTTCTGGAGCGATGAATATGTAGATAGATACTGTTAAAATTTGGTTTTCTCATGGAATGTCCTTCTCCATCTATGGTGATTAAAAGTTCTGTTAGGTATAGTAGTCCAGATTTGCCCTTGTGGTCTCAAGTCTGTAGATTGTCGTCTGTCCAGGTCCTTCTGGCTTTTAGAGTCTCCATCGAAAGGTCAGCTGTCATTCTAATAGGTCTGCCTTTATGTGTTACTTTTTCCCTTGCAAGTTCTCATGTTCTTTCTTTGTTCTATACACTTAGTGTCTTGATTGTTATCTGCTGAGAGAATTTCTTTTCTGGTCCAGTCTATTTGGTTTCCTGTACCTTAATCTGCATCTCCTTTAGTTTGGGGACATTTTCTTCTATAGTTTTATTGAAAATCTCTCCTGTGACATTGACCTTGGTTTTTTTTCTCCTTCCTTTATTCCTGTTGTTCACATATTTGATCTTTTCACAGTGTCCCAGATTCCCTGGATGTTCTGTGCCTGGAGTTTTCTAGCTTTAACATTTTCTTTGACCAAGGTATCGATTTCTTTTATCTTCAACGCCTGGGGTTCTCTCTTCCACCACTTGTATTCTGTTGGTGAGGCTTGCCCCTAAGGTTCCTCTTTGAGTTCCTAGATTTTTTATTTCTAGATTGCCACAGTTTGGGTTTCGGTTTCTTTGATTTTATTTCCACTTTCAGGTCTTGAACTATTTTTATTCATTTCCTTCCACTGTTTGGGTTTTCATAGATTTCCTTAAGGGACTTATTTATTTCCTCTTTAAGGACCTCTATCATATTCAATTTTATTTTGTGCTTCAGCTATGTTGGATTTCTCAGGAACTATTGCAGTAGGGTTGCAGGGTTCTCGTGGAGACTTTGCCCTGGGAGTAATGTTTTCACTGGTATCCAGGCATCTGAGTTTGGAATGACTGTAATTCTAAGGTGCTGGTTTCTGGTCCTGTCTTTGTTGGGTACTTTGTTTCTTTATTTATGTTGCCTTCTCTGGTTCTTAGGACAGTGTTCTTAGGCTGTGTGTTGCCTGGTATAGAATGTTTCTGGGATCCTGCCAGGTGCAGTCACTGGGGGTTCCAGGTACAGTGATTTTCTAGGTATTAAGAGCTGACCCTTAGCAATAGGAATAGGCTAGAAGGGGGTCCACAGGAAGGAGAAAGCAAGGTGTTTCACCAGTATCTGCTTTACCGCCTTTTAATGAAGGCAGAAAGTGAGACCAGACCACAGCAGGTGTTCTGCTACAGAGCTGGGGCTGAGACAGGAAGGGGGGGGGATTGCATTTGGAGGAGAGGAGAAAGGAGGGAAGATCTGCAGTTAGCCTAACTGTTTCCCTGGGAGGTGTGGCCCATGGCTTCCCAGGGAATCCTGGAGTTGTGTGACCTGGGACCAAAGGGTGAGTTGGGGAAAGAGATCTGCTTGATCCTCTGGAGATCTGAGAGGAAGGGCAGGCTGCAGCAGATGATTTGCTACAGAGCTGGGGACGAGACTGGGGCGGGGTTTGGAAGAGAGGAGGGTGAGGTGAAGATCTTCAGTTAGCCTATCTGCTTTTCTGCCCGGTTAATTTTTGTATGAAGGCATAATATTAGGATAGCAATACCTGCTTGGCCTGCTTCCTGGCTCCATTTATTTGGAATACTTTTCTCTCTCCTTTCTCTGTAGACCTGCATATCTTTAAAGTTGCATTTCTTATAGACAGAAAGATTGATTGCTTCTGTTTTCTAATCCATTTAGCCAAAGTGTCTTTTAATTGAAATATTAGGGTCATTAATATTTACGTTATCATTGAAAGGTTGTGTTAATTATAGTCGGTTTGTGTGTGTGTATTTTGTTTTGCTGTTTGTGTTCTTAATCATACTTCATTTTTCAGTAATTACAACTTCATTTTCTCTCTAGAGTTATTTGGCTATTCTTATTCCTCAAAGGGCTGGCTTAGTGGGCATCAATTCTTATCGTTTATTTGTACCATAGGAAGTTTTCATCTCTCTCTCTCAACTATAGCTGATAGTTTGGCTGGGTCCAGACATCAAAGTTAGCCTTCATTACCATTTTGAATTTGAAGTTCATGGCTCTTCTGATTTTCCGGGTTTCTATCAGCTATTATTCTCATAGATTGTCTTTTATATATTATTTCTGGGGTTTTTATTCTCTTGCAACTTTTATTCTCTTTATTTGTGCTACATACTTAGTGTTTTATCTATGTTATGCCATGGGGAGCTCTTTTTCTGTTGCTGTTCTGTGTGTTTCCTGTATCTATATGGATGTGTCTTTCCTCAGGGGAGATTTTCTTCTATAAGCTTTAAGATCTGGTCTGTGCCAACAACGTGAGATTCTTCTCCCTCATCTATGCCTATAGTTCAAAGATTTGGTCTTTTCACAGTGAACCACAGTTCCTGTATAGTCCTTTTCTGTGTGAATTTTAATCTTTCATGTTCTTTGTTTGTGTGATCTAATTCCTCTACTTAATCTTTGAGACCTGATATGTTTTTTTCTTCTCTCTAAAAGGCTTTCCCCTGAGTTTTCTAATTGAGAGCCTGAATATTTTTTCACCTCTACCTTCATTTTAGCTTGAGTTATCAATGTTTCTCTTTCATTAAGGGATTCAGTTTTCAAATCAAGGGCTTTCTCTGTCTCCTCAGAAGGACTTCAGCAGCCCCTCCTGCCCAGATAGCTTATACTCAGCCGAGAGGTCAGGAACCTTCTTTGACTTAGTTTTCTGCTCCACCCTGCAGGGTTGCTCTGTGTCCTATCAAAAGATCCCAGACCCCACTAGATTTTAGCAGCTGCCCTTGCCCTAGTCTGAGCCATCATCAGTGAAGCAAACGCCAGACTTTTGCCCTTGGCCTTCCTCTCTTAGCCTTTACTAGAACACGCAGACTTGGCAGCCCTCCCTGTGATGTCTCTTGCCCTTGGCCATGCGTACTTACCCTTCATTGGAACATGCAGACTTGGTAGCCCTGCCTGTGATGTCCTTCTTCCCCTTGCTCACAATCTGCTTTCTCTCCATTGGTCTGTCACACTCCTTCCCGGACTTGTACCTGTGGCCCTTCATGCATGCTCTTCCCTAAGGTCAGAAAGCCTTACCTCCAGATGTCATTCAGACTCATTCACTCTCCGCAGAGGCCGTGTGTTACCTCATCACATGTAACCTTGTGCCCTCATCCTATAAAAAATAATGTCCCTCATCTCTCAGTGCCCTTCTCCACGCTTCCATGTTCTGTGGTTTTAGCGCTGTCCAAAACTTCTCATGGATCTATTCCATTCTATGGTCTCTTTCCCCAGTGCTCTGCCTCGAGCCCAGAGCAGACTTGTAATGAGCAGCCGTGTATCAAAAGCCTAAATGAATACTAGTTCTAACACCTAGTATTGACCTTGATCCAAACCCCAGAGCCCACATCTGGGATTGATGTGGAAAGAGAAACCCAATTCCACAAAGCTGTCCTCTGCCTGCCACAGGTACACAGGCCTGCATACACACATCATGCAGGCATATGCCAACAATAATAAAACAAAACATAATACTACCACTTACGGGTTCCTGCATTATGCTACTCTCTACACAAGCAACCTTCTTCAGTCCACACTGGCATGAGAGAAGCTCACTGATGCAGGCTTTCCTCCTAGAGACAGGGCCCTGAGCTTGCATTCAGTGCAGAGCCACCAGCTGCAATGCCAGAGGGTACACGGGGGGTGGGGAGGGTTAAACAGCTCATGTCATCGTGTCAATGTTCACAGGACTCCGCCCCTGTTATGCTGATGCCATGTTCTTGATGTTTCCTCTCAGGTTCATGACTACCTCCGCAGCAAGTTGTGCTCCCTCTATGAAAATGACTGCATTTTTGATAAATTTGAGTGTGTATGGAATGGGTCCGACAGGTAAGAAACATTTGTGTTTGGGCTGAGAGTCTTTCCTTGAGGAGCCTTTGGATGATTTGCCCTAAATGGGGTGCATCCAAAAGGAGTTCAGTGCGGACCCCAAGACCTGGCCAGGGTACATTATGCAGGCCACGAACCGGAGTCTGTGGCCAAGCCTGTAAAAAGAAGGATGCAGTGAGGCCCCAAGTTTGTTTCAGACCTGGTGCAGGTGACAGTTCAGTGTCAACAAGAAAATGGTGTCTTTGACATACAAGGCACCCGAAATCTAGGGCCAGATGCCTACTCAAGACCACTGGTAAAACACCAGGAAATCCTCCCCTGCATAACTCTGGTTACTAGACCTATCCCCTGGAAGCTGCTAGAGCAGACCTGACTGAAGGCTGTGGTGCTTCATTAACAGAATCCAAGCCAATCTCATTTATCACCTTCCTTCAGAGTGATTTATTAGTGTTTTAAGGCCCTTGATTTCTACAATACTTCATATCACCTCCCAATAGTTCATTTTCAGTCTGACAAATACAGATGATTCTCTGACTAGCTATAAACTAGATGCAGGCTGTTGGGGCTCATTTAGCTCCTTGATGAAGGTGGCATAGTGTTCAATAGCATGGGACTTTTGCACAGCAGGCCTTTCTGAGATTCCAGCTTCAAGTCAGTGCCATGGTCTCTGACTATCTTGCCCTCTTCCCAAACCGCCACTGAATCTTCTTCTGTAGAATTCAACTGAAAGAGATGTAATAAACATGTAGCGAAGGACCCGGGTTGCAACTATCTAGTTTATTACAGGGTAAGAGAGCAAAGCAGCTGAACCATATGAACCAGAGTCCCCAGGGAAAGAAGCCAGCCTGTTCCTTTACTGCTTAGTCTTTGTTAGTTGATACAATTTACACAACTGTTGTTATTCCATTTCTCCCCTCATTAACATAGATTCATAACCAATGACGACTAGGTGTGTATGCGCAAGACATTTTTACACACATCTCTTACCCTAGCCACAATCCAGCAAGGTTGTTTCCATCATCTCTGTTTCCCAGTTGAGGAAGCGAAGAGACGGGAAATTGGACAATTGGTGCAATGGCTCAACCTTGAACATTAGCGAGCCGTAATTACGACTTTGAGTCCTGAAATCAGTTCTTCCATATCAAAACTGGGAATTTTGTTCAGGGTTCAGATAAAGTTAAGATATTTAAGGGTAAAACATATTCCTTCTGACTTACCTAAAAGTAAGTTAGATCTTGATAGAGAAGAGAACATCAGTGTCCTAGAAGCTGCAGAATCAGGTGGCTAGGTACTTACACCCTGTGGCCTTGCACACGTGCATTCTGTGTTTGTCACACTCGTTGTCAGTGTGCACACCTTCATCTCCCCCGAAACTGCCTTGCATGAGTTACTGAAAGCTGTGATTGTGGTGGTAGAGCCCCTTGTATCCATATCCCCATGACAGTTCACTGGGTCACCCAGACAGATAGATACCCCTTTATCCATAGCCAGTGAGACAAAACTCAACTTTTGATTAATCTGCAGTTGATGAAGTTCCCAAAGCAAGCTAGCCTTACCAGTTTTTTTTCCCTCCACCAAAACACAGATGACATCAGGCATTCCTTCCCAAACACAATCTGTCAGCCTCTTTGGGGTGCCACCTTTAGATGGTACACACGGGGTACAGGCGGCACTATACCTCCCCACTGCCTGCCACCTATCTGAAATGCCAGCTTTAAAGATTCAGTACCCTGTTGCTGGAAGGTCTTAGGCCTTCACTACTCTCCCACTCAATCACAGACATCCCCGAGGACAGAGAGACTGCAAAAACAATGCTTTCCTCCAAATTTAGATTTAGGGTAGTCAAATCTGTTTACAGTCTCTCCGGGTAAGATCATGGCATCCATTTTTTGAAAACATCAGATTATAGAGCTGGCTCCTAAAAGGAGAGAGGCCACCCTGTGGTGGTCACTGCTTCAGTACTGACAAGCTAAGTTCCCTGAGCTCAGACAGCCCAGAAATTCCAAGACAACAATTGTGTGTCAAACCTGGAAAATAGTTTGCTGGTTCCATGTGTTCCTGCTTACACCTCCTCATTGTGGCCCCTATCTTGGGGTTTCTGGTGCTGTAAAGAGACACCACGGCCACAGCAACTCTTATAAAGGGAAACATTTATCTGAAGTGGTGGCTTACGGTTTCAGAGGTTCAGTCCATTATCATCATGGCTGAGAGGCAAACATGGTGCTGGAGAATTCTGCATCTTGATCCAAAGGCACCAGGAAGTAAACGAGACACTGGACTACCGGAATCTTGAGCATATACGAGACTTCAAAGCCCACCTCCATAGTGACACACTTCCTCCAGCAAGACCACCCCTACTCCAACAAGGTCACACCTCCTTATAGTGCCATCCTTTGGGGGCCATTTTCTTTCGAACCACCACACCTTACACTAATGGAAAGTCAATAACTCTAGAATCATAACAACTGGACCATATTAGTGACCCAAGAACAAAAAGTCTCTATGGAATAAAAATAAGTAATACTGATGGTTATCTCAACCTAAGCCCAGTCAAAGAGCTTGGCACGTTTAATGACTCAAAAAGACGTTAGTGCTCTCAGTTTAGCCCTCTGGTCCCTGTGAGTTGAGATGTCCATGCTAAGCCTCCTTGGCTCCTGAAAGATGCTCTGGGGATGTCTTGCCACCCTTCTCTGTCATACTCAGTCTCCCCTCTCCCCTGCAGTGTCATCATGACCGGCTCCTACAACAACTTCTTCAGGATGTTCGACCGCAACACCAAGCGTGATGTGACGCTTGAGGCCTCGAGGGAAAACAGCAAGCCCCGGGCTATCCTCAAACCCCGAAAAGTGTGCGTCGGGGGCAAGCGAAGAAAAGACGAGATCAGTGTGGACAGTCTGGACTTTAGCAAAAAGATCCTGCATACAGCTTGGCATCCTTCAGAAAACATTATAGCAGTGGCGGCTACAAATAACTTATATATATTCCAGGACAAGGTTAACTAGGAGGACAAGCTATTACTTAGTCTCACATACTGAATACTAGTCAAACGAGTTTTTAAATGTTTCTTTGGGTCTTCATTTGATGCATTGCATTTTATTTCCCTATGCATAAAACAATTGGAATAGGATTAAAAAGGAGTTCAATGTTCCCAGCTCCCCAATTCTAAGAAACTTTTGTCCAACTCGGTAGGCTCGGGCCACTTCTCTTTAGAACCGAGAGCTGCCAACTGGCACTAATTCTCCCATAGTCGACTTGAATTTCTGATGCATTCATCATTGCCCAGTTTTCTCTGGTGGATTCCGTGTTTTGTTTCTAGGTGTCTGCTGCGATAAAAATGAGATTGTCTGTAGTATTTAAGGCGAAGAGATAAGGTTTTTTTTTAATTAAAAGCAATTCCATTTGTTTGAAAAAAATCAACAAAAAATAAACACTGTTTACTCTTAGAGAGTTTCTCTTTGTGAAAAACCAGGCCTAGCCAGTATATATCTCCCATGCCTTCCCACCCATTTCCTTTTAAACAGTCCCATTGAAGCCAGAGACTTATTTCATGAGGCTGAGAAAGCGGTACCGAATGGGAAGGGAAAGACATCATGACACTGCTTTCTCTTTTGGTGAATGCCATAGAAACAGCCTGGGAATGTAATGGCCAAAGCACCACAAACACTTTAGGGAACTCAGAGAAAATCCTTTCTCCACGGGGCTTCCCAGAGTTTGCTTGGCAAGGCCAGCTGAGACCAGAACGCTTCCATTGCTTGTTACTCTTGCTTTTATTTTTGTTTCCTTTTAAATGGCTCCATCTAATCCCTGCCTCCGTGGTCCTTGGCTCTTTCCCTTCAACCTCTGCCAGAGGATTTGCCCATTGACTTCACAAGGCTGTGCCCCGGTTGCTTGGTATCAGAAGGTCTCAATGAAGCAGTGAGGCATAACAGCAACAGCCCCCCAAGAAAGGCTGGCTTGTTCTTATGGGTTTATTCCTCCTGAGCAACCCCTCCTCTTCTCCAGAAACAGGCATCCATCAGTCCTCACTGGCTCTAAAACAAAGGCCATAAAGATGCTGGTTTGTAAACCTAAGCACACATCTCTGAGTTCACTTCAAACTCGCCAAACTGGAAAAATAGACTTAAGAGCTCCCTCCCTCCTTATAAACAACAAGGAGATGGGGGGCTGTTGGTGGGGGGGGGGGGTAATGGGCTCGGGACACAAACCATCATCGCTGCCTTGGCCTTGTGTTCTAGTCACATTTCCTTACACTTAGCTTCCTCCAAGAACTAACTGTCATGAAACATCAATTCTGACCAACAGTATTTCTTTTCATCATTAATCACAGCGGCCGGTTCATCCTTCTCTTGTGATAACGCAATGCACCACTTCTGAAAAGCCATTTCCATAAGCAAGTTCAAAAGTAAAGCATTTATACACTCAGAGAGGAAGTGTAGAAGGTGCTTGGCTATGTCCAAAAAGTGGGACCTAGGCTTCTACTTGTTGCTCTATTTTAACACATCTGCCCCCATTTTCATCTGGTAGACAGGAAATAACTTGAGGTGGGAGATTTTCACTACAAAAGAAATTCTCCTTCCATTTCTAGATTTGTTAGAACTCCCAATATTTTAATTCGCTTTGGAGGACGAAAAAAAATAGAAGCATCATGCTGACTCAATTTCTAAGCTGTTGTCTGTATGCTAACGGCTTTGTGGAGTTGGAATCACTATCTACTTAAGTCATAACGATTTTGTAACATACATCCCAATTTCAGGAGCCTTAAAACACAAGCCTTTGCCTCTCCACGCAGCGGGCACATTAGGGTGATGATGTGACTTTCCTAATGTTTCTCAAGTTCTCTGCAATGCCAGCTGTGCCTTGGGCATCTTTCAGGGCCACCAACCAAGAAAGTTCCTAGGAAGGAAAGTGGCTCTGTGAGACTTTCCTTGATGAGAAATTCCTCCAGCTCCTAAAGAACATTAATAGCTAGGAAGGACAAGTCACAGATGTTTGCCATCTTCTTGTCCTGCTCCCAACTCTTGGGGATCCCCCTCCTCTGACTATGCCAGGTGGGGTGTGTATACAAATCATTTATAGCAAATTGAACACTAGCCTTCCTTTGTACTCTTGTTCATTACACGCGTTTCTTAGTCACCTTTCTTCAGAAGCATGCTATCCTCCTCCCAAGGACAAACATCCCTGAAATGTTGGTCTGCTGGGCTGGTGTTTCTTTCAAACAGAAGCTGCATTAACTGTTCATATGTGAAACATGTATGCACACACCTCCCGAGTCACTTTGTGAGCCACCAAAGGTGGGCTTACTAAGTCCAAATAGCTGGCATGGTGGTTCTCCACTGATGGGTGGGGACCCCTTTGGGAGTCGAACAATAACCCTTTCACTTAGGGGTCACTAAGTCCATCAGAGAACACAGATATTTCCATTATGGTTCGTAATAGTAGCAAAGTTACAGTTATGAAGTAGCAATGAAAATAATTTTATTGGTGGGGGTCACCACACCATAAGGGACTGTATTAAGTGGTTGCACTATGGGAAGGTTGAGGACCACCGAACAAGCATGGCATCAGTACCCTCAGAGGCATTAGTATATCTCGATGGTTTGCACATAATAGAGACATCATTGCTCCCCAAAACATATACATGAACAGTTCGGTTCTGATCATCATTAAGAAGCTCACAGGCTCACTACAACTACAAGCCCCCACACTGTCTAACAAACTCCATACAGAGCGCAGCCTGTGATCTGGAGGTCAGTTAGAGACGTGCGAATGAGTTAGAGCACAAGGCCACCAGACTCCGCCTTGCACTTGAAAGGGAGCCTCAGACAAACGCCAAAAAGACAAACACAGGAAAGGATGTCACTAGAGCAAGCCCTCAGGTGGCACTAACCACCATCTGTCACCACTTGCTGGCTCTTTGCCAGATACTGAGCAGTGACTCCTTTTCGTCTCCTTGAGCCCCAGGTAAGCTTTACTTAGCCAACCCAGATGACCTGAAAACCAGCCTGCTTTACTTTGAACAAGTTTGTTTGGCTCCAAGGACCCTGCACTACGTGAGGTAAGCGCCATCAGATTACGGCTGGAGGGCATCAGTTAGATTAAATAAAATGGAAGGCACGCCTTCCTGTGCTTAAGACAGCCATGATTTCTTATCCAAAGGAGGAAGAAAAGTCACAAGAAATAAGAGTGATGTAAGCAGGCAACAAGGGGCAGCGTGCCAGATAGGCAGGCAGTGGGATTTGCTTGTTTCTTAACCACTTCAGGCCAGGCTCCTGCCCTTCCTCTTCTGCTGCTTAAAGCACAGCAGACCAGCCACACTAGCCACGCCCCCTGAGGATTATGAGAGTGTTTTCATGCTCACTTTGTCCCTTCCTCCCTCCACACTCAACGCCATCGAATCCCACTTTGCAAATGGAGAATGACAGATTGTCCTCCTAGCCAAGGAGATCACCAGGGAGAGATGGATCTTGGACTCCAATTCGGTGTGTCTGACTGAAATGGAGCTGTTAAAATCCTGGCTCAACTACAGACAAAGCTAACGTTAACCAGCACTTCTCACGGGCCAGGCTTGGCTCTACAAATTACACGTGCATTGCCGGTGGTGGTGGTGCACGCCTTTAAACCCAGTACTTGGGAGGCAGAGGCAGGCAGATCTCTGTGAGTGTGAGGCCAGCCTGGTCTATAAGAGCTAGTTTCAGGACAGATAGGACTGTTGCACAGAAAAATCCTGTCTCAAAAAAAGGAAGGAAGGAAAGAAGGAAGGAAGGAAGGAAGGAAGGAAGGAAGGAAAGAAAGAGAGAGAGAAATGGTATTTCTATGGCTAAATGTATCTGGACAGATTCGTTTACACCAGTATCTTTATAACCATGATCAATGTGTTACACTAGGACTTAAGAACAAACACAGAGGGAAAAAAAAGGCCACAGTGGCACCTGGCAAGAAGAATCTGTCAACTCCTATAACCCTATGGGTGATGGGTAATGTGAGTTACCTTTGACCCATATACTGCTGTGTAGCAAGTGACTGAACTGTTACCGTAGAGGAAGCAAACGACAACAACGTTTACACAATTCACAAAAGACAAAACCAGGATGCTTGGTCTATGTTCTTATCCACATCCTGCACTATATAGAAAGAGAAAGTATTGATTGGAAAGTCAGTTTTAACCATGAGCCTAAGTTCACCAACATCAGAGGTAGCCTGACAGCTTATGAGTGGAAATCAGGAACCAGCTCTCAGGCAAAAGGATGGAGTTACTGAGACAGGCAAGACCCTGCCTCTGTTGGAGGTAACAAGCATGTAGGAGTTCTGAACACATCATCTGTGCATTTGTATCAGGCAAGGCAGGGTGAAGGACGCACAGGAACTACAGAGGGACTGGATGATTAAAGTGATAAGATAAAGCTTACTCAGAATCTTTGACACCTAAGCAGCATTTTGAGGCATGCCATCCAGCACCCAAACACAGTACAGTGCTTCAAATAGATGGAACCCCACAGAGAAGCTGAAGCGAGAGTGGGCGTGGTGTGGCATGGGAGCAAAATGCCAAGCTAACACTCTCCTTGTGCTACTAGAAGTGCATTTTCAGTTCCCCAGAGCTAACCCACCCCTCCTGGCTCTCGCTCACCCAGTAACAATGTTATTACTGCTACTTGGGTTTGAACCTAGAGCCTCACACAGGCCACCCAAGTACTCCACCACTAAACTACCACACCCCTAGTCCCAGTTACAAATATTCCTCAAGTTCCACATCCAAGTATTTAAACATAATAAATGGGGAAAAAAGAAAAGCTATATTTACCGAGCAGTCACCATGTGACTATGAAAATAGAAACATTGCTGTGGTAGACTCGAAGGCTTGTGTGACAGCCCAGAGACTAATCCAAGTCCGTCCTCCTCCAGATCCTGCATCTCTTCCTCCACAGTGATGGGTGATGTGTAGAGACCTTGACTTGTCCGTTCTCACCAATGAGGAGACACAGAAACGGGCCACACTGTGGGCAAATACTGATGCATGACCAGGAATAAGTACAAAGTCCATACACTCTGTGGGGTCTCCAATCTCCAGCTCTGACCCCAATGTTGATTATCCCCACCGCACCCCAGTTCAAATCTGCCACACTAGATAAACTGCTAGGGCAGACCCAGCAGGGCCTATCATGTCTGCCTTCTCCTGACTTAAGAGACTGAAGACAGTGATTGCTGTGGGGCCAGAATAGCCACTGCTAGCCCTTCACCTTGTCACCAGCCCCTCTAAGTCACCCCTGGGATTCTTGGGTAGGCAGAGTCCCCCATGGCCACCATCTCTGACACCCCTAGCTATTGTTTTCACTCTAGGCAGGTGCATTTCTCCCAAAATGAACCTTAAGAGGAAAACCCAGAAGCCTCTGGGACCAGCCATCAGTGTGGCATTTTCTTGCCTTAGTTGGGTCATGATTTGCCCTTCTGGCCAGAATGCTGTGGGACTCAACTTGTGGGTGTCAAGAATCTCAGACACTGGAGTTGAAAGATGTCTACTTCAATGGCCAAAGAAAAAATGACATTTTGGAACTCTGAGCAGTCACTCATTCACTAAGTCTTTAATAGCTGATCAAACAATGCCTGACAAACATGTGCCAAGCTCATCTGCAAGGCAGTAGGGCTGGTCCCTATCTACATACAACCCGTAGCACACGGGAAGGGACAACCTCGCAGGCAACAGTGGCAGCTCAAGGTCTTGGCTCAGCACCTCTGGGGACAAGCCCACCAGCCTCTCTGCCTGCCTGCCTCCTTAGATGCAACCAGATCTCTACTACTGAAAAGCCGAACGACTGTGACAAATGACGTCATTGCGCCCCAGTGCCCTTACTAATAATAAACCTTGCTCTGTAAATTCAGTGTGAAAACTGAAAGATCTGGTACCCTCCAAGCTCGCAGAAGGGTGCCTGGCCCAAAGAGGCACTGTGTGAATGTATATTCGTATGTCTCCATTAGAACTACAAAGAACCACACCTGCCCTGCTGGGCAGAGCAGGTACGGAGGGCACACAGGACCACCTCAATCAAAGAGAGGAACTGCACAGGAGGCAATTCCTCAGGTGAAACCTAAAAGACAAATGGGAGTGAGTCGTCCAGGGGAAGAGAAAATAATATTTCAGGCCTCAGGGTAGAACGTGCAGGCAAAACAACATGTGGGTATTTAAGGAATTTACCATGCTGCAGGGCAGCTGACTAGAAGAGGCAAGGGACAGACAATCCTGAGGCGTGAGGGACACAATGAGAAAATAATGCTTGGCCTCATTTGGGGTCACCCGTGGGGCCTGTCTGAAACTAGTCCAGGAGCAGCTAACCTGAGCAATTCCAGCTTCCAACCTAACTTAGCAAGTAGTTATTATCCAGTCCCCGGTGGATACACTAATGGCCTCAGCTGGACTGTCACCTCCTCGGAAAGGCCTTTCCCTGACTCTCTAAGTTCCATACGTATGAGGCATTGCTTAGTCCACTCTTGATCCTCAGAGCAATGTTCGGCACATCCTAGATGCTCAATAATGTTTGTTGAGTGAATCGGCACACCCAGAAGTCAGTGCGAGCTCTCGCCCTTAGGAAGATCACAGGACCAACAGTGGCTGCTGAGTGAGGGGAACTCAACATCTGGAGATCCAAACAGCACCACAGGATTGCTCGGAGGACTCAGGGGATTAAAAAGGAAATCTGAGAGCCAGTGAGCCAAGATGCATTAAGAGCAAGCAAGCAAGCTCAGAGTCGTGTTGGTTAACAGAACACATGTGCCCAGGCCTAATGCATTACCCTCCCTGCAGCTGTTAGCCTTCTGGGACCCCGCAAAGCATGCAGAAAGGTTGACAGCCTACAATCAATACCGTGTTCACTGACGCAGGAAGCAGTATTATCACATCCGAGTTATCGCTCCCCCCCACACACACACACACACATCCTGGCTGCAGCACTAAATATTCCCCATAACGAGGCTATGGGGGTGACAAGAGTGATTATTCTCAAAAAAAGGGGAGACAAACCTTGCCCGGGACATTCTTAAGGAAAAGCAGGCCAGTTCCCTAAAGAAATCTCTTGGGGCTGAGCAGCCGCTTGGCAGGGCAAGGAGGGCAGGGGAGACGACTGGAACGCTCATTTGCCTAAGTGTCCACGGTGCAGAGGGGACTTTCTGAGTGCAATGAAAGCAATGGAAGGTTGTAAATTAGAGAGGAGGTCGGTGATAGATTGATAAGGATGGCGAAGTGTGAATGCTGGATTTTGTTCTATATATTCAAGTCACACCAATAAAAAATTGAAAGAAAAAAAACCCTGAATTTCCCCCAGTATAGCTTTCTTACCTCAGATTTTCTGGTTATGGCACAACCAGAAGTCGTATTTCCTCTAAGCCATTGGTTTCCAACCCCAAACACAAGATGCTTATGAACAGTCAGAAAGCAACAAATAAGTACAACTGCATGTTAAACACAACCCATTTCCCAGTGAAGCAAAATGGGTTCTATAGCATACAACACAGATCTGCTAGTGAACACATCGACAGGCTAGAGCACAGCTCAGTGGCCTACTGCTTGCCCAGAATGCACAAAGCCCTGGGTCCGTTCCCAAAATCACACACATGCACACATGCGCACATACATATAAGACAATAATACAAAAGTGGTATGATGATTAATCTAAGGACGTGGCTCAGGGATAAAGCGGTTACCTCACATGCACAAAGCCCCAGGTTCGCATCCCCAGGACGTGAACAAACACATCATGCAGTGATGTAATCACCTCTCTTGGATTCTCACAGGAGCAGGGCAGAGGCGGGAAACTGGAGCTGTGTCCTCTTGTCAGTGAAACACTTAATGAACGGCAGCCCTACTTTCTGTCCCCTCATGTCCTGCCTGTCGAGATGAGAGGCAGAAGCTTTCATTCATTCATTTGTGATGGTTGTTGGTGACAGATGCCAGAATGAACACATCCATTGGTTATTAGACAAATGTTACCATAACTGTTTGTCGGTCACAGAGGAAGAAACTTCCGAAGCAACCTGACTTTCCTCAGGTACAGAAAGTGTGTCCCATCACAGGGGTGGAACTTGGCTCTGAGCAGCTCTTGCCTCCGGCCAGCACAGAGATGGTTAACCCACTCCATCACTCTCGTGTGTCCCAGGAGAGACTCTGGGGACCATCCAGCATGAACAGTGATTACAGCTTCCCCTCATTCTCCAGCATGAAACAAATTCTTCTTGCCACGACACTACACACATGTATGCACACACGCTACATGCCCAAATGGGCTCAACACCACATTAGCAGACCCTTGGAGGATCCTGTCTGAATTCATTATCTTCCCTGTAGCTGGGGAGGATGCTTCCCGATAGCTTAGGGACAGAGCCTGAAAACAGAGGCTGTAAAGCTTTTATTATCTTTTACATCGGGACTGAGGCTCCATTTACAAATTAAATCTCCACTGGGTTGGTTGATAGTAAGATTATATGACTCTACATAAGACTGTTATGACTGTCTTTTTATGTGCTCGCTACGACATAACCGCCTGGGCGAGGAGCGATAATTGCAGATTACTGCTTTTGGAGACGTTTCAACTCAGACATTTTCATGACCAAAAACATAGTGCCGATTTCTCACAGCTACAAAGAGACTTCTTCCAAGGTGGGGCTAGAAACCACGTCTTATGAACTCTGAAGGTCCAGTTTATTGCATCATATGGATGTCATTTTTCACTCTCCCATCTTCCCAAAATAATGGATCTACTCGAACCCAGGCTGACGTGCTTTGATATTAGTTAGCACAGGTGGGAACACTGAATTTATTTACCACACTAAGTATCATTAACAACAAGTTTTAATACTGTGAACTATTTTGTCTTCTTAAAAATTTCTTCTCCAGGTGCCCGAACTGGCCTTCCCCTGTAATCAGATTGATGACTATCTTAATTGTCATCATAGAACCTTCATCTAGCCTCTGATGGAAGCAGTTGCAGAGATCCACAGCTAAGCCCTGGGCCGAGCTCCTAGAGTCCAGTTGAAGAGAGGGAGGAACAATAATATGAGCTAAGGGGTCAAAACCATGATGGGGAAACCCACAAAAACAACTGACTTGAGCTAATGGGAGCTCACTGACTCTGGACTAACAACTGGGGAACCTGCATAGGACCAAACTGGGCCCTCTGAACGTGGGTGACAGTTGTGTGACTTGGGAGGTCTGTAGGTCCCCTGGCAGTAGAACCAGGATTTATCCTAGTGCATGAACTGACTTTTTGGAGCCCATTCCCTGTGGAGGGACACCTTGCTCGGCCTAGATACGGGTGGGGGGCTTGGTCCTGCCTCATAGTGATGTGCCAGTGAGGAGGGTAAAGGGAAGTGGGGGGAAAGGGGGAGGAGCTGGAGGAAGGGAAGGAGTGGGAACTGGGATTGGTATGTAAAATGAAAAAAGATTATTTTTTAAAAATTTAGGTTAAAAAATAATTTCTTCTCCAATTACTTTATAGCTCCAATGCCTCGGCGTGAACTACAGAGATCACAAGGCCCTGGCCTCAGAGAATCTAGACAAATAGGAGGTGTCATCCCAAATAGGCCCGTTAAAAAGCTGCATGGTAAACACAGAGATACAGAGGTTGCTGTGGGTTTGATGTGTGAGGACATCCACTCTTCTGAAGGAGGGGAAAGTGGGTTAAGTCCAAAAGAATGGCAAAGGCCACCTAGGTACGAAAGCATGAGAACCGCAAGTTGTCTGGCTGAGCTGGAAGGGGAGCGTCTCTGCAAAGCTGGGCTTCCATGCTGCTGAGAGAGGAAGAGCGGTCTGCAGAGAACTGTCTAGACTTTAGACTCACAGTAGGCTACGGAACGCCCCCAAAGATGGGAAAGGAGTATTGACCTAGTTGGTATTGCGTTTTTGAGGTTCTCTCTGGCAACTGTTTAAATGGAAGATTTGAAGGGAACAAGGTTGAAGGTAAGGAGAGTACTTAGGAAAATGTTGAAGTGGCTGTTCAGCGACACTATTCCCGGGGAGACATGAGCAAACATTTAGTCACCCCAGATAAGGGAACTGATGACAGACAAAGGACAAAGGCCCCAAAAATCCAACATGGCGAACCTATGAGTTTTACTGGGGTTTCTTCCCGGAATTTGAGTGAGGAGTAAGATATAGAAGCATAGATGACTCAGAGAGCTCTGTCACCAAAGCCCACTCCAGCTGGGTGACAGTCCACCAAAGCAGGAAAGCTGAAGGGCCCAGCCAGCAGGCAGATCAACAGGGTGGAGAGTGAGTGCCCTTTCTGGTGGCTCTGTGGTCTAGTCCTCTTCCAGGCAGGTCAACCCATCGCTTCTTGTCGGCCCTTCAGCTTCTCTCTGCTTAGTCCAGGCTGCTGGGTATCAGCTCTTTCCAAGTAGCAAAGCTGGTCTGAGAGTCTTCTTTGCAGCTTGTCTTGTCTGAGAGTGACTCTCAGCATCTTTACTGTTTACTCCCAGGAACCGAGGGTCCCGTGAATCTGCTCAGTTTCAGGAACTTCCTGAAACTATTTTGAGTTCTTTGCTTTCTGTCTTAATGAACTTCCCTGCAGGATAGAATGTCTTAAACTCAAAAGAAACTGTTGCACCTCAGGGGCCCAGGAGAAGGAAATGATAAACCTGAACTGGGAATAAAGGGGAAAACAGAAAAGGTAAAATCAATACAATTGAAAGACTGGTTTCATGTGAGCAACAAAAGAGAAGCTAACCAACATGCCTTGGCTGACAGCTATGTTGCTCAATGAAGACTCTGAAATGAGGTGGGGAATGAGGAAGCAGGGAGGTGTGGGGAGTCAGGTGAGTCAGACCCAGGTGGGGATAGAACTCTAGGTATGGAAATCAAAATGGCTATCGCCTAGATGTCACTTGACCTGACAGAGAATCAGGCATTAGCTTGTAGTGGCCTCTGCAGTAGGGATTACACAGGGACCTGTATCATGAACATGTTAGCTGAGCCTAGGACCTACATAAGAAGGTGCCCGTTGAGGAGGGACCACACAAAGTAACAGGAGAGGGGCCAGCAGAAGTGCAAGACCCATGGGCAGTGGCTCTGGATGAGAGAACAGAACTCTCTCTGTGAAAGGCAAGGTTCCTACAAATTATATATTTTTTCAAAGAAACCCAGAAAGAAAAATGGTTAAGGGGCTTTAAAGATGATGTCCAAAGTCAGTGAACTTGAGAAATGTGTTCCACTTGGTGATGAGGGAATTGTAAGGAGGGTAGAGCCGTGTCATAGGCTTTTTAGTGATGCCATGAAACAAAATGGCCAGAAAGAAAGTTGGAGAGGAAAGGGTTTATTTGGCTTACACTTCCCTGTTGCTGTTCACTACTAAATATGGTCTGGACAGGCACTCAAACAGGGCAGGATCCTAGAGGCAGGAGTTGATGCAGAGGCCATGGAGGTGGGCTGCTTACTGGTTTGCTCCTTTTCATTGTAGATATTCATAAGAGTAAACACTAATAACCACATGACAGTCAATACTAGGCTGATTTGAGATTTCCTCTGCCAAGAGAATTAATCCAAAACTCTACTTTAGCCTCAGGCAGACTTTTCAGACAAGGGCAAAAGTTGCCGTATTCTTTGCCAAAATATCACAAGAACAGTCTGTGGGCCACATACTAAAATTCTTCTCCTCTGAAACCGCTTGAACCAGGCCCCCACAATTCACATCACCCTCAGCACCACTGTCTTCCATGTTCCTACGATACTTAAAGCATTCAACTGCTTTGCTAATCCAAAATCCAAAAGTCCACAGTCCTCCAAACAAAAGCACAGCCAGGCCTATGACTGTAATATGCCAGTCCCTGGTACTAGTTTCTGTCTTAATTAGGGTTTTATTTATTGCTGTGAAGAGACACCATGACCATGGCAACTCTTATAAAGGAAAACATTCAACTGGGGCTGGCTTACATTTTCTGAGGTTTAGTCCATTATCCTTGTGGCAAGAAGCATGATGGTGTGCAGATAGACATGATACTGGAGAAAAAACTGAGAGGCACATGTCTTGATCCACAGACAGAAGTTATACAGTACCAGGGAAAGAGACCAACCACTACACGGAGGCAGGAGAGAGATGAGGCCGCTGTCATTATCCACATTCGGTATCAGTTCTGAAGGGTTTACTCTGTGCCAGGCACTGCTAAATGCCGCAAAAACCATCCCAGCAGACCTATAAAACAATGCTGCTAGTCACTCTACAGGTAGGAAGACAGGTTCAGGAGGATTCGTAGCTTGCCCAAGATGACAGTTGAGACGGCAGAAAGACAGGATGCAAATTTAATCTGTCTTACTCCTAAACCCTTAACAACCCAGAGAGACCTCAGAAACAAAAAGGCAGACCTCAAGAACAGTGAGTATTCCAGGACAGTCCATCTCTGTCAGCCTTGATTCCTATTCCAAAAGACCAGGGAATCCTTTCAACTATGCAGCCCCTTCTGAAGACCAGAGGCAAAGGCTCCTGCTGCCTGATGCTGGCCTGCATCCGTAGAATGCTAGAGGAACTGAGTAGGTAGGGAAACTCAGTTAGAAACTAACATAAACCGCCTCGTTTTTCTTGCGGCTTTGGAGATCAAACTTCCCATCCCCAGGGTGGGGGGAGTGCTCACACACAGGACACACACTAGGCAGACACTGTGCCATGGAGCTATGCTCCCACCTCAAAGAGCTTTTTTTTTTCCTCATAAAATGGAACAAGAAAGAAGGTTGGCTCTCATGAGGTTATTTCTCTAAACAGTGGCAGGGAAGTGCTATAAAACGTCTCATAAAATCCCGTCAACTGTACAAATGTCACGGACTCAAATTGAACAGCGACTGTGTGAGTCATTGAACATCTGGGCTAAGGTTCCAACAGCCAGAGCGCCCCAGGCTCAGATCTGGGTTTACCGATACAAACCAATCCATCAGGACTCCTCTCTGAAGCTGCGTCCTCCCTCTCCCAGTGGGGCTCACCTCTCCCCCGTCCCTCCGTTCACTTGATAGGTTAGTACACTCACTCTCTAATAACAGTTTCGGGGGGTGGAAGTCATCCATCTTTCTCGACCTTATAGGCAGACGCATTCTGAATTTAGGTCCCTACAGTCAGCTCCAGGCAGATCCTCTGATGTCCAAACAATGAGCAAAGATGAATGCATGCGAGAGCCCTGGGCGCCTTGAGGCGTGGGGTCAGTTTAGAGAAAAATAAATAAATAAAAGCGAAGATAAAACTTCCATTCCAAATAGACTCCCCTAGAAGTTGCAGCTTGAACTTTTATTGGTTTTTCCCATATGCTGCTAATGAAATAAAAGGAACCTATTTTGGTGCAACCAGCTTTCTGTAAAAACACAATGTACTGTTCCTAGTTCTATCAGACCACAGCTCTCTAATATTAAATGCTCAATAAACAGTAGCTACGCGTCAGATCTCATTACGTGGTCACCACAAGTCAATGCCATAGATACTGTTTATCCCTGCTTTAAAGGGCAAAGACAGAGACTATTGCTCAGCGATTTGCTTGCTCTTGCAGAGGACTTGAGTTCTGTTCTCAGCATCCGCATGGTGTGGCCCACAAGCACCTGTAACTCCAGCTTCTGAGAATCCTGTAACACCTACTTCAGGACTCAGTGGGCACCTACACACACACACACACACTTAATAAAAATAATTTTTAAAGGAATTAAGTTGAGATTGAAAACACACATTTTCTGAGCAAAATGCTACCACAAGAATAATTTGAAATGCTACCACAAGTATAATTTGAATCTGAATCTAGACAGCCATGTGGGAGAAATAAAACATTTTTCAGTCAATCTGAAAGCCACAGCAGGTTTTTCTATGGTTTCAAGACTTTGGCAAGCACGGACTGTCCCTTTAATTTCCTCCCTGAACTCAGTAGAAATCTTCCTTTTCTCCACCTTTGGAAGGTCTTAGTTTGTCTCACTGTTCCAGGACACAGTTCACCACAACAGGGAGAACCAGGGAACAGGAATGTGAGGCAGCTGGTCACATGACAAGCACAGTCCGGAAGCAGAGAGATGAACGCTGGTTTTCCACTCACTTCCTCCTTAGTCCAGAACCCCAGTCTATGGGATGGTGCCACCTGTAGTTAGTGCGTATACTTCTACCTCAGTCAGCCTAGCTGCATAATCCCTCTTAGGCATGGCCTGGGGATCTTCTCCTAGGCGATTCTAGATCCTGTCAGGGTGACAATCATTAGCCATCACAGCACGGAAAACTGTTTTCTTATTTACGAGTCTGTCAGCACCGGCTGATGCGAACCCTGCCCTCTGTTTCCCTGCCCTGATCAGACTGACAGTCTGACGGAGAGAATGGCGTCTGTGACGCTGGTAACAGAGTCATTGAGCTCTAGCATAAGAGCCTCTATCCAGGGAAGTAACTTAAGTAACTACTACCACATTAGGGCCAGACTTAATACCTCCTTTGCAGTGATTGGCCCAGGCTTCTACTTTTGCTGCAAGGTCCCTTTCCCTGACCCTACCTTTCAAAGAGAATTCCAAAAATAAGGTTGTCCGTCTCCTATAGGAAATGAATTGTAGGTTGTATCTAATAAGAAACAAATATAAAGTCAAACTTACAGACTGCAGGAAGGGTACCGCTGGCCAAAGTTTCTGCTCATACCAGTGATTCACGTATCAGACTCAACAAGAATTCAGACCCAAAGTCAAGGAAAGTTGCTTTTTACTTTGAGTTGCTACCTCCTTCCCTCTCTACCAGCGAGAAAGGGGGAGGAGGAAGAAGGAGGGAGAGGGGAAAAGGGAGAGGAAAACCAAAAAAAAAAAAATCTAACATTCCCATGACTTAATAAGCCAAAAGTATGAAACGAATAGAGGCTGAATGGAATCAGCAGAAGTTCAATATGTGAAAGAATTTTCTCACTCATGATACCCAGCTGCAAACTCTCATGAGGCAGTGCCCTTCAAATATCTCAAGAAGATGAGATTGCCCATCAAGAGGAGTGTCTGCATCTGTGAGTAAAGTATGGGATACAAAATGGAACATTCCAGGATTGGAAATCCTTTGAGCATAGGAAAAACAAATGACTATCCCCAAACAGCATCACAGAACATATCAAACAGATCCCAGAAACCTGAGCATCGGACAAGGATGCCACAGAACCACCAAACAAGGATGCCACAAAAGCACAGGACATGGATGCCACAAAAGCACCGGACAAGGAGGTCACAGAAGAAACCCGTGTGCAGGATGAGGCATGAAGGTAGATGACCCCAAAACTCTCTTACATAATCTCCCTTAGGTGAGGTCTCCCGCGTCTGTTAGAATACTAGAAACAGCTGGCGCTCCTCTGAAAACACGTCCATCACACTTACGTGCCTTTTAAGGTCCTTAATACTTCTTGAGTCTCTGAGCACCTGAAGAAGGCAAGCCATCAGGACCCATGCACAGCATTGCATTTTAATAGGCGCACGACTTCCTTAAGTCAATAAAAACAATGGTAGGAATGACAATGGCTGTCTGAGCTAATTCACATTCAATTGCCTATACATCTGCCAGATCTCACACAAAGCCTCCTGGAAGCTCCCTAAGTGCCCTAGAAAGTGGTTTCCCATTTTTCACACATAGAAAATTAGCTTTCAAGATGTTAGGCAGCATGTTCAATGCATACGAGATTCTGAACACCGAGCTTCTAACAACCCTGTTTTGAGATACCACTGTGCTATTCTGGGGAACAGAGTCCCGTCAGAAAGCCTGGGGAGAGTGCAAAGGGAATTTCTCTGATCAGGTAAGCATAATGGTGTTCTCCCCAGGATCATCGTGATGAACACCAGCGTGATAATGACTCCAGAAGTTTTTCCGCAGTCCTTAAAAGGGCAGGCACAAGTCTGGGCATTCAGGAGGCTGTCAATAAAAAGGTCTAAAAATAGCGCCAGCTGCTGCTCCGCCTTGCCCGGCTCTCATGCAGAACACACAGAAGGGAGAGTTCAGAAGGTGAAAAGAGATGGGGCTCACAGACAGGCATAGCTGGCAGGAAAGCATCCAGGCGGAACCACTGCTGCATTACCTGGGTGCCAAGATTACCAATGTTTCTCTAGGTTTTGACCTAGGCTCCTGAAAAATTCCTGACTCCATCTGTTTCCCACCTTCGCTGCTCATGCTATTCTAGTCTAAGCCACCATGGTTTCTTGACCTAAGGACTGCTATTGCTTGCTCCCTGTCAACTGCCTCTGTAACCTTATCCACAAACAGGAATGAAAACAATTCCCTACCACTTTTAGCCATGGACCTGGCATTTTGTAAAGTCCCTCTGTTTTGGTAAATGGTGACAGCTTCCCAAAAGCAGTCATTAGCATTCCCGGAGCTAAAGTCACTTGTTTTGCTAGACTCTTATCACCCTCCCCCATACTGTTGACCCTGGAGACTAGCTGCCCATAAGAGATGTTTCCAAATCACCTAACATTTATTTATTTGTTTGTTTGTTTATTTATTTATTATGTATACAATATTCTGTCTGTATGCCTGAAGGCCAGAAGAGGGCGTCAGACCTCTTTACAGATGGTTGTGAGCCGCCTTGTGGTTACTGGGAATTGAACTCAGGACCTTTGGAAGAGCAGGCAATGCTCTTAACCACTGAGCCATCTCCACTGCTCACTGTTCTCTGGTCACTCCAGCGATAGCCAATCTCTGGCCACAAACGGGAAGCTTCGGTATCTATGCCCTCGTCCCTATCTCTCCCCTACTTTGCACCCATAGCTACCCCTAGTCTGAGATCTGAGGTCAAGCTCTTCTGGCTTCAAAATCCAAGACTTTCCTTTTGCAGGATTTCTTGTGTTGAGCCTGGGCTGTAGTAGAGTTGCTAGTTTGCCTGTCTGTCATTCCTTTTCCCGCCTTTCAGTCATGCCCCCAACCTTTCAGCCACGCCCCCAACCACACCTGCCAAGTCCTGGCTTCAAATCCTCCCCTCTGACTTCTGCACAGGGAACAGGCTTCAGGATTCATCTTCCTGGTGTGAACTCTCGTTTCTGAAGGCAAAACTACTTCCACTGACCTTTCTAGAAGTCTTTCTAGAAGTTTCTAAATGATATAAAACTGCTGAGAAGAAATAAAATTGTATGATTTGCAAAATATTTTGAAATGAGAGTTTTATAAAAAATTTTTAAGAGATTATTTTTCTATTTTAGACCTCACAGCTAATTTGGGACCCACAAAAAAAAAGTGTGATCCTTCCCCAGCAACTTCAATTCTTGCTATTCAAGTTTCATAATCTTTAAGTTAAATGTGATATTATTCAACAGAAAAAAATTTCATTTTTAACTTCTGACAAAATGTGTCTGCTTTAAAAGTCTAGAAAAACTAAAATAGTGTCTTTAACATGGAGAATTTAATAGCAAGAGATTTTAAAATCTTTCAAAATTTAAAAAAAAAATCCTTGCATACATTTTGAACAGAGTCCATGTCCATGAGATTCCTAAATCCTAGACTGTGCCCCTCTCTCTTCACCTCATGCCACACTTCCCTGTCACTCCCCCTTTTCCACCGCAGGTTTGAAGTTCCAGAACACTCTACGTGACCTGACTCTGCCTTCCACTCACGCTTCACTACCGGCTCAGATGCCATCCCCCCTCCTCCTGACCCATCATCTTCACAGTACCCCCTGCTCCCTGGCATGTATGCCTGATCTCTGCCCTTCCCACCAGAACACGGGCAGCTGGAAAGCAGGGGCTTTCGCTCATCTTGTGTATAGCCAGCTGCTACTACGTGCACGCGTGTCTGCCCCACAAACAGATGGATCCACAGTTGCTGGACTGGCATTTCTCTGAGGGGATGAAGGAAGGGAATCGTGGGAAATATTGGGACCAGGACAAAGAGGGTCACGTGACACTTTCTGGACCAGCTTCCAGAGGTACCAGATATTACAGCACAGAACTGAAAAAGTACCAGTGCCCTAGGTAGTTTCTATTGCTGTGATGAAACACCATACCCAAAAGCAAGTTGGGGTGAAGGTTTATTTCATTTACCCTTCCACATCACAGTTTGGCATCAAAAGCAGTGAGGGCAGGAACTCAAGGCAGGAGCTGATGCCAAGGCCATGAGGAGTGCAGCTTACTGGCTTGCTCAGCCTGCTTTCTTATAGAACCCAGGACCACCAGCCAATGGTGGCCCCACCCACAATGGACTGTATTCTTCCACATCAATCAGTAAGAAAATGCCCTATAGGCTTGGAAACAGTCCAAGCTTACGGAGGCATTTTCTCCATTGATGATACCAGCTTGTGTCAAATTAACATAAAACTAGCCAGCATAGTCTGCTTCACCCAGACCTACAGAAACTTTGAATGTGTGCATTAAGAGATGGGCAGCCTCCTGAAGCCTGGCCACTGGAAACATACAATGTAGACGACCTAATTTAATCTGCACAGCAAGCATTACAGTCGATACAATGTCTCACTCACGAAATGGGGAAATGGGCTGGGAGAGGTTGAATCACTGCCTGGCAGCAGAGCCTGTGCCCCACATTCTGTCTGCCAGCCATTCTGAGGTGCCGTGTCGGGCTATATTTAACTAGTGGCATTTGCCATCTTCTCAAACACCCATTTTTGGTCTCGTCTAGGACTGTAAAAAAAAAATTGCCTCACTGAGGGGTTGACTGAGAGAAAAGTGAGTGTTTCAAACCTATCAAACTCCGGAACAACAAGCAAACTTTTTTTTAAAGGAGCATTGTGTTTACAGTCACACAGCCCTTTCTACCTGTTGGGGTGACTCTGGGAGGACACCCCAGGATTGCAAAAGCCAGAGGCACCTGTTCTCCAGATGTCTCTACCGAGCTGGCACTGAATTCCAAAACTACCAGAGTGGAACTAGATTGGAATTTGTAACCTTTCGTTTTCCAGGCTCCTCTTGATTTTCCCTGCAGGATTTCTGGGTGATGAATAATCGACATGCTATCCCGGATGTATGAAGAGTGATGTGGTCCCAAGACCATCAATCTGTCCATACTACTCCTCCCCACACCGGCATCCCTACAGCGCCCAGAGGGGAGTGGAGGAGGGGAGGTCTCACTGAGCCTGAGGGTGAAGGGGGTATAACAGTTGTAAATTAGTGTTTCCAGAACTGTTTGTGGGGGGCAGGGAAGGGACTCATCAGCACCTTATTAAGGCTCCCTTGAGGTCCACTATGCAGGCAGAAAAGCAAGTTCTAGTGATAAATCGACTTCCCATGTCTTTATTTCTCAGTGCTTTTTCTCAGCCCTTAGATGACTGTGGGGGAGGGGGGAATAGGTACACGCGCGCGCGCGCGCACACACACACACACACACACACACAAAGAGAAACAAACACCCGTACACAGAGAGGGAGACACACACATACACACTAGGCTTGGTAGAAGTTGATTTTCAGAAGGCCTGTGAGGGTGTTCCCTGCTTTGGCTGAAAAATCGGTGTAACAGCTACAGGGTGATCTCCACTCCTAGAAATGACTGGAAAAGATCCTCTCGATGGGGAACTCAGCATTTTCAATAGCCCTTGTGTGGACAGGAAGACATTCCTGGCTGCTTATTCCCAAGGCTCCCTTTCACTGTCTGGATTCAGGGGACCGACTCAAGAGAAGGTGTGCATTAAGATTTTAGGCATTTCTCGGTTTGCTCTGGTGATGGAATTTCACTCGCGGTGGAGATAAACCGCTTTTTAGCCCCGAGAATAGTGGAGTAGACTATACATGTGATGGTGGCCGCTGCCGTAATCACCCTCCACCGTCCACCTTACCTGGCATTTCTAGCGTCCTTATAAAAACCTACCGCCCCACCCCAGAACAGCAGCGAGATACGCTTCTTTGAATAGCAGTCCATGGTCATAGAAACTGGTTTCAAAGTCATTATCCTGTTTTTCCTTTAAAGCAGTGATGAATGTGCCACAGATTCATCTATAAAACAAAATATCCTAATATCAGGGTGAAATTGGAAGGCGACGTCAACACTCATTTCTGTTGGTCACTGCACTCCCAGCTTGCACTGGTGTCCTGTGTTTACACCATGCCAGGAAGGGCAGTTAGCCCTAGTTTATAAATGAAAAGTTGAACTCAAGATTGGCTTGCCCTACCTGAGCTAGGTAGGTGACAGAACAGAATTTTGAGCTAGGTCCATCTGCTCTGACATTCTGACAATGCTTTTATAAATGTATTTTTCCATTAGCCTACGTTAATTATACACAATAATGGTTCTATATGGCATTTCCACGCATGTATATAATTTATTTCAATCTTATTCACCCTCCATGACCCTCTCTTGTCCCCTTTCCACCCCTGCTCATTTTCCTTTAGCCAACCAGCTGCCCTTGTACTTTGGGAGGGAGGATCCCAATTAGTTTAGTTACAATTGCTCGTAGGACCTTATGGGAAGGGTTGTTTGCAGAAGCACAAACAACTTACCATTATCTGAAGAAAACATTTTTCCTTCCACCGCCCTCATTAACTGCCCCGAAATCCTCTGGCGTGGGGGAGGGGTCCAGCTTCACAGCCCGTCCCTACTCTATGGCAGGATGGTGGCCCAATCTTGTGCAGGTAACTGCACCTAACTGCACCTGCTGTGAGTTTATGAGCGCATCAGCCTTGTCATGCCTGAAAGACATCACTGCACAGCATTCCACCCCTCCCCCAGCTCTTAGAGTCTTCCCACCTCTCGCCACAGTGTTCCTCGGACCTTGGGGAAAGCGATATAGATGTTCCATTTACACAGGCAACAGTCACCTCTTCTCAGCACTCTCACGGTTATGAGCCTCTGCAGTAACTGACCGAGGTAGTAATCAATGGGTGTGGATGTAAATACTTGGAAAACACCGTGGTCACATTGTGTCCATTTAGCAGGACATCAGCAGTAGCTTCTCTGTTAGGGCTTACCACCATCCCCGCCTCAGATACAATCAGAAAACACTCGGTTTCCTCCATAACAGACTTGTCACTTGTCTTAGGGTTTCTACTGCTGCAAAGAGACACCATGACCACGACAACTCCTATAAAGGAAAACACTTGATCTTTTTTCTTATAAAAGAAAACATTTCATTGAGGTGGCTCATTTACAGTTCGGGGTTTTAGTCCATAATCATGGCGGGAAGCAAGGCAGTATGCAGGCAGACAAGGAGCTGGAGAAAGAGCTGAGAGTTCTACATCTGGACTCACAGGCAACAGAAAGTGGTCTGAGACACTGGGTGTTGGCTTGAGCATACATGAGACCTCAAAGTTTGCCTCCGCAGTGGCCCACTTACTCCAAGAAAACCAACCTACTCCAACAAAGTCACACCTCCTAATTCTGCCCGCTCCCTTAGGGAACCATTTTCTTTCAAACCACCGCGTCTCTATGGCACCAGTGGGCACAGCTTGCCTAGCAGGTTGGTAGTGTAGCATACAGAGACCACAGCCGAGTAAGATTGTTGATTTTTCTCCTATGACTGTTCCCAAAGCCCCTTCCAGCACCATGAGGGCTGGCCGCCAGGAGGAATCCTCAAGCTCAGATCCAGCTTGATTTCTATGTCCTACAACCAGTGTGTGTGTGTGTGTGTGTGTGTGTGTGATGTCTTCAGGATTAGGAGCTTCCTCTCTAGTTCTGAGCAACCAACAGCAGTAACAGTTTCCTGTGTTTGGGAAGTAAAAGGACCCACCTGGACCAATAACTCATAGAATCCCAGGTTGCTAACAACTACTGTACATGAATTACTAGTTGGTCCAATACAACATCACTTGAAAGGAGGCGATCAGGAAAAGAACAGTGGAAAACAAATCTCATAAGCTCATATCATCCTAGAATATTGCAATCAGCTTTTCTAGTTCCTAAAATTTCTATAGTCATAAAAATAATAGACTCCAACATAACACAAACTCTATTCCCCATAAATTCAGCAGCAACGGTCTACTTCTTAAGATTTGGCACCAGTAAGCTTGAAGTCTTGTATGGGTCACCCCTAAAAGTTAGAGATTTATCTTTATCTGAATGGATCTGCCTGCGGTCAAAGTCCACAGCCCAGACAATTTCTCAAGGGTCTCCAGGACTACTATACCAGACGAAGTATTTAGAGGCTATGTCAAGAAAATAACTCCACAGAATTTCATCTTTCTAATGGAAGTACCTGTCAATAAAGTGGTAATATTCCAAGGGAAAAAATAGCATGCCAAATCTACATGCTCTTTAATTTACTACTGACCATCTCTGTTCACATGACAATATACCTTCTTTTCTTCTTCTAGATATATTTATTTTATGAGTGTTTTGCCTGTATGTATGTCTGTGCACAGTGCGCATACCTGATGCCTATGGAAGTCAGAAAAGGGTGTCGGATCCTCTGGAATTACAGATGGTTGTGAACCACCGTGTGGACGCTGAGAACCTGGATCCTCTGCAAGAGCAAGTGCTCTTAACCACTGAAGCATCTTGCCAGCCCCATGATGTGCCTCTTTCTTCTTAAGCTCCCAAACAATGCTTCCCCCTTGGCTTCAGAAAGCAGACATTGAATCACTACTGACCTTAGGCATAAAGAAGGGACTAGAGGGAAAAAGGGAAGAGGGAAGTAATGAGATTATATTTTAATCTCAAAAATAATAAAAAATATTAAATAATTTTAAAAATAGCATACCATTAAAATTAAATTCTGTGCATACCGCAGAAACACACACATACACACAAATAAATAAATTAAATAAATTTTAAAAAAGATAAGGATGAACTTATAAAAAACAAGATAAAACAGCAGAGGGAAACCAGGTTGGAGCCTGGGTCTCACAGTCAGAGGCTAGCTATGGGACAAATCCTCTCCACTTTTCAATTTCTATTCAAGGACATTTTGCTTAAATTTGCTTGAAGTTTTCCACAACGTGAGCTTTCTGACAGTGCTAATAACAGTCTCATGCCCGTGTGTATTCCCAGCAGCACACGGAGGCTCAGCCTTGCACAAGAGGAGGCTGGGACCACCTGCAGACTAGAAGGGCGGTGTGAAGAACCCGGGCTTAGAAGGACGTCCTGCAGTGCCACAGGCGCTGAGGCAGATAAACACAAGATACCTGTGCGCCTGAAAGGCCAAGGGGAATGAAAAAAAAGAAAAAGAAAACCAGTAGCAGTGAGTGTCAACACCGTCGTCAGCGTGTGCCGGGCTCTGTCTCCAATGCTGTTATCATCTTATATCTTATGACATGTCCTTAGAATTGCCCCTGACAAACAGACTCTAGTGCTCAGGAAGGATCATCTACTTACCCAGCAGTAAGAAGACAAGTGGCACCAGGTCTGCCCAGCTTCAAAGCTTTCACCCTGAGAGTTCTTCTGGATCAGAAATGGGTCCAGGGAGGGGAAGGACGTCACCTGCCAGGCCGTAGGCTAAAGCTCTCAAGTCAAAAAACAGGTCTGTGGCCCACATGGCCCTCCTGGTAATCCCCAGCAACTGGTGACTTTTTTTTTTCTGCACGTTTTTATGTAGCTGAGTGCTTGCCCTGCATGTGTGTCTATGAGCCACTTGCACGCAGAGTTAGCAGAGACCAGAAGAGGATGTCGGATCCCCCGGAATTAGAATTACAGGCAGTTGTGAGCCACCACTGAGGACTGGGGACTGAAATCAGGTCCTCTGGCAGAGCAGTCAGTATTCTTAATGGCTGAGCCATCTCTCTAATTTCTGATGGCTTTTCTGAATGCTAGTTTTCACACCTATAAATTACAGTGAAAGCCACCTCTATTAAAAAAAACAACAACAACCTTTCCTTAGGAATAAAATGACAAAAGTAGAGCACCTCCCGGAACGGTAACTGACAGCTCCCAGGAGTTACTGGGAGCCTGTGTCAGGCTCCTGTGTCCATCTCCCCGGGATTGCCCCAGCAGTTCTGCAGAATTCCTTCCACAGATACATTCATTAAAAGCTGTCCCTCTCGGACCTGCAGCCATCGACAGGCATTGTCGCTCAACCTCCTTCCGCTCCCGTTTATGAACCGACATGGTAACCAGTTTGCTGCAGCCAAGCCTCAGGTCTCCAGGCTACAGCCCATTAGCAAATGCATCCCCTCATTTACTGTTAAATGCCCAGAATCCATCTCTGGCTTGTCACTGTCTTATGGCTGCTCTCTGTCTTGGGACGTCAAGCGATAAAGTTTTATGCAGTTGGGTGTTTTTGTTTTCTAATTGGAGTTATAGATTTCAAGAAGCAGAAACAAAAAAATGGTGTTTAATTAACAATCACTCTGGAGTTCGAAAGTTCTTTGGTGGGTTAAAATGGGTGAAAAGGATTAAATAAGGGGGATTCTAATCATCTCAAGTCAAAACAGTGGAGGTAGTGCATATCTGGCTAAATGGAGAACAAACCTAGTCATGGGTCCTTTCTGAAGAGCAGGCCGGGTGGTAATCCTTTCCACATCGGATATACTTTACAAAGTCTGGAGTTTCTTTACTCAGCAGAGCCAGTGGGAGGAATGGATTTCTGACGGCCATGGGGTTGAGCCCCGCCCTGTCACATGCTCACATGGGATCCCAATAAAGTTATCTACCTGAGTTTCAGTCTGTCCTATAAAGCAGCGAGGAGCAGCCATGTACTGTTTGTTGCTATGAGAAAGCACCTCACAGCTTAAGGGAGGGAGTTTTGCTTTTCTCACAGTTTCAGAGGCTTCAGTCTGCCACGGTTGGGAGGCTGTGCCAGAGGAAAGCAGCTCATACCATGGCAGCCAAGAAGCAGAAAAAAACATACAGGAAGGGGTCAGGACAAGACATAGCCCTATGAGCATGCCCCTTAATGGCCTGCTCCCTCCAGCGAGACCACACTCTTAAAACTTCCAGGAACAATCCCTAACCAGGTACACTCAGAATATTGAGATCAGAAGATTACCGTGAGTTTGAAGTCAGCCCGGGCTACATGGCAAAACCTGTCCTTGAAAAAGAAAAAAAGAAAACCACAATGGGACATAGGAACACACATCTAAAATCCCAGCACTTGGGAGGTAGAGGCAAGAAGATCAGAAAAACAGTGAGTTTTAGCCTGGGCTATGTGAGACTTGGTCTCATACACATACAAAATATTAAGTTTCCAGAGATTCTGAAAATAACACCACCGCTTAGGGACCAAGGCTTCCACACACAAGTCTATGAGGGACATTTCATAGTTAAACTATAGAACACAGTGTGCCACTCTTGATTTGATGGGGTGAATGACTTATAACAACCGAATTCTAGCAAGAGAAGAACACATTAGAGTCTACAGAAGCGTGGATGTGCACACATAGAAACCCAGCGGTAGTTGCAAGTTCTTTCAGCCTGGGCAGTAAACATCTGTCCAGATGCTACTGCGAGCTGCACAGTGGGTTCTTCCATCTCTTGTTCCTTCTCTGTCTCCTGGATGATGCCCAGAGAATCCAACCCAAGACTCTAACCAGTTGACACATTTACTGGAGACAGAAGAAAACAAAGTTGGGTGTTCCTGGAGGCAGAGTCCCCTCACACAAGGAAGTCACATCAAAGTGTCCACAAGGGCAACTCTGCCCAAAGTGAATAGCCACGGCAAAGGGATGATTGTGAAGAATAAATAAGGTAACGCGCATAAAGCTCTTAGCAACTTAATAGAATGTAACAGATGGCCGGTAAGTGGCAGCTATTATTATTGCTATAATTAGTATTATTTTAACAGCTTCCACGGTAGCCATAAGGAGTGAGATGGCAGATGATAAAAATACTTTCCTCTGAGGTGAATTCATGATGGAAGAGCAAGGGGTGACATTGGCACAATATAAGACACCCAGCACACGGACCCAAAGCATCCAGGAATGATACCTAGACAGACCAAGTCCAACTCATGGGCTATCTTGGAAATCCCGGTCAGTGTGGATCCTGGAGGAAGCCTATATTCCCTGTTCAAGACCAAAATGGAAGGTAGGGACTCCCTGTCGTGCTCAGAGTCCACAATACCAGGAGTACATTCCTCTGCTTGCCTAAGAAGTTCTTCTATTTGAGCAACTTGCCTCAAGTCCTATGTAAAGGAAAGATAGATCTGAGGTTCTCTTGTGTTTAACATGACAAGGCCTCAGGGAGTTCCCGGGCTAGTGGAAGGAAAAAGATAGTGATTGTGCCAAGATGAAGAGTGATTTAAGAAGACGCAGAGACCTGCATACTGTGCATTAGAAAGGCAGCTGAAGTCTGCAAACAGCAGCCTAGCGTAACCACACGGAACAGGAAGTCTGGTGTGGCAGTTAACTCTTCACGTCTGCCTGCCGTCTACGGACTCCTCGCCACAGGTGCAGATCCCACAAGCAGAGGCTTAGAGGTATAATTAAAGGAAGAGGACTGGAGATGGCTCAGTGGCTAAGGACACCAGCTGCTCTTCCAGAGGACCGAGTTTGAGTCCCAGCACCCACATGGCAGCTCACAACCACTTGTAACTCCTATTCCAGAGGGACCCGACTCCCTCTTCTGGCCTCCGAGGTAACAAGCATGCATGTGGTACACAGACATATATGCAGGCAAAACACCCATGCACATGAAATAAAATAAGGGATGTTTTTAATTAGAAGTAGAATAGTACCTTGGAAAGTGTGCTTCCAGAGACATAATACCACCATGGAAATAGTTTGTGAATTAAAAAAAAAAGTGAAAGCAGCTTCACCTCCACTCCAGGGAAACAGCCATCAGTGCTCACTGAATGCTTTGTATGGGAGACAGCATCACAGAGCCTCTGGTGGTCCCTGACACACTCACTGGAATGACAGAAGCTGCAGGTGACTACTGTGTTTCTACTTTCTAAAGCACCCCACATCTGGGATTCTAGTTGATCCCTCTCTTCTATATGAGTCATTTTTTTTTCCTTTTCTGAGTCTCTGTACACTTGATTTCTAATTCAAAATTGTTCTTCTATAAATTCTGATTATTAAAGGTTTTGGAATCACTTTTTTTTTCCAAGACAGGGTTTCTCTGTGTAACCTTGGCTGTCTTGAAACTCACTCTGTATTCCAAGCTGGCCACCTGAGCTCTGGGTTTAAAGGCATGCAGTCACCACCGCCCAGCAACTTGAATATTTTTTATACTAATTGTTGACAACTCCGAAGGATGTAAGGCATTAATACAGATGAGCTCTCCGAGCTGTACTTGTTCTCAGTGTGTTCGTGGTGTAAACTGTACTAAAGACATCGCCCCTGCTTTGCGAACTCTTGGGGCTTCCAGCCATCTTTGCCAAATCCCCCTATCAACATGCTAACTACTGGCTTGCTACCATCTCCTTTAATGGGCAATGCTTATGGCCTGCGAGGTTGTGTCTGTTATTATTTATCTGTTGTGGTTGTTTATCATTGTCGATGCCAAATGTTAATTGCCAAGCTTGGAGTGGCCTGAAGCGTTTTTCAAAAGTGCAACTAGATTTAATTGAGAATAAAGTTCCTGCGAACTAACTTGGAAACACCACAAGTGCCAGTTCTTACAGAATGACATGCTGCCCTTCTCAGTTGCTACTTGGATGCAGTGGAAACTGCGCTGTCACATGCGACAAATCTTAGTAAGATCTGTGTATCAGAAAAAAAAAATGAAGAAATGTACATTCCACACCATTTGGAATTCTCTACTTGCCTTAATAAACTCAGGTTGTAATCCAAGTTGGGACAGTAATAATATTAAATCATGGTTATTAACCAATTGAACTCCAGTTAAGGTTTAATGAAGCAGGGACTGATTCCCTCATCCAAACACTCTATGCCTTGAGCTGCAATGGGTTCCGAGAGTGTGATCAAGAGCAAAGGTGGCAGCCGGGCACGGTGGCATGTTGGGAGCTCGGCACCAAGGGTCTTACACCCACAAGTCTCCAGATAATCCAGGAATATTAAGCATACATGAACATCTTTCCAATGGGAAAGATGAAAGGCCTGTTTTTCCATCCAGAAAGCTGAGAATTGGAAGCTTAAATGCCTGGTAATCTGTGTTATCTGTTGGGCCAGGCCATATCAAGCCCGAGGTGGGTAGTAATCTAAATGACCTTTATAGCCGGAGGCTCCCCGAATTCCCACAACCAAGACCAGAGGTGCTTAATAGCACAATTGACCTCTACAGTCATTATCTGTATGAGGGAGACCAAGCCAAACCTTTCCTTGGGTCCTTAAGCTAGTACAGGTAGCCTATCTCTAGAACCCATCTTTGTGGAAGAAATGACATGTATCCTTAGTTGAGTGTCAATGTAATTACGCTTCATGTGCAATGGGAATTGTATTAAGCCAGGACATTTTTTTCCAAATTGCACCAGGTTTAAATACATTGGGAATAAACTGCTTGTTATCAGACTCCCTGAAGTATGGTCCAGGTTGACCAAGCCAATCTGCACCTGTTTTCATTCTCCTCTCTTTGCATGGTTCACTTTCCTGTATGATACCTACAGGGACCCCTCAGGGACGCACGTCTTTAATCCCAGTTCTTGGGAGGCAGAAGTAGGTGGATCTCTGAGTTCTAGGACAGCCAGGGCTACCCAGAAGAAACACTGTTTCAAAAAGAAGGAAGGCAGCCAGGGTCTTCAGGTGTTTTCAGGCCAATAGAAGAAAAAGATGTGACTGTAGACAGATGCGAAGTAGCAAATGTTACCCGTGATAGCTGGAGCTCCCCAGGTAAGAGAGAAGAGACATGGCAAACACCCCAAAGTAGCTCCTCAAAAGGATGTGGGTGGATCCTGTTCACCTTCCCAGGAAATGCAAAGAACTTGCTAAAGTTTTGGTAAGAAACAAAAACCAGTCCAAGTACCTTTAGATGAGTAGGTCTCAGCCTTCCTAATGCAGAGACCCTTTAACACAGTTTCTCATGTTGGGGTGACCCCAATCACAAAATTATTCTATTGCTACTTCATGACTGTAATTTTACTGCTGTTATGAATCATAGTGTAAAAATATTTGATATGCAGGATATCTGGTATGTGACCTCCATAGGGGTCATGACCCATGGGTTGAAAACCACTGATTTAGAATCATGCGGCTTCATTCAAAACCTTAGGTTTGAAGCTCGCAGAATCCTGAGACAGCTGAGTGGGATTTCAAGGCCACAGTTAGGTATACAATTAGGCATCTGTGAACCGGCGCATAAGTGCTTTTTCCCAAATATCCCCAGCTCACCTCCTTCCCAGGGACACTTCCCGTTGTGGAGAGGTGGGACACATGACAGTCCTGTGCACTGATGTTTCTTTTTTTAGAGTAGACATAACATATTGCTTCCAGGCCAGAGCGTCTTATCGCCAGCAGCACTGTGCTCAGGCACAGCCTAGCATAAACCCATCATCCAAGGCAGTGCTTCTCAATCTGGGAGTCGCGACCCCACACAGGTCACATATCAGGGATCCTGCATCGGATATTTACACCATTACAAAGTAGCAACAAAACTAATTTTATGGTCAGGGGTCACTATAACATGAGGAATTGTTTTAAACAAAGGGTCACAGCATTAGGAAGGTTGAGAACCACTGGTCTAAGGTTCCCAGCAACTTGCTACCACAGTCAAACCTTGTCAGTGCTGACTGAAACGGGTTCAAACTCCGGGATCATCAACTGCCACAGCCCTGGAGATGCCAGGCTGTCGCTGTTTCCATGGCTACCACCAGCGCTGGGAGCACAGCTTTTCTCACACCACGGAGCTCAAGAATGAACAGTGAACATACAGCCCGGCTGCTTCCTGTATTCACATGTACAGACTCGACAAAACCAGGAGGGAAAAATGCCCTTTGCCTCCCATCTATCTTCAAAGTCTCCTGAGCTTCTGCTCACTGGAACCTAACGTAGCTTCTAGAGTACCAGTGACCGCCGGCTTTTGGAGAAGGCACCTGAGGGCTGAGAATTGACAGAAATAGACGCTGAATGCCAACACACAAGATCTCGTTCCAATTCTTTCTTATTTTTTTCTTTCTTTCTTTCTTTTTTTTTAGATTAGCATAAAAAATAAGGAGTTGGAGTGTGTTCCAGGGACCTTCATACCGCAGAATCCCTGGAGGTTCTCTGTCACACCCCGATCATTTAACAGCAGAATCTTGGGGCCTGGGGGTCTTCGTACCCACTGAATCCCAAGGCCCTCTGTTCCATGTTAAAGGCAATTTGCCCACAAAAGCAAGATTTAAAAAGAGTAAAGTCACTCCTAAGTGAAAATGACTACTCTTTATCCCAGCACTCGGGAGGCTGAGGCAGGTGGATCTCTGTGAGTTTGAAGTTAGCCTGGTGAGTTCCAGGATAGCCAGGACTGTTACACAGAGAAACCCTGTCTCAAAAAAAAAAAAAAAGACTATTTTAGTGTTCTCTGTAAGCTTTGTGTTTTTATAAGAGTTTAGTCATATCAAAGTTATAGATCATAAAAATTTGATTTAGAATCTGTAGAAAAATAAGTCCTAACTCCTGCATTGTATAAGAAAAGTGAGGTAATGTGAGGGTTATGAGCTTTTCCTCAGATTAATTTTTTTTTTAAAGAAACAGACAATTAGCCGGGCAGTGGTGGCGCACGCCTTTAATCCCAGCACTCGGGAGGCAGAGGCAGGTGGATCTCTGTGAGTTCTAGGCCAGCCTGGTCTACAAGAGCTAGTTCCAGGACAGGAACCAAAAGCTACAGAGAAACCCTGTCTCAAAAATGCAAAAAAGAAAGAAAAAGAAACAGACAATTGTATAAAAGAAACTAAAGGAGGGGCTGGAGAAATGGCTCGGTGGTTAAGAGTGTTGGCTACCCTTCTCAATCAGCCTGCATCCCCATGTCCGCTCTCTGTAAGTCCAGCTCCAGATTTGGCACATCTGGCTTCTGCTAGCACCTGCATTCATGTGCATATACCCGCACGCAGACACACACGCAGACACACGCACAGACACACACACAGACACACACACAGACACACGCACAGACACACACACAGACACACACACCCCTACTTACACATAATTTAAAACAATAAAAAAAGTTCTTTTAAAAATTAAAGATACCAAATGAATTAGAGTTGTCCGCAAATTCACCATCTCCTAACTACCTTCCACAGAGGAGAGAGTGCTTAGGAGGGGGCAGGGGGAGTGACAGGGTCTCATGTTGAGAGCTGGTCTTAAACTTGCTCTATAGCTTGTACCTCCTAAATGCTGAGATTACAGGCATATAGCACCATATGTTTTTTCCGACAGTGCTGGAGATCACGCCAGGGCCTCATGTGTGCTGGTAGTGTCTGCAGCCTGAACAAACCTCTCACCCAGCAACAGCTCTTACCTAGCAAGCTCTGCATATGTGGCCCTTGACGTCACAGGTACTACGTTAGTCTACATGCTCAACTAAAATTTGAGCTAACATTTCTTATTTGGGAAATTTCCCGTTAAAAAACAACCCATATATTGGGTTTCCGCTGAAAAGTCGGTAACTCTGCACTTTTGTTCCAGTCCCAGATGATAATGGCTAGCTCCCTGAGAAGCCTCTCCAGCTCCTACCTCCCGGCACACACCTACCCAGACCCCAGCAGCCCTTCCAATGGTCATCGTCCCATCTCGTTTGCCACCGTCCCTACACATCATCAGGGTCTTCTTAAATCTCTCTCTGATGGTTGATGACCGTTTACTACCCTGATTCTCATAACTAAATTTGACCGAAACTGACAAAACAAAGACCAATGAGGGTGTGTGAGTTCTCAGACCTTCCCATTTCTTTCGTTCTTCTAACTGCCTGGCCCCTAGGGGTGATTTGCCACGATGGGTCTTCAGCATTTCTTCAGCGAGCCTCTTTGCAACATATGGCTTGAACTCCAGTTGAAGAGAGCCCCCACCTGGCCAGCTGCAAAATAGCACCCTAGAGGGCTTGCTGTCTTTATATTTATATCCTAGCAGGCAGGACACTTAAGGATGCTTTTCTATTCAGGATACCACAGCGCTGTGTTTGAGGTAATTAGTTTGGCTCTAAAATTAGCAGTTACATAAAATGTTAATGAACAGCTGTTCCCAATAAACAGGATAAATTGAAATTAATAATTGCCGTATTCATTTAACAAATGAATTACCCACTTTTTAAATACACTGACATAACACGTGTGATCGCCTGCCAAGGGGATCATCCTAAAATTTTTATTTTAGTGACAAAGAAGCAACATGGGAGCTGAACGGGCATGTGCCCACTCCACCTGCTCTTACCCCTCTAACTGTAGAAATAAATAGCTAATTATACACAAAACACCGTAAAAGGAGTGGAATTTGATTTTTTCCCCCCAGGGTGGGGTGAAAGTATATGTTGAGTGTTTTTTTTAAAAGACATCTGCTTGGTGTCCCACCCCACACTGTAGGCTCCTATTGTATTTGAGATACTATTTTTATTTTTCGTGGATCTTTAAGGAACCCAACCTATGAAGTATTCCTGGGACAAGACACTGCCAGGAAAGCTGAATGATAAGACCACAGGAAAGGCACGAACCTTAGAGGGGCAGATGGTGGGGGTACAGGCTCTGAGAACACTGGAAAGGAAAAAGCAGATTCCAAGAAAGCACGTAGCAAAAAGGCTAAGCCTTCACCTGCTGCCACCCCCCCCCCCACACACACACACAAGCCTTGTTTATATCGTGGCCGAAACAATGGCTTCACCTTACAGAGCTCACCCACTCACGCCCTCATACAGGAATTTCAGACAAGGGACAAGAGGACAATGGAGGAGCTGCTGATGACTGTTGCAGAACCAGAAGCGTTTGTGGGGACAACTTCCAGAGGAACAATTTTTCCTGCCACCTGAATGTGATTCTAAGCCTGCTGTGAGAGGCCCAGGAGAAGACTCTGGGAAAGGGATAAACATGGAGATACTTAGGTAGGAAAGAAACTGTAAGCGGTTCAACCCACTATGAGCTTAGCATTGTCTGGCATTTTGTTTTTAAAAGCTCGCTGTGCATGCCAAGCCAAATAAAAGTGGAAGGAAGACAAATTAGGAGGCTCTTGCAAATGGTGGCATCCCCATAAACTGTCTCTGTGCAGACAAGGGCTCCTCCCACCCTGGGGTTTCCAATAGCACGTGGCGTTGACTGGAAAAGGCAAGGTCGCTATCGACTAGATGTGCACTGCACGCTCTTCCAGTGAAGAGCTGGACCCTAACCCTGTCTCACTGGCTCCTTTGTCCCAGTCCTTATGCTCAGTGCATACAGAGATGGTTACCAAGATGGGAGGATCCAATAATGGTTTGTTTGTGATGGACCAAGATAATCTGTAAAATTCTGAGTAGTTGGCAGATCTGGGCCCAACCTTACAATTTTCTACCTATGCAACCTTTCTACCAACAACCACTTTCATATATCAGTTTCCTGTGCCTGGATACAGAAAGGAAAGCACCTAAGTACTTTTAAAAAAAAACTTCCAATGATCTCTTATAGAGAAACAACTGAACAAATTATAGCTCTATAATATGTATACTAGGTAACAGTGAGTAGAATAGGATATATATATATACTGAGACCCAAAACCACATTAAACTGGAAAAAAATAAGATGCAAAATCACATTTGATGTGCCAAAAGCAATACTGCGCACTTCTGTGCACATTTTCATGACAGATCCATTGCCTTCACCCTGTTCTATTTAATAGAAGCATGATTTGTATTTTTAGCAAGAATTTAGTAACCAGCATCTCTTGCAGCTACATGGGGCCCTTTGACTAAATTCTGCTCAATGAGATGTAGTCAGACGTGTACATAAATAAGACCCTCATTCTTTTTACTGCATCTGGTATGAAGGAGGAATGGCTACAGCTTTTATCATCACATTGGACCAGGGAACCTTAAAGATGGAGAGCAGATAAAAGGTTTGCAGACTGGGACCAGGATCCTTTATAACATGGAGCTACCTTCCAGCTCTGGAGTTCCTGCTTCCAGATTTTCCTTACATCTGGCGGAAACTTCTAAATTGCTCGAACTATTGTTATTTGTGATTTCCCTATATCCTGCAGCCAAATGTAAACCAAAATAACAGAGTAGGTAAATCTCTCAGTCTGCAAGATACACTAATCTAATATCAGTTGTAACCTCTGGGAGCAGGAGAGGGTTGCAATTACAGAGAAATACAGAGGGAACACAACTCTATCTCTCAGATTTAACTTTTAGGAAAAACTGTTGAGAGAAGGCAATTGTCCAAGTAAAATTTGATTTTAAAGGAAACGGAAAATCACATGTTAAATTAAAGAGGGAGCTTTCTGATTTGTTTTGTTTTGTTTTAACAACAGCAGATGGGATTTATGGCCTTTGGATCTCACACGCAGCAGCAACCATGTGAGGGCCAGGCTATTTTAGCTAGCACGTCCGCAAAGAATCTTCTTCGGAATGTGAGAAGGTTACCCACTTCAGGGACACTTCACCTGTGGACTGACCACCTACAGCCTTTAAGGACACGTTATGGATAGTGAGGAGGAGGAGGAGGAGGAGGAATCCCAGCAGGCAATTCTCCTGTGCAGTAAGTCAGACAAGGCTATTCTACCCTGTGTCAGCCAAGAGAAAGACTGCTAAGTAGTGCTAAGAAAACGTAACTTCACATCCTAATGGTCTCAAGCTGTCTTCCAAGTAACGGAGATATGGGCAGGTAAGAGGCCACCGTTAGAGGGACAGAGGAATGCGAGAGGTGCCACTAAGAGTTCAACTACACATTCCGGTCACATCCCCCTCTTCTTACCAGCAAGAAGCCAATATGTACTGTCGAGACAGAAGCAGGAGAGGCCTTTCCCAGTGGCAAAAGAGCCTGATTTGTTCACCCCCAAGGACCCAACTGTGCCCTTCTCTCCACCATGCCTGGACAACTGGCCCGACAGACAAGTCATTTGCATGAGCTGACATGAATGAGCTGGCCGTTGTCATTGGAAACTGGTCTCTTAAGTCTTAAATGCCATTCTATTTCAAAGCAGCAAGGACCTAATTTGCTTCAATCACCCAAACTATCTACTGTCTGCCCCCCACTGTCTGGCTTCACCCCAAATCCACCCAGAAAGCACCCAGAAAGTCATACAGCAACTCCCATATCTTACCACTTTCCAATATCAATCTCTCCTAATGCTCAATAATCTTTCTTTTTTATAGTAAAATGATTTATTAGTAGGTTTATATTAAAATTCTTGACTTTATGTGAATATAAGTTTCTAAGGAATGACTTTCTTTTTAGCTGAACTTTGTAACATAATATATGAATGAGAAAAATTTATTTTTATCTTCCTAACATCGAGGGCTTTGGGGGGGTTGTTATTGTTATTGCTGCTGGTTTTTTAGTGGTTTGTTTTTGTTTTTGTTTTGGGGGGGGGAGTTTCAGGACAGTTTCTCTGTGTAGCCTTGCCTGCCATGAAGCTCACTTTGTAGACCAGACTGGCCAGCTTTCCCATGCTGGGGTCCTGTCCCCAGGCATCTGCATTGCCTTTGGTGGTAACTGGAGCTGTGGACATTGATAAAGACTACCCTGACGAATGGGACGATGGACCCAGACATGGACATGGCAGTAATTCAAGCCCAGGCAATATTATGGCCACAGGTGGCAGCACAGGCCACTAAGGTTGACATGGTCCCAACAGTGACATGTTCCCCAGACTCCAGCATGGTCACAGGTAGCAGCCCAGAGGCCCAGGTTTCTTACTGCCTTTGGTAGCAATGTGAGCCATGGACATCATCAGAGAGCTAGGCTGTGGTAGAGCCACAGACCCAGTCTTGGACACATCCCTGGATGTCACCAAGGCCCTAGGTGGTTGTACATGTCACTCAGATCAGCATTGCCCCAGCTGCAGGGTGGTCACTGGACAACAGCATGACCCCAGGCGGCTACCCAGAGATATCCATGGCTGCTGGTACCATCAATCTGCTTTTCCATATCTGCTCTCTCATCACAGAAGGGCTGAACACCCTCTCGTTTGAGGTCAGACCCTAAACACATGGTCTGGACCCCCTGTGTTCTTCATGTTCTTGAATTCTCCCTGGGGCTAAATCTTGATCATCTAAGGTTGAAAGACTTACCCTAAATCGGGGCCACACATTCTCCTGTAGACCTAGATGAAGGAAATGAGAGGAAGACGCTTTTGCTCTGTGCCTGCTTGCCCTCACTCTGGATTCACTGGCATTAGAGCCTGCTTATTTTCCAGCATGCAAACTGTGGCATGTAAAGAGACACAGTGGACCTAGTGTGCCAAACTACTGGATTCTTCAACTTTCTGTTAGTAGATAAGCATTATTAGACTTGCTGGACTACAGCCTGTAAGTCACTCTAAGGAATCCCATAGACAGACAGACAGAATAGATGATAGACAGATAGATTTAGACCAATTCTAGATAGATGATAGATAAGATGATAGACCGGCATATGATAAATAAGTAGATGGTAGATAAGATGATAGATAGATAGATAGATAGATAGATAGATAGATAGATAGATAGATAGATATAGATAGATAAATGATAGATGCTGCTGTGGGCAATGGTCTGTACCCTGTCACTTGTATTTTAATAAAACACTGATTGACCAGTAGCCAGCAGGAAGAATAGGCAGGGCAACCAGGCAGGAAGTAGAGGTAAGGCAATGAGAACAAGAGAATTCTGGAAAGAGGAAAGATGCAGTCTGCAGTCGTCACCCCAGACACAGAGGAAGCAAGATGAGAATGCCTCGCTGATGAAAGGTTCCAAGCCACATGGCTAACACAGACATGAATTATGGGCTAATATAAGTTATAAGAGTTATAAGAAGCCTGAGCTAATAGGCCAACCAGTTTGTAATTAATGTAGACCTCTGTGTGTTTCTTTGGGGATGAACAGCTGTGGGACCAGATGGGACAGAAACCTCTGCCAACAAATGGCGCCAATATGACAGCTAAATCCACTTAAAACCTGAGAGAGTTTGGGAAATAATTCTAGGCAAAAAAGAACAGAGTTAAGCATGGCTTCTTGGTAGCGTTTTCTCTGGACTCTGTTTGCTAGAGGCACGTACACCTCATTTAAGAGAGGCTTCCTGACTCAGCTTTAGAAGCAAAAACCTTGCAACTCTTTTAAGAGGCTCCACCACCAAACACTTAAATAATGTTTATAAGTAGCCAATAGCATGTTTCTTGGTGGTGGCAGGGACCTTGGAACTCCATAGAGTTATGGCAATAAACTTGAATCTGGCCAATACCTCCATCATGAAGCTAGACTCTCATAAAGCTAAGGAACGGGGTGGATCCAGCCATCAAAGTCAGGGCTTTAATCCTAGCCATATTGCTCAGCAAATTAAAGATTCATGTGGTGCGAAAAAGAGAGATATACAGTAAAGATGGATTCAAAGACAAAGAAAACCTCTGAACAGTTTACAGTGTGTTTAAAAATGTATGAAGGCTTGGGAAAGAAAAGAAAAAGATAAAGTCCTTTAAAAAGAAAGATAGTAGTTGGAGATGGTGGCACATATCTTTAATCCCAACACTTGGGAGGCAGACGCAGGTGGATTTCTATGAGTTCAAGGACAACCTGGTCTACAGAGTAAGTGCCAGGACAGCCAAAGATACACAGAGGAACCTAGTCTCAAAAAGCCAAAAATTAAAAGTAAAAATAAAAGAAATAGAATTTAAAATAAAGACACATAAAGATGGAAAACACACAGAAAATCTGGATACTGTATGTTATTATGTTCTCTTTGAATTGTTTGAATGCTGAAGAAGAAGCAAAAGCTGCTAAAAGACATTTGATTATACGTATTGCTGGATTAATCCAACATACATATTTTGAAAATGCTCTGACTTCAAAATTTAAGTCAAACTATATGTTACTTTGGAGAAGAGGTTTTGTTTTTATTTCCACAGAAAATGAGAGGCTATGGATTCATTCCAGGTTAAGAAAAATCAGGTTGGATCAAGGAAGATCCCCCTAAGAAATCTCCGGTAGAAGCGGATGGCCCAGATGATCCAATATTTCAGAGGACCTCTGTTGGAGTTTCCTCTGAGTACTACATCCAGAACAGTTTCAAGACTGATAGCTGACATGATCAAGCCTCACAGAATTTTCTAGTCAGGATTTGACCATAATCCTAAATTTTCTTTAGGTCTCTGTAAGATTATCAGCGCCCCCAATAAGCAGGACGTAGCCTAGAAAACTATGTCCACATTTTCAAAAAATGAATTATGAATGTTTTTCTTTGTTTAGAATGTTGGTTACAAGTTGTTATGGATAATGGTCAGGAGAAGAGCTAAACAAAGGAGAATCAATTCTGAGTTCTTGTTTTAAAAAAAGGGGGGGATGCTGTGGGGCAATGGTCTGTACCCTGTCACTTGTATTTTAATAAAATGCTGATTGGCCAGTAGCCAGGCAAGAAGTATAGGCAGGGTGACCAGGCAGGAAGTAGAGGCAGGGCAACAAGAACAGGAGGAAAGACACAGTCTGTAGTCATCACCCAGACACAGAGGAAGCAAGATATGAATGCCTCACTGATGAAAGGTACCAAGCCACATGGCTAACACAGACAAGAATTATGAGCTAATATAAGTAATAAGAGTTATAAAAAGTCTGAGCTAATAGGCCAACCGGTTTATAATTAATGTAGACCTCTGTGTGTTTCTTTGGAGCTGAAAGACTGCAGGCTGCACAGGACAAAAACCTCTGCCAACAGACAGACAGACAGACAGATACATACATACATACATACATACATACATACATACATACATACATTCTATCCGCTCTGTTTCCCTAAAGAGCACTGATTAATACAATTACCTTCCCAGAATCTTTTCTATTCACGTAAAGCGAATGTTTAAAAATTCAACTTTATGGGGCTGGAGAAATGGCTCAGCAGTTAAGAGAGTTTGCTGCTCTTCCAAAGGATCCAAAATCAGTTCCCAGAACCTTTGTTGAACAGCTCACAGGTGCCTGTAACTCCAGCTGCAGAGGATCCAACATCGTCTTCTGGGCCCCATGGGAACTTACATACACATGGCATACACTCATCCACACACATACGTGTAAATTTAATAAAGTATGTATTTTTATTTCAACTTTATGCTGGGTGTGGTGGCACAAACACCTGTAATCCTTGTACTTGAGAGGTGGAGGCAGGAATAGCTGGACTCCTAGGCTAGCCTGGGCTACAGGAGACCATGTCTTTAAAATAAAAAAAAAAACAGAATGAAAAAACAGAGGAAATCAGTTTTAAGCTTAATACGGAAACTGCTACTTTAACTGAGGTCTTACAGTGCCCGGTTTATCAAGGTAGTCTCCTTTTCCTTGATTATCTCCAACAAAATGCAACCCAACTCACAAAAGACATGCATGAGCGCCATGATGCTGTCCTATTCTATAGCAGCAATATCCGTGCCTAAGGAAGCTGAAGCTTCACCCAAAGTCCTAATTTGGTGTAACTAAGATAGTTTTGTCCCAAAGCTCTTAGATGGCAAGAGACAGGTCTGGAAACAGACAAAGGGTCTGGAGTGAAGGCAAGCAGTCAGGGAAAACCAGGAGACATAGCTGCCTGCCAGTCTAGAGAGATCCTGCTTATTTTTGGTTGAAAAGAAAATGTTGTCATACAATATATTCTGATCAAACTTCTCCCTCCCCCAACTCCTCCCAGATCCTCTCCACCATTCCCTTTCTCTTTCTTTGAAAAACAAGAGACAGAAAACAGTAAATTTGCAAATGCACACCACACAAAAAAAGCCGCAACAATGGAAACCAAAATATACATGCAAAAGATCAATAAACCAAACGAAGCAATCTGAAACTATATATATGTATATATATATATATATACACAAAAATACCATCAAGTTCATTTTGGGTTGGCCAACTAGTGCTTAGCATGGTTAATATCCCCTGAAGTGCAGTTCCTATACCCAGGGAGACTCCATTGGGAAAAAAATAAGTTTTCCATTGCCTGAGGTACCTACTAGACATAGCTTCCAGATTAGGGGTCGGAGCCTGTGTCTACTTCTGCTTTCAGTTCTGGGTTGAACCTGTGCAGGTCTTGTGCAAGCTGCCCCAGTCTGTATGAGTTCATGTGTCCATCAGCCCTGTTGGGTCTGGAAGACACTGTTTCCTTGAAGCCATCCGCCACTTCTGGCTCTTACAGTCTTTCTATCTCCTCTTCCACATAGATCCCTGAGCCGTGAGGGGAAAGTCTGATGGTGACATTCTATTTAGGACTGAATGAGAACGCCACCTTCATCCTACATAGAAGTTGTGGAGGAGTTGGGGGGTGAAGAGAAGAAACACGGAGGCACGAGAGACGTCATCAAATCCAAGTGTTGAAAGATGGTCGATGGTCCAGTTGCTATGTGGAAATGCAGACACCTTTCAGGGGTGACAGAGTCATTTGTGAGAGCAAGCTCTTTTAAGGCCCAGAAATTCACTATAGTTCCCAAATCAAAAGTCAAGAAACAAACTAATGAATGTGGAAACTACTGAGAATAAAGCAGAATATTTAAGTCAAATTGCTTGACGAAAAAAGGATGGGATAGTCATTCCCCTCCAACGCATAGTGACAGACTTACAACAACTGCCCACAAAATTAACATGCTTCTTGATGAAAGGTTCTTATCCGGCAGGCAGGCTAGATTCCAAGATAAATCTATCATCATCTTGAAATTTTAATCCCAGTGGAGACAAGGTGACTTTCCCTAAGAATGCTGAAACTGTGTTGTCTTTGTCTCTTGGATCCTTATCTTCACCACGGAATATTCCATTACAAGAAGAGACACAGCAGTGAGCAGGACCAAAATGCATTATACACATCCAGAACCCATTATTATTATAAAATTCATATGTACTAATAACTGTATAGAAACTGATTTTAAACGGGGGTGGGGGGTGGACAAATTCGGGCCATTTGCAGCCTCCCTCGAAGGGTCTGGATCTTGGCAGACCACAGGCCAAATTCAACCTTCCAGCTGGTTTTGTTTTGATTCTGAGCTTCAGAGTGATGCTGTAAAAGAAATTAAACTCTGCTTTTAAATTAGAAAAATCAAGAGAAATCTGGATGTTTCCTTCTCTTGAGGCATCAGAAACACCAGCAGCTCTGGGCTTTCTTCCCACAGAAACCATCAACAAGCACCAAGAGCAAGCTGATCCTCCCCTAGCCTCACTGCTACCGCTAGAGATGCTTGCACAGCCCCTGCCTTATCCTCGGCAAGGAGCAGCATTTACTCTGCTTCCTTCTGCTGGCCACATTCTGCAACTGCAGAAAACTGCCAAATGACTCCGGCCTGTTTTCTATCAGCAGCAAAAAGATCCTTGACACTGGAAAACCAAATTCATCTCTAATTCCGATCTTCTCCTAGAAGCAGATGATACATGTTTGAGAGATGCAACTGGAATTTAACAGACCACCACTTCAAAAGTGAAAGGGGAATACTGAATACTGACTTCTCTTGTACTATATTTTACATAGACTTATTTGTAAATTCAGAATTGATTGCTTTATATAGCTCATTTTGTTCCCTGGCGCCCCCGGCCCCAGCATTTAAAATATTAATTTTCCCACCATGCTTTTTTTCTGGTTTTTCAAGACAGGGTTTTTCTGTAGCTTTGGATCCTCTCTTGGAACTAGCTCTGTAGACCAGGCTGACCTCGAACTCAGAGATCCACCTGTCTCTGCCTCCCGAGTGCTGGGATTATAGGTGTGTACCACCACTGCCCGGTTATATATATTTGTTTTTTGGCTTTTTTGTTTTTGTTTTGTTTTGTTTTGTTTTCAAGGCAGGATTTTTCTGTATAACAGTCCTGGCAGTCCTGGAACTAGCTTTGTAGGCCAGGCTGGCCTCGAACTCAGAGATCCACCTGTCTCTGCCTCCCGAGTGCTGGGCTTAAAGGTGTGCATCAGTACCATGTTTCTAAATATGATTAAAATATTTTTGAGACAGGGTTTTACTACATAGCCCTAGATGATATGGAACTCTGTGTAGACCAGATTGGCTTGAACTCACAGACATCCACCTGCCTCCGCCTCCCAAGTGCTGGGATTCACAGTATGGGCCCCCATGTCTAGATTATTAGTGGTCAGTCTTGAAGTATCCATGAATTACAGTGTATTTATCTAAGACTTCAAAGTTAGATTCCTTATCCTAACATGGTACTCATAGCAACTACAGCAGAACTAAAAAGAGGAGAGGAAAGAGAAGAAGAGAAAGGGGTTTCGGGAGGAGGAGAAGAAAGGGAAGAGAAAGGAATAGGAAAAGCAAAGGGGGAAAGGGGAGGAAAATAAGAAAAGGAAACGGGGAAAATAAGAAGAGGAAATGGTACAGTGGTTTGAAAGAAAATGGCTCCCAATGGAGTGGCACTATCACACAGTCTGGCCTTGTTGGAGCAGGTGTGTCTTGTTAGAGGAAGCGTGTCACTGTGGAGGTGGGCTGTGGGGTCTCATATGGTCAAGCCACACCCAGTGAGACAGACCCTTTCCTGTGGTCTGCAAGCCAAGATGTAGGACACTCAGCTACCTCTCCAGCACCATGTCTGTCTGCACACCACCATGTCACACCACAATGAAAATGAACTAAACCTCTGAGAATGTTAAGCCACCCCAATTAAACACTTTCCTTTATAAGGGTTGCCATGGTCATGCTGTCTCTTCACAGCAATAGGGATCCTAAGACAAGCAGCAACCACCAGCACACAGGAGGCTCTCCATCACTGAGTCACAGCAAAGAAAACCCTTCAGGCGCACAGAGCAGCCACCACCTCACAGGGCATTCCCAATCTGCCTGCAAAGCTTTTATAACCACACCAATCTAATTTACTTTGATCGGTATATTTTGACAGATCCATGCCACTAGAGAGATCTCTGGTTTTGGATCCCCATTTTACCCCCCCCCTCCCCTCTAGCAGCAGGAGCAACTCAAGATACAATGTACCATGCGCATTTCCTGCAGCTCATACTGGAAAGCAATGCTCACCAAGTACACCTAAGCAAAGGCTCCGGGAGCATCAGCTAGCTCAGATCAGTGAACTGAGAATTATCACTCTTGGATAAACTCACTTCAGTCATTATAAATACAACTCGGAACCCCAGCAGAATTCTTTCCCACTAAGCAATCAATGAATGCAGAAATAGAAATGGTTTGTGTTCTTTATGCCTATGTTTACAGTGAATGTGCCTAAGTCTTTTGAATTTCCCTAGAGTTTAAAGGGGAACTCATGAGATAAAACTGTTCCCTAATCTTTGCCTATTTCATTTCTCCCCTGAATATGCCATGACATTTTCTACGGTTGCGTATTCTGTGATTCTTCAACAGATAGCGCAGAAGACGGGCTTTTTAAACACAAGAACACAAAATCATTTGACTCTCAACGCTTCTTGAAAATCTGTTTATTATGAAAACATCATTACTTTTATTAACCTATAATGGATGGCTTTTTTCTGATTTTTAAAAATTGTATAAGTGTATGCGCATAAGCTGCTACACCCGAGTGCAGTACCCGCAGAAGCCAGATCAGAGGGTGCCTGATCCCCTGCAACTGGAGTTACTGGTGGTTGCGGGAAGCCTGCCTTAGATGCTGAGAATTGAATTCAGGTGCTCTTCTAGAGAAGCCCACGCTCCTAACCGCTGAACTATCGCTCTCCAGCCCCTTGCTGTCACTTTCAACGTTGGCTTCTAATCAACTATTAGGAGACACAAGCAAAATCAGTGTAGAGGTGGGGGCAGAGGAGCCAGAGCTGAAGGCCATCCTCAGCTACACAAGCTTTAGGTCACATGAGGCCCTGCCTCAGAAAACAAGAGCCACAACACAGCACCCGCCTGGGTTCCCCACAGCCTAGATCCCCACTTGAATGGACAGAACAATGTGGTATATACACACACAATGGAGTTTTCCTCAGCCATAAAATGAATGAAATAATGCCCCCTTTGGGAAGTGACCGGGACCAAATGCCATTAATGCCAAGTGAAGTCAGCCCAGCTGAACAGCTGGAAGGACAAATATGTGCTCGCACATAAGAGATCTAGATCTACGCATCTGAATCTATCTAATTTAAATTAATAAAATAGGACCCAAAAGTGGAAGGAAGACACTAGGGTGTGGGAAGTACCTGACGGAAAGGGAGGAATGGGAAAGGGACCTGGGAGAGGAAAGAAAGGAAAAATGTTGCAGGTTTTCTGTAATACACAGAATCCACATTTAGCCACGCGCACATATACATTTGCATATGAAAAGAAAACATTGGTGAGCGCAAGGGGACCTCTGAAGACAGGTAGGAGGGACTCGGAAGCAGAGTGGAGGCAAAAATCAGCTAAGGCCAATGACGAATACTACGAAAATATTTGTGGGGTTTTGAAAGACAACGGCCCCCAAATAGAGTGACACTATTAAGAGGTGTGGTCTTGTGGGAGGAAGTGCGTCACTGTGGGAACAGGCTTTGAGGTCTCCTTCGCTCAAGATACCGCGCAGTATTTCAGTCCATTGCCTGTTGCGTTCTGGTCAACACGTAGCCTGCACGACGTCTGCCTGCACCCTGCCGATGCTCCGGGCCGTGATAATAGACTGAACCTCTGGAACTGTAAGCGAATCACTCCAAAGAAATGTTTTCCTTTATAAGAGTTGCTGTGTTCATGGTGTCTCTTCACAGCAATAGAAACCCTAGGATAAAATTATAATCTATGATTCTGTATGTTAACTGAAAAATAAAACTATTGGGAGGAAACATGAATTAAGCATTAATTAAAATACCAAAATAAGAAAGTGGGAAAGCTTCAAACGTTGCCTAGAATGTAATAATTCCTCGTTAAACCTTGGAGACGATGGTGGGGTTGGTTGTCTGCCAATACAGACACTAGTATTCATCAGTCACAGTTAAGAAAACTGGGGCGCACATGGTACCCAATCTCCCACAGCTGGTTAAGTAGTGCTAGCAGCCAACCCAAGGTTAAGCTTAGAATCCACGTAGCAAACACTCCTGCCGTGCTCCACTGCGCCTGCGAGCGCCGGAGCTGACCCAGTCTGGGTTCTAACTCGGGTGATCAGTGTGGGGCCAGAGATTCTGTTCATCCAGCAAGATGCCAAGTCAGTCTGCTGCTCGCCCTCAAACAGCGGTGAAGGCTGTGCCTTTCTCCTCATGGATGCTGTGAACTTTTTCTAACACGTGGAAGGAATGGAGGGGATGTGAGATTGGGGACAGGGGTGATCGTGGAGGTGGGGGTGTGGGTGTGTAGGCACACGTGTGAAGCACACCCCAGAAGTCAGAAGAGAAGCTGATTCTTTTCCTCCATCATGTTGGGCCTCGTTTTAACCCATGTGTTCATTTTCCTGTTTATAAATATTCTTATGCTGACTAAAAATTCTTCAGTAACTCCATTCATATCCCCTTCAATAGTCCCTTGTTTTCTCCAGACCTCTCCTTTCATGCTACCCAAGGCTCTTCAAGCTGCCTTCTCTCCTGGCTCGGCAGTAGTATTTTAAATCGTCACAAGAGGGCGCTGCGTACTAATCTCAGGCTCCACCGCAGCGCTCTCTGGGATGCTGGGCGATTGTGTGATTACTGGAACCGAGTTAACGGTGAAAGGAAGCTGGGAAAACAAAAGGCAGACGCTGTGTGAGTCCCGCCAAGGATCCCGGGCTGCCTGCCCTACTGTTGTGCCGCTGCCTTTTCTCTCCATCTTTAGAAATGACAGAATCATTGCAAAGTGACAAGCGGAAAAGAAAAGCTACGGCAAGCTTTTAACGCCTTGCCGTTGATGTCTAACATTATCTGCTGTTTTCAGGTATGGATGCTCCGTTCTAAGGAATAATTGCTGTTTCCAAGCAAGGAATATACCCAACACTGATGAGGTGGCTTGGCTTACATCAGTAACATGAGATCATTAAAGAACACACCCATCTTGCCCGGCCAGCCTTTTGTCTCTCACATTCAGAGGACGCTGTGCGTCCTCAGCACTGACAGCATAGACAGTTATTCTGAATGTGGTGGCACACGCCTGTAGTCGCAGCACCTGGGAAGAGAAAGAGGAGGGTCAAGAGTTCAAGGTAACCCTCAGCTACATAGCAAGTCCGAGTCTAGCCATCTTGAAAAAACAAAAGTTACCTATGACATATTAGGAAGAGAAAAAGAAAACTCGCAACCGTATTAAAACAAGATAGAAACACAGGGAAATTATGGGGACATGAGGAAAAGGTGACCCTTTACCCCTACAGGCTGTCTGAGAATGCCAGCACCACACTGTGAAGGTTGCAGACACCGAGCAGTAAATCCTTTTACATATTGACCTGCTAAAATAGCAATGAACCAGGCCTAAGGCCTATCCTAGACAGGTATGCTATTACACCACAACCAAAAGCAACTTGGGGAGGAAGGGGTTTGTTTGGTATATAAATCCATAGTCACAATCCATTGAGGGAAGACAAGGCAGGAGCCTAGAGGCAGGAACTGACGCAGAGGCCATGGAGGAGAGCTGCTTACTGGCTTATTCGGCCTGCTTTCTTATAGAATCCGGACCACCAGCCCAGGGGTGAACTCACCCACAATGAGCTGGGCTCTCCACTCTCAATCACTAATTAAGAAAATGCTGGCCAGGCAGTGGTGGTGCACACCTTTAATCCCAGCACTCAGGAGGCAGAGACAGGTAGATCTCTGAGTCTGAGGTCAGCCTGGTCTACAGAGTGAGTTCTAGGACAGTGAGGGCTATGCAGGGAAACCCTGTCTCAAAAAAATTAAATTTAATTTTAAAAGAAAAATGAAGAAGAAGGAAGAAGAAAAAAATGGAGAAGATGATGAAGAGAAAGCAGGAAGGAGAAGGGGAAAAAAAAGAGATGCCCTACAGGCTTGCCTACAGCCCAAACTTATGGAGATATTTTCTCAACTGAGGTTCCCTCTCAGATGACTCAAGTTGTGTCTGTTTGACATAAAACTGACCAGCACAGCTGACCCCTGGCCACCTTGACACACAAACACATCAATGTTCAGCCACAACCTTTCCTTTCTTGTTCATCCCCACCATCACCTATTAATAAAGACATCACAATATAAAACATTTTATAACTATGAAATGCCCCACAGCCTTACAAAATCAAACACATCAAAGGGTGTCTCCTTAAAAATATCCAGGCATTTTTTTTAAAATTCAAAGTCTCTGTGAACCTCCCAATCTCTTTTTTAAAAGTTTAAAGTCTCTCAACTGTGCTCTGCTGCTGGTCTTGGTCATCCCCTGGTACTGGTGTCTCCAACATGCTGGAGTCTCTGAGGTAACAGGGCTGCAGTTTCACCAATAGCCTGGCCTGAGCTCTCCTCAAGGCTCCAAGCCTCAGCTTCTCCCTATGACCCCTTTAATCCTGGGACTTCAGCTTCTACTGAGGCTACCCCTGGCCTCTCATAGCGCCAAGCCTCAGCTGCTGTTCATGCCGTCAAAACCAGGACCGGCTGGGTGACTCTTAGACCACCAATGAAGCTGCCAGCGCAAGGTGCAAGCCTGGCCCCTCGGGATCACAACCGTAGGCTAACTCTGAGGAAAAACACTTCCTAGATGACACCTCAGTGATGCTGGCCTCTTCTTAATCACTGTTCATTTCTTACCTCCAACTAACCAGTGTCTGGTCTCTTGTTAATCTCAGTGGGTTGTTCATAGCTAAGTTGAACCATAAAAATGGTGGAGTCTGTAAGTGACTCCCAAAAGTCCCTCTGGAACGTCACAAGCCAGGCCTCCGCTGTCTGCCTTGCTCCCAACATTCTTATCTTCCAAGCTCACCAAACTTTAAACTCTCAACGGTTTTCCTAGCCCCAAGTTCCAAAGTCCTTCCACAATCTTCCCCAAAACAACATGGTCATCATATCTGTCACAGAAATATCCTACTGGGGCTGGAGAGATGGCTCAGAGGGTAAGAGCACTGGCTGCTCTTCCAGAGGTCCCGAGTTCAATTCCCAGCAACAACATGGTGGCTCACAGCCATCTGTAATGAGACCTGGTTCCTTCCTTGCCTCCTTGCCAGCAGTACATTGTATGCTTAATAAATAAATAAATCTTTAAAAAAAAAGAAAAAGAAATATCCCACTGTTCTGGTACCAATTTCTGTCCTAATTAGTGTTACTGTTGCTATGATCTATGGTAAAACATGACCAAAAGCAACTTAGGGAGGAGTTTATTGGGGTTACATAGCCCATAGAGGGAAACTCAGGGTTAGGAATCTGGAGACAGGAGCTGATGCAGAGGCTATGGAAGGAGAGCTGCTTACTGACTTTGTTCTCTCTCTATGGCTTGCTCAGCCTGCTTTCCTGTAGAACCCAGGATCACTAGCCAAGGGGTGATACTACCCACAATAGGCTGGACATCCCCACATCAATCACTAATTAAGAAAATGCCCTACAGGCTTGGTTCTAGCCCAGTCATTTCCTCAGTTGAGGCTTCCTCCTCTTAGATGTCTGTAGCTTGTGTCCAGTTGACATAAAACTAGCCAGCACAGGCCTGAAAGCACCTGACCTTAGGTAGGGTCTTGTCTTGGTTAGTTTTCTATTTCATGATAAAATATAATGACAGGGGCTGGGGAGATGACTCAACAGTTAAAAGCAGTGGCTGCTCTTCCAGAGGACCTGGGTTCAAATCCCAGCACCCAAACGGCAGTTCACAACTTGTATAACTCCAGTTTCAGGTGATCTGGCACCCTCACAGAGACATACATGTGGGCAAAACACCAATGTACATAAAATACAGGTAAATAAACGTTTAAAAATCATGACCAAAAGCAATTTTGGGAGAAAAATGTTTAATTTGGCACACAACTCATCGGTCACACTTTGTGACTAAGGGAAGTCAGGGTAGGAACCCAAGGCGAACCCGGAGGCAGGAACTAAAGCAGGGGCCATGAAGAAACACGCTTACCCCATGGACTTTCCCCCGTGGCTCGCCTCAACCTGCTTTCTTATGCCACCCAGGGCTGGCACCACCCCCTGTGGGATAGGCCTATCCACGTCAATCACCAATTAAGAAAATGCACCACTGGCTTGCCTACAGGTCAATCTAGTGGGTAGATTTTCTCCACTGAGGTTCCCTCTTCCAGAATGATGCTAGCCAGTGTCTCGTTGCCATCTAGCCAGCACAGGCCTCCTTCCCCTCCCTTTCATTTTCAGAGAAACCCACAAATAGGACTCTTGACTGTTGACAGTAAAGCCATCCAACTTCTCAGCTTCCCAGTGACCTAGAGTTTTACCTTACCAATTAGATCCTGTTTGGTGGCCTTTCGGGAGCAACATGTGACCTCATATAGTTTCCTTAGCAACCTTTTGAAGATAACCTCAAGATCTCCAAAATGGTCTCTAAGGCTAGGGACAGTGAGGTGACACAGAGAGGCCCACAGTCACACTCAGGAGTGACCTGTTTTCTCCCCAGGCGTCCTCATTCCCTGAAGCCTTGTGCTTCCGAGCTCTTTTTCAAAATGTCGTCTAATGACCTTCAGCTGTACTTCATACTGGCTTGTCCTGAAATTTTCTGCTGCGTGGAAGCTAAGCATCTGGTTTGACCTGAGCCAGCGTGTCTGATTCAGGGAGTACCTTAGGCTCGTGGGTGACGGCAAAGCTAGGGTCTCTATCCCTGCTGCTGCTGCTGCTGCTGCTGCTGGTGGACGACAGCAAAGCTAGGGTCTCTATCGCTGCTGCTGCTGCTGCTGCTGCTGCTGCTGCTGCTGCTGCTGCTGGACGACAGCAAAGCTAGGGTCTCTATCCCTGCAGCTGCTGATGCTGCTGCCGCTGCTGCCGCCGCCGCCGCCGCCAGTACAAGCTGTGGTCCCTTCAAAATCACGTACAGGGTGGAATGGATTTGAAAATAGGCAGATGGAGAGATCTGGGAGGCATCACTCCTCACCTTTGCCACAGAGCCTCCCCTGACAGACCCAGGTATTCTCCTGCCTCTGGGCATTTAAAACTGTTTTTCCTTGGTATTTTATCTTTAAAAACAATTTTTTTTTTTTTGGATACAGATCTCATCTCGCTCAGGCTAGCTTTGAACTTCTGCCTCGGCCTCCTAAGTGCTGGGTTTCTAGACTTGTGCCACCAGCTCCGGCTGCTCTTCAAGATTCCAGGACTGGTACAGCCCGTTAGAGTTTCGGAGGGTGTGGCAACAGTAGAGGAGCGGGACTTCCAAACCAAGGGCTATGATTCCACCTCAACACCTGTTTCACATGGTCTAGACCTAGATTCCCACCCCTTTATCTGTAAATTTCATCTGGGGAAGAAAGAATTGTCTCAATTCAGCAACTAATGGGTTTTGTAACCATAAGCAGGTCACCATCTCTGAGGCACCTTTTCCCTCTTCTGCAAAATGCTTATGATCAACTCCTTTAGCCAATTCACAAGTTAGGAGCCAGGCATGGTGGTGCAATCAGTTCCAACATCAAGAGGCAGGGCAGGCGGATCTCCCTGAAATCAAGGCCAACCTGGTCTATAGAGCAAGTTCCACAACAGTTAGGGGGGCCACACAGAGAAACTCTGTCTCTACAAACAAAACAAAAGTTAGGAAGATAAAGATTAGAGATATTTCCACTTCTCAATACAAGGGGATAAATAATAAGGTAGAAGAATGCTGGTGAAAACGGACTTTGCTGTCGGCTTCACCACGCACTGCACTGAAAAGGAGGGGTACTTCAAGCTCTTCGTCTCAATGTTCTCAGCGGAAAGGGTGAGTCACAAACATTTTGTACCCAGGGGGTGGGGAGGGACACTTAGCAGGAGTTTACAGCTTCCCTGCTCCATCAGAAGAACTATTCTTCCTTTGAATTTTTTCTGATACATTTTGTAATTGACATTCTTAAAAAATAATGTTACCCAAGCAAAGGAATGCCAATCAGTAAAAACACTTCTGGGAAAAAAAATGTACTCATGATGTGGCCACAGGGAGAGCTGGGAGAAGTGTCATCTTCCTCCTCGAGGGTAGGATTTAAGGCTATTTTAAGGCATGGAGAAACTTCAATTAATACCGATGGCCTGCAGAGCAGATGGTATCTCTAGGTCGCAAATGGGTTCACGGTCATCTCGAAGAGGGCAGTGTAGCTTCCCTTCTCGCGCCACCAAGAAATTAAGGTAGTGAACACACAACACTTGGAGCTAGTTATGTCTAGGGATGCTGAAAATGTGTGTCAAGATGCCAGGGGTCCCGCTGGGTTTAGTAACCATGGAAACAGCTCCCGTTTGCCAAAGAGATCATCACACAGACTGGCCGCTCTGACTAGGAAAGATAGAAACATTATAAAACCTGTAATTGAACAATGTGATGATTGAATTCTGTAATATGCAAACTATAACTCACTGGGGCTACTGGAAATGTGGCAACAGTTATACAACAGGGTGGTTTCAATGGGCTTCTGTGATTTTTTTCTTTTTCTTTCTTTTTACTTTCCTCCTCCTCCTCCTCCTCCTCCTCCCCTTCCTCCTCCTCCTCCTCCTCCTCCTCCTCCTCCTCCTCCTCCTCCTCCTTCTTCTTCTTGTTAATCTTTGAGACAATTTCTAGTTCTCTGAGGGTGGCTCAGTATTTAAAGAAGCTGCCGCCCAAGCCTCTGCAACCTCTATGGGACCCCCAGAGCCCACATAAAGATGGCAGTGGAGAGCTGACTCCGCTGTTGTCCTCTGAGCTCCTCACTTGCTCCAGGGAACTCGGTGACCACCACCACACTAAGAGAATAAAGAAAATACGTTTTGAAATTTAACTTAAAATACAAATAAAAAGATTTTTTTAAAGGGGGTGGTGAGAAGTCCCATTGAGTCAAGAGCTCACTGCACAAGCCTGCCAACCTGAGATCAATCAGCAGACCCCACATTAGAGAGAACGAACCCCACAGAGTTATCCTCCGACCACCACAGTTGTGCCAAGGCATGCTCCCCCCTCACACACACACAAGCGAAATCCAGAAGCACAACAGGGATGACACACATGAACGAATTCTGCATGGGTTATTGTGGAACGGCACACAGTGGGAGGAAGCTGACCCGGCACCCCAAGTCTATTCCAGACTGTATGGAAGGGCAAGGTTTGTTATTCTGGTCTTGTTCATTTGGTCACATGACTTCTTTCAGTTGGAATTTTACCTTAAATAAAGGGTTCAGATTTGTTTTTTCTTTTAAAGTGTGCATTGGTGTTTGACCTGTGTGTATGTCCATGTGACGGTGTCGGGTCCCCTGGAGTTCCAGCTCTGAACTGCCACGTGGGTGCTAGGAATTGAACCCAGGTTCTCTGGGAGAGCAACCAGTGCTCTTAACCATTGAGCCATCTCTCATTTGAAAGAAGGTGGTGTGGGTGAGAGGAAAGTCAACAAAAGGACAGTGTAATGTGAGAAAGGTATATTTCTGTATTTTAGTAAATATTCCATTTTAATTCAATGTCAAAAAATAACAAGATCTCATTATATAACCCAAGATAACTTTGAACTTGCAACCCTCCTTCTTCAGCCTTCAGAGTGTTACAAGTACAGCATGTGCTACCATACCGCTCTGGCAATGGATCGTTTTTAACAACTAAATTGGCTTCCAAATGATAAACCAGGACCATTCTGGGCCCATAAAAACATCTTGCCACTTTCTGAGAAAGTCCTATTCTCCTAAGGCCAGCCTAAAAGTGACCCATTTCTTCTTCAGTGTGGAGAAACCCATCTCCAAATAAGTAAATGCCAATAGCTCAGACATTTTATCGTTTTATCACCGCTTCACAATTTTCAAGGGTCCATCTTGGCAACATTGAGGTAGGTCATGGAAAAGCCACATGGGGAGCTGGAGAGATGGCTTAACAGTTAAGAGCACTGGCTGCTCTTCCAGAGGCGCTGACTTGGCGGCTCACAACCATCATCTATAGTGGGATCTGATGCCCTCTTCCGGCATCGAGTTGTTCATGCATATATATATGTATATATACATACATATATATATAATAAATCCTTTATTTATAGCTAGTATTCACTTATGAGTAAGTACATACCATATTCATCTTTTGGGGTCTGGGTTACCTCACTCACGATAGTGTTTTCTAATTCCATGTACCTGAGCTAATGGGAGCTGACCAACTCCAGCAGGACTGGGAAGGAACAAGCATAGGACCAAACTAGTTCCTCTGATTGTGAGTGACAGTTGCATGGCTGGGGCAGACTGCGGCCACTGCAGTGGCACCAGGATTTATCCCTACTGCATGTACTGGCTTTTTGGGAACCTCTTCTCTTTGGATGGATACCTTGATCAGTCTAGACATAAGGGGAGGACCTTGGACCTTCCCCAAAGCAATGTGCCTTAGCCTCTCTGAAAATTGGATAGAGGTGGGGTGGGAGGATATGTGGAGGGAATGGGAGGAGGGGAGGGAGTAGGAACTTGGATTGGTATGGGTAACGAAAAAAAAAAGATAGTTTGTTTTCTTTTTTAAAAAAAATAAAGAAAAAATAAATCTTTGAAGAAAAAAAGTTATATGGGACCCAGCTGAGAAAATCTGGGGGTGGCAGTTACATTGTGCTAGACTTGAGCATGAGGCAGAAGCAGACAAGGTTTTGCTGAAGGCCCATTGTTAAACCAGAAAAGCCAGGCATGTTTTCTACCGACTCCCTACCTTCTAGGTCTTTCTCCCTGCTCCTTCTGCCTGTGGCTACTCAGCAAACTAAAGGCAAGAAAATCTGATCTTCACTTTATCTCCACCCCAAATAACTATTTTCTTGAAAAACTAAAACTAAACAAACTGTGTAGTGACACAGGGCTTTAGTCCCACTACTTGGGAGATAGAGGCAGGCAGATCGCTCTGAGTTTCAAGGCCAGCCTGGTCTACACGGTGAGTTCCAGGGCAGGCAGAACTGCAACATAGTGAGACCATGTTTCAACCGCAACAAAACAAACAAAAACTGAGGCATTGTTCACATTCATCAAATTAGCACTTTCTGAATATATAATCAAAGGTAAACTGGTACATTTAATTGCTCAGAAAAATTGCTCTAAATAAAATTTTAGAATATTCTCATTACCAAAAGAATGTGCCGATTTATAGCTCAGAGGACCCTTTCTATCACTGGTCCTTTCCGTCCCAGTTCCATCTCCTAGGTATGTGGGAAAAGCTGCAGTCCAGCACCACAGCCAGCCTTCTCAGTGGATGTACTGTTACACACCTTGCTGGTTTGGTTTTGGTTCTTTTAAGCTTTATTGATTTTTACTTTACATGTTTGAGTGTTTGCCTGCATGTATGTCTGCGGCATCCAGGGTTTTTGTTGTGCCCTCCTTTTCCCTCCCTGGGAAAAACTGCACAATTAGTACTAGGACCCGGAGGCGTGACTCAGTCACAGCTGGCCGTTCTGTTCTGGCCAGTAGAGCTAGAAGCCTAAGAGCAGCCACACTCAGTGGGACGGTTCTCCCTGCTCCCACCTTTAGGCCTTGGGCTTTCTAGACCACACTTTCTCCATAAACCTGTTAGGGAGATCAGTCCCTGGATAAACTGTACCATCTGCGGGTTATTCCTGTCTGAGCAATGCCAGCTCCTCTGATCCCCCCCACTGTCCACTGCCTGGGAAATTCCGCTCACCAGAGCTTTACTTCCCCCAACCTTTTTGTCACTGTGTATTTTGTGCATGATATATATGCACAGCCATGTGTGTCACCGCGCCTGTGGAGGACAGAGGGCAGCTCTGGGGAGTGGATCTCAAGTCGCCAGAGTTTGCAGAGCAACTGGTTTTACTAGTTGTGGCACCTTGCAGGCTTTTCCACTTTAAAATGGTACTTCCTCTCAGAGCCCCTTAATAGTCTTCAACATAAAAATTCTGAAAAGCTTCATTTCCCACTTGGCTTCATCACTATCACTTGCTGAGGTCTGATTAGTATGGAGACTAGTTCAGAGCTCCAAAAAGTACCTCTAGAAAATTCACAATAAACTTAGGTCATCCATAACTGGATTTAAAAACACTGTTCCAACTTCTTCACTATCCAACTGTGCCTGCTATCATGGAACTGATATGCTAGTGAGGGTTGAGGAGAGAGAATGTTCCTGTCTGCAGAGGAAAGACAAGAGGGGAGAGAACACTGGTTAAATTGTGGTCTCCCAGCAGCAGCAGCAGCAGCAGCAGCAGCAGCAGCAGCAGCAGCAGCAGCAGCAGCAGCAGCAACAACACCCGATGGGAACTTGGTAGGAGATAACTCTTGGGCCCTGTCTAGACCGTCAAGCTATTGGATCCTGATGCATGTGAAAATTCAAAGGACCTGGATTCCTGTAGTGTCTACTCAACCACAGACCAGGCTGTACTTAGAAATAACTGATTGAAAAAAAATACCTCTTCTAATGATCCTCCCCTCCCATGGCTGCCCTCACCCCAGGGGAGCACCCCTACTTACGTGTATGTTTCGACTCATTTATCATTTATGGGCATGTGTTATCACCTCATGAAGCTGGTATTTAGTATTAGACTTGCTAATGAGCTGTATCAACACGCTCCTGCTGCCCGTCCTTCCATGCAGTCACAGGTATACTGTGTGCAGCACAAAAGCTCAGCAGCCAGCCTTCCATTGTCAGCGAACACGCAAGGGGAGGGTCCAGAAGTGTCGTCAGTGTGGACGGCAGAGGGCATTTTTTTATTCTTATGCAAAAGGGCTAAGAGAAAGACCAACCTAAACCAGAAGCTAATATCTGCAGGGAGGAGCTCCATGGAAAAGGCAATGCTGGCCGCTGTCTTTGCCGATTCCAATTCCAGCATCATGAACGTGTCGTTTGCCTACCTCCACTTTGCAGGAGGGTACCTGCCATCTGACTCCAAGGACTGGAGGACCGTCATTCCGGCTCTCTTGGTGGCTGTGTGCCTGGTGGGCTTCGTGGGGAATCTATGTGTGATTGGCATCCTCCTTCATGGTGTTTGGAAAAGCAAGCCGTCCATGATCCACTCCCTGATTCTGAATCTCAGCCTGGCTGACATCTCTCTCCTGCTCTTCTCTGCACCTGTCCGAGCTACAGCATACTCCAAAGGTGTTTGGGATCTCGGCTGGTTTGTCTGCAAGTCCTCTGACTGGTTCATCCACACATGCATGGCAGCCAAGAGTTTGACAACTGCTGTAGTTGCCAAAGTGTGCTTCATGTATGCAAGAGACCCAGGCAAGCAAGTGAGTATCCACAACTGCACCATCTGGTCAGTGCTGGTGGCCATCTGGGTTGTAGCCAGCCTGCTTCCCCTGCCAGAATGGTTCTTTAGCACCACCAGGCTTCACGGAGGTGTGGAAATGTGCCTCCTGGATGTGCCAGCTGTGGCCAAAGAATTCATGTCAATGTTCGGTAAGCTCTACCCTCTCCTGGTGTTTTGCCTTCCTTTACTTCTAGCCAGCTTCTATTTCTGGCGAGCTTATGACCAATGCAAAAAGCGAGGTACGAAAACGCAAAGCCTTAGAAACCAGATGCGCTCAAAGCAACTCACAGTGATGCTGCTAAGCACTGCAGCCACCTCTGCTCTTCTGTGGCTTCCCGAATGGGTAGCCTGGCTGTGGGTATGGCATCTGAAGGCTGGAGGTCCGCTGCCACCACAGGGTTTTATAGCCCTGTCTCAAGTCCTCATGTTTTCCACCTCTACAGCAAACCCTCTCATCTTTCTAGTGATGTCTGAAGAGGTCAAGGCAGGCTTGAAAGGCCTATGGAAATGGATGATAACCAGAACACCTGCAGCTGCCTCGGAGGTTCAGGGGGCACCAGCGGGAAACACGGAGGCCCTCCCTGACAAGACTCCGTCTCCAGAGCCCCAAACATCCACTCAAGAGACAGACAGACCTGCCTTTCCCAACTCCAGCAAAGAGAAAACTGACAAGGCAGTGGCTCCCATCCTCCCTGACGTTGAGCAGTTTTGGCATGAGAGGGATGCGGTCCCTTCAGTGCAGGACAATGACCCTGTACCCTGGGAACATGAAGGCCAAGAGACAGATGGTTGCAATTAATGGACTTGATTTTCAAAGAAAAACAAATTGTGATTATTGTATTTACTTGGGCTGTTGCTTAGCCTTATCCTGACTCTAAGTTACCATTAGAAATTGCAAAGGTTTCTATCTGCATTTCCAAACCATTCAACCGGTAAGTAGACTGGCATGCAGTGCTTAGGCTTCAGAGTTCCCTGTCTAAAGAACTCGTTACAAGTGTTATGTAAAGTGATTATTGGGTTCACAGTAACATATGCCCAGGGTACCCCCTAAACACAGCCAGGTACTGCACTGGCTGGAGTAGTTTATCAGACTGAGCCCATGTACTCTCTCTCTATCTTCCCGAAACTGCTGGCCTCAAGTCAGTCAGCAAGTTATATTTCATCTAAGCATAGCTCAAAATCTGTGTCTCCTCTGGCTTTTTTTAAAGTGTAAATTTTACTTGTAGTTCTCTCCATTAGCTTTTAGTATTTGCTAATATCAAGTCCATGTAATTTTCCTGAACAAAATTTACAAAATAATGAATACATCTTCTATTCTGGGCTAACTTCAAACCATGGCTTTTGGGGCCCAAGTTTAAGTAAATTCAAGTTTTGCCTTACAGTATAAAAGCTGTTTCAATCTTGAAAAATATACCTGAATGAGTTTTGGATTAAAACTCTGAGAATATTAGTAGCCTAACATGACATTCTATATGTATCACAATGCAGAGAATTTTCAAACTATAATGTCTCTTCTAAGAGTATTCTCCTTGATCTCTGTTCTTTAAGGTAGACTGTAAGCTGAAGCTAATGATACAGGTATTAGCTACTGGTTACAGACAAGCATGAAGGAGAAAGAGGGGGGACTTTCCCTGTGTCATCAAACTTGAATACCCTCAACTTTTAAAATATTGCAGGGTTTCTAAGATATATAATCAAGTAAAACAAAATGGAATAGTACACATTCAAAAAGAGAGAGAACCCAGCAAATAATAACACGAAATTTAGGAAACACGAGAATGGTCCCAAGGACTATGCAAAGCAAAGACCAATATAAGCACTCGGAGCTCCTAGATGTGGAAAATTTGAGCAGAGCAGCAAGCCAATAAAGCATGATCGTGCATCCCCCTTAAAGATAAAAAGACACTTAGGATTCTTAGCTGCTCCATTAATGGAATTTTGGGGTTTTTCCACTGTTGGGTACTTCTGAGAATAAGAATGCCTCTAAAACAAGCAAGGGAGGAGTTTGGGGAATATTCTGTACAGTACCAAGAACTGTCATTTGCAATATTCAGTCTTGAAATGATTTTACTACAAAAGGCTGTAGTATTCACCAGAGACAAAGCTGCCTGCCTTTTTACTTGTTTCAGGATAAACTGGATTTGAAGCTGTCATTTTAAAATAAATAATAGTATAGCCCAAGATTCCAAAATAACTGCTTTGTGAATCCAGATACATGAAGAGCTGCCACTGGAACTGAAAAGAAGCTTTTGTTTTATAGACATAATATGTAGAGTGTAAGCTTCAAGTATATGACATCTTGACTTGTAAAGAAATAAAAGCGATGCTTTACTTCTGACAGGTGTTACAGACTTAATGCTGTCTTGTGTCTTGAATTAGCATTTCAAACCATCACTGAGAACAAGAGGGCTTTATGAGGTAGCCTGAGGGTGACAAAGTCCCAGGTTTCTAGATAAGCTGCAGTAACACCTTAAGCTACACATAAAACAACATATAATTATAATGAATTGTTCATTAAGAACATCAGAGTCTGATCTGATCTCTTTAAAAATCTGCAAGGGAAGAACTGCCTTGCTCCTTCTAAGAAAAGTCCACACAAAGACTGTGTGCCCAAACTAGGAAGCAGGAGCTCTATCTAATGGAGCTGTTTCTTTACTCTTTCTATGATGACAGATGTGGTGGATGTGCAGACACTACCACACGGAACTCAGAATGAAGGCCTCAGGGAAGGAAGGCACACTTCGGTAATAGTTTTCCTTTTGGCAAGCATTCAGTCAGTCTCACTCCTTACAAAACAAAAACTAAATTTATAAACGTGAATTTCAAAAGAGGTGGTGTATAAATTCTACTTGTCTATCACACAGCTTTAGAGCTCAGTCTGCTCATCAATACCAGGCTTCATAGTTTCTATGACACCCAACACTAAAGAGTGGACAGGAATGTCATACATAACACAAATAGGCCAGCCGGTATTTCTTCCTTTCTCAGGCTTTGTTGCCATCCTGGAAGGTGGGAGACTAGAGGTAAGGTAATTAACCTATATTCTCACACATCTTATTTATGTGGCACCCTGGTACTAGCAACCTATGAGAACAACATAGGATTTACAAAGAGAGAACAAGATAACGAGAGAGACAGAGAGAGAAAAGGGAAAGCCAGGAGAATTTAACTGAACATCAAAGGAAAGTTCATGGTACATACATGACAAGTTGAAAGGAAGCCCAAAAGGCACAAACCTTTGATATGTTAAGAAGATAAAAACAAGAAAACAAAAATAACAATATTCTTGCCTCTAAGCCCCAGGTAGCATTAAAAGACTCTGAACACACAGGCACACAAAGGGAAAAGGAATAGGCTTTCTACAAAATTTCTTGTCTTTTATATTGGAAATACAATATCATAGTCAAGCCTTTAAAAACTACATACTATCCAAGAGTCAGTTGTCTCAAATCTCACTTGCTTTCTTTAAAAATAAAAAAAAAAAACAGGTTTAAGAGTTTTTATAAAATATATTGTGTAACAATAATCATTTACAATCCACATATATAAAAGGGTTGGTTTATTGTAGTTCAAATACATAAACTGAACATTCAAACATCTTAAAATTAAACTTTAGAAACAAAAGTTCAACATTCAAACAGGAGTAGTTTACAGGGAACACCCAGAAAGGTAATTTTGTATCTAATTCAGAATTTCGGTAAATATCATTCACTGGAGAATAAAGTATGTTTAACCAGGATTCTATTCTGGTCAACATGTTAGTTAAGAATGTGTTCATACCTGAGAAGAAATTACTAAATAAATCTTCTCCTGGGCTAAACAAGACTTGGCCTCTAACTCAGAGGGGAGAATCAAAGCACAGAAGTAAACAAATACAACTAAACTGTTCTTTAGAGACAAAGGTCAAAGTGTGTCCATTAGAATAGTCATAGTCTCCGCAAGAATTCAATTCAGTGTTTTCTCTTTTACCCGCTTAAAAAAACCAAAATCAAAACAAACCCCTTAGTTTTCTTGGAGTTTGTGATATTTGCAAGCTCCAACCACAAAGGCTCCTGTCTTGCTGAGTAACACTGCTGGTGAGAACACCACCAAGTCACTGACTTCCACACCTCAGAAAAGGATGATTTTTAGCTTCAAGATTTTAAATTTACTAGACAGCCTATATTTGAGTATGTATGTCAGTCATGCCACACAAAGAAAAGCATTAACTATTTTCAAAGTGTTCTGTTCAGAGACTGTTCACAATTGCTTCTTCTGCTCATCAGGTGGTTTCGCAATAGGTTGACTAATGCACATGTATGTAAAAACCTGAACATTTGGCTCATGCAAGCGTTTTCAATAACAGAGAGCCCGGGGAAGGGTATTTAGAATTATTTTGTTGATCGTCTAGTGGGCTCTGATGCTGTGGGAGGTGGAGGTGGACCCCGGCGATCCAGGTCATCAACGTAGGCCACAATCAGTTTCCTCCTCTCCTCTGGTACACAGTCCAGTACTAGATACCGTTTGTCATTCTGCAAAATCTTTTCTACGTCTTTCAGGTGCTGGTCAGATTCCTGGATTAGCTTTTTGGATCTGAAATAAGAAAAAAAGTACAAGAATTACTGACTGCTGTTCACTGGTCTTTCAGAAATGAGCCGGAAATGTCCATCTAGTTCCTAATTGTGTTTCCACTTTTTTTAAAGAAAAATTTCACTGCAGCAGTCACCTTTGTAAATCGCCTCGGCAAAGACTCCAAGGAGTGAAAGGGCCTCAGAAGCTGAATTACCCTCCCACCCCTACTGGTGGTCCCTCCAGATCAGGGCTGAGGGTGGGTAGGTAAATCTTGCCCGTGCTGTACCTGTTCTGTGGATGAACAGAGGACTTCAGTCTGCGGGGCTGCCAATCCCAGCATCTTTCACAAGCTTTCACTTTCACATCTTTCACTAAATTAACTATAAAAATGTAGAAAGAAGTCTTACTTCACATCTAATTTAAAAGCCCAAGCTGATGCAAAACATTAAGGATCCTGACCAAAAAATCCAAATGACAAAACACCTGAGAACCACACCCTCAGCACTATCTATCCTCCCGTGCACACCCTTCATCAAGGTTGTCTTTAAAGGAAGAAATGCTGGAGCATGAAGCATAACTAGTTCCTTGCACATGACTGAAGGCAATGCCAAACTGATTTCCTGATGAAAGGTTACTAGTGGTGATGGATTACTGGGTGTGCTACACCAAAACCTTCTTTTAAGGGCTCTGATTTTTTTTAAAAAAATAAATGTATCCAGCAAACTGATTTCCCAAGAGGGAAAAAATGATTTTTCTGCCTTAACAAGATGATTTCAGGCATTGACAGTCTAACCACACTCAGCAGTTCTCAGAGGAGGCAAAGATAATTCATAGTGAAGAATTCATTTCAAGTCTCTTCATGAATTCCAATTCTTAAAGAGTTGAGGGTCCTCAAAAAAGTAAAAAGAAGCAGTGAAGTAAAAATAAAAGTGTATTTAAAAACTGGATGTAGATAACACAAAATAAGAATTGACATCTGGGCCCTTTCTTTAAAAAAACAAAACAAAATCAAAAAGGTACTGTAGTACAGCCTGTATCTGCCTTTGCGGAGAGCTGGCATCTTCTGACCCCTACAACTCACAATGTCAACATGTGTGTGAGTGAACAGTATGCTCTGCCATCAGAGTACAGGCTAGGAGACACCGCTGCCAGTGGAGCACCTGACTGCACGCACCTGTACGTGATGAATTTGGTCTCTTTCAAGAGTGTCCTGAAGTCAGCTTTGGCAGTGATGTATTTGTCTCTGATGTATTCTTCAAATTCCCTTTGTTTTTTCTGCAGGGATAGGGGAAAAAAATTAAGATTAACGAGAAAACCCATAAACTTTAAAACAACTTCTTTATTAAAGCCGTAATCTGTGAGTCCTGTAATAAAATTCAGAATAGAAAAAGACAAAGAAATGATTTTTTTTTTCTATAGAACTTACTGTAGTATATAACCTACACATTCTTAAGGAGAAAGAAAGAAAACCACAAGGGTGTGGAGGTACATTCAGCTAAAGTGAAAGCTGTCTTCATAATGTCCTCAGGAAGTAAGCACAAGAGAAACAAGGCACTAAGAATCAAGCACTCATTTCCTATAGAGTGTCTATCTTCCAGCACAAAGAATAATGCCATATAATGTATGAATATACAGAGCAAGAGAACACTCAGAACATAAGTACATATTGTGCATTTGGCTTTCTCGTGAGGAATTGTAATGCAAGTTCTGTATTATCTGTATAGACCTTGCTATCACTTCCTTATGAGCAGTGAGGTAAATTAGGAACTGTCAGTGGGTCCTCTGGCTATCAGTCTATGACTCTTTCCTAGTTCTACATATTTTGTGGTAAACACATCAAAAATTCAACTTAGTCAAGTTTGACTAAGGTTTGAGAAATTCAGTCTCTGGGCTTTTCAATGTCAGACCTAGAGATACCAATCAATGACAAAATAAGTAACAGCAGAGGGACAAACGGTGTATTATGGAAAGTTATTTTGCTGTATTATTTCCTATATGAGACATCGGTGAGTTTCTTTCCTACACAGAAGCCAGTGCACAAGAACTTGGCTCTGCTTTTAAAATCTCATGCACAGGAGACTCTGCTACTGTAGTCTCCTCGGCAGAAACTCAGGACCTCACACTGTTTGTCAGTGACTTCAAAGGAAATGAGTACTAACTGCCAGCCTAATATTCTCCTACCAGAAACTAAGTATAGTTTCTTTCAATTGGTAAGATCCTTAAACACAAACTCAACCCTACTAATTAAAATTCTAAGCTTTAGATTACTGCTTTCTTGTTAATGTATGAAGCACAAATTTTAAAAATATGTACTTGAAAGACAGGCATTTCAGCACATGACTTTAATCCCAGCTCTAGGAAGGCAGAGAGGCAGGTGGATTTCTATGAGTTCGAAGCCAGCCTGGTCTACAAAGTGAATTCCAGGACAGTTAAGGAACTTACAGAGAAATCCTATCTTGAAAAACAAAGCAAATAAATAAAATGTACCTAAATCCTGGTTTCTATTTCACTTAAAATCATGTTTGTAAAAATCAGTTTCATGTTTGGTCGAGCCACTAATGACATGTCCACCTATTAGTATTTATAAACTTCAAGGTGTTGTAGTGTACCTGAGCGACATAGTTAATTCCATGCAAACCCAAGTGCCATAAAGAGATATCCCAAATCCTCTTACCCTGTCACTAGAGGAGAACTTAATGCACCGAGGATCTTCCTTAATTATTTTTTTCACTTCTTTCCATGTGGATGTTAAGGTAATCTTTGGAAAAAAAAAAAAAAACAAATGAAGAGAAAACATAAATACAATTCCCGTTTACTCAGGGAGTCAAACTGCAGCACATATGGTACATAATATTACACACTGACCTGCAATCTCTCGTAATGCCCAAGCGTAACTGGACTAGTTAGGGACAGGGAGCAGCTTTAATACTATTTCTTTTTGCTGACTTGACACAAGAGTTATTTTCATGGCCATACTTTGAAGGTAGCCTAAGACAATCACCTGCAAACCCTGTATTTACATGGGCAAACATCATAACTTCTGAAGAAACCATCACTAAAAAGAGCAGATAAACAGGAACAAAACCTGGATAACAAAGCATACAAACTGCCAGGTAAGGGGCTATAGCACCACACTGCACACAGAAGGACAGAAGGAGAGCCCGCTGGCAATGCTCAGCTCAGTCATTTCAGTCCAGAGAAGCAACTATACATGTGGAAGCTGCAAAAAGAACTCATCCATTCCTGACAAGTGACATAGTGGCATGTTTTAAAGGGGGGAAAATCAGAAGAGAATGTCATAATGCCTAAGAATTCAAAAATGGGTCTGACCAAGACACCAAAAACTATGTTAGTATATTGTACTATCAAACTATAAATGAAGATTCCAGAAATAAAAGACAGGGACTCTCACCGCAGAAGTTTCATCCAGAAGCTGCCTAAAGTGCTCCCTTTTCTTTTTGGTAAGTGCTTCAATGTGCTCATTAAAAAGCTTCTCTTTCTCCTCTCTTTCCAGTAAGGACCCAGATTCCCAGCGGTGATCTTTCCGGAGGGTTCTCCTTGTATCAGACCATGACACATCAGAAGAACGTACCTAAAAACAAAGAACAATGTGCATACTTGGTGTGTGCACATGCATGCGCACACCCACAAACACCACCAAGTAGACTTTGTGTATTTACACAATAAGAAGCTCAACACTGTGATCAGAAATTATTAACTTCATCTGGGCTTTACAAAGGTAGTCACATTCAAAACTAAAATATATTTCCTGAAAAACAAACAACCTTTTGACTACATTACCTCATAAAGGAATCCTGTGGTAAAAGACCACTTTACGTACAACATTTAGAAAGTAAATTGTTCAGGAGATTAGCTTACCACCAGGTTAATCAACAACCAAGCAATGTACATTTCCAGTAATTTAAGCAAAAACCTTGTGATTAATGCCATTTTAGTTAAGAAGTCACCTAATACCTATTTTAGAACAGACACCTTAACTCCCAGTGATCAATTACATGATGAATAATACTCAAGCTGGGGGTAGTGGGTAAAAACGAGAAGCTGATCATCTTCCAGTTATGACCACTAAAAAGTTTAAACAAGTCTCAAAATGTGTCAAATTAAAAAAATGTAGTAATGAAAATAATTATACAGTTGGGGGTCACCACAACATGAGAAACTGTTCTAAAAGGTCACAGCATTAGGAAAATTGAGCCCTAAAACATCCAGAAAAAGTCCAATTATGCTCAGCATTTCAATGGCAGTATGTAATATTTCAAGATGGCTTTCACCAAAACCTATCTTAAAAATTGTTTTGAAGTTACAAATTTTTATTTGTAAAACATTGAACTTTGAAACTTCTTGTTTTCCTATGCCAATAGTACTAATACCAAGAATTCAATTTTTAAATGCTCCACAAATAAGAAATATTTCATAATCAATTTACAGAACATTGGTAATAAAATGGACTTCCAACATCCAGTATTCAGAAGAAAAGTACCATGTCAGACAGAAGAGCCTTGAAATTCTGGATTGCTTCTTCTCGTTTGTGCTGTTCTCTCTCTCGGTCAATTTCTTTAGTTTGCTCAGAACGTGCTTTTTGAACTTCTCTTTCTCGTTCTCGGAGGCTTGCCTCAATTCGGGCTTGCCTTTCTAGCTCCTTTTCCTTTTCTGAATCTAAATTCTGTAAAAATAAAATTACATTATCCTCCTTATCAACATCATTAAGATTTTTTTCATAAGTTGGGCAGTGGCAGTGCACGCCTTTAGTCACAGCACTTGGAAGGCAAGGCAAGTGACCTATGAGTTCAAGGCCAGCCTGGTCTACAGAGCAAGTCCCAGGATAGCCAGGGGCTACACAGAGAAACTCTTTGTCTTGAAGATTTTTTTCTCCCATAAAACACCTTGTCAACAAGTGTTCAAGTGTAATTTTTGCACAGAACATTTCTAAACATGTCCTCTCAATCAACTACAAGATTCATAATTCCACCCCAATATCCAAGCAACATACACTCTTAAACAACATTAAGCAATGTAATACCCAAGGGTATAATACCAGGGAGTATAACTGTTACCTTAGCTATTTTTTCTATGTACTGTTTGAAAAGGTCTTCTCTCATTGAAGAACTATCCACTGCTTTGTACCGTGGGTCACTTTCTACTTTGTCTTTTACTTTGCTCCATCGAGACTGACTGTCCAAGTGATGATTGGATAACAGCTCAAAGAAATCCGATTTAATCTACATTTTAAAACAAGAGGGAGCAAGATGATGCACTGTGAGAAATTCTCCTTGTCTAAGTAATTAACAACTCAACAACCTACTTCTTACCTGAAACATGATCATAGTAACTTTTAAAAGTCACTTACTTGGAGGGCAATGAATCTTACTGAAAGAGCATTTCCCCCCATTATTAAGAAAAGATAAAACTCAAGATGCATACAGACTACTTAAAATCTGCCAAATCCCCACCAGGATATTTTAAACTATAGACAACAGCATTTAGTTGCTTACAGCCTTTGAGTCCAGGGCTGCGTGTTTTCATACGGAACATCAACTCGAACTGAGATGCACACAGTGTTAGCAAGATCCAGACTTATGAAGTCACAGCAAAATACTTTAAGATGAAGATGGTAAGAATGATTCATTTTAAAAACTAGATGAATAATTTTCATTCATTAAAATTAAGAGAGAATCCAGAAATCACTGAACATAAATAGCAAGTTTTTATGACCTGCTATCAAATGTCTAAAATAAAAGAATTTAAATCTTCTATTTGCTTTAAAAACATAATATTTATACCTACTTTCCTAAGTAAATTATACAAATTTTTATAACTACAATTAGTTTACAAAAGTATTCCAGTGTCTACTTTTTGAGTAGTAAGTGCACATTCACTTTGTAATAAAGTTTAGAGTATACACATTTGTCAAGTACTATCATCAAATTCAGTGTCAAAGGCCCTAAGTAATACTAAACCCAGACCTCAACCCCAAGAGAGGTCTGTTTAACAGGGGAGAAAACGTGGGGGGGCACTTGCTTTATGAATCTCCACTGGGTTTTACATGTTCATCCTTTGATTATTACGTACTGTTACAAAAGAAGATAACCCAGAGTAAGTTCAACAAAGGATTTCGGTTAAGTCTCCCTTTTACCACTGGGATTTAAATATTCTACCTTTCTCCTGACCGAGGAAGGAGGAATTAGAAATGGCATTAGAATAATCTAAGATGTGTCGCACAAGAATGAACGGATGATGCTTTCTGTCTATTCCTAGTATCATGTCCTCTCAGAACCACATTTCTCCTATTAGGATTATGGGAAGTTATGTTCTTTTTGAAAATCATTTGTAAAGTTCTAAAACAAAGAACGTCTGTATTAGAAATATTTTTGAGCCAATCAGCCATGAATTCGCTATTAAACTTGAACCTTATCTTAGCTTGAATTAATAAGAAATGCCCATAAGCCCAGTTTTTCAAGTATTAAAGCATTTGATATAATGGCAAATAGTATAATAAAAATTCACATGTCAACTTTGTATCTAATAAACCAAATTCCTAGGTGTATTTGGTAACTAGAAGGTGAAATTTACACTAATATAACACATGTACTTTGTGTCAAAAAGATTTAAGCCATGGAAATTTATTTTAACTTAAAACTCTTCAAACACTAGATATATAAACTATATAAAGTAGTTACAGTTTTTAACATGTGTGATACATAAACAAATACTATAAATAAACTCTTAAAATCTTTTCATTGTTGGCATTACCATGACAAGCCTACTAAAGCTGCTAAGTATGAAGAAAAGTAGTTAATAAATGAATGGGAAAAATAAAATTTACCATCAGCTTAACTCACAGCCTGTTTTTTATCCTTACCACAGCAAAAATAGACTGTACAGCACACAACTTTAGACAGAAAAAAATGCAAATTTCCTGACATGATTAACTCCACTACTGTTGCCTTCAAAGGTGCAGTTATAAAGGACGAAGTGTTCCCAGTAAGCAGCAGTAAACAAAAGCTCAAGCACTGGCTTCACAAACAAAATGCACACTCCCATCAGGTAAAAGCCAATCAACTCTAAGGGCATGTTTTTACAAAATGAAAAGCTACAGTGAAGCAGACCCTAATTATCCATACGCTGCTACTGCTGCCAGCAGTCTTACCAATAACAAGGTGACACTTTTTAAAGTCTAAGATTAACCGAAACAAGACAGAGGAAAAGAGATAAAATTTATTAACTAAATACCACAAAATGTGAACATAAAATCTATTACACTTAACCCTTGTAAATTCTCTGATGGTCTAGCAATCTGTTTTGCATTTTTTAAATTAGTTCAATCTGTCTTTATAATCTAGAGGATAAAGATTTTATAGAAGTCTTTATTCGGATTTATTTGCTGTCCTCTCTGTTGAATGCTCTTGACTGGGGACACCACACTGTAGGGATATCAGGGGAAACTTCTAAAAATAACCTATGGAAGTAGCAGAACTTCGGGACGCTAAAGCAACAACAGCACAACTAGGAGACCCCTAATACCAAAAGCAGCACAGGGCAGCTGTTAAAACAAAGACAGTGTGACCCAGTCGCACAGAAGGCAAGATGTGACTGCTTCGCCAAAAAAGGCACCAAAATAGACAAGTATTGGCTAATACAAGTTATAAGAATTAGTTAATAAGAAGAGCCTGAAATACTGGGCCAATCAGTTCATAATTGGGGGGGAAAAAACCACATAGAATAAAACTGCAAAGTTTTATTATAAAATAAAATTCTTAAGTTATTCCAAACATGTTTATAGAAAATTAAATTAAAAAAAATTTACATTAAGTGTAATCATATACTAGCAAATGATCGTTTGGTTTTTGTTAATTAAATACATTATTCTAAAAGTCAAAAGTAGGGGCAAGAGAGATGGCTCAGCAGAATAAGAGCACTAGCTGCTCTTCCAGAGGAACCAGGTTCAATTCCCAGCACCCACATGGCGGCTCACAACTAAATGTAACTTCAGTTCCAGGGTTTCTGACACCGTCACACAAACATACATGCAGGTAAAACACCAATGAACATAAAATAAAAATAAAAAACACATTAAAAAAAAGAGTAGCAATTCATTTATGTGATCCTAACAGATATATAAAATATTCATGTAATTTCTGTTTACATGATAATTCTGCACATTTCTTTTAAGAAGCATAATCATTCAAAATTATCTGTAAAGTAATTCTATAAAAGTTTACTTTGAAGCCCAACATATCAGATAACCAGAGTTCATCTAATATTCTCACTATTTTAATTGGAAGAGGTTTCTGAACAATGAGACTTGGGATGATTTCCCTAACAACGTTTCTTAATAGAATTTATAACATTTTAGCTTCCCACAATAGGAAGCAATTTTGAGTATCAGGAATGATGAGGCTCCAGAGGGACTATTTCCCCCATTACAAAGCATACTGGAACACTCAGGAGAGTAGCTGTTTTGATGGCTCGCAGTGCCATCTCCCCACTGTTCTGCCTCCACAGTGGTGAGCTCTCTATTCCTGACATTGCTATCAAATGACATTTCAGACGCATTAATCTTTAATAGCTGACCTTTAATTCTGAAAAGCAATAATTTATATGTAAGATACATTTACTGAAAGATTAGAAACTTACTAAAATGATATTTTATGCAATAAAAAGATTAAGAAGCCCTTTGAAATTCAAATGTTAGTATTTATAAAGACTTCTGAAATCTTAACACACTTTAGTTACCATGGAGCACGTAGTTCTAAAACCTAGTCCCAGGTTTACCAGATACCTTATTTAATAGCAATTCAAAATAGTTTACTGACGTTTCTAAAATAAGGATTATGAAAATATATATGTATAATATATATTATACCAACAATTGTGCAAAACACTGATCCAATTCCTTGTGCCTACAAACAAGGTTAGGAAATAGTATAATAATTAGTCCTCATTCCACCAAACAGGCCACTAAAAATAAATCATCTTACCTTCTCACCTCTGGTCTTCGAATCTTCTTTTTCTTTCTTCCTTGCAGCTGCCACAAATTCATTAAACAATGCTTCTCTATCTTTCATCTTTTCAATTGCTTTGAATCTTGAATCTTTAGCATGTTTGGCAGCAAATTCACTAAAAGTAGCTCTATAAGAAAATGATCAGTATGCTAGCTTTAGTTGACTACTTGTTTGTAAAACAAGCATAGAAGGAACACACCATTTTCCTAGCAAGAATTATGTGCCACAGACGTGTAGGTCCCAAATCTCAACAGTGACATACAGTAAGGAAAGAAAGAGGCCCTAACTGAAAATGTGGTTGGTGGTTGTGTGTCACCAGCCAATCAGGGAATGTAATAAATTACCTTTTAATAAAGGCACACACCAAGATGAAGAATGTATCTAGAGGCTTAATAACTCATCTACTACCCAAAAGTTATGTAGCCAAGGCTTGCTTCAAACACAATGGGATAGCTTATCTGACTGACTCTTCCTAAACTGAACAAAGTACATAGGCAACTGATGTACAGCAGATGCTATCAGGTAGGAGTAACGGTACCTGAAAGGAGAGACTTCATGAGGTATACCCTGTTATATATCTTCATGTAACTGCCCAAGGTGCAGAGCTAGGTGCATGTAACACAGTGGCCACAAGAATTTGTGCACTAAAAGAGCAGAGGAAGAAGTCCTAGAGACAAGATTTCCCCAGAAGACTCCTTGAGGGGTAATTCCCAATGGGCCTCAGACACAACCTACCTGTTGAAAAGCATGGCACAACCATTTGCTCTGCTGTCATCACAGCTAAGAGTGAAAAAGCGTCAGGGCATGGTGGCACACAACCTTTAATCCTACCACTAGGAAGGCAGAGGCAGATGGATCTCTGAGTTCGAGGCCAGCCTTATCTACATAGCAAGTTTTAGAACAGCCAGAGCTGAGTTTGGTTTCCAACACCTACCTCAGATGGCTTACAACCACCTATAATTCCACTTCCAGGGTATCCAACACCCTTTATGGTCTCTGCATGTCACTGCACTCACACCCTCATATAGACATACACACACATAATTAAAAATAAAAAACTACAGAGATAATAGACTTTCAAATATGCTGAAAGAATAGTATCAAGCAAGCCCATAAGGGAGATAGTTCCATTTGCAGAAGTCCACCCTAGTAAAAATAAAAGTCAAGCCAGTAATTACACTGTCTGCTTAGCAAATGGAAGATATAAGAGTACAGAGTTTGTAAAATCCATAATGCTAAATATTAAAAAATACGATACATACAAAGAATTATGTACATAGCTTCAGGGAAAACAAACCCTAGACAGACATCCAGATACTGTTCTAAGAATCAATCAATGTTTTCAAGCTATTATAATTACACTAGAAAAATAAAAATCAATTCAAACAACTGAAAATTATCTTAATTAATAAGAAGTTTCAACACACAAGTTGGCTTCAACCTTACAAAGATCCACCAGCTTCTGCCTCCAGAGTGTTGAGATTAAATGCATGAACACCCAAACCAGAAAAAATGTTTACAAAAGTTAAAACCATTAAGAAAGGTTAACTGAGTATGTTTAACATTATAATGGACACACTAAGGTCATTTATGTGAAAGTGAGATTAGTAACAAAGGATGAGCCACAGAAATGACTGACGGTGGGGAGCCAGGAACTTACTAATCCATGAACAGGTAGACCCCCAAAAGAGCCAAGAGTACATGAGGACATAAAATCACTAGCCAGAATTTCCCAAATTTGACTAAAAATACCAATTTTTAATTCTAAAACTCTTCGCCAACCCCAGAATGTCAACTACAAAGATAATGGCTCTAGGCTAAGGACATAATGAGGTAAAGGGGCAGTTCCTACAAGCCAAACAGTCATGAGGTTCAGCTGGGGCTGCCTACCTTTCTCAGTCCTAACAGAAAGGTCAACTTGTCCTCTGTGCTATTTCTTTCTTTTAGATGTGGCCAGAACCAAAGTGGGCTTTGACCAGAACTTCGGGCTTTCTTACTTTTCCTCTACAGCGTCTCCCCATCATGCACCACCTGTCTAACCACTATCTGATCTCTAAGCCTGCTCACATGGCTCGGATCTTCTCATTCTCCTCCTCCAGGCAGCTGCTGAGATTTACAGCTTGCCTGGCCTGGGATTTTTTTTAATACAAAAAAACTATACTCAAACTTCAAAAACAGGAAAAGGGTAATTTTCCCATGAACACAAAGCATTCTTTATAAAGCTTATACAATGAGATTTACTCCTACAATAAAACACTTTCATGTGGGAAGGAAAAATAAGGCTAATTTATCCCTTTAAAAATCATGTTAATACAAAACTAAAATACACTACCTTCTGTGTTAAAAAACAGCAAGCTAACGCCACTACAGTCCAACTAAGCCACTCCTACCTACACTATTTTGAGCAACAGCAAACTCCTCTCTTGTCACCACCACCTAATTTGCTTGTTTACGGTCCTTATCTACAAAATAGGTAGGTAGAACTTGATTACCTCACTCACTCTGCCACATACACACTTGATTATGAGGGAAATACATACTCAGATGTGACTGGTAAAACACATACCTTGGATTAAACTTTGCTTCTTCCATCATTTTTTTGAAATCTTCCTTGGCTTGCATTATTTTGTTTTTCTTTTCTCTGCGTTCTTCCTCTGCTCTGGTCTTGACATACTGATCAAACACCTACCACAGACCCCCACACACACAAAAAAAAAGAAAAAAAAAGAGAGAGAGAAATACCAATTTTATAATGCAGTCTTTTTTTTGTTTTTCGAGACAGGGTTTCTCTGTGGTTTTGGAGCCTGTCCTGGAACTAGCTCTTGTAGACTAGGCTGGTCTCGAACTCGCAGAGATCCGCCTGCCTCTGCCTCCCAAGTGCTGGGATTAAAGGCGTGCGCCACCACCGCCCGGCTATAATGCAGTCAATAGAAAATTATAAAACAAAGACTCCATCCAAACTGTACTAGGGCCTGTATACTAAGTATAGATAATTAACAGTACATTATCTCCAGCAAATCTCACTTCAAAGTTTCACCAAAATAGTGCACAAGTATATGGCTCTCCATTTAGCAGTCTGGGACAAAATAGAAAAAGAGAAACAAAGAAAAGTTTCATAATTTTCTCCCATTGGTACAATATATAAGTATTTCAAACAGAGACATCCAAGCTAAACCATAGTCCTCTTGAACTCATTCTAGCCAAGTCAGAAGCACAGAGTCCATAATTTAATTCTACGTCAATACTTAAGTCTATTCTATACTATCTCCCCACTTAGTATCTGGCCCTTAAGAAGTTTGCTCCCTGTTCTAAAAGGTCAAATAAACGAGTATCTCCTATCTTGAGGCAACATGATTTCTGAAAGCAGCATGCCAGAATAAAAACTGCATCTCAGAACTGAGGCACAGTTCTCTCTGAACTATGGGGGTTGGGGCTACTCCCCTCAATTACTAATCTAAGTAATCCCTCAGAGGCATGCCCAAAGACTTGTCTTCCTGGGTAAGTCCAGATTCTGTCAAACTGACAATATTAGCCATAACCAGAGCATCTTTGCAGAAGTGTCACCATGGGAGCCCACCCAGATGGCAAGCTGTTTTGGTGCTTCACTCTTCACCATGAGGCAAGAGTTCAAAGGAATCTGGTTTAGGACTCTGTCAAAATCAAAGTTACAAAGGAAAGGGGGGGGGACACAACACACACAATTAAACAAGTTATGAAACTAACTATAAAAGAAACCTAAAAAAACCTTAGAAATTGATGTGGAAAAAAGTAAAATTTGAACTGAACAAGTTGGCTAACAATAGTGAGGGAAAGCGCATTTAAAAAGAACAGGATTTAAGGATGAGGGCTATGGATTTAGTTCAGCGGCAGAGCACATGCCCGACACATGGAAGACCAGGGGTTCAATATCCAATACCACAGAAAAAAAGGGAAGGGGGAAAAAAGGCGCAAGAGAGAGGCTGGGGATGAACCCAGAACTCAGAAAAGTAAATCTGCTGCTTCAAAACAAAACAAAACAAATTTGGAGAAACTGTGACTGGGAAGTTCATGCACCATACAGAGAACCTAGTATTATTATTTTTATAAACGTGTATAGTGTCAAACTTTCTTCTAAACACTTATCTCTATACCCAAAATTTACTCAAGCTTTCAGCCCTCATCATAGAACCTCCTTTTTGCAGTCGATGGCTATTAATAAAGAATGAGTAGCTCTAGAGTTCTCAACCCTAAATGAGACACCTGCATCACACTCCTCCCATAGTGCAGGGAGCACTGTGGAAGAGGAATTGGAACTACTGCTAAAGCAGATGTTGAGGAGGAGCCAGAGGCTGTGACTGCCTGAAAACGACCTGGTTAAGACCAGCCCAGGGCAAAGTCCAGCACAAAAGAGGAAGAGCTACAGGACTTACATAAAAATGAAGACTTCAGCAATTAAGGACTGTTGAGTAGAATGTCCCACTAGGTTACCTGTGATCCAGTCAGTGGCCTATACCCTTGCACACAGGAAAGCACTGACCTGGACTCAGTGGGCTATGAAAAGAGGACGTGAGCTGGGAAGCAGTCATGGCAACGGAGGGTCTGGGAAGAGCTGGGGTTGATATGCATGCGTGTATGAAACTCAAAAAGTAACAATAATAGTGACAACAAAAGTAATGAATGAAAGAGAATTTCCCAAAACTGAAAAACAGCAATTTCTGTATTGCATAATGTAATCTACTCGGACAAATCTCACTGGAACACCATCAGATCACAAAGGGTTGAGAGAGAATGTACATATTTACTGGGCCTAAGGGAATCAAGAAAATAATAGGTAACACTACAGCTTCAAAAATATCTCTGAACATTAAAAAGCAACGCAAAATCCTTAAGAAACAATACTTAGCCAGCCCTACAGTGCCAAAAAAGACACAAACAAGGCTTCCTCAAATATGTAAAACTCAGTAAGTTATCAACACCCACCCCCCACTTCATTGTAAGCTAAAAAGGGATGAAAGCAGCAAAAATAAGTACAACAAAAACCACCTCTGATTGGGCACAATGAAGGCAGATGGAGCACAATCTTGAAAGCAGCCCAGACTACATGGGAATATCCATCTTCAATGTACACACCAAGGAGGAACTCAGCAGCAGAGCATTACTCAGCTCATAGAACACCTTCATCTACAGTACTACCCCAATGAAAACCAGACAAAAACCTCATGATGGAGCCAACCCTACAAATGGATGAAAGAGGCCTTCCAAATGATCAGAGTTCATCTCTGAAGATGACAGCCAAAGAGAAGGTGAATTCAGAGAGCTGTGGGGGAAAAGGTCTCACTCCAGCATCAGAAGGTCCATAAATACACATGAGATAAACAGAAAATGTTTCCTAAAATGCCTCTCGCCAGGCCAGTCTACACACAGTACCATCAACAAAACTGTATGTACTGAAACTCTAGATTACCTTACCCTGCCAGAGAGAGACAAACAACACTCCTTAAGTCACAGGAAAGCCTCTTTTCTCCTATCTTCCTAATCACCCAAGTATTACATAATATATTAAAAGTAACTTCTTTCCTTGAAGCAGGAACATAAATGAAAGCCTCTGCATCTCTGCTTTCTGAGTGTCAATATTACCACAACAGCCTCTACCAACTTTTTCGATACTTGAAAGAATTATATATCTCCTCCTTTAAGATAGTCCAGACCAATGAATGCTATGAATTACTGAGATGCACATCATAGAAAATAAAAAATATGCTCTCAAATAGCTCCTTATTCCTGTCACGCTTTCCAATATACTTGGTTGAATGTGCCCTATTTTAAACCATCATTTTCTTTTAATTTCAATTCATGAATGCAACAGTTACAATGAGAGTGGATAGGTTTTAAAAGTAATTCCAAGCTAAGTTCCTTTTATAAATATAAGCAAAACTACATTAGAAAAGGACTATACCACCTAGGCAGCTCTGGGGATGCTGGTAACATTTCTTGATCTTGGTAACTTACATGCATACATGTTCCTCTTGTAAATATTCACTCATCATTTTTGCTTTTCTAAGTGTTCTTTTTCTTCATAAAATAGTTTATGGGGCTGATGGATGGCAACACCAGTAAAGTTTAAGCATGGGTACTGAATTCAGATTCCCAGCACCCACAGGAAAGTCAGAAACAATGGTGTACATCTGGACCTCAGACTCTGGTGGGAGGGAGCGGATGAAGACAAAAGGATCCATAAAGGTTACTGGCCAGCCAGTCTAGCCAAATCAGTAAGCTCCAGGTTCAACGAGAGACTAACAAAACTAAGGTGGACAGTGAGGAAGGAAGACACCCAACCTTGACTCCTAATCTCCGTTTGCACATGCACGCACTCACACATGCACATCACACCTGCATAAATATGTATGTTTACAAAAACACGAGACTATCTAATTATCATATCAATATTGCCTAGATGCACAATCCTAAAGAATCATGCTGGCAACTTGATCCTAACAGTCAATTTTCTGAAACTCTGAATTACATACATTAAAGCAATAACTCATCCAAATGTTAGTAATTATCTACACCAGAGCCTAAACTCCTCCACAGACTTCTGTGAAAACACTGTTTTATAATTTGTCACAACATATAATAAAAATTTCTAACCCTTTAGGATACCTTTCATCCAAAACAAGATTAAAGACAAACCATAAACTAAAACGTATGGTTAGAACTGAAGGATGCAATTTTAGATTAAGACATTAAACTGAAATTTTTGTGAGGTCAAAACACAAACTTGGATAGGAAATTATGATGTGCAAATGTTTAGTAAGCACCTATTTACTTTATCCTTTATTTTTTATTCACATGCAAATAATAAAACCAAGCACTTAAGATATATATTTATACTTGAGTGCCAAATATGAATTTCTCTTTCCCCTCAGAACTACCACTACAGCTTTATGAAGACAGTATCTCCACAGAGGCTCTATTTGAAATAGCATCTCCACTACTGTATTGCAGTTCTAGGAAGTAGTTCAATATCTACCAACTTGCAATGCTCCAGAAGTTGAAGAACTTAAGTTCTAAATAGTACTTGGGTTTCACTCAGACAGAAATTTTAACCTCTAGTAATGTAAAAAATGTGCTGTTAAGTTTTCTAGGTTTTTTTTTATTATAAATAATAGTCACTGATCCAGACACCATATAGAACAAGAACTAAACTGCTGCCCTTACAGAGTTTACATCCTGCAAGAGAGGGAAACATACGATAAACAATGTGATTTTATTTTATTTCCACTTATCTATTTGTATGTATACATGTGTATCTATCTGCGGAGTATGTATGTGGGCATGGATGCCACAGCATGTCTATGGAGAGCAGAGAACAATCTGCAGGGACTGGTTCTCTTCTTCCATCATGTGCGTCTGCAGATCAAACTCAGGTCAGGTGAGTTACCCTGCCAACTCCAATCTACTAATTTCAGATAATTAGAGCTATCAGTGCTATTCAAAAACCATAAGAAAACCACAAAAAGGTAAAGAGAATATTGATACAAACTGATTATGCAAAGAAGTGTGTTGCCTTATCCGTTGGTGTGGCTATAATATGCACAGAGAAGAACTTTAGAGGAATATAGCAATGACCACATGTAAAACATTCCATGTCAAGAGTCTGTTTTACCTTAAATGAAATAGAATACATTAGACAATTTTAAGAATAGCAACTTAATCGAATTTCTCTTAAATCTTAAATGACTCTCGGCTACTATGTAGAAAAACTTGACTATGAAAGAAATAGAAGAAGAAGAAAGGGGGCTATTTAAAAAATATGAGGCTACAAGATAAGAGTCCATCTTTGTGGCTTAGACATGTAGTATTCATGCACACAAACATTCCAAGTACCACACTTCCCAGTATTCACAAACACAGACAAACTGGCACACTGGTTAGGAAGGCAGTGAACAGTGGTCATGTCTGCTGGGAATTACAGATGGGTGTTTTTCTTAAACTCTATTTTGTTATTTTCTACTCTAAATTTACATAATTTGCATAAATTGATAAATGCAGACATAACTTCATTAAGTATAAGGCACAATATATATGTTCATATGAAAGTGGCAAAAATAACCTTGTTTCTGAACTGGGAAAGCTTCCACACTGACCTAAACACTAAGATGCAAAAGTATGTTGTGAAGTACTGTTAAAAAGAAACCAGATGGAGGTTAATTAAAGGGTGTGTGCTGTGACTCCAGCACACGAGAGCAGCGCAGAGTGACTGCGAGCTCAGCCAGGCTGGGAGCTTGTTTAAACACTTAAAACATCAAATTTCATTTAAGTAAGTTCTCACTATTTTATTTCCTTTTACCTGTTTTCTTTCTTTAGGATTGAGAAGCAAGTACCGAGGGTCAAATACTATCTTGTGCAACTCCTTCTCCCACGTTGAAAAAGCAGACACCTTTAAAATAAAAAGAAAGCATTGCCTCATAATTAAGCAGAAAGGTCATAATTTTGCTTGAAATCTACAGGGCATCTGTTTATAAAGGAGACATTAAAACCATAGTGAAGTTCCCATCACTAATAAATGATAAGCAGTGGGAGGCTAGCAACAGCAAATTTCCACATTAATTGGCTCTGACCATTTCTTTGTTATAAAGAAATAACACACACTTCATTGCTCATTAAAATAACCACTACTGTGTGACATTTTAACCTTAGTACATCAGAAAAGGCCTTGAAGATTTGCATTTTGATTTCACACCCTTAACTGCAATCTTAAAAGCAATATTGTGATTTAAAATAGAATGGCTTACTTATTCAAACACATTTGCGAATACAACCAAAGTTTCTTTCTCTCAATATCATAAAGTATCGGTTTTTTCACCAAAAGCCACTCTGAAGATAGTGGAAGAATCATATATACCTTACCTATCTGAAGCAGTCCGCAATTCTGCAACGTTAATACTCATTCATGTTACCGAAATTATATGACCCCACAAATGTTAAATGCTATTTTTACTTAAGGACAGCAAAATGCCACTTAGTTTAACATGATATAAGCCAAGGAAAAGGCCACTTCAAAAGTGTACAGTAATTTAATAGCTTCCCTTATCCTTCCCACCCCAATTTTATGAGCACTAACCTTAGATTTGACCTTTTAGCAAGACATATTTATATTACTTATATAAAACAGAAATATCTCCCCCAAAGATTGTTTTCTGACCCCTCTCTCTAGCAGCATGTCCTTGAACTGCTTCATTCGAGCCTCCAGAGGGACAATGGCCCTTTCTCGGGCAGCTTTAATTTCAGCTTCCATGGCAGCTTCTTTCTCTGAATCAATGTCTTTATTATCATCTCTCCTATAAAAAAAATAAATCGTAAGGTGGTATTAATACAAATCTTACTAAGTTCTTAAAATCAGGGGAATTTTCAAGGCACTACTAAGCAGCATATTTTTGACTAAACAAATCATCCTGAGGATCTAAAACAAAATATATGGCATAGCTTTCATTCTAATAATAAAATTATAATGCATTTCTAACGTTACAATGGCTATACTGGTCAAAAAAAAAGTTAATGTATTTTCTCTCTTACTCCAGTTAATATAGAAGGTGAACTAAAATGAAAAAACTTTTCAGGCATTGCTTGCAAAATTACGGTAGAATTAAATAGAATATATTTTTAGTTCTTGATACATAGAAAAAATTAGCATTTCCCAAAATATTTTATTATAAATTCTTAAAATATTTAAAAATCTATTAAGATGATAAAAAGTCTTAATAATTTCAAATATTTATTTTAGGAATAAAATTAAAGTGTCTTCTAACTTGGCCAAGTGTATGATGTCTGAGATAAACACCTTACCTACTCGACATTTTTATTACTCACTTTCTGGGTGTCAAGCAGAAGTTTAAGTTGAAGGGCAGGTCACAGAGAACAACAAGGGCACAGGAGTAGTTAGGTGGGAGGGACCAGTAGGAAATAAAATGGTTCAAAGGCTTAGCTTACTTCTTGTTTACCCAAAAAATGCACTTCAGGGCTAAGGTCGGGCCTATTACTTGTATGTATACAAGGAGACTGTAAACATGAAATCAGGTGACCTCTCAAAACATGTGCACTATGAAAAAGAACTATATTTGTATATCTAATCCAAAAACTAAAACCAATGTATTCAAATGTATTTGAACAGATCTTCCTTCTTAAATATGATCTGCTAAGAATATAAAACTAGTATTATTCATTTATATTCCCTACACGAGTTACTGCAAATTCAAAAGTATATTATAGGTAGCCTATGAGCTACAAAGACTAATTAATAGTGACAGGTAATTAGCAATTGGGGAATAAAGGAATGCCTCAAAAAGAAACAGAAAACACCACCTATGACCTACAGGAACTTAGCAAGACAGTCTGAGACCTAAGACATGCACAAAATAAACAGGAAAAGCAATTTGCCAAGCAATATACCTTCTTACTTTACTGAAGAACTATTTAAATAGCTAAAGGAGTTCAAAGACAGCAAACAAATATAATAGAATCAACCTTTACAGAATTATACTAAATGTCACAATACAAACTATCACTATCTAGCTCAATAAGATAAGTAAAAAGAAAACTAAGCCAGGAAAAACAGGCTTTTAGCTTTGTACCTAAATAGAGAAGCTCGGGCAATCCACATAAAGGACTTCTTTGACATTCTCCTGATAAAAGCAGTTAAAAACCTTACAGAGATGTCTATAAGAACAAACAATTAAAAACAATCTAAAAGTTTAACATCACAGAAATATCTAAAAATATGGCAAATAAACAGAATGAATACAATCATTTACAATAATTAAGAAAACAAATGTCTAATTCTACAATTTTCTAAAAAGAACATAAAATAACCACAACTAGTAAAATTACATTTGATTAAACAATGAAAAGGTCAATTGTGAAAATAAGAGCTGTCTCAGTTGTAGATTACGGCAATTCTCTTTAATAAGACCTTAATGTAACACTGCTGCCCATAAACAGACAGGTATTTAAAGGAACCACTCTTACAGGAGTTGTTCTTAATGTAACACTGCTGCCCATAAACAGACAGGTATTTAAAGGAACCACTCTTACAGGAGTTGTTCTACTCATCTTGCCACAACTGGGCTGCAGTCAGTCTGTTCTTTTTCAATCAGAACTATTACCAACCAGTCCCTAGTAATGATCTCAAACTTTCTTATTTGCTGTAAAATAATAATCCCATTTACATACACTTTATACTCCAACTTTACTCCCACCCATAAAAGTAACATCACATTTTGCCCAGTTCTAGAGGACTATTCACACCAATGCTACAACCCTCTTCCATTGTCTCTCACAGTATTTCTAACTGAGTCCACTCCCCACCAGGAAATAATGACCAGACTCTAGGAATAGGCAGATCATACTCTAAGCACATATAAAAAAGATATCCATTTTTAATGGCATTTGTGTAGGTTGATAAGAGAAATTTTATTTTTTAATAACATCTAGACCTACTTAAGACTGTAGAAATTTAATCAATGAATTCTAAAATGTCAGCTAGCCTCATAATATCTATTTGTATAACCAAGTATTCTGAACTCTAATAGAAAGGAAATCATCTCTACATTACAAAACAAGATTAATATCAGGTCCAAGAAGGCAATTATGACTACTGTTTCCTAGTCACAAGTACTACACATTTAACTTCCAATCATAAACTGATAATTTTATCAACTCTATACTCTAAATCTACCTGGATATGCATAAACTATGTGTTACTTACTTCCGCTTTTTTGCTTTAATAGGCTCATCTTCATTCATTTCTTCCATTAATTCTTGTTCTTCTTTAACTGTAAGATAAAATTTAGAAGACTGCATAAACATTAGCAGATAACTACTGAATCTCAGCCTGGATTCCTCTGCTAACGACTACCGGAACACGGGTGTTCATGCATGAAAACGCTGCATTCGCAGTTACTGCACTCACTTGCACTCATCGAGAACTGCCACTTTTGGATGGACAGCATTGTTGGAGCCGGGTGTCCTAGCAAAGACATTTCAAACACTGTTACAACAGTTATATACACATATTCACAAGCTTTTTTAAAAAAATGCAGTCAGGGTAAAATACCTACCTAACAATCACTAAGCCAAGTAAGACAATTCTACAGTTTAATTTACTTTGAGGTTTCCGACCTACCCCTTAACTTTAAAAGGTACAAGTTTTCCCAGTTTTAACTTTACAAATAAATAATACTCCTGATTCATAATTCATAAAACTTTCATAGATGCACATTATGCAACAAATGTGACTCAAATATAAAGAAAATGTTCCCAAAAAACCCCAAAAGCAAATTGTGTATTTTTTGGCACCATTCACTACTATGATTATAAATAACATCATCATGCCTATAAAGTAAATACTGCTGAAGGTGAAAAAAGAGATGGTAACAGAGTACCAGAGAGGCAGTTACACTGATCTGCAAAGTACTTTAAAGCACAAAATGACAGAAATTATATATGCATATATATACATGTATATTCCATGTAAAGTTCTTGACCACTTTAAAGACCACATCAAGATTTATTACATTAGAAGTTTTAAATTATTTGCTTACCATGTTTCTACATTATTTATGAATATGAGTTACATAAAAACTGAGTAAAATACTCTGAATAAACGTAAGTGTAATAAATATATAACAAAAAGTTATACACAAATCTTTGACCCAATGTTCTGAAATACTATCAGTACAGGAAGTAGATTTCAAAATCTCTTAAGAGATAGGATTTCTTTATTCAACAAGGAAGTTATTATTTAGTTCAAATGATTCAGGGGGATGGGAGGTAACTATGTATGTAGCCTTGGCTGGTCTGGAACAAACTCTGCAGACCAGACTGTCCTGGATCTGAGATCTACCTGCCTCTGCCTCCCACATGGTAGGTTAAAGGTACATGCCACCGCAGGATTAGCTACTTATATTTTCATAAAAGTTTACATTGTGTAGTCTACAAAATTTTAGCAAAATAAAAATATTCTGCATAGTCTGATTACTGCAAAATATATCACTAGTAACAAAAGGAGACGAAAAGCTATCTAAGGAGTGTTTCAAGTGGCATTAATGAGCACTAAGCCAAGAGCAACAATTCCAAAATCTCAAACTAACTGAAAACCTTCACACAACGTTAAGACTGTTCTATCAAACAAAACCTTTTCCAAATTCTTCACATTTCTCACATTTTTATTGTATCAAACCAGAATAAGTCTATTTTTAAACATTAAATATTTTAAATGGCATTTATACTTCCATCAAAAAATAAAAAAGGGTTAAATCCAGAGGATGAGTTCCTAATTTAAAACTTACTTAGCTTCTTCATGTCTTCCAATCCTTTCTTATGAGGGGGCTCTTGAATAATTTTGTCAACATCTGCCCTTCCAATCAAATCATCAGGTCGGTCCCACATAGAAAGACGAGTGGTGGGATTGTAAAAGAACACCCGCTCATCGCCAGTCCAAACAACACACCTGAAGATTAAGATAAAATACCATTTTTCTCTACTACAAAAATGCACTCTGACGGCTATGTCTTTTAATGTTAACTCTCAGAAGACGAAAGGTCAGTAAGTAGTAAGAAAAGGAAAGATCCTAATTAATAATGGTTTTCATATGGCTTTCAGAACAAAAGAGGGCCAAGTAGCTAAAAAAATGCAAACCAATGTGTGGTTAGAGTTTAAAATGTTTACAAACTGAATTCACCCAATTTGACAGCACTAAATTTTAAACTATTTAAAGTTCAAAGGCAACAAAAATGCTATAGTGTGCTAGATATCTCTATAATTTTGTTCTAATGACTGCAGAACCTGAAAAAGCTGTTGCTGCTATTGATGCATAACACACTGCTATTATTGATTTATTTATATAAGTATAAATATATACACACATATATAATTTGAGTTTTGTCAATTTTGGAAAAAGTATCCCAGTTTACTGCATTGAGTCGCCATTGTACAGAAATTAACAACCATATTGGTCTCAAAATGTTGAACTTAATTTTTCTTTCCATTTGTTCAGGGGTAACACACTGTATTAAATATATAAGGTCTTATCTACATGGGTTTGATTACAAAAACTAATAAAGTATTCTCTAAATAATAAAAAAACTAACACCATAAAAACTCTACAGCTTAAAAAGCAAGTCACAGTACCCAATAAATTCTTAGTATTTCTTAATAAAGCAAAATTACATATCAAATGCAAACATGATCTAATTATAGGTGATATAAAATATAAAGAACTACACTAGAACCCCACAAACCACTACAGTCCATTAATCCTATTTTTACAATTAGAAAATTCAAGTCATAACAAAAATCAAGCGTAAGAAAGGATTTATAAGTTTCATAATAAATATATAGAAGTACAGTGAGTCAAAATTTACAGAGGCAACTATAAGGAAGTAAGTAGCCATTTATGCCCCTTTACAAGTTCTAATCTGATGATAGTTTGTATAAGAGCAGACAGCCAAAAGTCCAAAGGAAACCAGATCTCTCTAGACAATCAAAAATTAACAACTGTCAAGCTCAAAGTGACCTGGACATTGAAATGAGAAAAGGATCCTATGGTGAAATAATCAGATTCCACAGTAACAACTAAATTTCATGGGATAAAAAAAACTGTATCTGAAATTAATGAAAAAAAAAAACAGCTGTTTTCAGAGAAGAAATAGAAACAATTTTAAAGATAAACAGAAAATTGATTAACTAAAACTGGGGTTAGAGAGATGGCTCAGCAATTAAAAGCACTGACTCCTCTTCCAGAGGCACCTCGTTCAATTAGCAGCACTACATGGCAGTTCACAGGTAACTCTTTTTTCAATGGCTCCAATGCCCTCCTCTGGTCTCCCTGGGTACTACACACATGATGCATGGGGAGACAGACACACACGAAGACAAAACACACACACATAATATTTCCAAAGGCTTATATAAAGCACAGACTTCGCTCATACAGGTAAACCTCAAACAAAATAACTTCAAAACACCTGGCCTAGACAGGACCAGCTGTTAAAGTACAAAAATCACGATAACTAGGGATGGGAGAAAGAAATGACAAAACTTCTCTGAGCGAACTTTAATCCAAGAGCCCCACAAACCAAAATATGAAGGAACATCATTAAGGTTCTCGGAAAAGAAATTACCAACGAGAACTTCACATCCTACAGAACCAAAAGGGGGAAGAATTTTAAAGAAAAGGGACTAAGAGGTTCCAACCCAGAAGACCAGTCTGAAAAGGAACGTTCTCCATGCTGATAACTCAACAAAGCCTGTGTCTTTAGCAATGAAGGCAGGAATTGTCAATACAAAATATCATCTTCTTCTTAAGTTCTTTGAAATTCTATTTGCCTGATGGAATTTTAATGCACACAGCAGTTCTATGTAAGATAACTAAGACATAAGCCAGTGTGTACAGGTTTAAAGGGCCCTGCCCTGCAGGGTTTATCCATAACAGAATGGGGAAGTTACATATGGGTACTATAATTCCTGAAGTAACGACTGAAGACAAAAGAGATGCCCTCAAAAAGCCAGTAAGTTAAACAGAATGCTAAACAAATCAAATATAAATTAAGAGAGAACAGAGGAACAAAAGGTTAGAAAAGAAAACCAGTAAATAATTATATCTCAAATTCAATGCTATCAAAATTTACATTAACTGTTAATAGTTTCATTATACCAAATAAAAGCAAGAACTGACAGAGTAGATTTAAAATGACATTGTAAGCTGTTTGTATAAACCATAGCAAAATTGAAATATAAAAATATATCCAGCCGGGTGGTGGTGGCACATGCCTTCAATCCCAGCACAAAGACAGGCCAACCTCTGGGTTTGAATTGTAATATAAATATCTGTTTTCTGATGTTCTTAGGCAACTCCTGTGAAAAGGTCATTAGACTACCCAAAGGGGTCACAACCCATGTGTTAAAGAACCTCTAACTTAAGGGATGCAGACTACTGGTACGGAAGATGTGAATGGGAGTCTGAGCAGACTGGTGGGGGGGGGGGGCGTAGACCCAGAATGCTTAAACCCCTCACCTACTACCTTGTTTTCAGATCTGCCCTGCTCAGTCCCTCCCCACCCTCAACCTCAAGCTTTAACCCCCTTAAAAAAGTCTTAAAAGGTCAATTAGGGGGATGGGGGAAACAACCCTACAGATAAAAATCATAAGAAAAACAGTTAAGGGTTTGGAGGGAGACTAGATCCAAATGTTTAGACATATAAATTACAACTGTTTCAGAACAGAAAAAATAAAGAAGCAATAATTACAAAAGTCTAAAGGAATGTTCAACTATTCCAAGAACAGGTCCACATGTGAGCATGAAGCCCCAAACGTATGAGGTTGGTTACCAGTTTTATCATGATAAACCAAACTTAGGAGCATGCGTATTAAATACAGACTATTTTTATAACTGATTTTATATAGAAACATTTTGCATAGTTACTTTTAAATGAGTTTATTAAATCAGTGAATAATATATGTAGAAAACCATACCTAGGGTCTTTAAAACACATTTTTACTACAAGCCTTAGTGATATTCCCTACATACAAAATTACAAAAGTTTAAACTGCCTTAGCAAATACATCAGAGATAGTGTCAATTACATTAGAGGCAGTGTCAATACTGATATTGTGACCCGTGTGAGAAAGGCAAATAGTATAATTATGCTGCCATCATTGAGAAACAGCCATTTTCACAGCAAGAAACAGGAACTCAGTAAGATGTGAGACAGATGATGCATTCAGAAAAATGGTGCTATAAAACTCAATGGCACGAAATGGTATGAAGTCACATTGTACCTTTAAATATGAGTCTTCCACCTAAATCTACCACAGTATTTTTAAAGTCAGAATTCAACAGCAGCACTATCCCAAAATTTAACACCATGACTTATAAATGCCACTGCTCACAAAAATGAACTAGGTCTCCTTGGAAAAATAGCTAAATCCAAAACCAGAAATACAGAAAGACAAGCCTCAACATCTTGTCACAGCAGAAAGAAACAGAAATATGAAAGAATCAAATCAGGAGAGATTTAAGAACCAGAGATGAGCTATCAGTAAAGATAATACCTCCACCAGAAGAAACATAAGGACATTTAAGTCAACTATTCTGGAACTGCTAAATCCTTTCTAATACAGTCTGTCCCCTTAAGATAGCAATGCTAATGAGGGTCTCTCTCCACAGATATTTCCATTAATAAAGTAGAAAAAGAGCTAATACAAGGACATACCACTGTCATCCCTTAATAACATAGAATCTAGTCTAGGGATGTCATCGCCCTCAAGATCTGCTTGCTATTTTGTGGGAAATTCAAAAAGAAAAGAACCTATTTAACATTATCTCACAGACATGGTTTTTAAACACAGATGCTAGGTCACCACAGGGAAAAAAAAATGGAGGGGGGGGCAGCAGAGAGGGACAGGGACAAAAGTAGCAACAAAAATAAGTTGTGAAAGACTCTATGTAATAGCACAAAGCCTCAAGAAGAAACAAGTCGCCACAGTACTGCAGTGGATATGGGTTAAATAAGTGAGAAGGAACAGAGGAAGAAAGGGAAAAACCACACCCAAGAAGCAAAAAACAAGCCCAAGAAGAGTAAGGAGATTATTCCATAATTGGATTATAAGTTGTAATTTTACAGATTTCTGTAATAATCACATAGTGGGAATCTACATATGCATAATTATATGTACACAGAAATAAATTTAAAACATTAAATAATAAAAAGCAGACTCAAGATTTCACAGTGGTTCAAATACACAACTATAAGGACACGACCATAAAGGGAAGAAGATATTTGTTTGGTAATTATGGAAAATATTGTGCCAACCGAATTTTAGGTCTGCATACCCCAACTATAACAAACAAGGATCAAAATATTGACAGTTAAAAAAATATGACCTATACTTTTAAACCCTTTTTTCTTCCCACAGAAGTCATTTAAGAATCAAGTAAAATAAATAAAATTCCTCAGTTAAGTACATACCACGGAGTACCAGGAATAGGAGTAGTAGCTACTGGCTTTGCCTTCTGGGCAGCCTTTTCTTCTTCAGTCATCTCTTCTTCTTTGGGCTCCTAAGATAAATAGTATTTTATTTAATAAATAGTACACGACAAATGAAAAATAAAGTATCATCACAAATACCTCAAATGGAAACTAACCCAGGACCTATTGTAAGAACTGTAAGATTCTGGGTAGGAATTTCTATAAAGTTATACATCCTTGTTCTACATTAAGAGCTGAATCTCACTTCAGCAGAAACGAGCAGCAGCAACTAGCCCTGTATCACAGACTAGCCATGTGCTTACAACAGAAATAACTAGAGTAGAGAAAACTAGGAGGCCTCTTCCTTTAACATGGTTTCTTACTTCTTCTAACTTTTGTAGTACTGAGACATGGCTATCATTGTCATCTTAGAGAATGAAAGAAGCTCCACAAACCAGAACTCAAGATTACAAAGGGACCACTCCACACTAAGTGGACAGTGGGGAGGGCAGATGAAATACACTCAGCATTCTTCAAACAGTAAATTGTACTTCTAACTTTAACATGAACCAGTCTGCAGGTCAAGAGGCTGGAGATTAGTTTCAACCTCTAGGTCAAAACCTTACCGTTCAATGGACCTCAGTTAAGTATAAAAAGGAAAGGGCTGGAGAGATAGCTCAGCTGTTAGGAATGTGTACTGCTCTTCCCAAGGCCCTGAGTTCAGTTCCCAGATCAAGCAATTTACACTGCCTGTAACTACAGATCCAAGGATCTGACATCTACTCTCTTCTGGCCTCCAAGGGTATCCACACATATATGCAATGAAAACACACCCACACTTTAAAACAAAAATTATTATACCTAAAATATTAACGAACCTTTCAAAGGGAAAAATATTAGAAACTTCAAAGAACCCCAAAATTTTAAAAGTCAAATTTGAAACTGTTTTAATATCCATCAAATACATGTTCAGTTTTGTGTAGATACTACAAACAACACAGGTTGGTCCCCAGTTTAGCATGCCTTGGCCCTTTACCTCCTTTATCTCCTTTATAGGTTCCTCCTTAGGATCTTCCTCCTCTGTCTCCATTGGCAGTGGTTCTTCAGATGCCTCCTTAATTGGCTCTTTAATCTTCTCATCTAATTTTTCTGTTAAATAACTAAGACAATGTCATTCAACAGTTTTCTGTAATTTTTAAAAGAACTTGCACAGAGTAAGCAGTTGAGATGCTCTATTTCTAAATGATAACCATACACATAAAATGCACTTCTTGGTACTATCTCTTAATATAATTAGAAAACTCTTTAACCTGCTGACTTCAAGAGAACATATTCTCAGGTCATGTCTATCGCCTGCAGCAACTACCCATAAAATACTGAACTATGCTGCGGAGAAGCAAGGACTCATAACACGCAGCATTATAAACCTGCTACATACTAAATGCCAAAGACCTAAATTTTGTTAATCAGTGTTATCAGTCTCCATAAGGACAATATAATTATACAATGCTTCATTAACTGAAAAATGTGTAATATGCATGAACATTTAAAAAATATTTTGTAGTTTACAAAATATGAATTCCAAATAGCTACTTGTTACAGTTCATACTACATCCTAAGCCACAAAACAACTATACCTTTTTCCTTCAGTTCTTGGGGCTTTTCCCATGTTGATTCTAGTGTTCTATTATTGTAATAGTATGTCTTCCCATCTGCCGTTTTATATTCAGTCCACTCAGAAACTGCTGTTGCTCCAGCTAAGGTAGCAGGTGAAGCTGCAATAGCAACCTGGGGATGTATCATGGGTACTATAGGAGGGGCCATTCCTGGTAATACACCTAAAAAAGAATAATAAAAAGTTAGATCCAACTACTAAATAAAACCACAAGCTAAATCCTCCTAGTATAAATATTAATAAATACTTAGAACAAGAATAGTATATAAAAGGTGAACTAAATTAAATATTAGTCACCCTATCTCCTTGGTCTTTTGACTCTAATGTCTAAATTCAACTGGATGCGGAAACTGGATCCAAAAATTAAACCTTAAGAACAGTCAAAAGTTTAGGTGTCTTCTATGACAGTGTCTAAATACCATGATAGACTAAATATACTTTTTTAAGTTCTCAAATTCTAAAGAGATAACAATTCACTGAGTGTAATTCCCAACACAAATTCCCTACTTCTCAGAATAAAAGTTCTTTGTTTTAAAGAAACATGACTTAACAACTGCAACTGATAAGCCGTACAGACTATCACATCACCCTTTCCCTTAAGAAGTCAGACACAGTCTAGTTTAAAAGACAAGCCACAGTTTTTGTTTTTTATAATGCTAAATAAGCCGGTATTATTTAAAATACTGTTAAAATATGGATACAAGAATCCAAATGGAAAACAAAATCCTAGGATCTATGTTCTAGGCAGTCTTACTTTGGTCACTTTAAAATGCAAACATATGCTATATACAAATATCACACGCACATAGTCACTTGCATGCAAGCATAATCACATCATTTTACACATGGAAATGACATTTTAGATTTAACTTAAAAACATACATCAAAAATAAAATTAAATGTTATGAATATGAGAATGAAGTTGTTTACACTTATTACATAAATTAAGATATAAAGTGATCTGACCTCATTTGCTTTTGTGAACCAAAGAAGCTAAAACTACAGGCAATTGGGAAATTAAGTGTTGGCCAAATATGATAACTGAATTTAAACTGCTCATTAAAAAAAAATATTTTTTAAGCTCCACTCACTAGGGCAAAAAATAAATAAAAGGATAAACAACAACATTCACTACCATGCCAACTTACAGACAAAACAAACTAAGATGTTTTAAAATTACCGGTCTTGGTGGTAGCGACTGTCTTTACATACGGGCAGCTGACTATTTGCATCATTGCTACACCTGTAAAATGGATAAGCAAGCATTGGTTGGAAAGCTGCCATTGTATGTCGGCTACCACTGGGATTCAGGGAACTATTTTACCACTACAATTTAGAATCTATTTCCAATGAGAAAGACCAAGAATGGAATAAAATAGTAGTTGACATTTTGTGGAAGTGGTCCAAAGCCAATGATTCTATTTCTAAGCTATAACACCGATTACCTACCAGCTCTCACATCTGAAGGAGTCTCAAAGTTTAAATTCAACGAAAGAAAACCCCTTTGTCACTTATATGTAATAAATTCTCATGTGGGAACTTTCCCCACCAGACACCAAACCCAGCTGTGGTTGCTTACAGGCCAGTAAAAGGCAGTGCACGCAGCACTGTGCTGACAAGGTACTTTTGCTATGCTGATGCTCATTTCAAACTACAGGCTGGGTCTGAAGAATAGAGCACAACTATGCAAAAATAGAAAGGAAGACAAGAATAGAGCACAACTATGCAAAAACAGAAAGGAAGACAGGGCAGAGAGGCAAGGGAAATAAGAAAATAAGGCATAAAATGGATTTAAATATCCCACTGCAAATAATGGTGAAAACAAAAGCATAGATGGAGAGAGCAGCATTCAACTAGTGTCAAAATATCTGCTTGGTGCCCACAACATGGAATGGCACGAATATGGAACACTGTGGAGGCAGGCCAAGACTACACTTCATCCCTTTAATGTTCTCAGTCACTGTCTGCTGGGAACAGCAGCCACCTCTATCACTCTGCTGGCTACAGTAGCCCATGTATTAAGAACAGATATTACATACAGTTTTGAGAAGAAGGAAGACTCATCATAAGGCATTACAATGATGGAAAAAGAACGAAAAGAAAAGCTGGAAAACTGAAGAAGTTCAAAATTGAATGTGAATTTCAAAATGTTTAAAAGTCTAAAGAATACAGGGGAAATAAGTTTTTTTGTACCTGGAAAAAACCTTCAACTTAGTTTGGTACTACAAATCTAAAAAATTAAAATCCTTTACTAAAAATAAACTTTATTGCTTATTTTTATTTATTAAATCCTACTGAAGGTAGGGAAAAGAAGTCTCTCCTAATTCAGAAAGTAAACTGTGTTTTCAAACAATTTAAACTAGACACACACGCACAAGCACACACACATTTTTGAAGTGTCTTTAATTTCTTTGCCATTTCACATAAAGAATATTAACACTAAACTTTCTACAAACTTAAATCAAAATAAAATCCTTGAATTACCAAAGCATGCTGAGTGAAGAAAGCTCTATATGTAGCTTTATTTCCCTAATGTTGAAATAAAGCAAAGAAAAATTCACTTCACTAAAGAAACTACAGGCTGTAAATATTAAGTTAATATGAATACTGTAATCTACAAGATCACCAAACCTATTAAGCCACCACTTCCCTTAGAACATACATACTTTATTCCCATCTCTATTCTTCTAAACTAGCCTCCAAAAAATTTTTCACTATGTAACTTAAAATTAATCAAATCTTCATATTCAGACATAACTACCAATGATAAAAATCAACAGGGCCAACTCTAGTCTTTCCTCCTTACTATAAGCTAAACCGATAACTCTAAGGCTTTCCCTGACAATTACAAGCATATTATGAATACTCACAAAATAACCACATATCTGAAATACTAACCTTTTTTAAAGGGGGAGCTTTTGTCCAATTTTCCTACAAATTATGCTGTCCTCAAAATATGCTCTATTAGGAAATTAGAAAATTCCACTTAGCATTTTGGATAATTCTGACGTCAGTGACAGTAAATTTCTTAAAATTGCAGGTAAGATTTCAGTTTTAAAAACAGACACCCCCTAACCCTAATCTGTTACCACCCTCAAAGCCTACCTCTTATTCTTGTATTTCATCTAATTCTTCCACTACTTTCCTTCACCATGTTTATCTCTTACTTAATTATCCTTATTACAACCAGATGATGCTATTTTAAAGAATTTCAAGCTGCAAAATAAATAATATACAAATAACTCCTGGGCGATGGTGGTGCACGCCTTTAATCCCAGCACTTGGGAGGCAGAGGCAGGCAGATCTCTGTGAGTTTGAGGCCAGCCTGGTCTACAAGAGCTAGTTCCAGGACAGGCTCCAACGCTACAGAGAGACCCTGTCTTAAACAACAACAAAATAACTCCTTCCAATTTAGCCAGGTTCTGGCACACACCTTTACTCTCAAGAAACAGGCAGATCTCTGTAAGTTCAAGGCCAGCCTATTCAACAAAGTGAGTTCCAGGACAGCCAGGGCAACAGAGAAACCTGTCTTGAAAAATCATTTAAAAAACAAAACAAAACAAAAAACCTTCCAATTTACCTTAATTCAAAGTTGACATTAAAACGGGGAAAACAGAGGATCTAATTGTATAGAATAAGAAATACAGGGAGGAGATACTAAGTGTTTTGGTCATTTTCACTAAACTAATTTGTAGAACTTAAGAATAAAAAAGGGTAATGAGAAAAATAGATGAATATTGAATCAAAAATACCATAATACCAACAAATATCACTGTTAATTTCTATAAGACACCCTCCAAAGAATTTTGGTATCTTGGACAGCCCAACTGCTACCCAGTTGGGAGTTTTCTTGGGCTGGAAGTATAACTCAGGAATACAGTACTTGCCTAGCATGCACAAGTCCCTGAGTTCAGTTCCCAAAACTGCACTCGTGTGCACACACACACAAACACTCCACAATGCACAAACACAGAGAGGAAAGAAGAATAAGAGAGACAGAGACAGGGGAGGCCAAGTTTCCTTCCAGTTAACTTACAAAGTGTTATTAGTGGCTGCCATGTATTGTCATTTATTTCCAAACTTCAAAAGTATCATCTTGATTTTGTGGTCATCACTACCTACCCTAAATTTAGAAAGTATGAAAATGAAGAATCTGGCAAACTTCCACATTCCACACAAATCTTGCTAGTGTGTGTGTATACCCTCTACCTTTTCTCTGCTCCAAGTAGGAACACCAGAACAAAGAATCCTTTCAGAAGACAATGGTTTCTCAAAATAGTGTGAAAGCATCACCATGCTACCTCTCAGTCTGTCCCTGCAAATTAACAGCTCAGTACTTCCAAACTCAAACCTGGAGCTAGCCCCAACACGTCCTTAACCATAAAGGAGACCACCATTTCACGGTTTACGACTAGAAAAGTGAACACTAGGCTAGGGTGGCCTACACGGCAAGACACTATATCTCTCAATAATAATTTTTTTTTTAAAAACAATGAACTTTTGACAAGTATCAAACTACACCCCATTTGCTACTTCCCTACAAAAATAAGATGCTGCTTGGGAGCTGGCACACACCTTTAATCCCAACACTCAGCAAGCAGATTTTTATGAGATCGAGGCCCACCTGAGCTACAGAGAGAGTTCCAAGACTGCCATGTCTACACAGAGAAACCCTGTCTCCAAAAATAAATAAATAAATAATAACAATAATAGTAGTAAGCAGCAGTAGAACAAAGTACTCAGCTTCTCTTAAATTTAACTCAAGAGAAAAAAAGCAATCCTTAGTACTGAACAACTTCTGTTTTTCTTATTTTTAAATAACTAGAGTTTTGTCACCTTCACATATAGAATATTTTTTAGTACATCAACAATGTTTAAAAGATTTTTATTAGAATAAAAAAATCAATTCTTAAATTTTTGGTTCTTGCAAATGTTAACTATTTAAATGGAGTTACAGCACATCTCTATTTTTACACAGAACCTGATAGAATAAAATAGCAGTAATCTCATGAAAAGTGTCAAACTTAAGAGACAGAAGCCGGGTTCTCTTCACCCTCACCAAACTAGTCTTGTGAACTTGTCTACAGGTATCACTACTTTCAACTACAGCACATAAGGAATAAATCATGGATCAAGGATGAAATCCAGGCATTTGACAACAGCAAACGCACTCAAATCAGAATGCCCAATACTATTATGCAATCCCTGACAGAAAACTTACCCACAAGTCTTTTAATTCCTTCTCTAGTCTTCATAATTTCATATCACAACAACACACACAAATTTGCCATAACAAATTTTTAACTAATGCATGTTATAAATGTTGCACAGAAACCTTCTGATTTGTCTTACCCCGATCTGTTCACACTTAACTGACTCACATTTTCTTCCCAGAACAACATAATTATTAAGAGCTTGGTACCTGGATCTGGAGGGTACCAGATCGATACCTAACCCTATCAGTTAGCTAGGTGACACTGGACAAGTAATTTAACTTGTCTGTGTACCTACCTCCTAAAATGGTTCAAAACTTAAGACTGAATGCATGTGTTAGAACAATATACTGTGTACATTATTCAACCTGTGCTAGCAGTTATAGCTTGTAACTCATCAGCTTTATAGACTCAATCCCTTTAAAAATTACATTTAGAACACATTTAGAAACAAAAAAAAAATCATTTCTTTCACTGAGGCTATTATCCAAAATAAGTGTAGTTTTAAATGTGACTCTAAATTTTAAGATATGTAAACAACAACAAAAAAAGACATTTACCAAAACTTAGGAAAAAAAATATCGCAGTTAGCCATGAATCTTTCAAAAACGTTTCAAACAGGTGAGATTCAAGGCAAAATTCAAATGTAACAGACACATGAGAACAGACTGACAATGTGAAAACAGCTAGAAAAGCAACCGCAATCTGTTGTTTACCTGGAAGTGGAATTGGCATGCCAGGAAGGGGAACACGAAATGGAGGAACCATTACTGGTGGAAAAGCAGGTATTGCTGCTGCTGGCTGAGGTACTGAATGAGGAACAGCAGGAGGTAACGTCTGGGGGTGTGGCTGGGGTACAGTTTGCACAGGTGTGGCTGTAGGAGCAGGAGTTGAAACACTAACTGTAGGCGTGGCAACTGAGACAGCAGAACTTGGAGTCTGGTCCTGTGTTGTTGGTGCTGATAAAAGAGAAAACACACATCACTCCTTCAGGAACCTTTTTACCGTATTCACCTATCACTCATTCATGCAGCATTTAAAGGCCCATTATCCCATACACTGCAGAAATGTTTCACAAAATCCATCTTCAAGAAGCTTGAAAATAGTCAGCAAAATGAAATTTAAGCAAGTAGTAAAAGAAGCAGGAGGGAAGGCAAAAAGGACAGAGCAACAGAAGTGTTCAGAAAAACGCAGGTGACACTCGACTCCTAAGACACCAGCCTTGAGTAAGGAAGTGTCACAAAGTCTGTACTTCTTTGCTGGGTAGGACAACACTTATGCAGACAAAATGGAGTTGGAAAATGGACACCACTGCGTATAACTGTGTCTTCTCACACTATTAGCATAATTTCATAAATGTAAACAAAGAGTTCATGTGATGAATTAACACAGGAAGAAGAGAAGAAGGGAAATCAATTACATTACCGGAACTATCTAAGCAAGTAAGAACAGAGGAACAAGAATGTGCAAACAATTAAACTGTAGCTATGAATGAGTAGACAGAAAACATCTCACGCCTTCTTTAATTATTTCAAAATTTAAGAAAATATTTTACATATTTCCCATCTACAGTATATCCAGGTGAATTGTAAAATTCAGGGTAATCTGGGTTCTGCTAATACATTTTTAATTATTTAAAATAAAACACTTCATCTCTTGAATTCACATTTAAAGTAGAAATGATCAAAAAAAGGTCTATAGTTCACATTTCTAAGGTTTTACCTCATTCACTAAAACATAGTATTTATTTATAACTTACCTAGTTCCAAATAAAATCCACTGTGATAGTTCACTAGATTTCAGTCATTTTTTAAAGAAAGGGAAAGTATCAAACTCTATCTATATTAGACTAAGAATAAACTTACCAAATTAATAACAGTGCTTTTCCAATCTTTAAGCAACTTCAATTCTAAATAAAAGCACAGAGCTGGATACAAACCACCCAACTGTACTGTCCATCTGACAACAAAAATCTGTCCATTATCACTTTCTTGCTTCTAAAAATGAAAAACTCACTTAGGCTTAGAAGATGTGAGTAATTTCATACTTGTTAATGAGGAACTCACCTTGGCTAAATAGACAGCAGGGCCAAACAAGTATCTTCAGGGGCCCAGGAATGAAATGTTGGTCTAGCATAGACCTAGCCTTAGGGTACAGTATGATATTAATATAATTTATAACAGTGTGAAAAATACAAAGTACATGCAACATTTGCCCAGTCCCATAGATCCACCATCAACAACTGTAGACCAGTATAATGTCTATTCATTTTCTTCCCAATTTCTCTGAGAAATTGACTTTATGATCAGTTTCCATAAACTTTCAAAAATTGAGCTTTGCTCAACTTCAAGTAAAATAAATCATTTGAATATTTAGTCCCATGTACCCACAGATCTATACTCTAGCTTACAGAACTAATTTTAAAGTATTACTTGTATTCATATTACTAAAATTATGTTCCAAAGCACCAATGCCAGAAAAATGAGTTTATAGGGACATAAAAGTTCAAGCAGAAAAGATTACAATCAAGGAGATGGCAATAGTATGCACTCATCTTTCCACAGCAGGGTAGTCAAAGGGAAACCTGGGAGAAAGGCAATCAATAAGTTCCTATGAGTTCCATGTGCTCAAATAACTACCAACGCGCTACATCTCAACCCATGCTTTTTAACCCAGGGTGGGATTCTACCATTGCAAGTGACCATGTAGAGAAGGTGGAGAAATAGTGAGACTAGAACCACAGCACCAGAAAACTCACACACACAACATAAAAACTGGTACTCTAGCAGCGAAGAGAGCACTGACTTTGTTATCTTATGTTGAGAATAAAGGTCCTTTCAGGACAATTACAGCAGCAAAAGTTGGAGCACTCAGAAAAAGGAGCATACACAGGACAACTAAAATACCTACATAACCACACTCCTTAAAGCAAACGAAGTACCATCCTTCCCAAGCCATCAGAGAGACCTTAAGTAACAGGAGGCTCCATAGAGAGCTATATTGCCTCTAATACCCTGCTCCCATTATCACCATGAACTCCATAAATCACTGGCAGGTTTCTGCCTTGAACACTCAAGCATAAAAACCATAAGCTAAAAATCACAACATAGTTAGGCAGCACAACTTTCCTTCCATTTACATCTTATACTTATAAAACATCTATGTTTTCCTGTTTCATACATTTCCCCCAGTTTGTCTAAAAATACTAAATAATGTCTAAAAAACTGTCTCCAGGCGGGATTCATTGCTAAGCAGTAGAGTACTTGTCTAGTATGCATAAGGCCCTGGGTTCCATCACCAGGGCTGGGGGGAGGGAGAGGACATATATGCCTATACACATACCTTACTTCCTCAATCAATAAGGTACACTCAAATTTGAATCCATTATGATTATATATTTCAGTATTTTTTTACACTACTGATTCTTAAGCTTCTAAAGTTACCAAGTATAATGTGTGGCTTGTTTTTCTCATCTATTGTCCAGACAGTAAAACAACAGGAATACCCCGTATAAGGAAATCTAGTCAGTGCAATGCAGTAACAATGATCACGCCAAGATTATTTCAAGAGTTCTGGCCCAGTCTGTTTCCAGAGTGAGACCACCAACATACAGAATAGTTGTTTAAAAAAAAAAAATTCCTCTTCAGCCCTTATATGTGGTATGTATACATTCTTGTTTTTATTTTTATTTTTTAAAGTTCTAAGTCTTGGGATGTAACTATATACTTGAAAATTTTTTTCCTTCTCACTGTTTCCCCTGCATTTACAAATAACTTACTCAGGGCCCACCATCTCTAAAAAAGTAAAATTCCTAACAGCCTTCTCACTTCAGTTTCACCCAGACCTAGCACCTAAAGAACATTCCAGAACATCTGTCTGATTTTTTTTAAAACTATCCATCCCCTGGGCTTGCTCTCACGCAGTCTATTGACCAATATAAACTGTCCTGTCTCAGGACCTCCCTGCCAATCCCATAAACCACATCAGTCCTCATTTGTTGACCTTTGTTCAAGTCTCAATTAAAAACTCTATAAAATAAGGTCGAACACAATTTGTAATTCCCTAGTCACTAGTGTTAGTCAATTAAAATAGCTACACTTTTACAATTTAACTTCAAGAACTACACTTGGGCAAGTAAGAGTATGTCTACTCAAATGCCTGGTTTTCTCTAACTCAGAAATTTTAATGTCGAAACATTTTAAGTACCATCAAAGGTAATGCCAGAAATTACCTTTTCAGAATACAGTACTTATTTGGTTTTACACCCTAAATACAAACCCACACCAGGACAGTACTCACTTGATACTGTCTGTGCAACCGAAGTAGCAGTTGTTGTGGTAGCTGTCGTAGAGGATGGGGTGGACGATGGTGTTGAAGTAGACACTGCAGGAGCTGGGCTACTGGTTGTAGGGGTGGGGGCGCCTACTGCCTGCGCTTGCACTTGTGCTTGGACTTGTGCCTGGGCCTGGGCTTGAGCTTGCGCCTGGGCCTGAGCCTGAGCCTGGGCCTGGGCTTGGGCTTGGGCCTGGGCCTGAGCTTGGGCCTGGGCTTGGGCCTGGGCCTGGGCCTGGGCCTGCGCCTGGGCTTGAACCTGCGCTTGGGCTGCAAGCATAGGTGTCAGTTCTGATTGCTGAATAACCTTTACTCCATCTGGCTTGGTCCACGCAGATTCACGTGTCCGAGCATTGTAGTAATAAACCTGCAAAGGAACGGGGAAAAGTGATAATCACAATATCTGATATTACAAATAACGTTACTATATTTTGTCTTAAAAGATTTTTAAAGTAACTTTAGAGAAGGTTACAAAATACTCATATGAGTCTATGTGTCTATAAAATAGAAAGGAAAGCTAATGTAGTATTTTGCAAAGGAAGTTAACAAAGAAGGCCTGAGACTACAAATAGAGGAAAGCCTTGCTGACAATATTGGCCGTTGACTAGTTATGTTCAGAACTGGACTTGATGTTGCTATGCACTGTGCCTAAACTGTGTATGCAAATGATGCAGCTATGCTGAAAGTCTCTTTTCCTTCTGGGAGTCTGGAATTTTAGGAAATGCCAGACTAATGGTACTGTATGACCAACCTCTAATAAAAACCCCACAGAAAACCTCTAGGCTCAGGTAAGCATGCTGCTAGAAAAACTTCTTATGTGTGGCCACCACTCTCCTCTGAAGAAAATGAAGCACACATGGTTTCATTCCTTAAGAGGACTGTGGTAAGCTGAGGTACATTTCCCTTAGGTCACATTTTACCTCAGGCACCTTCTCTGTTAGTTTTGTATTCTTTCACCGTAGTCTCAGCTACTACAGTTCAACTACACGCTGAGCCCTGCTAATGATTCCCATGCCTAAAGATAGTCTAGAGAATCTGTGGTACATCATTTAAAATACAAGCCTCCATGCAACCTTATAACTCCAGCAAAATCTAATGCAGCCAGTTCTTCTGGAGTTATAGCCTAGCCCCTGCTGGAGGCTCATTTTTAACGAACAGAAGTACTACAATCTCAATCTATCAAATTTTCCCTACTTTGGCACCATAGAAATAACAAGCTGAATATGTTTTGTAATTTACCTTCCCATCTGGAGTTTTGTTTTCTACCCATATCTCCTCAGTGGGAGGCAGTGCTGGGGCACCAGGAGCAGTCCCAGGAGGCATTCCTGGTGGGAACATCATACCTGGAGGAGGAGGCATGGCTCCCATGGGTGGAGGCATAAAAGGTGGTCTCTGTGAATACACAAGAACAATATGGTCACTTATAAACTCCAGGTTATTATTAAATTATACCTCTACACATAAGCAAAGAACTATAAAAGCAAACAGTTGTCTGCTCAAATACATTTGGCTACTGCATAAGAAAAATGATTAATCTTTAATAAAAATGATTAGTAACAAAAATGTCAAAATATTGACAGGTGCTAATTCTAGGTTATACCATCATGGGTAAACTTTTTGTTCTTTATATTTCATTGCATTTTTCATAAACTGGATTGCTTTAAAAGAAAAAAAGTTGACTTTTTAGAATGTTCTGGGGATTTTTTTCCATGTTTTGTTTTTGTGGTGGTAGGAGTTGAACCCCAGAGCCTTGTACATGCAAGGCAATTGTTCTACTCCTGAATTATATCCCAAGTCCCTATGTTTAAATACTAAGCTTATCAATGACCTAAACTCATTCACAGTAGCTACTAACAAACATTATTTTACAAAATCACACAGCAATAACCCTTCATTATTTACTTCAAGAAAAATGTAGCTATATAGGTATTTTCCTATCCTATTTTTCCTATAATAGTAATAAAACTAATTTTAAATGTCAGTGAGTGTCACAAATACAGAAAACAATTGTCCACTCTATCTTCAGGCTTCTTTTATTCTGGTCTGGTGCTGGCACTGGGAATTGAACTCACCCCTGCATGAGCCTCTCATCCTACTCTTTAGTGGAAACCTTAGAAATAACAGAGTCCACAGAACCTGAAAATTCCTCCACTGTCATCAGTGACTACTAACAAGATTTCACAAAGCTGCATCTGAAGAGAAGTTGCTGCTTCTTCTGATACCTAGGGGCTTGGTAACTTTAGCATAATAAAGTACTCTTTGATCAACTAAGTTTACACTATGCATCAGTTTCAGAAGTAAAAATAAAATGAATATTGGGACTGCCATTTTGAACAAGGATAAAAAGATGTTGTCTATAATTTGAATGTAATATAAAAATTCAATTACCAAAACCAACTTAAGTTGGACAAGGAACTGAGTGCCACTTTCCTGAAAGTACCCTCTACCCCACTTGTTTCTGTTCCATACACAGACCAACAGACTCCATTTATAAAAGATCTACCCTAATGTCCCATGAACCCTAAGCAACAAATAATTCAGCGGATTTAATGTAAAGCAAAACAATTATCCATCAAGACCAAAAGCAGCATCACAGCATTTAAGACATGTCACTCCACTACTTACTGACTACATATTGTAATAATATTCAACTAATAGTTTTAAATCAACTGCACTAGATCAAATGTATATATAGTAAATTTATAGTCACTACTTAGAAAACTGGATTTTTGTAACTTCAAGTAAATATAATGCCACATCACTTATAGACAAGCCTCCAACTAAATATGAGTTTATCATATTTTATATGGTGGTGCATGTCAACAATTCCAGCACCCAGAGGTCAGTCTTGGATATACAGTAAATTCAAGTCCAATCCAGCCTATGCTAAACAGCAAGTCCCCATCAAATTCAAAAAGAAAAAAAGAGAGAGAGAGAGAAAGAGAGAGAGAGAGAAAGAGAGAGAGAGAGAAAGAAAAAAGGGAAAAAAGAAGGAAGAAAAATAAACACCTCTTTGTACATTACGAGGGAAAAAAAGAAAGAAAAAAACTGAAATCTAAATCTACTACCATTCTCCAAATTCTACCTCAGGATCATTTCAAGAAGTGGACAATTACTCAATATTATATTTATACATCTCCATCTATTATATACTTGCTAGCAACATAAGCCATGAAAGAGAAGCATCCTCCAGTCAGTACACTAAGATGTGAAAGTCTTCTCACACAGCAGACAGGTTACAGAAGAGAACCCAGTTACTGAGGATAAACATAAACTAGTCGTCAAGGCAGGTGTGTTAATGGTCTTCTGTCACCACCCAACAAACTCCCTGCTAACCTCCCGTATTAATAACTTCACGTCTCCTTAAGTGTCATTTTCTATAGTTCTACAGTTCAAGTTGAAAACTTGAATTTTTGTTAGATGAGATCTCTCACACCTATATTTAAGAGCTAAGGCAGGAAAATCACAGTAAATTCAAGGCCAGCCTGAGCTATAGAGAATCTGTCTCCAAAAAATAAAAAAACAGAAACCGAGTCAATAGTTAGGTATGTTTGCTCCTCTTCTAGGGAAGCTAAGCGTGGTCTCCAGTACCCATGTCCAGTGGTTCGCAGCATCAGAAGGCATTGGATACCCACCCCCATCCCCTACCCCCCCCACTAAAATATAAAACATTCAAAAATTAAAACATTTAAAAAATCAAATAAAATCTTTAGGTGCTGGAAAGATGGCTTGGTTTCCAGCACCCACACAGTGGCTTCAACTGTCTTTAACTCCAGATTCAGGGTATCAGATACACGCTTCTGGCCTCCGTACATATACATACATGTAGGCAAAACTCATACACATAAAGAAGAATCTTTTAACAAAAACAAATAGAATCAAGTTTTTAAGACAAAATCTATATATAAAATTGATTCTGATGCCAACCAAGAAATGGCAATCTGTATATTCTTTACCTGGAGGTGTGGTGGGCCCATGGGTGGAGGTATTCCTCCTGGGGGAGGCATTGGTGGCATATTAGGATCAAAAGGAGGCCGTCCAAAGGGGGGTCTGGGTGGTGGTGGAGGGCCTCTCATCATGCCGAAAGGAGGAGGAGGTCTCATGAGAGGTGGCGGGCCTCGCATCACTGCATTTGGTGGGGGAGCTGGGCCTCGGAACCTCAAGGCCTGCTGTTGAGCCATCCTGTATGGAAGAACAGTGAAGAGTTTCTCAAAACTACAAAAGTAGTTAATACTAAACTAGAGCAATTTTTAAAGGGCTCAAGTGCAAGCAATAGTTGAAAAGCCATTATTCTGCAACTGCATGGTAAAATGAGATGTGAATGAAGATAAGGAAGGAAATTTAGATGATTTTAAAATATCTTCCCACAACAGTACATATAGTCATAAGGTGGACTGAAAAGCAAATCAGAAAATTAAGCAATACCAGATTATCATAATTAACGTTGTCTAAGGATATGACTGAGAGGAACACCCCACATATTCCAACCAAGAGTATACAACTTCAATCTAATAATAAATATATAATGTTTTGGGCAGTGAAAAGACTCAACAGGTAAAGGCACTTACTGCCGAGCCTAGTGCCCTAAGTTTGATTCCCCAGATCCGCAAGGTAGAATTAAAGGGTTAAAGATGTGCAGCACCAATGCCCGGCTTTTTTAAATTGTTTTTTTTTTTTTTTTTTGAAACATGGTCTCTCTACATGGCTCTAGCTGTCCTAGAACTAACTCACTACGTACACTGGAATGGCCTCTGCTTCCTGAGTGCTGAGATTAAAGTTTTTAAGGGAGGATGGAGCACTGGTGAGATGCTCAGCAGGTAAAGGTGCTTGCTGCCAAGCCTGACCACCTGAGTTTGATCCCTGGGATCTACATGATAGGATAACAAATTCCTGCAAGTGTCCTGACATCAAGGCACACACAAAAAATATTTGTAGCGAGAATTTTCTTTTTATTGGAAGAGAGTAGAAGTAGCTTAAGACACTTCAAATATTGTGCACTTTCCCTTCACTGTACCCTCCACCACAAGCTATGGTCAATATCTCAGTGTAGTCTCTCCACGGCATTTGAGTAAATAACTAATAAATAAATAGCTAGGTGGTGGTGGTGCACGCCTTTAATCCCAGCTCGAAAGGCAAAAGCAGACGGATCTCTTTGAATTGTAGGCCAGATTGTTCTACATAGTGAGATCCAGAATAGCCAGGGCTAACAACATAGTGGAACCCTGCCTCAAAAAAAACAAAAAACAAAAAAAAACCAACCACAGTACTATTATTTACCTTTGCCTCGAGTGATTAAAAAAAAAAATCCCTAGAAGTGGTGCCAAGGTGCCAAGGAGTATGCTATGCTCTTCAAATACTGCTGGTTTGGTAACACTTCTATGAGAACATGAGGTGAACACTGCCATTATCCCCATTTTATGGTAAGGACTAGGGCACACAAAAGTGAAATACCGTATCTGTGGCCAAGGCCCTCACAGCTGGTTCAATGGTTAAGCAAGAATTAAAATGTCAATGTCCTATAAACCCTTTCAGGGGATTCTGTTCACTCATTTCCCCAGCACACTGCCAGGTCTAGACACAGTATGGCCCATTGAATACTCATATGAGGGGTTGAGAGATGGCTCAGCAGATAAGAACACTGGTTGCTCTGAGAGATTTAATTCCTGCACCCACATGGCAGCTCACCACTCTCTTCAACTCCAGTTCTAAAGGATTCAACAACACCCTCACAGACATACGAGCAGGCAAAAGACCGGAGCACATGAAATAAAAATAAGTAATTAAAAAAATACTCATATGGCCAGACATAGTGGTGCACACCTTTAAATTCAAGCACTTGGGAGACAGAGGTAGGCAGATCTCTATGAGTTTGAAGCTAGTCTGTTAAACAGTGAATTCCAGGACAGCCAGGGATACAGAGAAAAACAAAACAAAAACAAAAAATCCTACTCATACGAACCAATGAATACTTTAGTGATACTATACAAAAGCTGCCATACAAGAATGAGACACAGAACCTACAATAATTATTTTTATTACCGCCAGACATGGTAGTTATTGCCTGCAATCCTAGCTATTCAAAGACAGAGGCAGATCAGGCATAACGATGCAGGTCTTTAATCCCAGCACTTGGGAGGCAGAGGCAGGAGTATCTTTGCAAGTTCAGACAAACCTGGTCTACAGAGCAAGTTCCAGGACAGCCAGGGCTACATAGAGAAACCTTGCAAAAAAAAAAAAAAAAAAAGGAAGGACAGACGGACAATCAAACTACATAGTGAGATCTTGGGGGGGGGGCAATAGATCATGGGCAACCCAAGACCCTTATCTCTAAATAAATAATTTTTTTAAAAAAAACTATTTATAAAACTTCAACTTGCCAAAGTCAATTACAGCACCTAGATCTTCTAGGTAGCTAAACTAAGTCTGCACATTACACACAATCTAAATTTCCATACCCAAAAAACTAGATTAACAATAATATTCTTTCTCTCTTTGGAGTGGGGGTTGGTTTTTCTATTTGATGGTGCACACCTTTAATCCCAGCACTCAGGAGGCAGAGACAGTAGGATCTCTGGGGAGTGTGAAGGCAGCCTGGTGTACATCTACAAAGCAAGTTGCAGGACAGCCAGGACTGTTACACAGAGAAACTCTTGTCTCAAAAAACAAACAAAAAAGAATGTACCTTAATATCAAATATTCTTTTGGTGAACCTTTCCTTTTTCAAAAAACCTACAGTATTTCTTTCTTTGGAATTCATATCTCCTACCCTAACTTAAAGTCAAGCTTTAAGCCAGGCGGTGGTGGTGCGGTGGTGCGAGCCTTTAATCCCAGCACTCAGGGAGGCAGAGGCAGGTGGGTCTCTGACTTCAAGGACAGCCTGGTCTACAAGAGCTAGTTCCAGGACAGCCAAAGCTACAGAGAAACCTTGGCTTGAAAAAAAAAAACAACCAAAAAAAAAAAAAAAGCAAGCATTGAGCCTCTAGAACCACGAAGCCATACCCGCTCTGTTCATCAGGCAAGTTACATTAATTTCCAAGTCTGAATTTCCTACCGCAGAAATGAATGCAGACTGCAAATGAAAGCTACCCCACAGTTCTGCTCGATGAGATAACCCTGTGAAACAATTTAAGGTACTAGCCAACATACAGAAAATTGTATTAGCACTTTCAATTACTCCCAATGTCTCACAGAGCTTCACCTATATAAATAAGGCACTTAGTTAATTTCCCAGATTTCTGTTTAAAAGCTGCCACTAATTTCCTGCTGCAATAGCCTAAGGTTACTATTTTCTGATGCCAGTTACATGCAGAGCATGTCCTGAGATCTTTATATACATTACTTCAACACTTCCTCACCCAAGCCTAGAGAGAGGACTAAATAACAGATGAAGCACCTGGAAGAGCAACTACCAGTATGCTTTAAAGCACTAGCCACTCAGTACTGTTATTGCATTAACATTAGTGTCCCATGCTATTAAATTACTGCTGTTGATATTAATGTCAGCTACCCAGCTAGTATCAGGCTGCTCTTATCTGGATGTTGTGGGCATTTCCAGACTCCAGTATTTCTGATCTTCAAATACATCAACTTTATTAAGCTGAAGTTTATGCTTACAGTTCCCATGTTTGGCATGTGCTTCCCACATCCAACTGTTAATCATTCAGACTCAGCCCAAATGTCACCTCAGCCTGTTCCCCACCTCTAGGGTCTGTCTCGCGGGCCTTCTCTTTCAAGCACAGCAAATGCTATGAAGCCCTCCACCACTGACCTTTACTGCCAGTGGCCAGCTCTTTTAGTGCACTGAACTGCGCTCACTGTTAATAGTGCCTATGAGCGGGCACTTCCTCTTCACCAGCATGGTTACCTGGCATTTTCTGTACTCTCTTAATTCTTACAACTCAAGTGAGTTTAATGGCATCTTTACAAAGAAAAAAGTAGCTTGTTACGGCGGCTAGTTTGTAGTAATGCCAGAGTATTCTCATTCCTGTTTGCACCAGCAAGGAAATCCAGGTTTGGGGTACCTTGTCCTAAGTATTAGTAGTAAACAAAGCCCCCCTGCACAAAACTGTCTGCAAGTTACTTCCAGGGCCCTCAACCATAGAATGACATTTGGATCTCTGAATTTCAGGGACTGCAAGCGACTTAAGATCCCACCAACTCACAACATTTTGGATGAAGTCTACGTGCCTGAAGAAAAAATGTCTAATTTTTTTCAAAAGGACATCCTGAAAAATACAAATATATTTTTCTAGAAGTAATCTACCCAGATAAGCAAAATCCTCAGAGAAAACACTTTAGTCGAATGAGCAAGGAACTAAAGATGCTACCTACTTACATACAGGCAGCAAATATTGGAAAACAATCAATTAGCTGGGACCCAAGACTTCGTCCCAGCCCAGCCAACTAGCTTCACAATGCTTCACACCTGTAGAATGGTTCCTCATTTGATGGGGTCAGTTTCCTTTCAAATTTGACCAACCTCAATTAAATGGAAGGTCTTTGGGAATAGAGGACTTTTTCCTTTACTGTCAGGACCTAGGCCAGTAACTGTCACAGACTGCATAATAAGTGTAGTAGAATAAGGCAACCATATCTCAATATTGGTTTATTACCACATTTCTACTACACACTGAATTTCTCAGACTCTATGATAGACACTATTATGAAACATATGGGATGCAAATACAAGACGAAGGCCAGTTTCGGCCATCAAAGCAGCCAGCTTATCATAAATCTAGAGCAGTGCTAAACCCTCTACAATGTTATCTACAAAGCAAGGAGACAGAGTCACAGGAATTGAGGCTGGCCTGAAACCTAACAGTCTCAGCTTCCTGAATGCTGGATTAACAAGTGTTTGCCACCATACACAGATCCATAAGCAACTTCGAAACCACGAAGCTAAGGAACCAAATACTTGCAGCAGGCCATCTAATTAAAGCCTTATTAAAAATCAGTTTTGCAATACTGTCTAGAGTCTAGACTACCAAGATTGAGTTCACAGGACTACTAACTGTGAAGTTGAAGTCGCGCTAAAGTCGCGCTCCACAAGGCTCTGCTAAGACACTGAGACCAGCTAAGGTAACCTCTTGAGACCACAATCAAAAATAAACTTCCTACATCACTGATACTGGAAGACACTGAAAACGCACTCCACCATTCATTACACACGTATGGGGATAAAAAGGGGTCAAGATTCACCTCAGAAATAAGACAAAACCTTGTTCCTGCCAAAGAGGGGAATTTGTGTGTGTGACATTCTGGACCCAAAAGCCATCATTTTCTTCCAAGCAAGACTAATCTCCATTTCCTTAGAAAGTTTCAGTCCTCACTCTAGAAAACATGAGTCCTCGAAACCAACACTGCTGTTTTCCTCTGGGAAAACGGCACGATTCAGAATGGGAGCTGAGTATCTGAAACGGCAATTCTCCCTTACATTAAAAAAAAAAATGTACGGACAGAAAAACATAAGTCACCTCTCTTTCTCTTCAAAAACCACCTACAAAGAGATGGTATTTCCCGGTCACTCCGATCAAACGTTAATCACGGACTGCACAGGCACTGAAGAGAGGAGGTCCCAGAGGAAGAAAGGTCACTGTCTCTGTAGGGCTAACGCGTGGGTAGCAAAGAGCGAAGTGGCAGGCTAGGGACCCAGGCACATCAAGCCACTTCCTGGGTCCACCATTCCAACCTTTACCCGTTCTACCACCCCAACCCCTCTGAGAAGTCCCCTCGATCACTAAGGGGGACGAGTGACAGGCCTGGCGCCGCCTCTGGCCCGCGAACGGAGCCTGCAACCCGTTCAGAGCCGGGGTGAGGATCCGGTGGGGGGGGAAGAGAGCGCTTTCAAGATGCAGCCGTCGCGGCCCAGCAAACGGTCAGGGCTGCGAACCCTCACAAAAGAAACGGAATGGCGAACAAGGGCCGGAGGAAAGCAGGGCAGGCTGAGGAAGGGGGAGCGGGAGGCCGGGCCGGCGCGAGGCCGCGGAGGGCGTGGAGGAGGCCACGGCGGCTCGGGCAGTGCCGGCCGGGCCGGGCGGCGGAGGGGAGCGCCAGCCGGGGCCGCCAGGCGAGGCCGGGGCCGCCAGGCGAGGCCTAAGGCGGAGGCGCACAGATCGGGGATGCGGGCCCCGAAGGACGCGGGTGCGCCCCGCCGCGCGCAGGAGGCCGCAGCCCAGCCCCGGCCCGGCTCTCATTCAAGCCGCCTTCCCTTCCCCCTATCGCCAGCCCCACGCGGTCTGGCCGGCCCCGGACTGCCGCGGCTCCTGTCCCCACACCGTCTCCCGGGGCTCCCGAAGCCAGCCCCAGCCTCTGGGACACCAGCGCGCCGAGATGGGAGGAAAGAGGGCGCCCGTTACCTCAGCTCCCCCGGGTTGAATCGCTCGCCTTCCCCTCCGTCCCCGCCACGCTCCGCCATTACAGACACTCGCGTTCATCTACCCGCCGACCCGGCGTCCCCAATTGGTCGGAAGGGTCGTCAATCCCACACCCAGGAGGTGGGACTACGCGGGATCTATAATCTGATTGGGGAAGCGAGCCATCAATCTTGACGCTAGGCCGGCATTTGCTTGACTATTGGGCAAAGGGCCCGCCGACTTTGAAAGCGGTATTAAGGCTGTCCGTTGATTGGCCGCTCGTAGGCTTCATGGGAAATGAGACGGTGGCAAGGAGGAGTAGGTGGCGCCCTCTGGCGGAGAGAAAAGCTAGGTCCTCCCGAGTACCCCCCGCCTAACGCAGCCACGTGTCTGCGCGGCCCCCTGCGGCCAGAAGTGGAGCCATATTGGCCACTAAGAGCTCAGGCTGAGGGCTTGTGCGTTCTCTGAGCCAATCGAAATCGACCTGGGGCGCACCTGAACCAATTACCAGGTTGCCAGGGAAAGCGGTTTTTCTCTCCCTTGCAGTTTACAAGAAGAGGCATAAGTCCCTAAGCTGTGTATGCTTGTTCTGAAATAATTACAAGCATTAACTACAACGGGAAGGTATTCCAGTTTGTCCACTCAACAGCAGGCTGCTTGTTATATAATTTACTGCATTAAAGTAAGTAAATTGGAGAAGGGAAGCCTCTGCGATTTACGGCTTTAGGATCTCTCCTTCACTCTCAAAGTAAAGCTGTCTAAATCAGCACGGCCTGATGCCAGAAGTAATTATAAGTATGCTATGTGTTTAACTTAAAAAAAAATCGGGCCGGGCTGTGGTGGCGCACGCCTTTAATCCCAGCACGCGGGAGGCAGAGACAGGCGAATCTCTGTGAGTTCAAGGCCAGCCTGGTCTACAAGAGCTAGTTCCAGGACAAGAACCAAAAGCTACGGAGAAACCAGGTCTCGAAAATTAAAAAAAAAAAAAATCGGACACAGGGATTTCAATGGCATAGTGAAAATGACCACTGTCATTACTGAACTCAAATTAATAATAAATTTTACACAGACCTAATATATGTGCTATGCACTATTCTAAATCCTGGCCATGCATTGCTTCTTTTCGACTTTGAAATCCACTAACAGGTAAGTACAAATACTTATAATTTATAAGTGAGAATAAGACCCAGTTGTTAAATTACTTGCTCAACATGTGCAGCTAGTAAATGATACATCTTGGCCTTAAACCGAAGACAGTGCAACATCAAGGTCCCACTGTGGTCCAAAGTGATTCTACCAACTCAAAAACGTGTACTCTAATGGTCGTTGTACCATTATTCACAGTGCTAAAAAAGGAGATGACATCCCTCAGCTGGTACATGGCTTTAAAATGGGATGTAGCCCTATGACGTGCTGTAGGAATTACTACCGACAGTACCATTTAAGTTACCTGCCCACTTGGAGTGGTCTCTTATACAATTTTTGCCAATGTAAAGCACGCGTCCACCCTTTTTTTTATAAATGTGGGATTTGGTTGCTGTTCCTCGTTCCAACAGAGGATTGTGATCTGTGAGTCTACCCCTAAATAAATAACCCTCTATTATACTCAATTCTGAGCTAGTGTGGGATGTCTTTTACGCGTCCTTATTCAATGATGGAATATTTTTCAGACTTGAAATACCTAAAAAAAAAAAAAATGGATGGATAGATGGATGGATGGATGGATGGATGGATGGACGGATGGATGTTGAAAGCTGTATACTAAGTTAAAGAAACCAGACACAAAAGTCCACTGCTGTATTGCTCTATTTATATGAAATGTCCAGAATAGGCAACTCAAGAGACAGATTCAGTTATTGTAAGGAAGTGAATCTGAGGAACTGAAAATGGCCACTAATGGGGTTTCTTTTTATTTTATTATTTTTTATTTTTTTAAAATATTTTTATGGTTTATTTAACTTTATTTTATGTGCATTGGTGTGAAGGTGTCAGATCCCCTGCAACTGGATCTTCAGACAGTTGTGAGCTGCCATGTGGGTGCTGGGAATTGAACCCGGGTCCTCTGGAAGAGCAGTCAGTGCTCTTAACCACTGAGCCATTTCTCCAGCCCCTGGGGTTTCTTTTTATATGATGAAAATGTGAGATTAAATGTCATGGGTATGGTTGCACAGTTATTATTTTATTTTTTTAAAAATGAAAACAAACTACCCTTTTTCATTTTACATATCAATCCCAGTTCCAACTCCCTCCCCTCCTCCCAGTCCCTCCTCTTTCCTCCACCTCAGCCCCCCATCCACTCCACAGAGAGGGTAAGGCACATTGCATTGGGTAGGTCCAAGGCCCTCTCTACTGTATCTAGGCTGAACAAGGTATCCATCCAAAAAGAATGGGTCCCCAAAAGTCAGTACTGTGCTGATAATTTTATGTCAACTTGGCCAACGAGCTAAAGCCATCTGACAGGAGGGAAACTCGATTAAGAAAATGCCTCAGGCCTGGAGATGGCTCAGTGGTTGAGAGTACTGGCTGCTTTTCTAGAGAAGATTCAATTGCCAGCACCCACAGGGCAGCTCACAACTGTCTGTAACTCCAGTTCCAGGGGATCTGACACCCTTATGCAGCATGCATGCAGGCAAAAACACCAATGCACATGAGATAAAAATAAATCATTTTAAAAGACTCATCCATGGTGGGCTGGGGAGAGGTCTCAGCAGGTCAGGATGCTTGTTGTCAAGCCCGTGACCTGAGTTCTGGCCTCAGGACCCACATGGTGAAATGGAGGTAGCCAGCTCCTGATGAGCTGTTCTCTAGTTTCCATATGCAGGTCATGGCACGCTGCCTACCACCTAGATAAATGAATGTAAAAAATAATCCTCCACTACAGACAGCTGTGTGTTTGTCAACTATGTCCACCCCCTCCATATCTTCCCTCTCCCTCCTTTCTTCTCCCTCCTTGAGAATTTTAAAGCTAATCCTCATATTAGTGGTTCTCAACCTGCAGGTCTCGGCCCTTTGGGGTTGCACACCAGATCCACATTATGATTCATAACAAAAGCAAAACTCCGGTTAGGAAGTAGCAATGAAGTCATTTCAGGGTTGGGGTCAGCACAGCATGAGGAACTGAATTAAAAGGCTGCAGCATTAGGAAGGCTGAGAACTACCGAGTAATTTTTGTGTCAACTAGAAACTATTATTAATTTGCGCATTGAACTGTTTGTTGCCTTGCACTGAGCTACATTCAGGGAAATGGCTTTAAACAACGTGAACGTGTCCCTACTCTGAGTCTGTATCCAGCTGCTGGTTGGAGTTACTTCTAGTGACCTAAGTCAGTGACTTTCTTAGATACTTAGTTCTCAATTGCTTGATTTAACCCTGTTTGTTTCATGAAAGGTAAGTAAAAGGGCATGGTAGTAGTATTGCATATGATTGTTACAAAGACTACTTGGATAATGTGTAGAGATTTGAGCATCAGAAATGATGTAGGTGGGTCTTCTATCTGTAGTGAGGCAGACGCCATGATTCTTTGACCCGAGACAGATGTAGGCTAGAATCTTTCCCAGTAAGCCACCACCTCGTGGTGCTACACTGATTATTAGAAATGGGTTAATCAAGATGTGATAATTAGCCAATAAGAGGCTGAAATAATGGGCCAGGCAGTGTTTAAATTAATATAATTTGTGTGTTGTTATTTCCAGGGCTAAGCTAGCTGTGCGGGAGTCAGGCAGGACGAAAAGCAGGCCTGCTCACCTCTCATCACTACAAATGGCGCCCAAACGTGGATAACTGAATCCACAGAAAGCCTGGGAAAACTTGGGAAAGAATAAAGCATGTTTTCTTGGTAGCAGCAATTTCTCGGGTCTGGTCTGCTTGCTAGAGGCAAGCAAGTGCTCTCATCTAAGAGAGGCTTCCTGACTCAGCTTTAGCTGCAAAACCCTGCAGCTCTTTTAAGAGGTCCTGCCATGAAACACTCAGTGTTCATGAAAAGCTGAATGCATGCTTTTCGGTTTTCAGCTGTAGCAGGAAAAAAAAAGCTGTGCCGTTTTAAAATGCCCGCTTTCTGGGCCATCCTGCCAGGGCAAACTCTGACTCTTTCAGGCAGGCAGTCCGGTTGAGTGTAGTCTGTAAGCAGAATGCTGCAGCTTGCTTGTTGGCAGGGACCTTGAAATGCCATAGAGTTGTGGCAATAAAAATGGCTACAGCCAGTATCTCCGCCACGAGGCTGGAAAGGTAAGGAATGGACTGGATCTAGCCGTCAAAGCCATGGCTTTAATCCTCTCCATAAAGACTCATGTGGTCAGAAAAAGAGAGATATACAGTAAAGAGAGATTCAAAGACAAAGGAAACCTCTAAATGTTTTACAGTGTGTTAAAAATATGTGCAGGCTAAAAGTTAAAGTTCTTAAAGTTAAAAAAAAGAAAGAAAGGGAGTAGTTGGGTGTAAGTGGCACATACCTTTAATCCCAACACTTGGGAGGCAGAGGTAGATTGACCTCTGTGACTTCAAGGTGTGGTAGCACACGCCTTTAATCCCAGTGCCTGGGAGGCAGAGACAGACAGAGTTCAAGGTGTGGTGGCAATCACCTTTAATCCCAGCATTGATGAGGCAGAGACAGATGGACCTCTGCAAGTTCAAGGACAGTCTGGTCTACAGAGTTATTTCAGGACAAAGATATACAAAAAACCTGTCTCAAAAAATAAAAGAAAAAATAAAAGAAATAGAGGTTAATTAAAGTTGCATAAAGATGGAAAATACACAGAGAATCTTGATACTGTATGCTATTATGCTCTCTTTGAATTGTTTGAATGCTGAGGAAGGAGCAACAGCTGCTAAAAGATATTTGTTTATAAATGCTGCTGAATTAATCCCAGATAGATATTTTGAAAATACCTTGACTTCAAAATTGGGATCTAAGGTTATGATTCTTTGGAAAAGTCCTTCTTTTGTTTTCACAGAGGATGAGACCCTGTGGATTGCTTTTATCCCAATATGATATGATAGACCATGCCCTCCTGAAAGGTTGCTGTGAACACCCTCAAGAAATTACTTCACTCAACTGCTGACTGAGATGAACCTGGCACACAAGTTACACCATAAAAGACCTGATCAACAGCACCCCCATTCAGCATGAAGCAGTTTGGAGAGAAATAACTGCGCCCATATTCCCAAATATTGTTTAATAATGTTCTTTTACATTTAAAATGATAAAGGAGAATATGATAAAGTCACTATCTGCTGTGTCCTGCAGAATGTCTTATAGACTCTTTCATGAATCAGGAACCCTGAAAGACCATCTCACCTTTAGGCAAGTTTAGCAGTCCTCTCTCTGCGGGTTCTTTGTGTCCAGTTTATGCAATAGTCCAAGCAAGAGCAGTTTCTTGCCCAAATGGCTAACCAACTCTATAAGTAGCCTCTATAAGGAATATAATATATATTCATATATATTACTATATATGAATAATTTACATTGGTATAAATTTTGCTTTATTGGTATAAGATTAAGGTCAATTTTGTTATATGTATATGTATTTCTGATCTTGATTAAGGTATTGTGATTGTGTGGTTCATTTAAAAATATAATGTATAATTAGGAAATATAGGTTGTTAATGGATAATCATCAATAATAGTCAAGCTTGTAGTCATATTAGTTAGATTTTCTGGATATATAGAGATATATTTCAGTTAGATAAACATTCTTCATATCTTTCAAAGGCTACAGAATATGGCATTTTAAATGTCTTAATAACTTGGGATTGTTCATGACAGTGAGACACATCTGCTCCTGACAGCACCAATCTACTTCAAGAGGAAGATGGGCATCGAAGAGGCTCCACCCCGAACACAAATCAGCTCCAAATAGAAGAACTCAATGATAGACCTGAAGTTCTGAAACAACTTCTAGAAGAAAAAGTAAGGAATACCTTTTAGGATGTAGACACAGGTGAGGACTTTCTGCCTAGAACTGTGGGTGCTCAGGAAACATGAGCAACAAAACCAACAAGTGGGGCTTAGTGACAGTAGCAGCTCCTGGACTGTAAAGGAAACATGATAGACTGGAGAGACAGCCTACGGAGTGAGGGGGGGAAAGCTCTGCTAGGTACACATCGGACAGGGGGTTTGTTTCTAAAATATACAAGGAACTCAAGAAGCTGAATGCCTTAAATACAAACAACCAAGTTAAAAACTTGGTGGTGGAACTAAACAGAGTTCTCAGAAGAAAAAATATGGTAGTTTAGAAATATCTTTAAAACGGTTCACCAGCCTTAGCCATTAGGACAGGCAAATTAAAACTACTTTGAGATTTCATTTTTCCTATCCAAACCAGAAAGATTAAGAAAGCAAAAGACAACAAACACTGATAAGATGGGAGGAACTGGGAATCCTCCTGCACTGTGGGTGGGAGTAAGAAATGGTTCATCTGCTATGGGAATCCTCGGAAAGCTAAAAATATGTCTACCATATGACCCAGCTATACCCAAAGGCTTCGATTCCTACTGCAGGGACATATGCTCATTCATATTCAAAGCTTCTCTATTTACTGTAGCTGGATGAGGTCGTTTGAATGAGAATGACCCCCACAGGTTTATATATTAAATGCTTAGGGAACAGCACTACTTGAAAGGATTAAGAGACATGGCCTTGTATGAGGAAATGCATCTCTGAAGTAGGCTTTGGGGTTTCAGAAGCCCAAGCCAGGCCCACTGTGGTGTGGCTCTTTCTGCTGCCCGTAGATCTGAATGTACCACCACTCTGAGCTGCCATGTCGGCCTGCTTACTGCCATGCTCCCTGCCAGGAGGATAGTAGACTAAACCTCTAAACCTGTAAGCAAGCCCCAGTTAAGTGTTTTCCTTTATAAAAGTTGCCACGGTCATTGTGTCTCTTCACAGCAATAGAACATGGGCTAAGACATGGGACAAGGAAGCAGCCTGCATGTCCGCCACCGGGACCTGAGTAATGAAAATGTGATACCTACATACATACAATGGATGTCATTCAGCTGTAAAGAAAAATCAAATTCCATTTGCAGTTAAATGGGCGGAGCTAGAAAGCATTATACAAAATGAGGTAACCTTACCCCAAAAGACAAACACTTATACCATGTATATTGACCTTAGAGTATCCATAGACTCCAACATCTAGAAAGGATGGGTTGACGGGAAGGGGAAGTGAAATCTTACAGGACTGGGTAAAGGACAAAGATGGTGTGAAGGAAGCAGAGGGAATGATACAGAGAGGCATTTACACAGAGAGAAGGATGGGAGGAATGAGAGACGGAATGACTAAACATATATAAAAATCTTTATTTTTTCCAATTAGAGTTACTCTACATAGGGGATTATGCTCCTCCTGCAACCCATGGGTTGCCAGATTTTTTAATGGGTAAGCCCAGAAGGATGTGGGATACTTCCCGTTGAGTTGTTGATTCGAGGTATCCCAGAGACCCTGCGCCACACACAACAATACAGACTATAGCTATTGCTATGGCGTGCCCACCAGAACTTAACGGTAAAACATTATTGTTAAAGAAACCATACTTGTTCATCATAAGACATGGAGGACACCGACACAGTTGACTGGTTCAAGCAACTGACAATGGCTGGCGAATTCAGGAAGTGGCAGGCCCTCGATATGACTTCATAAACCACCTGGGATCTGTGAGCCACAGATTGTATTACTGAAGAATGGCTTGAGCCGTGGATTATATTGCTGGAAAATGACTGTCTGCTTGCTTCCGTAATTATTTTTCTTAGTAAGATACCATATGATTATTTAGGTTTCCACTTACTCAGTCAAATGGCGAGCACATTCTGTAAACAGAGTTTGTGGTTTTCCTGGGATAAATAACCACACATTTACAATCTCTTGGCTTATTGACAATAGACAGGTATACTCCAATCCATTGTGTATTTATTTTGCTAGTTTACTCTCAGAAATGTTGAATATGTCTAGACTAATTAATGACACATTTGTAGCCTGGTAGTTTATTAACATAAACAGTTTATCAAACCCGCCATGTAAAGTCAGTACTGCCATGTCCTTCCAACATTGTGAACAAAGAAAGTCGACTCCCTTATCTCTTTCTCTCCTGTAAAACCAACAGTATCCTCCTTCACCCTTTATTCTAGATCTAAAGTCACACTGCTAACATTTTCTTGTTTCTCAAAACTGATAGCAACCAAGTCTTGTATACATCACTTAAAGATAATACTCAAGACTGTGTTAAAATACAATTGTAAAAAAGTAAATACTCCATTTACTTCTTTTCCTCTATAATTTCCTCAGAGAACCATCTTGAAAAGTCACAAAACACTTGGTTGAAGGGCTGATTGAAATCTGCAAGACCTCCTTGCCCACTGTAGCTCAACAAATAAGGAAATAGAGACTGAGATTTGAACTGGGGTCTGGGGAGACAGAGGACAGCCCCAGGTATGGCTCTTTATGAGCTGGCCTCCTTATTTGTGACACAGGTTCTCCCCCTGGCTTGGAACTTATCAAGAGGGTTAGGCTGGCTGGCTATCATGCCCAGAGGATCTACCTGTCTCCACCTTCCCCGGCGCTGGAATTACAAGTCCAGTTTTTGTTACCTGAGCTCTGAGGGATGGAACCCAGGCCTTCAGCTTGGAAGTTACGCACATTAACAATGGAATTGTCCCCCAGACTCAGGAGATCAACTTTCCCTCTTTTTCTTTTCTTTTCAGACTTATTCACTTTATTTTTCTGGTATAAAAGCCCTATGTGGTGGCCACAGGTCCTAAGTCCTCTGACTTTAGCCTCTACTGTGGGTTTTCACAAGATGGTCAGTGATTTTCCAATGAGGAGACTTAGTAAATATCAACTCTTGCCAGGCCTTGGGGAGGATGACAGGCAAGTGGCTACAGGTCTTGGAGATGGCATGAAAGGCGGCCTTGTCAAGTTGCCAAGGTGGCAGTGTAATCCCTGATCAATGTGTAGCAATCATCAATACCAGCCATCAGCAGCAGTCTCTTGGGCACAGGAATAGAGACATGCCAGTGCCTGTGGGGACAGGGATGAGACACATCGGTACAGAACCACACTGGCCTGTCACCTTGCATGGAACAGTTACGGGCTTGCCAATCTTGTCACCCCAGTAGGCCCGCCATGCAGGAATGACGGTAAAGGCTTTCCCCTTGGAGCACTTAACACCACAATCAATATGACCACTGTAGTCCCTGATACTGACAAGAACCTTGAGCCTGGCCTGCTGGCCAGCCAAGTCTGGTTCTGCGCTGGCAGTCTTTACAATCTCACCCTTTAGGAATGCTCCCAGGAAAAAGGCAATCATCTTGGATCCCCTAATGGGCAAGAAGCAAGGTAGATCTCTAGATCTCTTCCAAGGACTTGGTCTTCCTGTTCTTGACCAGGTGGTCCAGCTTGGTGATAGGAATCTACTCTTTGTCTTCAGCTTTGCCTCCACAAGTCCGGTGGTCTCAGCCACAGCCATGGCTACAGTCACAACTGCCTGCAGCCTCTAAGACCACAGCCCATCCCTCTGCAGAAGACTGCCTTATGCCATCTGGTGTTTTCCCAAAGACTGAGTTTGAGTTTCTAATGATCACGTGCCCAGCTAATGGCAGAGAATGAACCAGAACCCAGATCTTTGCAACATCGTGTTCCTCAACAGAATCAGTCTCCATTACAATGACTTCTTAGACTTTGCCAAGTTCAATGTCTCTACTGCGTCATCAGGAGCCACCTCAGGCTCAGGACAGGGGGTGAAATGGTAACTGTTTATTGATACAGAATTAATTCACCATTTCACAAGTATCCTGAACTCTTCTCCAAAAATCAAATACGTTATCCAGTAGTCCAAATCTGTAGTCAGAAGGTAATCTTCTACCCATTCATTTGTCAATTTGTCAAACATTTACTGCTGATTGTGTCCGTAAATATCATGCTTGCTAAAGACACTGAGTCCATGAAGCACACAGTCTAGCAGGAGACAGATAAACCAAATATTGGCCAAGACTAAAGACTAATATTCATTATGTGGTTAGTATATACAAACATCTTAAATGAATTTTCTCATTTAACTATTCATGACAATACTGCATGATAAAAATTTGTAACCATTTCACAGACAAGGAATATGAGGCTTAGGAAGTTTAACAAAAACTCAAGCTGATATAATTAGGCAATTCCATACTACCATGTTTTTCTCTGGATTCCAATATGATACTGCTTAGAGTTTAGCAAACTGAAACACAGGGACTCTTTGGAGAGAGCTCTTACTATGGAAAACAAGTGAACGGGGATAACCAAAGTGATGTGGGATGTCCTTCCGTATAAGGGTTGCTTTTATTGGTTGATGAATAAATCTGTTTGGGCCAATGGCTTAGTAGAGTAAAGCCAGGCAGGAAATTTGAACAGAGGTATATAGAGAAAGTAGGCAGAGTCAAAAAGACACCACGCAGCTGCTGAAGGAGAAAGATACCCAGTGGAACCTTACTTTACCTGCAGGTCACATCCTCATGGTAATACACAGATTAATAGAAATGGGTTAATTTAAGATGTAAGAGTTAGTTAATAAGAAGCTTGAGCCATTGACCAAGGTTGTAATTAATACAGTTTCTGAGCAGTGGGGAAACAAACAAGCAGTCTCCATCTACACTAAAGGATACATTAGAGACATCATTTTGGAAGAAACCTTAGGAACAGTAACAGTGTTACTAAGACTGGAGCATTGATGTACCTGGGCAGGGGAGGGCAGCAGGAGAAGGGCCTAGAGAGGTGGATAGAGTTGTACCTTATTCAGAGTAGTAGAGCATTCATATTTACAGATTTCGGGGTCAGGTGACAGATCAGAGGTGCTTCTTGAACGCACCAGTTTGAGCACAATGAGAATGGAGAGTTACAGCCAAGCAAGTTTGTGGTTAGAGAGCTGGGCCAAAGCTCTTGAGATTGACCTTGATGAGATCCCGGACTGACAAGGAGGGGAACAATTGAGGAGTTATTTTGAAGTTAGATTCAATAAAAACAAGGTGATGAGTTGAACGGCCTAGCAGGTAAAAGCCCTGGCTGTTCTTCAAGAGGACTTTGGTCTGATTCCTAGCACACAAATGCCAGTTTGCAACCACCTGTAACTCCAGAAGGCAACACCCTCTTCTGGCTGGTCTGGTGCCACAAATGTGGTACCAGGCATACATGCAGACAAAATATTCATATACATAAAGAATAACATAAAAATAAAGGGAATTTTTTAAAAAAGATTTCAATATGTAGAGTTAATTTACTCACTTTTCAGACCAAGAACAATTGTGTTCTATGTGGACTTCTACTTGAGACTGTTTTGCACTGAGTAATAGCCCAAAGCCCCATTAATGAACTCCCCTTTCACCAGGTCCTATCTGCTTTTTGGAACAAAACAGAAAGTAAAGAATGTAAAAATAAAATTATTTACCCACAGCCCAATCTTATCAGTACTTGAAATCTCCATGACCTTTGAATAAGAAGTTTCCAGAACTGCCATGAAAGCCCACAAGTCATTTTGTCAAGCAAAGTTATCATAGTAAGATATAAATAAGTAGAGTGCTTACCTGCCACTTTGGAGACCCCAGGTTCAATCCCCAGTACTGCCTACAAAACCAAACCAAACCACAACAGCTTGGGATGTGCACAGTTGGTAGGCTGCTTCCCTAGCATGTGTGAGGCTCTAGGTTTGGTCCCCGGCATCATATAAATCCAGAGTGATGGCATGTGCCTAGAATTCCAGCTCTCAGGATGTGGAGACAGGAGGGTCAGAAGTTCAAGGTCAGCTTCAGCTACACCGTGAGTTTAAGGCCAGTCTCAAATACACACACACACACACACACACACACACACACACACACACACACGACAGTATTGTGGAAATTCCCTGAGCGATTATTCACTTACTTGCTAGGTTTCATTCCCTTTCTGGTTGGCACCAGTCTTGCAGTAATAACGAAAGCAGTGGTGCTTAGACCCAACTCCTGCCAAGGAGCCTGTGGTTTAATAAGAAATACCAAGAGACAAAAGAAACTGAAGGCACAGATGAAAAGAGTGCCATCAGGGATTTGCTGAGGTGCTGGGAGTCAACCCGTGAATGGGGCAGGACTCAGGCCTGTAGGCAGAGTGCCCTGCTCACCAGCACCTGGCTAAGTCTCCAGGAGGAGGTGTCCGACTATGTTACAGGCGGTTAGGAGAGCAAGGCAGGGGCAGAGAGGTTTGGTTGCAAAGGGTGTTCTGTGAAGTAGTATCAAGAACTACACATGCAATATACACAAACAGCTGAAGCCCCCAGATCCCAATTCAGCCTGTTTGAATCCGAGATCTGCCTCTTACCATGGGATTTGGGGGCAATTTGCTTCTGGGGTTAACACATCTTCAGATGGAAGTAATTGTATTTTTACAAGCCTTTGCTTCGAAGGTTAAGTGAATGTAAATCATTTGGGGAGTTTAGAGCAAGCTCAAAGTAAGTCCTAATAAACATTAACAAGTGGTACAACTATAAATGCCATTTTTTTCTGAGACAGGGTTTCTCTGAGCCCTGACTGCCCTAGAACTCACTCTGTAGATAAGGTTGGCCTTGAACCCAGAGATCCCCCTACCTCTGCCTCCCGAGTGCTGGGATTAAAAGCATGCGCCATCACTGCCTGGTTATAAATGCCATTTGATGTCTTTATTTTTTGTTGTTATTGTTTGAGACAGGGTCTGACTGTGTGATCCTTCTTGTCTCAACCCCGTGAAAACTGGGATTAGGATTACACATATGGTCTGTCACAGCAGGAAAGGAAGGAAACATGAAAAGCTGGAACATGAAGGAACAAAGCAGGAACATGAAGCCGGCCACATTGAATCTGCGTCAAATATCAGAGGACAGGCAGGAAAGACAGCTCGGCAGGTAAACATATTTGCCGACCTGAGCTCGTGCCCAGGAAGCCACATGAAAACCTGGACGTGGTGGTATCTGCAATCCTCACAGTCCTACAGTGAGATGAGAGTGTAGGTAGGGGAGTTCTTGGAAGATCATGAAGCCAGCTAGCCTAGAGTATGCAGTGCTCCACTGGAAACAAGAAAGACCCTGCCTCGACAGAAGAGATGGGGCAAGTTAACTCCTAAAAGTTGTCCTCTGAGCTCGGCATGTACACCATGGCACATAAGCACCCATGAGCTAACGTTCCAGAATAAGAGAGAAGCAGAGCACCGCCAATGAATGCTAGAGCTCAGCTCGCTGGGTCATCTGCTGTTCCAGGATCCCTTGCCCAGGGAGCTCCTCCCACATCAATTAATATAACCAGGATAATCATCCACGGGCATGCTGACAATTAACACTAACCATCATGTAGGAGGAGGCCACTAGTTAGTTCCCGGCTGCTTAGCCCCAAAATAATCACACAGAAACTGTATTATTTAAGTCATTGCCTGGCCCATTAGCTTTAGCTTCTTATTGGCTAACTCTTAACATATTAATTTAACCCATCTCCATTAATCTGTGCATCACCATGAGGTCGTGGCCTTCCAGCAAAGTTTCAGCACATCTGTCTCCTGCAGTGGCTACATGGCTTCTCTCTAACTCCTCCTCCTTTCTCCCAGCATTCCGTTTAGTTTTCCCCACATAGCTCTGTTCCCCTACAGCTCTGCTATAGGCCCAAAGCAGTTCCTTTATTAACCAACGATATTCACAGCATACACAGGGGAATCCCACATCATCATCACTTGGGACATCTTCCCTCTCTCTCCATGCCTGTGTCCAAATCTCGTCCTCTTTGTAGCACAGAATGCCCTCAATTGTCTAACAGCTTAGCTAAGAAATAGACATGAACTAATAGTCTGCGGCCCAATTCATCTGGATTTTGCTGGCAATGCTAACCAACACAAATTAAAACTTAAAATGACTATGTTTGCATAGTCATTTTAAGTTAAATGCAGTATTGACTAAAGAAAATCAAAGTAACCTTGATTCAAAACGAATAAATTTACCCTGGAAAGTTGCATCTGATGTAGATAACAGTCCTGAAAGGCTCTTCAGGCCGGAGACAACTCAAATCTAGACAGAACTCTTGGATAATTATACTTACACCCTAAAATTTAAAGGAGAGGATTTGGGACTATAGCTCCATAGCAGAGCACCGGTTTAGAGTGGGCAAGGCCCAGTTTTGAATGAAAAACTGCTTGTGTCAGAGCTCACGTCAGTAGCTGAGGGGGCAGGGTAGCCATATTAGTCACTTAAAATGGTTTTTTAAAACAAAGTTTTTTTGTGTAGCCCTGGCTGTGGTAGAACTTGCTATATAGACCAGGCTGGCCTCAAACTCAAAGATCCCCCTACCTCTTTCTCCCAAGGGCTAGGATTAAAGCTGTGTGCCACCACCATTCAGCAACTCTAGGTAGTTTTAAATTGACGATCAGTATTAACCATTACAGGAACACTTATGTATAGTCTAAGTACTTGGGAGATTGAGGCAAGAGGCTCATGAATTAGGAGGTAGCCTGTGTTACATAACAAGACTATCTCAAAACAAAACAAAACAAGACAAAAGACCTAACAACAACAACAAATCAAAATAAAGCAACAAAGCAAAAAAACAAAAAAAACCCCATAATTTTTATTTATTTACTTTTTCTGAGATAGGATTTCTCTGTGTAGCACTGGTTTTTCTGGAACTCCCTCTGTAGACCAGGCTGGCCTCAAACTCACAGAGATCTGCCTACCTCTGCCTCCCAGATTAAAGGTGTGTGCCACCACTGCCTGGCTCAATCCATAATTTTTAATAGCAAACATTTTTAAATATAGGCTATGGTTTATCTGTAAAGCACTTGTCAATATTGCAGCTTATTATTTATTGAGTTTCTTGAAATTTTCTAGGGTGATTGGTGTTTGTATCTAAAGTGTTCTATGTTTATACAATTTTGATTCATTATTAGTTTATTACTAGGATGCAGAGGACTGGGTTCAGGATTGGGGTCTAGATCAGACTGGGGGTGCGTGTGCACCGAAGAGATGCTGGGGGAAACAAAGGGCAGTGTCCCCACTGGGCACCCTGCAGACCATCCCCATGCTCTCAGGAATCCTGTCCTTGACCATGACTGATGCCTCTAACTGAACACTGTCCAAACTTCAGAAAGAGTTCCAGCACTCACTAGCTGGGACACCCTGAAGAAGTCACCCTTTCCTCCAAGCTTCAGCTTCCTCTTCTGAACCTGGAAATTGCAGTGGCACTTGCCTCCTGTGGTTATGGTAAGACCACAGAGACAATGCCCCTGGCAGGCAAGCCTGGCATGTGGTCAGCCTCAGTGCAGATATGAGCTAAGGCAGCTCTAACTCTGTGCAAGTTCATTAAGTTGCCTGGACTTTGTGTCTAGGTAATTCTGGTGTGTGATGCTTTTATTTATTTGCAAGTTTTTTTTAAAAAAAATAATAGTGTTTATTTTAAAAATAGCTACTATTCTTCTCTCTCTGTGTATGTGTGTGTGTGCGTGTGCACACTTCTAGAAGTTACTCACATAGCCGACTGCTAGTTCCTTTGCAGTAGGTTCTTCATATCACATTTCCTCCCCCTGTACTGGTTCCAGGGCCCCAACACAATGCCACGCTTAACATCAGATCCTACTGATTTCCAGTCGGCGGCAGTTGCATGCAAAGAGAAAGTGAAATAAAAAGGGGGAGAAGAAAGAGGCTGGAAGCCAGGGCTGTTGGACATGTGGGGTGCATCAAAAGCCAACTGGACAGATGGCTAGCAGGGGAGCCGATCAAGGCAGGGAGAACACCTGGGCTCCCTGCTAATGAACCGACAGGTGGGTCAAGGATGGGCAAAGATAGCGCGCTGGATGCTGCTTATTCCCCAGCATCCGAGGCTGCCTGAGGCAGAGTTTGTTACTATCTTTTCTCCTCCTCGTGGCTGAGTTAGTACAAGTTCAAAATATGTCCCATTTCACCTTGAAGCAGCCCTGAGCATAAGGGAAGCGTTGCTGACGGGTTTGATAACGGGGGCCTTTTGGGGACCACTTTGACCTCAGCCAGCTCTCTGCTTCCTCCACTTACTTCTCCCCGCAGCTAAAATACAGCTCGGAAAGCAAGCCTAGCAGCTTAGCAAGCCTAGAGCTTGCTAAGTAGGCCAGACGGCCTGGTCAGCAAGAGATCCACCCGTCTTCATCTTCCTAGCACTGGGGTTACAAGTGTGAAACGTGATGCTCTGTCAAGCCAGGTTCTGGGGATCCCACCCAGGCCCTCATATTCACAAGGTAAGACCATCACTGATGGAGCTAAGCACCTTACTGAGCAGCCAGTCTGTGAGCGTTCCAGCTTCAGTGAGAGACCCTGTCTCAAAGCATAAAGTAGAGAGCCAATGCGGAAGAAATCCAGTGGCAACCTCAGGTCCCCACATGAATGCACACACATACACAGCACACATAGGTTTTGTTAAGTTGAAAATAATTGAATTTTAATTGAAACCATTTGAAAACTTCTTCTGAATAAAAGAAATCTCTCCAGAACAGAATCCATGCTCCTTCCGTACGGCTGGCACCCCTGCTCACATCTCCCCAGTCTGCCTTTTCCTTACCTAGGCTCCTGTCCCAGGAGTCTCTGTGCACTTCTCTAACTCCTGGAAGGCTCTTGGGCCAGGCTCAGAGCACACAGCTTCCTGGCTATCCTTCCATCACTAGCTGCAGATCCATCTTGAGTAGCCATGTCTCCACTCCAGAGTACTCTAAACACCCCTAAAACATTTCCCGCCTGTCCCTTGAGCATATAAGCTCTCCTTGAAGAGAGACCTCAAACCCATATTCAGCCCTGTGTACCATGGCTCACGCAGCACAAGGCAGAAAAGACAGCCTGTCAAACCACTTGCAATCTTCAGTTTAATCAGTAGAGGGCAGCAAAGACCCTGAATTCTCTAAATTCTGGCATTGCTCTCAAAACTTCTAGATCGGTCAGTTTGGCTCTTTGTCAAAAAGCAAGCTGGAGTTCATGGGGAATTTAAGGAACATGTTCACCCATACAAGACTCTTTTCTTTCCCTCATTCATGGACTGTTATTCACTCTGAATCACTAACAAGGCGTTTCTGTTTGTTTTAAAGATTTCAAGCTGCCAATGTAGCCTTAAGAAACAAGGCAGATGTTATATAGCCTAAGCCAAAAAGAAGCCCAAAAGCCTGAAGCCTTTGTGCCTGTACCTGCCTGCCTAACAGGCCAGGAGTGGGAAGAGAAGCCTACTTCACGGTTCACAGCTGTTAGGGTTTTACAGCTCTTCCCTATGGTGTGTGGGGAGGAGCAGGTACCAGCTAGGGTACAGAAGTGGCCCCTTGTACTTCAGTACCAATAAGAGCAAGCTATGGTCTGCTTCAGTCTTCTGAATCTGTCTCTGCTTATTTCTCTCTCTCTCTCTCTCTCTCTCTCTCTCTCTCTCTCTCTCTCTCTCTCTCACACACACACACACACACACACACACACACACACATCTTGAACTTGCAACCCTTCAGAGCGAGAACTTCAAGGTCTAAGTCTCCCACCTTTGTGGGCTGCCAGGGTACTTTTACTGAGTTCACACTAAACCCGGATCATCAGACATAGAATGTCCGCACTCCCCTCTGCTAGCACACCCTTTGATTCTTACTGTATGTCGGACATAGGTCAGTGTCCTGTGGGCAGAGGTGCTGCATTTGACTGAAACAACAGTAAGGGTAATCAAAAGGGGCACAAGGAGCCAGGCCTGCTACTTCAGGCCTAGAATTCCAGCTCCTTGAGAGCTGATGCAGGAGAATCAAAACTTCAGTGCCTGTTTGAGTGACAGAGCCAGTTCAAGGCCAAACTGGACAACTCAGTGAGATCCTGTCTCAAAATGAAAAGTACAAAAAGGGCTGGGGGTGGTAGCTTGGCGTCAGGGTACTTGCCTACTATGCGCAAGGCACCAGGTTCAATCCTCAGTACTGCGCTTAAAGAGTGGGCTTTGTCAACCTCAGCATTGCTGACATTTGGGGCTGGGTAATTCTCACATAACAATATGGGAGAGTTCTAAATTGTTCATGACATCCCTGGTTCCCACCAACAGTGTCTTTCTTAGTTAGGGTTTCTATTGCTATGATAAAACACCATGACCAAAAGCAAGTTGGAGAGGAATTGGTTTATTTGGCTTATACTTACACATCACAGTTCATCATCCAAGACAGTCAGGATAGGAACTCAAACAGTGTGGGAACCTGGAGGCAGGAGCTGATGCAGGGGCCATGGCAAGTTGCTGCCTCCTGGCTTGTTTTCCATGACTTGCTCGGCCTGCTTTCTTAGAGAACCCAGGACCACCAGCCCAGGGATGGTACCACCCACAGTGGGCTGGGCCCTTCCCCATCAATCATTAAGAAAAACTCCTACAGCAGGATGTTGTGGTGGCATTTTCTCAATTAAGGCTCCCTCCTCTCTGCTGACTCCAGGTTGTGACATAAAACTAGCCAAAACAAGCAGGCTGTAATGACCACAATGTTTCCAGATGTCATGGACAGACTGGAATAACCACAATGTCTCCAGATGTTGCCAGCTTTCCCTGGAAGAAATTTCCTCCCCAACCCTCTGAGCTGCTACTTTAAGGAGACCGTGGTAGAGCATGTAGAGATACTGTTGCAGCCTGGCATCAAGGACTCTGGGGTCTAGTTTTGCTCTCCTTCCTCCACGTGTATCTGTTGTCACTTGAAGCCTCTGGACTTGGTGGACTGGACACCTGACCTGACCTCACCTCTCAGTTTCTCTCCCCTGGGAATCTGAAACTCGGATCAAGGAACAAACCAGCCACCACACAGGTTCCTAGTGGAGGTCAAAGCTTTAATGCAAATGTACAAGGTGTGTGTGTCTGTTCATGTGTGTGTGTGCATGTGTGTGTGTCTGTGCGTGTGTGTATGTGTGTGTGCGTGTGTGTGTGTGTCTGTGCGTGCGTGCATGTGTGTGTATGTGTGTGTGTCTGTGCGTGCGTGTGTGTGTCTGTGCGTGCGTGCATGTGTGTGTATGTGTGTGTGTCTGTGCGTGTGTGTGTGTGCATGCATGCGTGTGTGTGTGTCTGTGCGTGTGTGCGTGCATGTGTGTGTGTGTGTGTGTGTGTGTAGGAGGTGTAGCATAGGGATATGGAGACAGAGCTGCCTTCATGCCATGATAAGAATAAAAAACAGGCAAGAGGCACTAAGTGGGTACCTGGTGTGAGTTCCACCTGCCTCCCAACGCCTTCTGAAGCACAGCTTCATGTCAGCCTTCAGTGACTTAAGACATCCCTGTACATTTATAACCAGGGCCTCTTTTGTGAGGGGGTCGGGCTTCTCACATTTCCTGTTACTGGCCAGTGTGGGGTTCTACCTGGTGCATTCTCTGTGGCTTGGAGCTGAAACTGTAAGTTGAAAATACCAGGGTCCTGGTAGCTGCTAGAGCCTGTTCTTGGCTTGAACCTGGCCTGGCCTTGCCATAGCCTCTTATCAGTTTGGAGCCGGCTTACCTGCTGACAGCAATGGCTGCTTGGGGTTCTTCCCATAGAGTCCCAAGCAGGTGAGTCTGATCAGCTCATACACAGAACATGGCTGGCTGCTCACTCAACAACCGCCCCTCCTTAGTTTTGTTCTGGTGACTCTTCCCAGGTGGTGAGTGATGATTGACTGTATGGACAAGGAGGTGTGAGGGAAATCTTAGGGGGATGGGCTTATGGGGAAGAATGTCATACAAGAGGACAAACCTGAGAGGGTTCTAACCGGCACCCTTCCCATCTTCTTCGGCACGTCACGCGAGGACATGATACATGAAGTTGTGTAGGCATCTTACGACAGAGATAAAGCTGAGAGAAATGCGGAAAAGGTGACAGATGAGGGCTTTATATCCTGGGACTGGCAACTCAATGATCCTGGAGCCATTTACCTTTGGACTTGTTATTACATGAGGTGTCCTTACAGTCTAAGCTGCCTTGACTCAGGTGTCTTGTTACTTGAAGCCCAGATGATCCTGACCAATGCAGGTCATCTCATCTTTTCAGGCCAGGTCACTTAGGTCCTAGGATAGAGTCTAGGTGGCAGGCCTGAAAATAGAGGAAATTGGACACTCAGTGAATTTTCAGTCTAAAGTTCTCCGGCACTTACCTCCTAAGAAACAAAGACATTCTTTTGCAGAACTGAATTGTTGTTGCTGCTATTATCGCGATTATTGCTATTATAGATTTAATATTTATTATGCTATAATCTAATACAAAAATCTTAAACGCCAATTTTTGGGCTTGGTCGATAACTCAGTCAGTAATGTGTTGTCTTTCAAAGTGCAAAGGGCTTAAGCTTGGTCCCCAGAACCCATATTGAGAGCCAGGCATAGTGACACAGCTTTGTAACCTCACACACTGGAGGAAGAGATCCCTGCTACTCACTGTCCAGCCAGCCTAACTTAATGGTCAAGCTCCAAGCCAATGAAAGACACTGTCTGAAAAATAAGGTGGATTGCTCCCTGAAGAATAAACCCCGAGGTTGTTCTCTGACCTCATCCAAATGCACACATGTATGGAACAGTATACTTGCTCATATACAAAGGGGCCTTTCAGGGGAGGGTGGGTAACTTACTGGAGTTCAATAGAGAAACAACTTGACAGGCGCCATATAAATCTCGGCAGCTTCCTGGAGGCAGGAGATGATGAAGTAGTAGTCATGCCTTCTGGGCTAGGGTCAGCAGTGGAGGTCTACAAGCTGCTGTGGAGAAAAGAAGGGAGGGCCTTTAGAGAAAAGCGTGGGAGACGCCCAGAGTGTTAGGGCAAGCATACTCAGTTAGCATTTGGGTGGCTATCCAAAGAAGAGACAGAAAGGGGACAGGAGAAGTTCTTCTCTGACTTAGAACTCAGAAGAGTCTGCAGATCTCAGTGGTGCAGGCCTGTGAGCAGCCTCCTTGGATCCTTTGTAGTCTGTCTTTTCACTTTAACTTGCTTTAAGACATTATCTGCTGTGTCTGTTCCCTCTCCTGTCCCTTCTGTTTGAGTCTTCATTTCTAAAATGATTAATGTTGACTCTAGTTGTGATTCTTACCTTCTGAGGTCTCTAATTATGACTTCAATGGTCCTCTCTTTCCCAATGTTATTTTTCCTAGATTTTTAGATCATCTTCAAATCGTAAGCTACCCTTTTCCACTGCCTTCATAAGTATTTCCTTCTGGTATGTTTTTATTGTTGGAATGCTGTTTTGCCCAGTGCTTACTTTTCTTCTTACATCAAGTTTTTGAGGCATCTTTGGTCATTTTTATACAAACTTCAATTTTCCTTTATTTTAAAAGATGGGTCAGAATAACTTTTCTAGAATCCCAACCTCATCACTTCCTCTCTGGGCCTTTAGAAGAACTTTATAACATGTGGCTCCTCTCCTTTAACCTGTGTCTTCTACTTCCTGTCAGACTATGTGGTGGCATTTCATCTGTATTTTAATAAATAAAGCTTGCCTGAAGATCAGAGAGTAGAACAGCCCCACTGATCAGCCTTACAGACCAGACAGTGGTAACACACACCTTTAATCCCAGTAGCCACACTAGCTGCCATAGAAACCAGGCGGTAGTGGTGCATGCCTTTAATCCCAGATCTAGAGAGGATTCTAAAATGGGAGGAGACAACTCTCAATCTTAGTCTCATTCTGAGGTTTTGTGGAGGCAGGATCGCCATTTTCAAACAGAGGTCAAAGTAAGAGCCAGTGATTGGCTGCTTTGCTTTTCTGGTCTTCAGGTTGGACCCCAATATCCGTCTCTGAGTTTTTATTAATTGTGCTTCAATACTATGGGTTCCCCTTTTAGAATTTGCTTTCTACACACAGTCTACTTCTGGTGTGAGACTTCTGACTTCAAAGGAACCTTTTAGTTTTGGAAGGTCACAGAGCCAAGACTTCCAGCTCTTCTTCAGCCCTTCCCTTTGTTGCACCCACATAGCCCCTGCATCCACATATAGATGCACAATTTTTTTTTCTGTGGTTTTTGAGACTGGATTTTTCTGTGTAACAGCCCTGACTGTCCCAGAACTCTCTTTGTAGACCAGACAGCTTCGAATGCCTAGCTGTATTCCCAATCTTAATTGTGTTTCTATGGTGCACATCAGTAAGCATATACACATATTATCATAAGATCTTTATCTATGTCTCATAATGTATAACATACATTAAATATTTACATGTGTATATGTAGATTTGGATTTCCATTTAACATTTCTTACCAATCTGAATTTATAAATATGTTGCCAGTTAAAATAACACATTCCTATAGTCACCTGCCTTAGGTATCAGAGAGATCATTCTAATGTAAAGTTTCCATTTATAATTTAATTGTTCAGAAAATTCATCAGAAGATGAAAACCATGAGTAAGAACTAAGCGATTTTACAGCAGATATATTTAATTAATTTAATTAATGTATAACATTTATAAACTAGTTATAATCGACTGGAGCAGCTATGAGTTTAAACAGAGACCAAATCAGCTGCACAGAATGTTTCTATATTAATTTTACAATGAGAAACTTGAAGAAAAATATCAACAAAGAAGAAATGTTTGCAATCTTACAGATATAAAGCCAACAAAATTTTAGTACCAACATGGAAAGTGTTACAAATGTATTTACCTGGGAAAGAAGCCCAACAAAGCTTTTATATTGTAACTTTCCTTGTCTATTTGAAAAGATACATAAATTCCAGTGTGGTGGTCCATGCCTTAATCCTAGCACTCAGGAGGCAGAGGCAGGTGGAGCCCTAAATAGGAGGCTAGTTCCAAGATAACCAAGATTACACAGAAAAACCTGTCTCACAAGAACTAAACCATCACCATCATTATCAAAATTAAAAAAAATACATAAAATAATGTGTGTGCAAGTTAGTATTTTTTTCTAGAAAAACAAACATTCCAATACTTGTGGGTTGAGCCTCCTTCTACTCCCAGTTACCATGTTGAGGGTGATGGATTTTGTACAGAGCTTGGGACAGCCTTTAACCTGGACGAGAGGCTCCACCCCAAAGGTTCTGCGGGAGTCCCACATCACAGATTCACAAGGGAAGGCAGGCTTACTAAAGAACACACGGTGCCTGCTGTGTGGTACAGCCATGGCCTTCAGCATGCACCACCTCAATTGCTACCCTTGCCTTCTTCCTTTTTCTTTCTTGCTTCCTGTCCTGGAAGCAGAAGGTGACTTTCTCCATATGTCATGAAGACTGTGGCTTGTGCCGCTGCCAACACCACGGAAGGACAGACCTAAGTAGAAGAATTTGAGCTGTGGCAGCATTTAGGCAAGAGAAAAGGCCAATTAATTAACCTGTCAAATCCTTCCTCTCAGATGTCATGAATGCTATAGATTCTTGCATAATATAGTATTGTTTCCCAGGGGGTGATGAACATCCACTTTCTTGCTTCTTCAAGTTCCAATTTGCGGGCCCTATAAGTACTCAGGGATTAGTGCAGTGTCTGCAACAGCTGTACATGGTGGCCAGCGAACATTTGCAATATTAAACAGCATTTACTCTTAGTTTTCATAAACAGTATAGACATAGCACACTGGAAGCTGGCTTCATTTGCCTTCCATTGCTGTGATAAATACCATGGCCAAAGCAACTTGGAGGGCAGAGCTTATTTTGCCTTACAATTTGTGGTCCATCAAGAAGGGAAGTCAGGGCCGGAACTCAAGGCAGGAACATGAAAGGCAGAAACTGAAGCAAGGCCATGGAGGAGTGATGCTTATTGGCTTGCTCTTCATGGCTTGCTCAGGTCTGCTGTCTTATTTCGCCCAGGGCCACCTTCCCAGAGGTGGCACTGCCCACAGGGGGGCTGGGTCCTCCCATATAAGCCATTAACCAATAAAATACTTCATAGGGTTGCCTACTGGCCAATCTGCCAATCTGATAGAGGCATGTGGTGGTTTGAAGAACAGCTCCCAGAGGCTCATATACTTGAATGCTTGTTCTAGGGTTGGTAGATTGTTTGGGAAGGACTAAGAAGTGTAGCCCTGGAGGGAAGTGAGTCACTGGTTGGGGTGGGCTCAGAGGTTTCAAATGCCACACCATTTCCAGTTAGTGCGCTCTCTCTCTCTCTCTCTTCATTGTGGTGGTATCTCAAGAATTAAGCTCTCAGCTATTTCTCCTGCTTCATGACTGCCTGCTACCATGCTTCCCACCAGGATAGCAAGGGACTCACTCTCTGAAACTGTAAGCCCCCAATAAACTTTCTTCTTTAACAGTGGTTCTCAACCTTCCTAATACTGTGGCCATTTAAACAGTTTCCTGTTGTGGTAACCCCCAACCACAAAATTATTTTGTGTTTCTGTGTCATACCTGTAATTTTGCTACTGTTATGAATCATAATGCAAATAGCTGATATGCAACCCCGAAGGGGTTACAGCCCACAGGTTGAAAACCACTGTTTCATAAGTTGCCCCCATCATATCTTAGCACAGCAACAGAAAAGTATCCAATACAGAATTGAGAAGAGGGCGTATTCTCAGCTGAGGGTCCCTCTCTCCAAACGACCCTATCTTGTATCAAGCTGACAAAAAAACCAACCAGCATGATGACATGACGTTTTTTATTTACCACTGATATGTTTCAAACAAAAAATTGCATTTTTTTATAATTTGTATTTATAAAAACATTTAGTAAAAGTTTCTTTAGAAGTAAATAATTACTTTTATTTAAACTTTTTAATTTGTGTAAACATACAAAATTACTATTTATATGTTGCTATTATGTACTAATTGATAATTTTAGATGTTTTAGAAGAAAAATAACCTTGAGGTTCTAACATATAAAAATACTTTTAATTTTCTGGTATCTCGATATCTACTTCCAATACATTTTTGGTGGGGTATACTCAGACTTGAAGGCCTTTGAGTGAGATATTTTAATTGTGTATGTGTGTGAGTGGGTGTGCATACACCAGGCATGCTCAGAAACCAGAGGGGGATGTTAGGTACCCAATTCTGTCACTCTCCTTATTCCCTTGAGACAAGGTCTCTCCCCGAGTCTGGACCTTGGTCACAGCCTCAAAGATTCTTCTGTCTCTACCTCCCACAGTTCTGGGTTATAATCCCATGCACAGCCACACTCACCTTTTGGTACAAGTGCTAGGATTTAAACTCAGTCCTCACACTTTCACAGCAAGCACTATTAGCCAGCAGTCTCCCCGCCCCTCTTTTATTTCTTTGTATCATTGAGAATGGAAACAAAATGATGTTGGAACAGAATTAACAAAACCAGAAAGAAGCGCTCAGAAGAACAGGGGCAGAAAAGAAGAAAGCTGAGCATGTTCAGAAAGTTCTGTCCTGCTGTGTCCTTTTAAACTGAAGATCGTAGCCTAGGTAAAACTCACAAGGAAGTCTGGCAAACTCTTCATTTAGTGAAGATTTAGTCACTAGGTAAAGCAATTAAAATAAGAGAAAATTCACAGACCAGATGAATCCTCTCTCACCTCATATTTTTTTAGTTATAAATGTTTTTCTTCTTGACCCAAACAAAGTAATTAAAAAGGGTTTTTTGTTTGTTTGGTTTGGTTTTGGTTTTTTGTTTGTTTGTTTTTTGAGACAGGGTTTCTCTGTAGCTTTGGAGCCTGTCCTGGAACTAGACCAGGTTGGCCTTGAACTCACAAAGATTAAGCTTGCCTCTGCCTCCAAGTGCTGGGATTAAAGGTGAGTGCTACCACCGCCCGGATAAAGGGTATTTTTCATATCTAACTCACAGCTCAGAACAGATTTGACATGGATCCTCTTCCTGAAGATAAAGCGCAGGAAAATTGGTGAATATGGAGAGGAAGAGAAAAGTTCTCAATCTTTATAAATTCTCATCGTGAGGAGCACTCAGAGAAGCACACTCAAGCCTTCTGAACTCAGGAGCACGCCTCCAGGAGGACAAGCTGATTCTAATGATTGATTATTGATTTTTCACTCTATACACTGGAAGAAAGTTTAGCATTTCCTATCATGGTAGAATATTTTCAAAAGGAGAAATTGTAACAACTTTCTAAAGTGGAAAGCCAAAGAATGCTGTTACTGTTGCTATGCATTCCTCCATCTATCTTCTCCATCCCTTTCCCTCAGTGATGGAGTTCACAGCTGGAAAGACTTCGGCTTTTAACTGAAAGAACAGAAAATGTTAGTTAGTTGCGCTAAGAACGAGGCAAGGGACAAATACTAGGACCAAAAAGATGTCTGAAATAATAGCCAACAATCAGAGGCAGCCAACAAGGAAACAAATGCAGATATGGGCATTGCTGCCTCACGATAATCGACTTACAAAAATAGTGTTAGGTTGTCAACATTTAGCCCAGCTTTGTGTGAGACCAACAGCGCAGTACTCACAGAAGACAATGAAAACGGTCTAGTTTCGTAGGAAAAAAAGCAATGCAAACTTCACGCCAAGATGTTGAAGCCTGCAAGAGTCATAAAAACTAATGCGGAGAATAACATTTTAAAGGGTTGTTTTATTTTGTAATTGTGTGTGTGTGTGCGCGCGCACGCGCACATGTATGTAGGTGCCCTCAACTGGAGTTCCAGTTGATTGTGAATGGCCTGTGTGGGGCGGGATGCTGAGAACTGAACTCAGGTTCTTCTGATAAAGATAACAACTTTCTTAAGGATTTTTAAAACTGATTTGCCTACTGGATACATAAAACACTAATTGTAAGTTAATGAGGTGCTGAGAAGTATTTCACACATGTGTACCTTGAGTCAACAGATTGAACACACATATCTCTTCAAAAATTTATCATTCCTTTATAACAGAGACACTCAGAATCGATTCTTCTAGAATTTTGTTCATTTGTTCTGTTTTTCAAGGCAGGCTGTCCGTGTGATGCTCTGGCTGTCCTGAAACTCACTATGCAATCCAAGCTGGCCTTGAACTCTCCATTCTTCTAGCGTTTTGAGGCTACAGCACAGTTTCTAACCAGAGTCACCCTCCTGTATATCTGCATGTTACAGCTGCTGCTTCGTATAAATGTTCATTTATTTTTACATGTGTGAGTGTTTTTCATGCATGCAAGCAATGCAAAACTTCCCGCCAAGATGTTTTTCATGAATGTATGTCTCTGTATCATGCTTAGTGTCTGCAGAGACCAGAAGAGGGCATCAGATCCCTTAGACTGGGAATTATTGATGGATGAGAGTTGCCACGTGAGTGCTGGGAAATGAACTGGGATCCCCTAGAAGAGCAGTCAATACTCGTAGCTGCTGAGCCATCTCTCCAGCCCCTCCCTCAGCTTCTTATTCATATAAACTAGCAACATAGTACCCATGGTATCATAGTCATCCCACCCCCCCACCCCACCCCCCACCCCCACCTATAGTCCTTCACCCCTGGTAAATAAAATTCTTGTCTATGTCTGTGAAACTTTTTGTCATTTTGTTTTGCTTTTTGTTTTCCTCTTTGTAGTCCGTGCTGTCCTGGAACTCACTTTGTAGATCAGGCTAGCCTTGAACTCAGAGATTCACCTGCTTCTGCTAGCCTCCCAAAGCGCTAGGATTAATAGCGTGTGCAACCACTGTCCGGTCAGTTGTTTTTTTTTTTTTTTGATTCCAAGTTCATACACAATTTATCTTTGAGTGCCTGACTTACTTCACTTAATTTAACTTTCTCCGTTTCTTCCATGGTGTTACAAACGATAGGATTTCTTTCCTTTCGGTGCAGAATAGTATTTGATGTGTGTGCACGCACACGCACGTTTGTACACGTACATATATATGCACATTTTCTTTATCCATCCATCCAGGGCAGATACTTAGATTATTTCCACTACTTGGCTTCTGTGAATAGTGTTACAACAGACGTGGAAGTGAAGACATCTCTTTGGACATGCTGATTTCATTTCCTTTGGATACATACTTGGCATTGGGAATAATATAATAGTTCTAGTATTGATTTTCTGAGGAAATTCCATGCTGTTCTATAATGGATGTACTACTTGGCTCTTCCACCAAACAATTGTTCGTGATTAAAGAATAGGCTCCATTAAAGAGTCATTTGGATCAATATGGAACATGAATAGTTTTTTGTTATGATTTTTTAAATAAAAATCCGGCCTTGAAGATTGCTTAAAAAAAAACTTAATTTTTATTGGAAACATATTCTCTTAGAGAAGATGAAAATTGCAATGTGAGAGATTTGTATGCTGAAATTATGATAGTATTTTTATGATAATATTCTGCCCAACATCATACAATTTGTCTTAGGGTTTCTATTGCAGTGAAGAGACACCATGACCATGGCAACTCCTATAAAGGAAAACATTTAGTTGGAGCTAGCTTAAAGTTCAGAGGTTTAGTCTGGTATTATCATGGAGAGAAGCATAGCAAGTTGCAGGAAGACATGGTGCTGGAGAAGGAGCCGAGAGTTCTATATCTTGATCTGAAGGCAACAGGAAGTAAACTGTCTACCACACTGAGCATAGCTTGAGCAAAGGAGACCTCGAAGCCCACCGCCACAATGAAACGCTTCCTCCAGCAAAGCCACATGTCCTTATAGTACCACTTCCTTCAGGGGCCATTCTCATTCCAACCACCACACTATGACGTGTGACTTGTGAAACCTGTGCTTGATTTCTGAACGGAAACTCTGCTGAAGTAGCTTTGCCAACAATCACAGTTGCTTTAGACTTGAAATCAGGTTTTCTCCACATCGCATTTACTTTTAAAATAAGGGTACACCGACCTAGGAAATGTTGTCTAATTTGGCATTCCTTCTTTAAAACATTTGTGTGAAATTCTTGAGGATAACATAAACGGTGGTTTTGTTAAAAATTAACGTGAAAAGTAGTGTAATAAAATAAATATATAGCAGTATAACAATGTATGAAATTCTGAACACTTTGTCATTACTCAGCCAAACTACAGAACTCTAATAAGGGTGCAAGATGTTGAACACCAATCCAGAGAGATGCCTCAAGAGTTAGAGGAGCCTGCCCTCCAAGTCAAGATGACCTGAATTTGATCCCCCAGAAGAAGCCCAGTATCTGAAAGCTTTCTTCTGATCTCTACATAGGATGGTAAGCACTCAATTCTCCCCACACATGTGATTGCAAACATAGATACAAGAAATAAATATGAAATTTAAAAAAATGTTAATATTCAGTATTCAGTCATGTAACAATCTGTTTGCACTGTCAGGTATGGCGATACATGTCTTTTTGTTTGTTTTTGCGGGTTTTTGTTTGTTTGTTTGTTAGTTTTTTTCTGGATTTTCAAGACAGGGTTTCTCTATAGCTTTGGAGCCTGTCCTGAAACTCGCTCTGTAGACTAGGCTAGCCTTGAACTCACAGAGATCTGCCTAGTGCTGGGATTGCTGGGATTAAAGGCGTGCACCCTAAACATCCAGTGTGAGACATGTCTTTGGGAGGCAGAAACAGGTTGATTTCTGTAAGTTCCTGGGCTAAATAATGAAACCAGGTCTCAAAAGACCTGTCCCTGTTGCGTGTGGTGGTGTGTGTCTAGAAATCCTAGTGCTCAGGGGACCTACACTGGGGAATGAAGAATTCAAGGCCAGCGGAGGCTCTTAGTGTCTCAAGCCCTCAAAATGAAAAAAAAAAGGCCAATGATAAAAGGTTTCTTTTTTTCTCCCTTTTTTTGTCTATGAAGTTGCTGTTTATTTATTTATTATTGGCCTGTTTGATGTAAGTGTGAAACAATGTCCAACAATAAACTGGAATTTTATTTTGCTGAGCTGTTCTAAAATAAGGAACAAGCAGAAGGGTGGGACATTCAGTAGTTTGTTAGCTGATTTAGAACTCTTGATTATATTGACATCTAGTTCTTTGTTTATATATCTGCACTAGACCTACAGCTCTTCATGAGCTTTTTTTTTATCACTAATGTTAATAAGCAGTAATATTTAAGTGTCAATAACTGGATAGGCTGTAAATCAGGTCAGGTTTTTGTTTGTTTGCTTTGGGTTTTTTGTTGTTGGTTGGTTGGTTGGTTTTTGGTTTTTAAGACAGTGTTTCTCTGTGTGACAGCTCTGGTTGCCCTGGAACTGGCTTTGCCAACCAGGCTGGCCTTGAACTCACACAGAGATCCACCTGCTTCTGCTTCCCGTGTGCTGGGATTAATGGCGTGTGCCACCACCGCCTGGCTGAGTCAGGTGTGTTTAGACAGCAGCTTACAGCATGTCTGAAAATACCTCTCATAGCACAGCCATGGAATCAATATCCTTCTTGGATCTGGAGGAACTGAGGCAGAGAAGGATTAAGTTACTTGCCTAAACATGGTCAGTGCTGCGTGGAATGAACATTGACTCATCCTGAATGGGAACTATGAGTGCAGGAAACAGGACAGGGAGGAGCTTCATAAATGCAGTGTGTTCTTCTGGTCAGCCACACGCCTCTCCTCCAACCTGGCCTGGCCCAGTTCCACAATTGGTGCCTTTGGCTTCAAAGCCTTCTTAGCCTCTGCAAAGCAATTCTTTGAAACAGAAGGGCACCTTCAAGGTGGATGGGCCATGATGACCCACACCTCCAATCACAACTTTTTTTTTTTTTATTTTTGAGACAGGGTTTCTCTGTAGCTTTAGAGCCTATCCTGGAACTAGCTCTTGTAGACCAGGCTGGCCTTGAACTCACAGAGATCCACCTGCCTCTGCCTGAGTGTTAGGATTAAAGGCATGCACCAACACTGCCTAGAAATCACAACATTCTTGAGGCTGAAGCAGAAGGATGGCAAGTCCCAGGCTGTACAGCAAGTTCCAGACCAGTCTTGGCTGTATTGCAAGACACTATTTCAGCACACACACATGCACACACCTATGGAAGATGGCAATATTAAGCCAGCATATTTCTCAATGTTTCTCCCTCTAAAGTAACCCATCAGACAGAAGGAAACTCTCAAGCTCCAGGAGTCAGAGGTCTAACACCAAAGGCCCTGGTCAGTTTAAGTCTTTGTTCTCCTAAAAGCCATACATGTAAGTTTGCTCCATGCCCTATAATATTCTTAATATGAAAACATTAGGTTTAAAATGAAAATGATGCTTCAGCAGAGTCTTGGTCCTTGCTGTGGAGCACAACAACCTTGTCATGACATTCGGACTCCTGGTCTGAAAGGCAGAGCCATAAACCAGCCTGTGACCTTCAGCTAAGACCAGGAAAGCAAGGTCTGAGAGGGCAGCTAAGAAGCATGAAAAATGAGGACAGGCGTGACGAAGACAAGACACTTGGATTCATTGCTTCCCCGATTCACTGAGGATCTGCCGTCTTCATGTGTGGTTTTGCTCAACTTTCTCATTATTTGATTCAAACACACCCTGCAGACTGTCACGGGAGATGCATGGAGGAAGTGAACATGGCGTGGTGGACACGAGACATGGATGGAGGGCTACCAGGAAGAAGTGGTACCCTGGTGGAAGCTTAGATTGAGTGGGCGTTTGCTCAGGTTCACCCGAAAAATCAAAAAGTTCCTGCATTTAGGATTACAACCAGTTTCAGCGGCGTTTTGTTCACCCATTCCACTTGTCTATCAGCTGAGTATTTAGGGAGAGAGGTGTTGATTTTTATAGAATCAGCCATGTCCACAGAGAAAGAGAGGGAACCATGGGCCATTCAGCTGCCTAAAACCTGTGTCAGATATGGGAACCAGATTGCAGATTTACCATGCAGATCCTAAACTCACTTTATAACCAATATCCACAGCTGATTAACCAAGAGAAAGATGGAGGCTGGGGGGTGGTGGGTGGAGATGTCATGCTGCATTTGCTCCTGGGCTATGAACATAAGAAGAAGAAGGTGCTGCTACAGGGGAAGGCAAGCTCCTCCGTACAGTAGAGGTTATGGTCCTCACTGTATAGACAGCAGGGCCAATAATCCAGCCCACAAAACTGCCAGTGGAAAAAAAAAAGAGCCCAAAGCCTTTGAAGTAGTTAATGAATCCACTCTTTTTAACTTACTCTGGTCTCATTGCTGAGAGCTGTGCAGTTGCTCCTGGGCAGAAGTTTCACTAATGCAGGCATGTTGACTGGCCACGGCATCAAATATTCATCAAGTCACAGATGGGAATCTACAAAGAGTTAGCAGAGAGCTTTCGTGTCTCCCTTTGGTTCTGGGGAAGCACATCAGCCCTGCGAAATGCAAGGCCACAAGCACACTTTTAAGGTGACGGATAGGGTTGCTGACCCATTTAAACAGGTTAAACGGGGCCAATTTAAAGGCTTTGCTTTTTTCTTAAAGTAAACGTGTACACTTTTAGCACAGACATTTTAGAAAACACCCTTGCAAGAAGAGAACAGAACTCGCCCCTCATCTTCACACCGGTTGTGCTGTGCACGGTATCATCTTTTAAATAAAAAATCAAGCCAAACTATGTTGAGTATTTATACTTGTTTCTTCCTTTAGCTTTTCTGACTTAACAATACATTGTCTTTTAAATTTTTATTTTATTTGTGACGTGTGTGTGTGTGCGCGCGCGCCCCTACATTCAGATACACATGTGTACCACAACCTGCCCATAGAGGTCAAGGGAGGTGTGTGTGTGCGTGTGTGTTCGTGTGTGTGTGCGCTTGTGTGTGCCCCTGCATGCAGGTACACATGTGTACCGCAACCCGCCCGTAGAGGTCAAGGGACGTGTGTGTGTGCGTGTGTGTGCCCCTGCATGCAGGTACACATGTGTACCGCAACCCACCCATAGAGGTCAAGGAACGATTTTCAGAAGTCGGTTCTCTCTGATCACTGTGAGCGACCGGAATTGAACTCAAGCCCATCAGAATGACACACAGTGAACGGTGCCTTGCGGAAGGAAGGTGAGAGAGACTCCAGAGGGCCTTTTACCTCAGGTGCATTTTGTCTCTTGGATTGTTCATGAAAGTGATTTCTTGCCTCCTATGTTAAACTTTACATTCAGTTTGTAAGACATGTTTGTTCTTGTTGGATGTTGGAACATAGCCACAGAGCCCAATCTGGTGAAAGGACATGTGGAGAGCTGTCCTCGGTGTCCCCTGAATCCAGATATGGCCTTCCGCCTTGCTTTCATGTTTTCCCAGATAGGATCTATAATACGTACCAGGTAATTGTGTTAAAACTGGTCTGCCCCAAGAAAGTTCTGGAAAGGGGAACTTTGCTGATATTTAGTGTGTGTTTACTGATATTTACTTACATGTCTTTCTGATCATGTTTTTCTGAGCTAAATAAGCCCTTTTTGGGTCATTGCTTTGTTATACTCATGTATAAAGTGCACTGAAACTGGAGTAAAGTTGTCTACAGTGTTAGATTGCAACCTGCCTCATTCTTTCCGGTCCTTGACACCCAGGTCTTGAAGACAGATCTGCGTCAGTACAACAGTCAGGTTGACATGGACATGGGTCAAGGTGCACTTCCAGGAAAAGTGACGTCTAAATGGAGGCTTAAAGATTGGGTGGGAGTTTGCTCAGGTTCATCTGGAAAAATCCCTGCTGAAGCTGGTTTGAATGATGAATAACGGCTCCCAGATGAACCAGGCGGCTGACCTTAACAATACATTTTCTTCTAAATAAAGAGTATTTTATTTGGTTCTTTTTGCAACATCTTGGTGGTAGATTCACAATAATTTTTGGTACTTAACAAAAAACTCAATAAATAAAATGTAACCCATGGACTCTTTTTGATATAACTTTTGATTATGATTACATAATTTCCCCCTCCCTTTTAACAATACATTTTTACAGATTTGACAATATTGAGTATTTTTCTACAACACATTTTATATGTATTTAGTCTCTCTCTCCCTCTTTCTCTGGTTTTTCAGACATCATTTCTCTGTGTAGCCCTGGCTGTCCTGGAACTCATTCTGTAGACCAGGTTGGCCTTGAACTCAGAGATCCTCCTGCCTCTGCTCCCAAGTGCTGGGATTAAAAGCACACACTACAACCAACTGGCTAGACTTGCTGTTTTGCATGGAAAGGTTACACAGTCTGCATAGCCAATCCCTAGGTGCTGGATGTTTCAGCTGTATCTAGCTTTCCTGAGTACTGAGTAGCATTTTTAGTTGGTATCCTTATAACTCTCATTTATACCAGTGTTTATTTCTATGGATAGAGTATGAGAGGGGTGGAGCTGCCATATTGATGAACTTATCTTATCTCCCTTATCTCCAAAAAGGATAGGCTGCAAAGTCATTGAGAGCCACGTCATTGCTGTAGGAGTTTGAGGGTTGCTGGTAGGTGTGTTGGTTCTCCTCACGGCCTCTCTGTAACTTGAACGGTTTCCCTCTTTAATTTAACAGCTATCTTGTTTCACTAATCTCTCATCTACTTAGTTACACTGGAGAGGAAGAAGGATCCCTTTAATGGTAAAGAGCACGGCCTGAGCTCATGAGGATTTATGGCTTGCTGCTTTGCATTGCTAGTGACCACAATTCTAATGTGGGCTCTATCAATATCTCTTTCCTCTAGCAATAGAATGTGAGCTGTTTCCTGCAATTGAAGCCTCCTGGAACAGAGGTTCAATGATATATGGGGTAAAGCACAGAAGAGGGCATTGGTAAGACAAGGTCGCTGGCTTTTATGCTTGCCAAATAGATGACAGTCATCTATTGCCATCCACAAACCACTGAAGAGTGGGCACTGTCACACTCACGAACTCACACAAAAGAACAAAAATGAGAACATGATTGTGTAACAGGGGATAGCCTTACCGAAGGAAGAATGGTTGGCAGGCTTGAACACTCCATACTCCTCCTCACACAGGATTGGGAAACGTCAAGTACTTTGGTGAGAATCCCTGGATCTTTATTTGAAGACTGGAGTCTTGGAACATCGTGACTAAGTCTGTCACACAGACAGGATCTGAGCCAATTCTCTTCTTCCCTAGACAAAAAAGAAGTGAGACCATCCCTTCGTGCTCCCGTCCAGGCTCCTATTCCTAGACTACAGTGTGTAAGGGTACCATTATCACAGTTTGTGCATATCCACAAGACACAGTATCGGTGAGTTAGGATTTGGTGTGCATGTGTGGAGGGGATGCCTTTTGTTGGTGTTGTTTTGATGTAGGGTTAGGGGTCAAGCAGATAGCCCCACACACAGAAGGAAGTGCTCTCCCCCTGAACTATATTCCTAGCCTTAGCATTTGTTTGAAATCAGCACTTTTAAAACTTCAATGATTAAATTTAATTAAAAGGAAACAATGTTGAGACATAAATGAACCACCAATATGCTTGTCATAAATGAATAAAAAGAATTACCTTAGATTCTAGCCTGAGATTTATGCCTGTCATGGGTCCTGAGCCTGAGACCTGTGCTTTCTTTGTTTTTAAAAATAGGAAGAGGGAAAAACTGTTAAAAATTAACGCTGGTGGATGAAGGATATAGGCTAGGTAACGTTCTTACCTACTATGAGGAAGACCCTGAGTTCACTCCCCAGAGCTGAGAATTAAAAGATCAAGTATAGGTGGAACATAGACAGAACCAGTGTTTCAGGGGGCTGTGAAAGGAACAGGTTTCTCAACATGAGTGGCCACGTGTTTGCTGCTTGTGTGCAATTGGCCGGTGGGGGAGGGGTCCCACAGTTTGGAAACAAGAAAGGGGGGGGGGGACAACAACCAGCATTGGTTTCAGCCCTGCCAGCCATTCCTCAGGTAAATACTTTACTCCTAAAGAACAAAACGAAACAAAAAGGAAAAAAAAACTAGCTGCCAAGCAGATAGTAGTAACTCTGACAGAGATATTGGATGTGGATTGGGAAATGAGAAAATGAACATTTCTGGATTTTTTTTTTAATATCTCAAGTAGAAAGTGGAAGGCACTGGGTTTGGAACCATGTGATAAGTTTGCTAACTAGAGGCAAAGAACTTTGGAAATGGTGCAATCAGGGGAAGCTGTGATAGGTGAGAGGAGGTGAATGGAGCAGGAAAGAGTGCCCAGGAGTCCCAGGGTCTCCATATTCTTCAATACCATCTTAATCGCCTTGGCTCCGCAGGGTTGCATGGGAATATCTGGAACGTTCAGAAGCATCAGCTATACTAGGGGCTGGTACTTAGGGAGTGTTTCTTGCATTAGTAAGGCAGGCTTCTTTCATGCCCTCAGCTCCTTCCCAGGGCAAATATTATCACTCCCACGGTTGAAATGAAGGTTCTTCTACCAAGATGCTCTGTAAGCCTATTCTGTAGGATACAAACTCAAGTGTAAAAGGGGTGGCCCCAAGGGCCATGCACTTCACTGCTAAGCCATTCCCTGGTACTGAGTGCTGGCTGTCACTATATACTAGGTTCTACTGTACAGTTCCAGAAAAAAAAAAGATAGCGCCCCAAGCATTCCTAATTTTAAAAGGATTTGTTATAGAACCCTTTCATGCTCTCTTACGTGTAATCAACTTGGGAAATACTTTAAAAAACCACAACTGGGGCTGGAGAGATGGCTCACTTGGTAAACTGCTTGCTGAGCAAGCCTGAGGACCTAAATCCAAATGCCAGCATCCATATAAAAAGGAGCACCCACAGTCTCAGGGCTGGGGAGGCAGTGATAGGGGCACCCCTTGCTTGGGCTTGCTGGTCACTCAATCTAGGAGAACAGTGTACTCTGAGTTCAGTGAGAGACCCTATCTAAAAAAACAAAAGCAATAGCAATTTTAAGGAGACGCAGCCAACGTTGACTTTTGGCTTCCCTAACACCAGCACACATATGTGTGTGCACCTGCCCACACATGGGAACACAGAGAGAGAGCACAATTGAAGACTACACCAAAGTGGACCTGTGTGTGCGTGTGCACACCCTTGCTGAGAAACCTGCACTCTAATCTGAGATATCTCCGCAGGGCAGGTCTTTGGGAGACGGTGCAGGCAGATGCAGGATGAAGTCTAGAAGAATCTCCTGGGCCCCGAGAGCAGGGCTGCCTGTAGTTGAAAGAGGCCCAGCAAGTTCTCTGACTGACATCGGTCAGTGGATTTTGTCTCTGCTTCCAGCAGAGCGCACTGGGGCTTCTGAGACTTTCATCATTGCTGATGGAGGTGCCTCAGGCAGTCCACACCCCGGGCACACTGGCCACCTTGGCAGATTTCCCTTTAAGCTTGGTGTTGGCTTGTCAGCTTCACCCTTACAGGAAAGTTAAACAAACAATCTGTTAGATTCCCAGCCCCCCTGGACACTGTGACTTTTATTTAAGGGATTGTTTCTGGTCTTTATATTTTCAACCTCACTAATTATCTCCTTTCCGGAGGAGAAAGGGTGTGTCTTTCAGCTCGAGTAAGAAGATTGTTATATGGATGTGGACATGTAGTCTGCGTGCCTGTTATGAATATTCATAGGCTCTCTTAGATACATCACATCAAATCTGTATGCCAGCCTAGGCATTTCACTCTAAAAATCAAAGCCGAATGAGATGCTTTTAGACCATCATTCGGTTTTTATCATAAATGAATATATTTATGTTAAACTTGTATTCCAATTAGATGTAATGCACAAATTCATAATTGGATAACTTGCTTTCTTCCCTTAGTAGTATTTCTTACAGATCTTTACATGATCATTTAATTCTGAGTCTTTAAAACAGATATGGATAGACATGTCGGATCTCACAGCACGTTACTGCTTGCTCCATTTCAAAATGGCCACTTTAGATTTCCTAACAACGAAAAGTGGCTCTGGTTTTCTTTCTTGGTCCGTTCTCTTGATCTGTCATCAGGAAAAATTGGGATTTCATTGTCTGTTTAGTTTTATTTATTTACCAATCTTGGAATTCAATGTTTGCTAGGGTAGACGTCTATTTTTATTGTTTGTCATAAGAAACCGAGGGTGAACACCAGCAGCCATCGTGTGTGCCCCGTGCACAGACTCACGACAGAGGAGACAAAGGCCCTTGTCCTCTCACTGTACATATGAGGAAACAAACTCAGAAAGTCCGGGAACGCTTGAGGAAAAGGAAAGAACTCCATTACCAGCTGAACATGCAAGTTAACCTTAAGCACACTTAACCTTCCTCCAACCCACAACTGCACACAAAGTCCTTTATAGGGTGCGGACCTCGCTCTCAACACTGGAGAGACGGGGAGCAGCAGGCAGGCAAAGCCCCTGCTCCCAGGAAGCTTGCAGGCTGCTCAGCCTCCCTACCAGTCCTAAATTACAAACTTGGCCGCTCAGTGATCAGCATGGGAGGACGTGCCCATGTGGGCATGCCTAGATCTCCTTGCTAATTTAAAACTAGTATGAGCAGTTCTTGGCTTTAGGCTGGCCCTTATTTCATTGACTATTATGGTAACTGAATTCGTTTTCGTCCTTAATAAATACTTGTCAGTTGTTGCTTGTTTTGAGTTTTTTTGTTTTGTTTGTTTGATTTTTATTTTTTGTTTTCCATTTACGCTTCCAGAAGAGGAAAAGGTGAAGTTGCTTGGGGTGAATAATACCTCATTTACACCTCCCTTTTAAAAGTATCCCAGGGGCAAGGAGGGCTCAGAGGCTGACAACCTAAATTTTAGCCCCAGAACCTCCAGTCAATGGAGAGAACAGTCAGGAATTCTGACCTCCACAGATACACTATGGCACATGTGCACTTATACAACACATGCATACACACATACATACGTTCAGACATTAATCAATTAAATAGTTTTCCAGGTAAAATCCAGCGGGGTATAGCAGACTACCTGAGAGACTGAGGTAGAATAATCAAAAGTTCAAAGCCTGGCTATGCTACAGTGACGTCCAGGCCATCCTGCATAACTTAGTGAGACCATGTCTCAAAATAAAACATGAGAACGTGGGCAGGGGATATAGTTCAGAGGAAGAGTACTTGCCTAGCATATGCATGGACCTGAGTCTGATTCCTAGTACCAGGGAAAAAAGGTTCTGGTTTGACTTGAATTTTCTCTCCTTCATTCATGCAAGTGCCAGAAGATGATTCAGGAGAGCCTGCCATTTCACACTGCACACAACATTTCTACCCCTTTTATAAACATTGGACCAAGGACTAGGGAGAGAGACAATTATTGTCTGCCCTGACTTCTGGAAGATGTCAATCAGGAAGTTAGACTGTGGCAGCCCAAATGGATTCAATTCCCACTCTTTCCTGGCTTTGGGGTCAGGCACAATGGTACACAAATATACTCTTAGCATTCAAGAGGCAGAAAGATTCTAAGTTCTAGGCCAGCCTTGGCTATAAAAAATAAATAAGCAAAAGGTGGCCAGAGACTCTGGGGAGACAGCTCAGCTAGTAGAGTGCTTGTTACACATGTGTTAGGACCCAAGTTCAGATCCCCAGCACCTATGTGAAAAACCAGGCAGGGCAACGTCTGTAATCCCAGCACTAGAGAGGCAGAAGCAGGTGAACTCCCAAATCTCTCTGTCCAGCCAGCCTAGACAAATGGATGAGTTCCAGGTTCAGGGAAAGACTGCCTCAAAAACTAAAATAGCAATTGAGGAAGCTACCTCTGGCCTCTGCATGCAAGCATGCACATGTGCATGAACACAGGTAAATGAATGCACAGGTGTACCACAAAACGCACGCGCGCGCGCACACACACACACACACACACACACACACAGACACATGCATGCACAGCAATCCATCTGCCAGCAGGAGAGATTTGGAAAAGAGTTGCTACCTTCTCTGGGCTGCTGCCAGACTCACAGTGTAGTTGCCCACCTGTACTACTTGACAGTGTGGCGCCTACACCACAGGACCATTCGTGAGCCTCGGGCAAGGGGCTGGAGATTGAAACACACAAAGACACACAGACACACACCTCTATTCGACAAAGAAGTCCTTTATTAAAGAGCACCACAGAGGCTTATATATCCAACACAGTCAGGTGGGCCAACAGGTGAAAAACCTCATCCCCTGATCCTCAATCAAGGCCAAGGAAACACACACTCAGGAAGCAGAGCTAGACACAGCTTTGAATAGCACAAATCAGAAGGCCAAGTAAAAATCACTAGCGGGGGGGGGGGGAGGGGCAGCTGGAGGAGGCCAGGACTCCAAATGGTCCCAACACACAGCACCTGCCTCTGATCAGCAAAAGCAGGGTTATGATTCAGAGCACTGGCCCAGCCCACTGCTTTCTGCCTTTGCCAGAACAGCTTCTTTGGCTTCCAAAACTCATCAGGACACAAGAGTGCGTTTCACAGACATGATAGTGTAGATCCTCCCCAAGCTGTAGGACCTGTCTCTCTGCCGTCGGATTCTTTCATCTTCATTCACACTCCTTTTGGGGGGGTCTCTTCAATAATTGATGAGGTTGTGCAGTTATGGCATCTGTGCCATCGACCAGGATGGAAAGGATGAGACGGAGGGAGAGACTGGGGTAGTCCCTGGCCAGCTTCAATCCATGTTCCCTCTCCCTCTTCCAACTCCAAAAGCCATGCGTTATCACCAGGCTTGGTTTTCTAGGCTCAGAGCCTGAGATATGGATTCTTGGACAAGAAGGGTTTAACTGAGGGAAAGCCCTCTGAGAAGACCTGTATTGAGGGTTGGAGATGGAAGCAGAGAAAGAAATAGAATAGGGAAGGGGGTGGACTTGGAGAAAGACCAAGACAGGGTTTAGGAAAGGTGCCACCTACCAGGAGATCTTCAGACTTACTGCATCTCAGAAATTGTCCAGTCTGGGTAATGAAACTGGGAGTATATGCTCTGATATCAACCAGATGCTACACATTGTTCATGGGGATGACTTCCCAGGCATCATTCACCAAGAGGTTTTCTGCAACCAAAGACAAATCCTTCCAAGAAAGGATCAGTGTATGAGGGTTAGTAATAGGCAATGTCTACAACAGCTGGTGGTGGGTACTGAAGTCACACTTTGTGATGGAGTGATCAGAAAGCTCTCTCCAGGCCAGAGAGAACCCATAGTAGCCTCCCCACCTCCTTTCCTCTTCTTTTCCTCTAATAGAGATTCATTATTAAACTGGTCATTGTAGAGTTTAGAGTCTAAATGTCAAGTAGTGGACAGGCATGTAAATGAATGAACACAAAATAATTCCAGGTTATTGCTGTGGGAAGATGTTTCTTTCCACTATAAAGATTTGTCGCTTGTATTGGGTTAATAAAACGTTGATTGGGGGCTGGAGAGATGGCTCAGTGGTTAAGAGCACTGACTGCTCTTCCAGAGGTCCTGAGTTCAATTCCCAGCAACCACATGGTGGCTTACAGCCATCTATAATGAGACCTGGCACCCCCTTCTGGCTTGTGGGCACACATGGAAGGAATGCTGTATACATAATAAATAAATAAATATTTTTTTTAAAAAAAAGTTGATTGGCCAATAGCCAGACAGGAAGTATAGTTGGGGCAACCAGACTAGGAGAATTCTAGGAAGAGAAAAAAACTCAGTCTGCATTAACCACCTAGATGCAGAGGAAGCAAGATGAGAATGCCTCACTAAGAAAAGGTACCAAACCACGTGGCTAAACACAGATAAGAATTATGGGTTAATTTAAGTTGTAAGAGCTAGTTAATGTTGGAAGAAGACCACTTGTTTATACCGGCTGCCCAGAACTGAAATAATCACACAGAAACTGTATTAATTAAATCATTGCAAAAAAAAAAATCATTGCTTGGCCCATTAGCTCTAGCTTTTTATTGGCTAATTCTTGCATATTAATTTAACCCATTTCTTTTAACCTTTGTATCGCCACGTGGCTGTGGCTTACCAGCTACAATTCTGACATCTGTCTCCTGTGGGCTACATGGCTTCTCTCTCACTCCACTTCCTTTCTCACAGCATTCCATTTAGCTTTTCCTGCCTAGCTCTGTTCTACCCTATCAGGCAAAGTCAGTTTCTTTATTCATTAACCAATAAAAGTAACACATAGACAGAAGGACCTTCTACACCAAGTTAATAATAAGCCTGAGCTAATAGGTCAAACAGTTTAAAATTAATATAAGCCTCTGCGTGTTTCTTTGTGACTGAATGATAGCAGGCCGGCAGGACAGAAACTTCTGTCTACAGGTTATGATCATTGCTTTGAAGGAAAGAGAGTGCTGTAGTGGAGGATGACTAACAAGAGAAGGGGCTTCTAGTCTAGGTTTCTTCAAGAAAGTCTTTCCTGAACAGATGACTTTCAGGATACTGCCTTCAGTGAAGAGATGGAGGATCCAGCTGTAAGAATGCAGAAATGAGCCAGGTAGTAGTGGCACACATCTATAAACCCACCACTCAGGAGGCAGAGGCAGGCAGATCTCTGTGACTTCAAGGCTATCCTGGCCAACAAAACAAGTTCCAGGACAGTCAGAGGTGCTACACAGAGAAACCTTGTCACGACAAACAAACAAACAAAACAGAACGCAGAAATGGAATACTGAGTTTCTCACAAGGCCCATCACCTGTGCCTCAAAGCCTTCTAAAAAATAAATTTCTCGGAATTTATTTTTAATACTTTTTCTAGTTTATGTGGTTCTGAAGACAGAACCCAGGGTTTCATACCTCTTGGATAAACGTTTTGCCAAATGAATTCCCAGCTCCTGTCCAGGGACTAGGGGTCTCTCAAGCTAGGCTCTCACTCCTTCGCTGCCCAGAAATAGCTCACATTGTTCGTGGTGTGCCACTTACACAGACTCATTTAAAGCTGCTTAAGGTATCTCCTCGGAGTCAGCTTCCTTAGGACTGAGATGCACCACAGTTCTCGTGCTTCCCTTTGGGGTGAAGAAATCCTCGTCAAAACTCCTCTGATTTCCAACCCATGGCTCTTACAAAATGCTCGAGAGGTAAGCGAGGGGTTCCTCAGCCATCCACTCTAAAAGTGTTTGCACTTTAGTCTAGTGCCTCCCCTTAGAGCATGTGTCTGCCAAAATTCCCCTTTTAATGTCCTGTTCTACTCAGAGCTCAATGAATGAGCTAATGACTCATTCTCCCCGGTGGCCAGTGGGAAGGCGCCCTTAAACAGCCATTATCAGCTCTTGGTTCTCATCCTGACCTCAGCCCCGTTTCTCCAGGTGACCTTGAGGCAGCCCTTTCATGGCTCGGGGTCTCGGCATCTCCTCTCAGTGAGCTGAAAATCAGATCTCTGTTCTGGGCCCTCTCTCTGGGGAAGTATTGTGAGGAATAATAAGGCAATGCCTATAAAGTGCTTTAAGTACTTCGGGGAAAGACGCTGGCTAAATACCAAATGATAATAATAACACCGTCATCGGCGTCCATGGTATTATTCATGGTTGAGCGGAGAGAGCAATTGCTGATGGTGTCTTAGCTCTGTGGGAAGGAGGACATCAGGCCCCAGAATGTTCTGTCAATAAGTCCAAACCAATAAATACTGAGCGCTGTAAGGGGAAGTTACCTAGCCATAAAGGCTGGGTGTACATGCCCATTTATATTTGAAATGACAGCAACCGACTCTGTTTCTCATTTTTTTATTTTTATAGCTTGTCTCAAAGCCATTGGGATAAAGGATTGTGTTTTACGTCTTGGGTTTTACTACCCTCTGTCCTCTTCTTTCCCACACTCCCTACGTTCCCTCCCTCTACTCTCATTTCACTCTTTCCATATCAGAGTTCTGATCAGCAGACAAGTTGTCAGTCTGGTGGGAGCTGAGCCCTGGGGAGAATCAGGGAGCTTATGAAAGAGAAAAAAGGCCCTTCCTCTTCTGAAGCTCCAAACTAAACTCTCATCCACTTATCCTAAAAAGAGGATCCCATCTCACTGGCTACCTCGCTAGGGCCCAGAGATAAGTCGGTAAAAAAGAGATAGGTTCATTAAGATTCTGCAAGAATCTTTTTTGGAAGACAAGTGGCACAGCACAGCTCAGGGAACAGAGAACCTTTTACTTGGCAAAACTTACCCCCTCCACCACCGTATACAAGCAGTGAGCATCAGAGATTCGTGAGATTACCCCTAGCTGCGCACTCACACAAACACGTGTCTCCATGTGGCAGGTCTGAAGACGAGGTTACTGCCCAAACCCACCGCTTCAATTTCCCTGGGCCTATTTCTTTACATGCCAACTGGGAGTAAAAATAGCGGCTCCCTAAACTTTCCAGAGATGCTGTGGAGGACAAAGATGATAAACACAGTGGTGAACTGCATGGATATTCTTCTGGAAGTTATGAGAGGATGCCCACTTGGAATCAAACATCTTGCTGGGTGAATGAGCCCTTGAACTTTGGCTGGAGATCTGAGCCCGACGCTGAACTTCCGGGCAGGTCAGGGCTTGCTGTTTTCTGTTGTAGAATTCAGTGGGTATTGAGGGAATAGGAGGTCAACTTTGTTACCATTTTTAGTTAATTTATTTTTATTATTATTTTTATATTATTATTATTTATTTGTTGTTTGTAGAGACAGGGTTTCTCTGTGCAGCTCTGGATGTCCTAGAACTCACTCTGAAGACCAGGCTGTCCTTGAACTCAGAGATCTGCCTGCTTCTGCCTCCCGAGTGCTAGGACTAACTCTTGGCTACCTTTTTGATGTTCAAGTCTTTTCCAGTTATACAAGTTTTATATATATTCAGACAATTAAAAAGATAAAACTTGGGGCCTTCCAAATTATTCGATGTGCATTTGAACACATATACCCTGTGCCCCGTGTTGTCTTTAAGTTCAGTATTTTAGAGCCTACCTTTTAGTGGTAAGACTATACATAGGCCAGCTTTCCATCTGCCCTGTGTTTTGTTAAAACACCCTCTAGCTGGGTCTAGAGGTCTCCTTTTGAGATGTTGCCTCCCCTGTCAACTCTAACAACATCCTTTAGGGTCTCTTTGATGGGTCACAGTCATTCCCAGTGGCCACTAAAGGACAAGAAACTTCCCCAGCTCAAAGAAACCCAGACCGCACATTTCCGAGCCCCACTCGCTGAGTTCTGAGACGTTGACATCTTGTCGTTTCTCCCCTCTTTTTAAAATTTCAAGCTGAAGTTTGATGCTGAATTTAAAATGTTGCCAGGGGCTGCCTGCAGGGCCCTCAGGCTAAAACAGTGGCAGCATCTGCCAGGGGAGACCCACAGGTCCTTCTTCGGACCATGGCAACGTACATCTGGCATCCCAGCCTGGGAAAGAAGGGAGAGGCATGCACATGAGGGAAATTCAAGGACTAGTACTTATTTTAAAGGAGCAGACGAAGGCCCCCTCAGCAAGAGTTGTCCATTTTATTTGGGTTTTATTTCCCGGAGCCCATAGGACACTTTGTTCAGATTTTTTCTGAGAGGGTAGAGAGGGAGTAGCAAGTTGTGGGCGAAATGCCAGAACTCATTAAATGTCTAGGGACCCGGTATGAGTGATGGAAAGGGGGCAAGTGTAAGGCTGATCAACACATTTCTTTCATGCAGTTGCCGAGTGTTGCCATGCGAATCAAAAGAGAAGAGGCTTATGGGTGTGCCCTGAAAACAGCAGCCAAAGTCCTGAATTTACTGTGTTCGTGTTTGTGTGTGTGTCCCTGTGTGTGTCCATGTATGTCCGTTTGTGTGTGTGTGTGTATGTGTGTGTAGTATGCAGAATGAGTATATATGTGTGAGGGTGTGTGTGAGGGTGTGTCCATGTGGAGAACATTTGTGTGAGAGTATGTACACGTGGAGACCAGAGGTCAACCTTATTAAACATCATTCTTCAGATGCCTTCTGTCTTGTGCTTGGGACAGGGTTTCTCACTGGGACCTGGGACTTGTCAATTTTACAGGGCTAGGTGGCCAGCGAGCTCTAGGGGTCTGACTGTCTATTCGTCCCTAGAACCATCTTGCCCAGCTTTTTATATGTGGGCTCTAGGGATCAAACACAAATCAGCATGTTTGCGTGGCAAGCACTTTACCAACTAAACTATGTCCCAAGCCCCTCACTGTGTTCTCCTTTCCACACGAGACTGGAAGGACTCACGGAGCAGCAGACAGACACACCGGATAGCTGTCGTTGGGAGCACGCGGCTAACTTGCTTTTCATTCCAAATCTATTTCCTCTGTGGTCTGTGCCATGTACGTGTCTTACCTTTCGACAGAAAACAAACCATGACTTTATTTCTTAGCTCAAAGGAATCTCTAGCCCTGGTGCAGCTTGGGAAAATGACTCCTCAGTAAGAATGGCCTTTCCTTACCTTCACATCATGCTAAAGCCTCCAAAATCCTCACGGAGGAGTAGTGACCACCATGTTCTTTCCTATGGAACATTGTTTAATTATTGAGTGAGGAAGGGGGCTGGGGACTGAAAGACCTCACAGGCGCTAAGGACATGCTCTACTGCTAAGCCACAACCCTCATCGTAATTGCTGTTCTATAGGATTCAATTTATTAGGTATACTTTGATTGTACTAATAGAAGTTTGATGACCTCAGATGGTGTACACTGCTTCCAATTAACAAGAGTGGCTTTTGCACAGACCCTGGGACAGTTGCTATATTGTTTACTAGTACTCAGTCCATGAAAGTGACACTAGGCATACTATACTTATGGGTGTGTTGTTTGAGCACACTCTCCATTCCAGCTGTGCTGCCGTACACGGTTTCCAGCTTTACTGCTCAAGATAAGTTCCTTAGCCGGTAGTGCAAGAAAAACTATTCTTATTTAAATATGATTTTTGCTACTGCTGTCCTTGAAGAGAACTGAGCACTGAACACTCAACTTGACCCATCGGTACACTGAGGGAAGAAAGACAGAGTAGAAGTAGTTTGGAAGGATAGTTGTGGGGCTGGAGAGATGGCTCAGCAGTTAAGAACACTGGCTGCTTTTCTAGAGGACCCAGGTTCAATTCCAAGCACTCCTATGACAACTAACAACTGTCTGTAGCTCCTGTTCCAGGGGATTCAACACCCTCGCATAGAGAGATACATACAGGCAAAACGCCAGTGTATATAAAACACAAAGTATCTGTGCAACAATTGGTGCAGATGCACCCAGAAAACCTGACTAGGAGCAAGGAGAGATTAAAAAGACAGACATAAGTGACATGAAGGAGGGATAAGGTGTGCTGTGCACTTAGATGGAGACACACCAGCAGCTAGGATGGTACAAACAACATATTTGTTACATACATCATGAATGCCAAAGCAGGTTGGCTCACCTCAGTAAGGGGTTTGTGTAAGGGAGCAGTCTGGGAGTAATGCTATCTTGAAGTCACACTTGACAAGGAAGCTGTGTTTGGTACTTTCTCGATGTACTGTTTTTAGCGAAATGCTATTATTTGTCAGTATCCAATCTATGGCCAGGGGAAAGTCTTGGCTTCCCCTGAGTCTAACTTGGGGAAGACATTGCTGTTCCCATGAGTCTGAGGCACTGAAGTTCTTGACATGTCTGTGTTTATGCCATGAACGCTCGTTTATGCAGGGGTAGACCCACTCCCAAAGTAGTTGTTGTCGGGCTTAAAAATATTGTTGAACAAACCCACATAATTCTCAGACGAGAGGCCTCTCTAGGCAGCCTTTGAGTGAGACTTTATCCTGAACTCATTTTGCTGCCCTTAATGTCATGTCTTTCTCGCCATGTGCTGTGCATCCCCTGAATCCTGGGATTTAGCCCTTTCCTAGGTGGGAAGGTGCTTCTAGAACTTGACTGTGGTAAGTTACAAATGCTGGGAGAATACAGAAGACATGGACGAACCCATGCATTGCTCATTCCACTTCCTCTCCTCCAAAAAGTAATTATTAAATGTCTACCATCTCAAGCACTCTTCTAGAACGGTTCTTTCCAACTGAGAATGACTTGCATTCACAAGGGACATTGAGCAAAGTCCAAACATTTATTTTTTGATGTCACAACTAACAGATGTCACTGACGACTCTTCATTTGGTTACGGATGACACCAGACATTCTGCAATGGACAGATCAGGCCCCAGCACAAACAACTATGCAGCCCCAAGGTCAGTAGTGCCAAGGATGAGAAAGCCTAGTCTAGATGTTTGGAGAAATTACCTTCCAAACACCCAAGCACCCCAGCTGTCGTAGAATAGCAATGTTATAAGAAATCAAAGGCGGACTGTGAAAATAGTGCTTGGATTAGACATCAGTATATACTCAGCTGCAACACTGATTGATGTAAGAAAACAAAAACAAGCAAACAACCAAACAAAAGACCCAAAAGAACTGGTCGTGGGGAGTATTAGATTGAGAAACGTAGGCCGACAGATATCTAAGGGAAGAACAGCTCAAGCAGAGAGAACAGCTACAGCCAAGTGTCTAAGGCACAATAGGCTGGAAGCATCCCCTGAGAGCCAGGAGGCCAGAGTGTGTGATGGATGAGCCAGGACAGAGGAGGATGAAAATACAGAGCAAGCAGAAATCTAGACTGTGCAGGATCAGATGGGTTACAGGAAAGACTTCAGGATTTAAAGCTAGGTATGGCACCGTATGCCCACAATCTCTACACTTGGCAGGCAGAAGGATTCTAAGTTTCAGAACAATCTGAGACACACAGGAGAGACTCTTCTCTGAAAGAAAAAAAACCTTCAATATTCACCCTACAGTACTATTTTGAGCATAAATGTGACCCAACCTGACTCACACAGTTTTAGCTGCTTTGCTGAGAGCAGGATAAAGAGGGGCAGGGCAGATCAGGAGACCCTACCAGGGATGGTGAGGAGTGGGTAGACATGTTTGAAGAGAAAAACTCACAGGATTTGTACTGACTGAAGTATGTTACAGTTTTGGATCCGAGCAGCTATAATGACAGATAGTATAAGACAGTAAGATGAGGGGGGATGCCTGGTCCAGAGTGGCTTCAGTGCAGAAGTGCAGGACTCGAGACTCTGACCTCATCTGTGTTTGTCAGAACTCTGAATGGAGTTGTGGTGTCAACGGTCGGATATACACATCCTGAGTTCAGGAGAGAGAAGTCTGCGCTGAAGACACATGAATCAACGACATGGAGGAGAGAAGCGTTGAGACGACCAACAGGTCAGACAGCAGGAGGGAGGAGTGAAGAGCAAGCCTGGGATGCTGCGCTCAACACACCTTGGAGAAAGAGGGAGGAACCAACAGGAGACCATGAAAAAAAGAATCGGTGCCATAGGAGAGAAACAGGAAAATGTACCATCACAGGTAAACTGAGATACCGGGATAGGTGGCCCACACCTTTAATCCCTTGGAGGCAGAGGTGGGCAAATCTCTGTGAGTTCAAGGCCAACCTGCTATACATAATCATAGGGCATCCAGGGCTACATAATGAGACCTTGTCTCAAAGTAAAAAAAATCATGGGACTAGAGAGATGGCTCAGCTCTTGGAGAGGGCGTGGGTTCCGTTCACAGAACCTACATGTTGGCTCCCAATCAACTCCAGTTCCTAGGGATCTCGTGCCCTCTTCTGACCTCCTAGGGCATTAAGTACATATGTAATATACATACATGCATGCAGGTAGAACACTTGTGCACATAAAAGAAAAAGAAAAGATCATGAACAATTTCAGAAAGAGGGGAGATAGAAAATGAGGAGGCAATTGACAAAAGGGGGGAGGGCTGAAAGTGTTCCTGGCAGCGTGAAAGCCTGCTAGAGAGAGAGTAGGGTGTGAGAGAAAGTCACAATGTTTGGAACACAGGATCCAGAGAACTACATGGGACTGCAGAAGCCAGTAAGGACATGTTTGGAAGATTTAGCCAGTATAAAATTTGGGTTTTACTCCATGGCCACTAGAGCCATCAGTTGGTGACTTGCAAGGTTTACTCTGACTGCCTGGTGGGAGAAAAGCATTGGAAGAAGGCAGCACATTGGGTGGGGGTTAGAAAACGAGCTAAAAAGTTATGCAGACACCGGGGTGAGACAATAGTGTCCTGAACTAATCCTTGGCAGCAGAGATAAGTGATTGATCTCAGAGATGGTTGGGGTAGTTGAATTGATAGGTCTTTGCAGTTTACTAGCTTGACGGAGTCAAGGAAAGGTAGGTATCAAGAGAGATGTATCAGAGGCATCTTTGGGGGGAATATTGGATCTGAAGTGCTGTAACATAACCAGATAACATAATATTCCAGAAGGCAGTTATGCATAGAATCTGGTAGAGTCAGGGAGGGCACATTTAACAAGTATCTGTGAATAGATGGTAACTGAAGCTATGGGGATGGATTAAGCCAGCTGCCAGCAGTGTGGGGTACAAGAAAGGAAGGGGTTAGTCAGAGCTTTGAGGAGCATCAGCCTATAAAGGAAGGTTGGAGGGAGGGGCTTCCAGTAGCTAAGACCAACTGGAGAGGTTAGAGGAGAAAGTCGGGCGAATTCGGAGTGATCGAAGCTCAATGAGCATGTGGTCAACAGTGCCCAACATCGCCAACGCCAACAGCCAAATAGCAGGAGGTCTTGGGGATGCTCACGATCTGAGCATGGCAGCTGTGAGGCTCAAGTCCAGGCCACGGGGAATTAAGGGGGAAACAGGAGTTGAACATTTTTAGAAAATGAATGTAAAGAGTTTTAGAAAGTTCATTATACCTCCATGTGAATGAGGGTAAAGGGAAAATTGGAGCCTATCTCCACAAAAACAATCTCCTAGGTGACATGCTGGTCCATTTTCACACGGAACTTCAAGATAATGACTTCAACTCCCTATCTTGTTTAGAAGCACAGACTGAGCCAATGACAGGTATTTCTAACTCATCGCAAATTTCCCAATCTCCTAGGTGACATGCTGGTCCATTTTCACACGGAACTTCAAGATAATGACTTCAACTCCCTATCTTGTTTAGAAGCACAGACTGAGCCAATGACAGGTATTTCTAACTCATCGCAAATTTCCTTTCTTGAAACAAAATTGCATCTCTTTGGTGAGGCTTGGCAAATATCACCCTCTAATTATTCTTGCGACTGTCCTCAGAATGGTTCCCAAATTCTTTGAGTCCTTCTTTAATCATGGAAGCATCATGAAATAGAAACCTAGCAACATGAAATACAGTAGGGACTCATCAACTAAGTGACAGAAACAGACTAGCTAAACAAAGAAATGACTCCTCCCCCTAAAAAGGATACAGCCAAAGGCTATGGGAGAACACAAACAAAAACACAGAAGGGCAGAGAGGGCAGAAACCAGAACAGTTTGGGCATCTTCATGGCAGGAAATGGTGACACAATCTCTTGAAGGTGTGGCTGCTGGGGTATAGCTTGCTGGTGGCCACAAGCTAACCTTTGGCTAGGAGAAGGGCTGTGTCTTAACTGGCAGTACCATGACAGGTGGAGCTGATTTCCATCAAGGCATAAACTAGAGGGAAACAGGCTGGACATTCACCGTAGACTTAGGATATGCAAGTAATGGGGTTAAGAACTGGTTCTCAATAGTCAGCATTTGTTTAGCTCTGTGCAAGGCGTCATGCTGAGCCCTGAATGAGAGAAACACAGACAATCCCCACCCAGTGCGCTTTCTCTGCTGTTGACATTCCGTCTATGGCTCCTTCCTACCTGTATCTTCATTCTCACCCCTTCCCTGAGCTTAAACATGAGGCAACTCTTCATGACTAGGGATGAGTACGCTGTTCTTATTTCTCTGGCCAATCTTTCTCCTTGCTCTGAATTAAAGTTCAAATCCCAGAATTCATTCTGGGACATTGATGGATGGAGCATCTACACTGGGTACCTCTCCTACCTGCCTCGTTTGACTATTAGAGAGAGCTGGAATGGAAAATTCAGACCCCTGAGTATGCTCTGAATCTAATGGTTCCATTTGGCTGAATCCCCAGACGGAGCAACTGGAGAGTAATCAAACACCCACTCTTCTTTGCACTGGGCACATGCAGGCAGCAGAGAACCTTAATGCCTTTATGGTTAAATAACTTCACAAACTTCACTGCTATCCCAGACTAGACTTGTCCTTGATGCCAACATTAAATTGTATGCAAGAAGAAATGTCGAGACCTTTCTCTTTTTAAAATTTCATAGGTAAATAAGAGTCTTTTCAAACAGGCATGTCTTGCTTTGCAAAACAGGTGTGTTTATGGAAAAATGGGGGCAAATGATTTAGGGATTTTGTTGTTGTTGTTGTTGTTGTTGTTAAATTAATCCGTATTCATTTCCCATGGGCTCATAAGAAGGGCATCACTTCTGCACACATTTACAAATATAATGATGTACCAGAAAGTTCTCTGACTTCTCAGGTAGCCAGCCTGAATCCAAATCCAGCTCCACATTTTTTTATAGTTTTATTCCCCTGCACACATTGCTTGGTGTTTCAGGTACTCGTTTTCCAACTTGGGAAAAGGTGGTCTATGTCTTAGCAAGCATCCAGCTTAGCGGACACTAACACTCAATGAACATTAATAGTTGTTATTACATCTATATCTTTAAATCTCTGTACCCCCATCTATGTTGGAGGATTAGTAACTTGAAAACATTAAAAAGTATTGCTATTATAGGGGACTGGAGAGATGAGCCAATGATTAAGAACTCTTACCACTTTTGCAGAGGGCCTGGGTTCAGTTCCCAGCACCTACATGGTGGCTTACAGCCATCCATGAAACCAGTTCTAGGGGCTATGACACCCTCTTCTGCCCTTCTTGGGCACCAGACACATGAGGCACAGACAAACAGACAGACAGACAAAATGCTCATGTACATGAGACTAAAATCAAGTGTATAATTCAGTGGTTTTCAGTAAGTGTCTTCCTGTAGCATTGAACGAGAATTAGTTTTATGAACTCTCACGGATGCTAAGATTCACAGCTACCCATCGTTTGTATAAAAGGGCACAGTGTTCGCATATAACCTAGACACAGGATCTTGAACTCTTATGTTGTATTTGGCTGCTTTTCTCACTGCTGTGATCAAAATACCCTGAAACTCCTAGAGCGCAGTCCTTCACAGTAGGGACCATACAGTGGCACAGCACCATCAATGGAATATGTGACGAACCCTACTCACAAAGTACAGTATTCTCCGCTGGAGACTAGGGAAGAATTTGGATTGGGTGTTGTGGAAAGCATTTTCTAAGCCCACACTTCACATTGTGTTGTGTCCCTGAAAAAGATAGTCTCAATTCTATCCCCTGTATATGTGACCTTAGTTGTGAACAATCAGGTTAAGAGGATTGTGCATCCTTATTTAAAGGAGAGATGGCTCAGTAGTTAAGAACACTGACTGCTCTTCCAGAAGTCCTGAGTTCAATTCCCAGCAACCACATGCTGGCTCACAGCCATCTATAATCTGATGCCCTCTTCTGGTGTGTGCCTGCATGCAGCCAGAGCACTCGTTCCTTAAAACTACATTAAAAGAAAAAAATTTTTAAAAGAAAAAGGGGGGTAGACACAGAGGTGTGCACACCAGGAGTGTGCAGAGGAGAGCAGGAACTGGCATGGTACACTCCAAGCTAAGGAATGCCAGGTTTCAATAGGACTCCGGAGAGAGGTTGGCGGCAGGTTTTCCTTCAGAAGGAACCAATGCCAACACAATGATGTCGGACTTCTGCACTCGGGACCCTTGAAACAGTTCCTGTTGTCTGGACCATCCACTCTGTGGAACATTGGTATAGCAGCCCCAGAGAACCGATTAATATGCTTTGCAATGAGTCCACTTGTCATCCAAATGCAAAGAAGGCAGTGGGTATTGCAGCTCAGATATGCTTGACGCCATCTTCCCATGCCCTTTGTCATGTGGAGTGACTTCTTTGGGCTTGTTTGAGTTCTTGGTTGCTTGTTCTTTCCTTAATTCTGTGTGCTGAACCCTCTTGCTTTCTTTCACCTTAAAACATTTACAGTCGGTTTGAAGCTCCCTATTCTTCAGTATAACTTACAGTGGTCACCCCCACACATTGATATGGGATATCCCACTTTCGGGGTGCGTGCTCTAGGGGAGACAGTACAAAGTATAAATAATGTTCCATAATTAATATACTTGATTCCGAGGTGCCTCTGTTCGATCAGTCACCACTGGGAGAAACTTACTAGCAGGAAGATCAGTGGCAGAGAAACCTCGCCCAAGGACTCCTTTTCTTACTTCAAACACCTAAAACGTTGCTCCGCTGAGGAAGACTCTTCGGAGACATGATGTAACAACTGTACTGAAAAACCAAGTGGAAGCATCCACCAAAGAAAGTGGAGAGGAGAGCTCAAACAGAGTGGACCACGAGTAAAGGAAGTGACGCAGGAAACTCTTGTCATGGAACAGCATTTGGGAAGTAGAGAGATCAGGCTTGGGACTCCACACAACCCAGCCAGCTAAACAAATGAGCCGAAGCCAAGTGCAGTAGCATCCACAAACCACAAAAGCATGGATTTGACAATAGTCACATTGGAAAGAGAGTGAATACATGGGTAAAATACATACAATTTCATAGTAATAGTTACTTCGGGGGGTGATAAACAGCAGAAAAAGTAGGGGTGACTTTGGGAGAGTGAAGGGCTTTGAGCCAATGTAGGTAAAGGCCTGCATCATCTAGCAGTGCTTCTAATGTCCTAGCTGAATCAGACACTATTAGAAAATCTGTGGGCATTATCACCCAAGTGTCAGAACACTGTCAAAATGTGGTTCGCCTATTAGCCACCATTTCCAAGAGGAAACAGCCTTGTTTAGTCAAGGACCACGTTCTCACTGCCAGTCGGCCCTGCTGAGGAGCCTGTAATCTTAAAATCTGCACCACACCCCCTTTCTCTGTGTACAACATGCTAAGCTGCCAGCAACACTGTCACCGCGACAGAAAAGAGCGTTTTCGGCACTCCAGCTACAAACCCCTTTAAAAGAGCAAACAGCTAGAAGGATCAGATGCCCACTTGAACCTCAAAGATTACATTTGGCTTGTAGGACAGCTAACGCTCGTCCCCAAAGCTCTGGGAGGAGGGGTAAATGGCAGCATTTAGCTTTTGTGACTGAACCATGGGGGCCTTGGAACCCTTCCACCCACTTGAAAAACGGTCGCCCATCTGACATTAATAGAAAACGACCATTAAAAAGCTTTATGCCATTCTGTTCTCCTGCTTCTGGTCCCTGTTTGCCTTTGTTGCTGCTGGCATTTTATAAATTATGGATGCGCGTAGGTGCGGCTGTTCCCGCGTTTCCTCTGTAGTGCCGCTCGCTCAGCGCGCCTGCCTCGCATCCTTCCTCTGAGCAAAGGACCACGCGGCCCAGACCCCACATCAATGTAATTAGTGCGCAGCACACAGCTCGAGTGTCAGGACTGCTTCCACTCACTGCCAACCTTCTGCCAGCCCCTGTCATTCACGAGGAAGTCTGCCAGGCAGCGGCAAGGCCAGCAGCGCAGCCTCCCCTCCGCAGCAGGGAGGGGATGCTCAAGGTGCAAAAAAAAAAAAAACGGTCCTCTACTGCCAGCCTGGGTACTGAGACAGCGCTGGGGTGTGACAGCGGTCTCAAACAATGTCTGATCACAAAGTCAAGCAAGGCAAAAAGGCGGGACGGTAATATCTGCCCTAAAGGCCAGCGGTAAAGAAATGGAGGATGAGTAGGTGGAAAGTGGATAGAAATGTCCTGTATGTCCCTGTAGTGGGCATGGATTTTATGCACCATGAGCAAGTTTCCCAAGCTGTGCACTGGTGAGGTCTGTGGTTTGGGTGGGAATTGAGAACACTGACTGCTGTATATTAAGGAGAAAGTGTTTATTTAATTTTAATTTGAGACAAGATATCATGTATCTGGGGCTACCCTCTAACTAGTTTATAGCTGAGGGTGAGCTTGAACGTCTGATGATTCTGGGTTACAGATGTATACCACCACAAGCAATTTATGCCGTGCTGGAGATCAAACTCAGGGTTTCATGCATGCTAGACAAACACCCTATCAACTGAGCTATATTCCCACCCCAGGACTTTTTCTTTAATCTAAAAAGGAAAAATAAAACCTAGGACATGAATTATTTTAAAGCATACATTATGTATCTGTATTATATATCACCAAACACATAATTTTGTGTATATGAAATTATGAAAGTAGCTATGGTCATGTATCCAATTCTGGTTTAAAGGGAAAATTATAAGGAAATTCTGTACCAGCGACACAGATAAAAAGCACACATGTGACATGGGATTGGGAAGAACTAAAGAGGACCAGGGACCTTTATTGTTGGAGTCCTGGGACTCTAAGTCTAAGACCTTACTGAAACTAGAGGAATTTTCCCCTCTGAAGTTATAACAGCTCCATGCACTCTGGGACAGCCACTTCGTGGCTGCTGAAACATACGTGGAACCCAGATTAAGATCCTCAGGGACCACAGAGTCAGGAACCAGGCTCTATTCATCCCTGTGCCCTGGTAGTAGAGCCTTAAACTATTTTGTTAAGAAATCAATGAACTGTAGATCATATTCTCCTTTTGTTCTTTCAGAAGATGAGCCTAGGCTCACAGGGCATCAATGGACACATCCAAAAGAAAATTATGCAAAAGCCCACGTCTCCTGATTCTAGTAAGTGTCCTGTTTATTCTCTAACCTCGAAACCACCTCACTATGTCTGCTGTCTCCTGCTGACATCCACAGTAGAGATGGAAAAGAGACTCGAGGAGAACATGAAAGGACAGAAGAAGATGTCATTGGCCTCAGGCCTTCCATTGTAACACCCCCACTCCCCATCACCACAAACACCAATGGAAGGGCCATTCTGAACAACAAAGGAGCTAGAACGAGGGTGGTGAGCTCAGAGCAGCTGTCTGTGTCACCTGTCAGGGATCACACGGGGCAAACTTGCCTTGGCATGTTCTACCGCAGCCCTTTCTGGGTGTTTATGAGACACACAAAGTTTACATAGGAGGCCCGTTAATGCTCTGTCTCTGGGGTTAATATTTAATAAGACAACTTAAAATGTGTGCCATTACTGGGGAGGCTGCCTTGGTGCTTGTCTCTTCCCTCTGGGATTCGGGGTTTGGACATAGAATTCTGAACCTTTCTTGGTTCCCATGGAAACCTCACCACTGATGATTCTAGGATGAGCACAGGGGTCAGCAAAGGCACCGTGAATACCCCAGTGTAGAGCACTGAGAGCACTTTTGAGCCGGCTCCTCCAAGGGTTCAGCCAAAGGCCATGTGACAGTGGCCAGTGTCACAGAGCTCACTCTCCCAGTGGGAGTATATCAATCCTGGACCACCCTGAGGGTGCCAGGGGCCCTCTGTAGATTAACTCAGGTCATCAGTTTTTAAGGTTGGGTTTTAAACTATGGCCATTGAAACCAACTTGAATTTCTTTTCTTTTTTTTCTGAAAACTTCCTCTTCTTTATAAGTTCTTAACTGTCATTTTTTAAAGCACTTATTAAATGTTCCTTTAGCCCTCCATCCTGTGCAGAAATTGCCGCATAAGGCTGGCCAAAATTTCTACTGGAAATAGAAACCCAACCCCACATTTATTTTGTTATACAAAAAAAAATTTCTTTCCGTAAGCCATATGCAATTGTTAGGAACAGTGTATAAATGTTTAATTTGCATGTCTCTTTATGTAAAGCCTAGGAGGACCGACCTGAGAGGAAGGCGATCCCCATCATTTGTGGTTTGCTTATTTCTAGCTGATCTTTCAGAAGGTGGTATTCACTAGATTCATTTTCTTTCCCAACTCCATCCTTCTCCCAAACGTGAGAAGGCTGCCTTTTGGTTTTCTGAGTTGCTGACAAACCTGGAGCAGGAGAAATAGGGACAGAGCCCTTGAACAGGTAGATGTGGATGCTGCTGGGACTTGTGTGCCTTGTCCACATCTTCTGTCCCACCTGATGTTAGGATATAGACAGCTCCGAGCTCAAGGTCGGCAGCACTCCACTCTAGAGTTTCCAGTCCCGTGTCTGCTTTCCTCGCCTCCTTCATAAACACCGGGTAGAAGGTAAATCTTCCAATAGCAGTCATTGACTGACGGACATAGAAGTCTGTGGATAAATGCCCAGCCTTCCAAAGGAAAATCCAGCCTAGGGAAGGTCTCCAGAGAGTCCCCAGGGAGGCTGAGTGCCAGCAGCACTGGTGATGATTGCTCAAGGATGCTCCCCACCCTCGGTGGCTCTTCCTCCCCGTGTCTCACTCACTTCTTTCAATCGGGCTCTGAACTGTTACTTCCAAGGAAAATACCTGCCCTCGGCCACCAGGGATGTCAAACTGCAGTCAGCAAAGAGCTAGGAAGGTGACTTTTGATTCCACAGCACCTTTATAGGTAAGCGTCGCTTTTTTTTTTTTTTTTTTTTGGTTTTTCGAGACAGGGTTTCTCTGTAGCTTTGGTGCCCGTCCTGGAACTAGCTCTTGTAGACCAGGCTGGCCTCGAACTCCCAGAGATCCGCCTGCCTCTGCCTCCCGAGTGCTGGGATTAAAGGCGTGTGCCACCACCGCCCAGCGGTAAGCGTCGCTTTTAAAACTACATCACACTTAAATTCTCACTAGGAAAATGAAATATAAAAAATATAGATAGAAAGCTTGGGAAATAGACAGCTGAAGAGAGACATGTAATTATAACTCTACCACTTTAAAAAATAATACCAGATGACCATTTTATATACTATACTTTCGATTTTTGTTGAACATTGTTTTAGATTTTTAAATGGTATTTTATGTATATGAATGTTTTCCTTGCATGTATGTCTTTGTACCACATTTGTGCCTCCTGCCCAAGGAGGTTAGAAGTGGGCATTAGATTTCCTGGAACTAAAATTGTAGATGGTTGTGAACTGCTGTGTGGTACCGGGACTCAAACTCAGGTCCTCTGCAAGAGCAACATGTTGTCGAGCATTCTCTCCAGCCCCTGCCGAGCATCCTCTAATGTCAAGAGAGTTATACAGAATACATCAGTGTCTCATCCCTTCCATGTTACGAAATTCTATGAAGACCATTATTTTCCTTTTTTAATGACTTACTTATTTTTATTTTACATGCATTGGTGTTCTGCCTGCCTGTATGGCTGTGTGGGAGTGTTGAAACAGTTATTGTGAGCTGTCCTATGGGTGCCAGGTCCCCTGGAAGAGCAGCCAGTACTCTTAACTGCTGAGCCATCTCTCCAGTCCCCATTGTTTTCAGGAGTATGTTCACTAATTATCTTTATCTGTCAGTCTCTGTAGGGTCCCTGTCTATGCCTTGGTCTTCCTAGCACTTGCAGGACCTGTCTCATATTAACAACCGTGACTGGCTACATCAGTGATCAAATACACCATAACCTCTGTGGAATCTTCCTATGGTCACTCATACTGCGGTGCACTTTGAGTATTTAAGACATCTGAGGTTCCCTTCTGTTCCTTCATCTATGTTGCTGTTAGCCGTGTAATAAACCTTGGCAGTCTGTTTCAGGTGAAAGGGTGGGACAAATAACTCCAGACACATCACTTGTTTCACTGACTGGGTAAATTACAAACAGCATAGGTTGGCTGGACTGTACCAACCACACATGTACCCTAAACTTGCTATCTTTGCTCGAGATTTCCTTCAAGGTTATTCCATGCTGAGTCGTACTCCAGGGGATTCTGAAGGGATGCCATTTTTTTTCTTTTTAATTTGTTGAGGCAAGGTTTCTCTGTGTAACCCTGGCTGTCCTGGAACTCGCTCTGTAGACCAGGATGACCTGTAACCTGCCTCTGCCTCCTGAGTGCTGGGATTAAAAGTGCGCACCAAACCTGGCTAAGGGATATACATTTATTCCTTCTGCTGATCAGAGAATAGCTCACTTATCTACTTACTGACATCACCTTACTTCCTATGGGCTTCTAAACACTGTGCCAATGAATTCAGGATGATTCAATAACAAATTTATTTTTTTGCTGTGAATGTAAAAAAAATATTTTACATCTAATTTTCATAGTATAATTCTCTAAGATACCTACTATGATTTTTCTTATTAAATAAATAAAGAAATGGAAACTGTGAGAGGTTCAGTAATTTGCCCAGAATTACATAAAATAGAGAATAAAATACAAACTCATTTTATAGGTTAAACTATTTTTACTGACAAATATTAAGGTGTTAGGAATGTAACTCATTTGTTTAGAATGCTTGCTTGTCTAGCATGCATAAAGTCTTTCTTTCAATCCCCAGCATGAGGTATGGTTCATATGAACACACTCCCAACATTTGGAAGATAGAAGCAGGAGGAATAGAGATTAAAAACTGTCTTCAGCTACATGTTTAGTTTGAGGTTAGTCTGAGCTACATGAGATCCTGAGGGGTTTTTTGTTTGTTTGTTTGTTTGTTTGTTTGTCTGTTTGTCTGTCTGTCTGTTTAAACAGGAAGGAAAAGGAAGGAGAGGGGATAAGAGGAAGGAAGGGAGAGAGGGAAGAAGAAAGGGAAAGTGGGAAGGAAGGGAGGGAGGAAGGAAGGAAAGAAAGAAGGAAGGAAGGGAAGAAAGAAAAAAAGGAAAGAAGAAAGGATGGAGAATTGAGTATTAACTCCCAGGACTGGTTCTTTGAATAAGTAGGGAAGTCATTTGTTTGCATATCACCCTGATCTTAAGGCTGTACCAATTGTTTTACACTACTCTGAGGCCTTGAAAAGCATGCTGTCCAGCATCCACTTTCTGAGTTGTGTATTAACTGTACATAGTCCGTGTGAAGGAGAACAAATCACGCGGCTGGGGCAGTTCTCGAAGGCGTTTGCTCCCACTGACGTGCCAGCCCTCATCATTCTGCCAGGTTCATTCACTCCACCCTTTCAGTGCCAGCAGCCATTATCATGATCACTCCTGGACAACTTCTTCAGCCCTCTGCTGCCTGGATTTCAGCTATGCACTTGAAATGCTGGTTTAATTTTTCTGTACTAGACTGAGGCCCAGGTTAGCCTTGAGAAGACAAAGTGATCACTTTATAAGATCCACCAAAAAGGTGAAACATAGAATAAGTAAACTTGACTGTGAATGTCTGAATGAAAAGGTGATTCTGAAGTTTGATATATAAATGGGAAACCAAGCATGGCGGCCAGCCCCTGTCATTCCAGCACAAGGGAGAGGAAGCAGAAGGCTAAGAAACTTAAGGCCACTCTCAGGCATATAAGTTTGAGGCCACACTAGGCTGCATGAGATCTTGTTTCACATAAGCAAATATAACAACCAACAAACTTAAACAGGAAATAGCAAGGAACATCAGATAGGGGTGCTGGTAACTTTTCTCTATGTGCTTGCTTCAGATGGACTCGATCTATTCATTCCCAGTCCTTTCTCCAGCTTCTAATTATTTAGAGCTTCCTTGCTGAACTCCTATGCTACAAATCTTAGCCTCTGTTTCTAGTGTCGTGTCCCCCAGGCCAGGTGGGGACAGAATAGATATGAAACTGGGATCAAGCCAAGCAATCTGTTTCTACTCAGCTGTCACTATGAAGAGGGCAAGCAGACATTCAGACACTTGACCTGAAGCAACAGGATGAGAATGATAGGGTCCAGGATGAAGGGCAGGAGGTGTCATGTAGAAAGGAAGAAGTATGGCTTACAAAGTTCCCTCCTGAGGCCCTGGCACACAGACTAAAGTCTTTTAAATAGGCATCTATGGCATTATCTTGGGTAAAGATGGGAGTCACTGAGGCCATTGGGGACCCTGAGTCAGGGAGAATTATTCTCCTTAGATATTCTTAGAAGCTGAAACATTGAAGCACATTATATTTATATGACATAAATAATGAATTTATTGTTTGCACAATTTTTGCTAGTGTTCAAAAAAGTTTATTATTTTATTCATCCTCCCACAGTAACTATATCATTTGTGTGTGTGTGTGTGTGTGTGTGTATGTGTGTGTGATTATGGCCCTTACTTTCCAGAATGAATATAGTAAGTTGGTATGTACATTTTTCTTTTAGGAACCTTTCATTTTTTTTCAGAGGTGAAAAGGGTAATTCATTCCAGGACTCCTTTGCAGCTAAAGTCTACATGTGCAATAAATAAACTCTATGAAGTAGAAATACCCTGGCAGAGAGACTAGTGTTTCGTCTGCAGCTCCCAAAGGTACCGCTAGTGGCTTGAGGTTTCAGCTGTCTGGTAACCAGATGACTTAAGAAGCAATGGAGACATTGTGAAGTACAAATGGTGGCCAAAGATAATATAGTCTAGCCCTCAGTTGCCCCAGTTGCAAGTTGCTTCTCCCTTACCATCCCTGCCATGGCATAGGTAGTTGCTTCCCTGACTCTTGACAGTACTTCATTATTCCAAATGCCTAATCAAAAGCCCACATCTCATCCTTCCCAAATGATTTTATGGGTACCTAATTCCTAATGTTAAATAACCCCTTGTGCTTCAAAGTTACTGGAGTGACTTCTGTTTCTACCACTGAAACTATTTTCTTTTCTTTTCTTGCAAATGAAGAGAGTTGTAAAGACCCTAAATAAGGTTACACAGCTAAGGAGATTCTGTGCTTTGTTAGTCAGAAAGTGCTCCAGAATTTAGAAGAGCTAGAGGGAAGAATTCACGGACCACTTTTCTAATACATTTGACAAAGCAAAGCCAAGGTCACATGCGCTCTCTTCCCACTTTTCAACCTATGAGCTGCACTTGTGATTGCGGTAAGTGCTTAACTTAATTGGTTTGCATCCATGCCAGGACCTCTGGGATGCCACGCACATAACTCATCCACAAGGGTTCGTCTTGCCAATAAGTACTCACAGAAGGCTCTCTCTCTCATTCAATAGCCACATTAAATGCAGAACTCTTGTCTGTTGGAATTTGCTACCTATCTACCCTAAGTCTTCAGACCAAAGGATCTGAGGCATAGAAATAGAAACTGCTGACATGTGGTGGACATGTGACAGGAAGTGTTCTGTCATTTTACCTTATCTTCCGGTGTAACCGTCATGACAGCTCTGTAGGCAAACACAATTATTATACACTTCCTAAAGATCAGGACACTGAAGCACACAGATTGTTATCAACACACATAGAAGTGATTGGTAGGACCTCTATACATCATATGCGTTCTGTCTAAAATATTTCACTGCCGTGATCCTCAACCTGTGGGTCATAGCCACTTTGGGGGTTGAATGACCCTTTCACAGGGGTCACCTAAGACCATTGGAAAACACAGATATTTACATTATGATTCATAACAATAGAACAATTACAGTGATAAAGTAGCAACAAAAATAATTTTATGGTTGGCGGTCACCACAACATCAGGAACTATATTAAAGGGTCACAGCATTAGGAAAGTTAGGAACCACTACTCTGCTGGCTTCCAGTAATACTCAGTGTTTTATTTTAGCTCTGTGTACTGCGGTCAGCTACATAAATCCTCTCTAGTAAGATCCGCTAGAAATAAGCAAACCAAAAACGATGAGTGATGGCTTCCTTTCAGGCCAGTCCTCCTCAGTTTCACCTCATGCTCTCTTCTAGGTAACATTAAGCAGAAGAAGCAGAAGCTCTGACTTCATGGAGTAAGCCAGGGCAGGGCAGGATCAGTTCCACCACAATGGTTTGCGGTAGCCGTATTCATTATCTCGTCCTTTTGGATGGTATGCTGACGTCACCTCTCACACGCGGGTCCCCTTCCATGGGTGTTCACGGAAGGAGGAATAAGAAAAGAAGGCATGGATTGGTATTATCAGATAGTAGACATGTGGGCACAGAGAAAGAAATCAAAGATATTACTTGAAAATGGTTAGACCTCACAGTCTCATGAAAATTTAAAATGAGAGCAAACACAAGGCTCTTTAATTAGACAGCCCTCTTTCTCCTGGCCAGCGTTTCTCCCGATTCCCATTTCTCCTAGAAACAGGCCTTTATGGAGGCGAGCATCTTTTTAAAATTCTGCACTACATAGAGCCAGACAAAGATGGTTCTGTCGAAATTACAAAACACTATCCTTTCAAATAGCGGCTGAATTATTTAGTGACTTTACACCGTCCAAATGCTAGGCTCTTTGGGTAGACAATGTCTTGGTTTCCCTCCTATCTCTTTTGTTATGACATTCAGTAAATGGAGAGATATTGCTCTTTTTAATAATTTATAAAAACAATAATCCACATTAAGGATCAAGCTTTCTGATAGGTTTGGAGTTTCAAATCAGGTTGTCGAGGGGACGGGGAAACTGACACCTTCTTCGGCTAAGTGATTGGTCCGGCTGTGCACACACTGAACTCTTGAGCGTTTGCTTCCTTCTCTGTTCAATCTCTTTGGCCTCCTGTAGCTCTACCTTGTGTGAGCTCTTGAACTGTCACCCGCACTTGTCCCTGCTGCTTTCTGGCCTCTGACCCTCTGATTCAGACTTACAGCGGTGTGTTCCCTGAGAAGCGGAGCTGTACGCGTTCTTGTCATGGACCCCATAGTTCCGTGTTTCCCACTTACTCCAGCAAAGCCAATTTTCCAGACCTTTTCCAAAAAGGTAGGAAGGGAGAGTAGGAGAAAATGGGAGCCTGAGCTTAGGAAGGGAGGATAGGTTTAGCACATGTGACTCAAAATAGGGTACTTGCTTGGTGTGTCTAAGACCCTTGAGTCAATTGCCAGCACCACAAAAGAAAGAAAAGTTGTTTAAGCAAAGAATGGGGTTAAGGTGGGAGACAGAGAAATGGCCCAGCAAGCCAAGAGCATGAGAACCTGAGTTGAGATCCTAGCCCTCACATTTAAGAAGCCCCATGTAGCAGCAAACTAGGCACCTATAATCCCAGCATTGTGAGGTTCAGAGAAGGGAGGTGTATGGGGCTTTCTGGATACCAGCCTAGACGCACACACACCACACACACACACAGACACACACACACACAATGGGGAGGGTTGATAAATAAACCTCCACTCTCTTAAATACAAATGCATTCTCCCATTTTTGTATACAATGTATGTCCAGCCTCATATGACAGCTATAGAAATTATTAATATGTATCTTCACTTAGAGAGTCAGAGTTCCAAAAAGCTATGTAAGTCCTTTGAGGGCCAGGAGCCAGCCTTTTACGGTACAGCTCTCCCAACAGTGTTTAGCATAGAACCTTGCACATCTGTCCAATAGATATTAACTCAGTGCTTACAATATGAACAGGGTGTAAGCCTGTAAATAACATGACAATCATGGTGAGCACCATGGTAACCTTCAGTACACAGTGCTGGGACCACAGAGAGAGGACCTACAGGCTGACTCTACTTAGAGAGCACTAGGAAGTGTCACAGGCATGGTGGCATCTGAGCAAGAGCTTTCTGGAGGGTGGACAGAATTCTGCCAGGCAGAGGAAGAGCAAGCGAATTATAACAACAGGCAAGGAATGGGGAAACGAGGACACTCACGAGTACTTAGCAGACAGCTCCTGCTAGGGAGAGGAGTGCAGCTGGTGAACGAGGCATACTGAAGACTTCCTCAGCTTGGTTTAGGAGGGGAGAAGGGCAGGTGCTCTTCCACAGGAAGAGTGGGTACACTCTTGATGAAGCACAAACTAGTGACATTTATCAAAAATGAAAAGTGTGTATCCCCTTTATCCTGGGAGTTACACATGTAGGACCTTATCCTGTTGATGCGCTGAAAACCTGTCAAAGGAAGCATGAGATTCCTTATACCAACATCACCTTCAAAGCAAAAGACTAGGTAAAAATGAACACCATCAATGAGGATTAGTTAAATAAATTATAGTGCACTGATAGAGTGGAATAAATTTTAAAAATGCCTGGTGGTGGTGGCACACACTCTTTAATCCCAGCACTCAGGAGACAGAAGCAGACAGATCTCCATGAATTCTAGGCCAGTCTGGTCTATAAAGCTAGTTCCAGGACAACAACAACAACAACAACAACAACAAAAGATATACAGGCAGGGAATAAATGCCAAGATATACTATGTAAGATAATAAAAGTATAGACTAATAGACAATTTGCTGCCATCTAGAAAAGAACACATGAAGATATGCATACATGGGTGTATTTATGCACACATATAAACATTCATGCTTATTAATAAAACATCTTCAGTGGGTGTTTGGGCTGATGGGAATAGAAGGAAGGAATCTGGCTGCATATCACTGTATGCACAGGACACAATTAAACATGTTTTCTAGTAAAGGAGGGACTCTAGAAAACAAGCCACCAGTGGTGACACTTGGGAGAGCAGGCCCTGCACCTTGCCGGGGCAGCACAATAGAACCAACCCAGTCAGCACAGGTGTGGGTGAGCCGGTCCCGAAGTACCGGACATGGGAGAGCGGTCCCCATTTTACAACTGGTGGACCCGGCTCAGGCCCAGGGTTATGACTTGGCCCACCCAACATCCACCCCATCTATGATCTGCCAGAACCTGTGAAGAAACCTGACCCACAGACCCAACGCTGAAGCATCTCCACAACACAGGGCAACAACAGAATACCCAGGAATAGTGGGGGCCCAGCATCAACTATGTAGTGGAGACCAGGGGCTGCACACCAGACCAATGACTCTTTGCAAGTAAAGATCTATGGACCAAAGGGATCCATGGCATGACTCACAGTGTCACACTGCAGCTTCCATGATGAAATTTTTAATTTTCTCCTTTTTTCTCTTAAATTTTGCTTTATTGGGGGGTGCAGGGACAGAGGGCAGATGCAAAGGGACCGGGAAATGAATGGGATCAAGATACATGATGTTAAAGATACATCGATGAGAGAGAGAGAAAGAACGAAAGAGAGAGAGAAAAAAACATGAAGAGAGAATCAAAGGCTACTGCATCTGTCCAGTCTAGAAGTGACAGCAAGCAGAGAAAGAGTGGATTTTGGTATTATGTGTGGGTAATTTTTACCAGTTTTGACTATTTGCTACATAAATGACCAGAATTTTATGCACAACAGCCATGGATCTCTCCCAGCAAGCTAAGCGTTTGTAGGTATTTATTCCATCTGACAGAAAGCAGAGCGACTGAGAAGCAGGATTCGGACTCCTGTCTCAGGACCACACTGGATGTAGCTGTAGCTCGGAATGAGGGTAGGGCAGACGGCTGAGCTTCCGCAGAATGAGAACCGCAGAAAAGCAGGGAAGCTATTTTGACAGCTCTGGAAAGATGGAGTTACTAAGAGGTCAAAGACAGCCCAGAGAAGGAGCGTGAACTGGAAATCAGGGCATCCCTTAAGGGACAAATGATTCCGTTGACCTAGAGAGGACCAAGAATACTGAAAAGAAAAAACGAGACCTCCCTAAGATCCTCCGAAGCCAAAACGTTCTTGGGCTTCAACTCTCTGTCTCCTCCCCTCCGGGACCTCCCACTCTGGCTTCAGAGGTCCCCAGGGCAAGCCAGGCCTCTCCCTCCCCAGCAGGAAGTGCTAGAAGGGGTTCCCTGAGGTGCCGTTTGGCTGGAACAGGCTCCTTATTTTCCTCCCCCAGTTCCCTGCAGTAGCAAGTGTGTGACTATTGATTTCTTCCCTGCATTTGTTTTTGTTATCCATTATTTATGGGATCATTTTTCCATCCTTCGTGCATGAAGGCAAATTTTGTGTAAAAATCAATCCAGTGAGCGCCGCCGACGGCTTGTTGCGTTTTCTTGCCTTTCATCTCCAACGAACCCGGTTCTGGGGAGAAGTGTGGCAGGATCCTGGGGAGCACGCCAGAAGGGAAAGGAGTGGTGAAGGGGCCTGCAGGGTCAAACACCTTCCTAAGAGACCTCGCCCGCCCGGGAGGTAGCTTCTGGTCCCTCCCAGAGCTCCCCCGGAATTCCAGGCTGAGATTAAGGTCCTCCCCGCTGCGGACCTCTATTACCACGCCCATTTGCTGGCTGTGATGGTGGAAGGGGTGGAGTCACCCATGAAGGGCTTCTTCCCAAGCCTACATTTGAGCTCCTTTACACTCCAGGATTCTGTAGGATCCAGGATCCATCGAAGTGCTCTCTAGGGCCTTAACCAAGAAGCTCTAGGGGAGTTACCGGAAGGGTCAGTTATTGGGGAGCATAACCAAGGACAAGTCTGACGCCTGCGATCACTAAATTCCTGTTAGGTGGGTTCAGTACAGCTTGTGAGGTAAGCTTTGTATAAAGCCGGAAGCCAGAACCACTGTGAGGTGGTCCAGCAAATAAAGTGTTTGGTGTAGACTTGAGGCATACACCCAGATAAAGATGGAAGGAAATCACTAGGGCCACACAGTCGACCTCCGACCCCCACACACAGCACACAAACCTCCAAAAAAAATCACACATAAACACACAACAATAAAAACTAATAGATGGGCTGGAAAGATGCCTCAGTGGTTAAGAGCACTGGCTGCTCTTTTAGAGGACCTGGGTTCAATTCCCAGCACCCGCATGGCAGCTCACAATTGTCCATATCATAGCTCCAGTTCCAGCGGATCTGATACTCTCTTCTTCCCTCCAAGGGAAACAACCAAACAAATGGTACCCTGACATACTTATACGCAAGACACCCATATACACAAAATAAAGATTAATTCAAAACTAATAGAAATAATAATGGATATATGATAATATATCTTTTTTATTATTTAAGGAGCTAAGGATTTGGTGTTTTGTCCTCTCTAAAGTTCCTCCTTGATACCTCCCAACCTGTGTGGTCTTGGGTAATATACTTAACTCTCTGCCCCAGCCCTCTAACATTAGTGCTGGCCTCAAATGAGGTCCTGCATTAATGGTAGGTAGCTGCCTTGCTCATAAGGACCAGGCAAAGGCTGATCCCTTTAGTCCGTATGTATCCATTGAGATGCCTCTTTCACAGACAGCCTGTTCCTTTCTAACCTGACCAGCGTGGTCACTCCCAATCCTTGCCATGATTTCTTTCCGCCCACTCTCCACGGCCTTCTGATGTTATACAACTGAACCCCTCCACCCCTAAAAGATTCTGTCTAGTCTCCATCAGCCCCAGTTAAAATGTAAGCCACACAGGGACCTTGAATGTCTACAGTCAAATACGCTCCTGTGACAAATGAGAGAATCGGTGACTCCGTCCTTCCCCCCATTTCCCAGACAGCTATGGTGAGGCCCAAGGTCACCTCACTGGCAAGTGGCCCAACTGGTATTATCTTAACCCACTCTTTCCTCATCTCCACTTTCAAGTTGCCCTGCAACAAACCGGGCATACCCTGTGTCTCTACTCCCTCCTGTTCTAGTTCACCCTCTGTGGTAGTCCAAGGTGGTTGGGGAAGGACCTTTCTCAGCTGTCTCTAACCAAGTCGCCAGTCCTGGAGACTAAGGGTCATCTCAACTTTCCAAGCTCCTGTAACTACCTAGACTTGCCACTGCTCCCCAAACTGGCTTCAGGCTGGGTTCCACTGAGGCACGGTGTTATCAAAGGACAACTTCTCACAAGAAAGGTGTCCCAGGGACAGCTCTGCTCCCTTCTAGGCTGAGGCTGGCAGAGGTCAGGGATAAGGAATTTTGTAAATTTTGACTTGGTTTTTTCGGCTTTTCACATGTCAGGTTGACTGGACTACGAAACAGATTTCTTCGTCACCCAGAACTTTGCCAGATTCTACCGCAGTCTTCAGTGTAAGCAGACACTGGTTTTTTTTTTGTTTGTTTGTTTTTGTTTGTTTGTTTGTTTGTTTTTGTTTTTCGAGACAGGGTTTCTCTGTGGCTTTGGAGCCTGTCCTGGAACTAGCTCTTGTAGACCAGGCTGGTCTCGAACTCACAGAGATCCGCCTGCCTCTGCCTCCCGAGTGCTGGGATTAAAGGCGTGCGCCACCATCGCCCGGCCCAGACACTGTGTTTTGAGGGACTGTCTACAATCAGAGCATGCAGCTTTCCAGAGGTGGGCTCTACGGGCTGCAGAGTGGTTTTATGGTTTGGAGGTTTTTCTTTTGGTCTTGTGTACATTGTTCCATGTGACAGGGTGGGGGTGTAGTCAGTGCTATTCTTTAAGGTGAAGATACAGAAAAACAAGGAATAAAATCAACATCCTCATTGGTCAGGGCTGAGGTCTTCCAAGGTCCCCCATGTGTATATATAATGTTTGAAGAGCTTCAGGCAAACAGCCATCAAGGAACCTTCTAGAGCCTCAAAAGAGCCTCGAACCACCTAAGACAGAAAGATCTGGGATCAAAATGACCCAGAAAAGGATGGAGGTGACTCATGGAAAACATCTACTCTATGGGTCAGCAAAGTGTGGCCTCTGGACCCAAGATCCCCAGCTGCCCACTTTCACAGACTGAGGATTACAGGCAGAAACACCACGAGCCAGTGTTCTGCTCTGCCCGTGGCTGTTATGGGCAGGCGCCTATCTCACCACAGATGAGACTGTACTGAAACTTGTGCTACCAGGCTCTGAGTAACTGGCCCCTGAGTAACACCAGACTCCTTCAAACAATGGGGGCCACAAAGAGGAAAGGTCATGCTTTGGTCACAAGGGTCTGAGGAATGTTACATTTTATATTTCTTTCTTGTTTTAATTTGTAAAAGACTAGAATGTTTCAAGTTCTGGAATCAAAACCAATAACAACACTAATGGAACTGCCTTGGACGTTTTCTGACTTTGTCTGACTTGTTTGTGGCACACTGGTAGCTGAGCCACGTGTGGCCTGCTGACCATAGTTTGGTAACTATCTATATAGTTGATAGTCCCAAAATGACAATTATTTTGTGACAATTTTGTGCTATGAGACAATGGTCTTGTACCCTGTAAATATTTATCACCTGTATGGTTTAATAAAATTCTGATTGGCCAGTAGCCAGGCAGGAAGTATAGGTGGGGTGACCAGAACAGAATTCTGGGAAGAGGAAAGGCTGAGTCTGCAATTGTGACCCAGACACAGAGGAGGCAAGATGAGAACTCACTGATAAAAAGTACCAAGCCATGTAGCTAACACAGACAAGAATTATGAGTTAATATAAGATATAAGAGTTAATAAGAAGCCTGAGCTAATAGGCCAACCAGTTTATAATTAATGTAGACTTCTGTGTGTTTCTTTGGGACTGAACAGCTGTGGGACTGGGCAGGACAGAAAACCTCTGTCAACAATTTTGTTTGCTATAAGCATATGCCATCCATATACTATTTATTGAATGTATTTACTAAAAATGTTTGGCAAGAATGATTTTTTAAACTCACTCCCTTTGAAAACTTGTTCTCAGCCTCTGGTGGCTGACAGCTATAATCCTAGCACTTGGGAGGTGCAGGCAGAAGGACAAGTTCAAGGCCAGTCCCAGTTACACAGTGACTTCAATGCCAGCCTGGGCTGCAGCAGACTTTAAACTAGCAAGCAAATACTCTCTCTCATGCAGCAGCCTTAGAGAAAACATGGAAATTAGAGAAAACATGCACCCATGTATGAGTATAGACCTCAGGACTTGGCTGCAGAATAGACGAGCTGTCCTATGACCCCACTTCACTCACGCACACCTGCTGGGGTGTAGGGTGGGGAGACATGCTCTACACTCCCCAATATGGTAGCTGCCTGCCACTGTGGCTTTTAAACTTAAAAGAAGTGAAATGCAACTAAAAATTAGTTACTTGGTTGCACTGGTCACATTGTAAACACTCAACAGCCACATGTGGATGTGGGTACTATGTTAGACCAGTGACAGCAAAGAACATTTCTGCATCCTGTAATCCCAGCACTCGAGATACCGAGACAAGAGGATTGAATATTCTAGGACAGCCTGGGATATACAGTGAGAACTTTCTGGGGAAACAAAAGAGCATTTCTGTAATCTCAGAATATTTTATGTGGCAATGCTAGACCTTTCAAGGACCTTTAAATCTGTTTAACATTGTTGCTCCTCCCTTTCTATTCTATCATTTTTTTAATAACTTTCCCAGAAAATTCTGAGTGTATAGATAGGAAGACTGAAGCCAGTGCTTTTTTTTTCATTTTATGTTATTAAAAACTCTCTCTCTTGGTGTGAGACAATTGTCTATATTCTGTCAATTATGTTTTAAATAAATGCTGATTGGCCAGTAGCCAGGCAAGAAGTATAGGTGGGACAACCAGACAGGAAGTAGAGGCAGGTCAATGAGAACAGGAGAATTCTGGGAAGAGGGAATCTCTCTCTGCAGTCCTGTCCAGCCACAGAAGAAGCAAGATGTGATTGCCCCTCTGAAAAAGGTACTGAGCCATGTGGCTAACATAGACAAGAATAATGGGCTAATATACATTATAAGAGTTAATAAGCCTGAGCTAATGAGCCAATCAGTTTATAGTTAATGCAGACCTCTGTGTGATTTCTTTGGGAATTAAGGACTGTGGGAACCAGGCAGGACAGAAAACCCAGTCAACACTCTCTCTCTCTCTCTCTCTCTCTCTCTCTCTCTCTCTCTCTCTCTCTCTCTCTCTCTCTCTCACACACACACACACACACACACACACACACACACACTCGCCACTATTACAAGACAGATCCAGAGACCCAAGAGACCCAAAAGGTAGTCTAGAACTTTCTATACTGGGCAAGGATAGCATTTGGCCATCTTCATTCTGGGATACAGGCTTCTAGTATGCCAAAAGAAAAGATGGGCTTACATCAGACATCTCCTATTAGTGATTTGTGAGCTAAGTCTGGCCGATAGATATGTTTTAAATTTTGATTTATTTTGATTTTATTTGATTTATTTTATGGTAAGAGGCAAAAGGAGGTATCATATTTTAGAAATCTAGATTTCTGTCTTTTCTGGGGAAATGAGAAAACCTGCTCACACTGCTTCCGTCCACACACAACAATTGCGGTGGATGGATGCTGGAAAGCCTGTCTGCTTTAAGTCAGGCATGCACTGCTATCTGGTTTAAGGTACAGCCCTAGCTTTTCTCATTAACATGACCTCTGGTGACTGAGTTTGTTACTGTGAATCTGTTACAAATTTCGTCAGTTAATTTCCACCTCAAATTTCAACATGGGTGTGCTGTGTCCTTACGGAAACCAAAATTTCCTTGAACCTAAGTAGAGCTATAGCATCTGGTGAAATCGCTATGACTACTTTGTTACCAACGTTCTGTTTTAACATTGTTGCCAGAACCTTCATCTATTTTAGCAGACAGAAGCACATATGGCCTCTTGAGAAATGGCACACAGATGTGGAGGTGGCTACAGAGGCTGCCAAAAATTTGATACAAGGTATAGACTTAGCAATGCTGAGAATACAATAGATATGGCTATCCACACAGTTTCAAGGGATACAAAGAGCACCTAGTGCTAGTGTGCCTCCCTGACCCTACATGAGTCCTTAGTATTCTGTTCAGATCCTCTCTGGAGACTTACAGCCGCAGTGTCAGGCTGAATGCATCAACTCCACTGTCTAACAAACCCTAGGCCTGAAGTAAGCGTTAGTGATATATAAAGCATATACTTACAGGCAACATGTTAGCACCCTGAAACTCACAGCGAATTCTTTCTAGCCTTGTGAAGAGGAACAGGCGCCTGGAACAGGGAATTAGGGACAGGATCCATGGGACTGGTCAAGAGTGTTTTTCAGAAACAATTACTCATGTCCTCTGTCTCCCCAGTTCACTCCTTCCACTTCACTCAGCCTTTCTCCAAACTGTGAGACTGTTAGGCATTTAGTCACTGGAAGGTGGACGTTTATGATTGAGACACAAGCTACACCTACGGAGAGGGCGATGGTGTATATTAACCGTTAACTTCGCGGGCTCTAGAATCACCTTGGAGACATATGTCTGTGAAGGAGTTTGTAGATAGGATTGACAGAGGAAGGGAGAGTCACCAATCCCTGAATTGAGGTCCCAGACCGAATAAAAAGGAGAAAGTAAACTAGGTACCAGCATTCATCTCTCTGTCTGCTTCCTGACTTCAGACTTGATATAACCAGCTGGCTGGTTCTGATCCTGTCACCTCTCCTTCCACAGCCATCACAGACTGTACCCTCACACTAAACCAAAGTCAACCTTGCCGTCTTTATGTAGCTTTTGTCCAGTATTTTGTCACAGCAATGAGGAAAGGAAATTATACAGGTAAAAAATAATCTAGAAAAGAAAGGAATAAGTAAAATTGCAAATGCTGACAAGTCCATTCCTCTTCATCCCCTCAGCAACTTGAATGTGAACAGTCAGACATAAACCTCCCAGGCAGAAAAAATTGGGAGTCTGCTCTGGAAATTTGTCTGTCCAAAAATGAAAATCAGCACCTTAGAGAACCAAGGAAACCATAAAGTGGTTTTCAACCTGGGAGTTGCGACCTCTTTGGAAAACCTTTATGTCCAAAAATTATAATTTGAAACAGCAGCAAAATTAGTTATAATGTAGCAATAAAATGACTTTATAGTTGGAGGATCACCACAACATGAGGAACTGTACTAAAGGGTCACAGCCTTTGGGAAGGTTGAGAACCACTTCAAGTAGAAAAACAAAGAAAAGAAAGCACAGAACAGAACTCTGCTTTTAGAGATGGCTTTACTATGTAGCCTAGGCAAAACTTGAACTCCCAATCCTACCTCTGTTACCCACATTCTGGGACTACTGATGTGTGCCACCATACCTAGTAACAACAAACATTTTTTCTCAGTTAATTCGATGGGTTTTGTTGTTGTTGTTGTTGTTGTTGATTTGGTTTGGTTTGATTTGGTTTTTCAAAACAAGGCTTTTCTGTAGCTTTAGAGCTTGTCCTGGGACTAGCTCTTATAGACCAGGCTGGTCTCGAACTTACAGAGATCCATCTGCCTCTGCCTCCCAAGTACTAGGATTAAAGATGTGCACTACCACCGCCTGGCTAATTCAGTGGTTTTTAATACAATGGCAGAGGTGAAAAAAGACATTTCAAAGAAGTTGTTGGTAATAATCTTAGACATATAGCTTAAAGGATAGTATCTACCTAAGAAAAAAAGAAGCTATTGCGACAGTTCTCACTGTGTAGTCCTGGTTACCCTGGGTTGCAGTGAAGCTGTATAAACCAGGCTGGCCTGGAACTCATAGAGATCTACCAGTGTCTGTTTCCTAAATGCAGAGATTAAAAGCACTAAGACGCATGGCCTCTTTCTTTCTTTTAAATTTTTTTTACATTTGAAAAAAATAAGATCTTTTTATTATTTTTGTGTGCATGTGGGTTTTGTTGGCATATATGTCTGTGCACCACATACATATGGTTCCTGGTTCCTGAGAAGGTTGTGAGCCTCCATGTGGGCTCTGGGGATCAAAGCCAGGTCCTTTGCCAGAACAAGGGCTCTCAACCACTGAGCCAATTCTCCATCCCCAAGTCTTTTTCTTCCTCCCTCTGTTATTCTACTGTAACTTCTCCCAGCAAATTTCTTTTTTTTAATTGTTTTTAGATATATTTTTTATTTTATTTTATGTGCATGAGTGTTTTCTTGCATGAGTGTCTGTGCAGTACATGCATGCCTGTGCCCACTGGGGTCAGAAGAGGGCATCAGATGCCCTAGAACTGGAATTATAAATATGGAGCTGCTTTGTAGGTGCCGGAAATTAAACCTGGGTCCTCTGGTAAGAATATGTGCTTTTAACTGCTGAGCCATCTCTCTAGCCCTCAAATTTCCTTCTTTAATATAAAGAGCAAAAAGATTTTCTTTAAAAAAAAAAATTAAATGTGATGTGGGATTCCCCTCTGTATGCTGCGAACACCATTGGTTAATAAAGAAGCTCGTTTGGGCCTGTGATAGGGTAGAACAGAGATGGGGGAAAACTAAACTGAATGCTGGGAGAAGACCAAGTCAGGGAGACGCCATATAGCCACCATCGGGAACAAATGAGCTGAAAACTTGTCAGTAAGCCACAGCCACATGGTGCTACACAGATTAATAGAAATGGGTTAAATTTAAGATGTAAGAGATAGCCAATAAGAAGGTAGAACTAATAGGCCAAACAGTGATTTAATTAATATAGTTTCTGTGTGGTTATTTTGGGGCTGAGCAGCTGGGAACAAACAAGCAGCCTCTTACAACATAAATGGTCACAGAGTATATGCAATAAAAATGGTTGGAAGAAAACATTCAGGTTTCCTCACGATAGTGCAGTAGCCTCAACCTTGAGGGGAGACAGGGGATGACAGCTGATTCAGATTCGGGGTTCTCACTGGCCTCGTTTGCATCATTAGTAGACTATTTCCTATCACTATGACCCTGGACCCCTTACCCATGGTAAGTCATATCACCTCTCTATGGCTTTGCTAATAGGCTTTATTTTGAAGAGTAACCCTAAGTGTGCAGCATCTGCAGCAGGGTTTTCTGTTTTAGATGCCCCCAGCTGGCAGCATTCACCATTCAAGACCTCACTGAAAAGGGTAGTCAGGGTACTCAGTGTCTGAGGCTTCTGAAAAATCCCTGTTTGTATAGACATAAAATAAATAGTACAAATTCCAAGCTGTGTGTTTGTTGGTTTAATTAAGCTTATCTTTTGTGTCTCTATTTGCTTAGAGCTTAGAGCTTTCTACATGGCCCACTACCTCTAGAATACTCCCAGACCCACACGAAAATGCAACAGGTACTAACCTTCCTAAGCATCAAATCTGGCCAGGAGAAAGGAGAGAGGGCTGCATACCGTGATGCACACCTTTAATCTCAGCAGAGGCAAACAGAAGCAAATGGATCTCTGGAGTCTAAGGAGACAGGAGAAAGACCTTCAAAACTGGGGTGGGGGAAATGCTCGGGACGGCACTCAAGGCCTTTCCCATGCTAGACGAGCGCTCAACCACTCAGCTACCTTCTAGCTTTTGTTTTTCACAACCTATTTAGAGAAGGATCTCAGTGCTGTCCAGGCTGCCCGTGAACTCATACTCCAGGTTAGAGAGGCCTTAAACTTTTCATCCAGCCTTAAGGACCCTCTTGGCTCCATTATAGACCTGAGTCACCAAGGCTGTCTCCTTTTTTTTTTCCTATAGGAGAAGAAAATATCACACCAACAAGCAATGACAGCCAATTCAGAAAGAAAGGCAGCCAATTCAGTCTCCTCCCTACAGACTTTTTAATAACAACTCCATGGCTTCCTGTACTAACACTACAAACAGGCAAGTGTTCTGGAGTTTCCTAGCCCACTTCATTACTAGAGAACCAAGTTTAATGCCTAATCAGTAGTATTTTGTTATTCCAAAAACAAACACAAAGATTAATAATACTTAACCAATATTTATGTTCCTCAGTACTTCAAGAAGTACATGCTCCGGATTCGACAGCACTTTTACATTATCACCAGGAGAAACTGAGAGTGACCTGGTGGAAATTCTGCAACCTCGGCTCTCAGGTCAAGTGATGCCCTCTCATCCGGCCGCACATCTAACTCTAGCATCTTTCCCACACATCCCAGGACTCACCGGCTCTGTACGGGACTGCTCTGCTCTGCTCTGCGAGTCATAGCTCAGCTTAACCTTGATGACTGACAGGATCTTCTTCCATGACTGCAGTTGAAATATTTTCTCTGTGTGGCTTTTTAATTCCTACCTAATTGCGGCCCCCAGGAACCCCAGTGAACAAGAGTAAACCTTCTTTCCCATAAAAACTCTTCTGATCTCACCTTTGAAAGCATTGTCTATTTTCTTCCACAGAAGCACAGTGGCAAACCCAGAAAACTACAGGAAGACAGAGCAGCTCACAAACTGACTTGGTTTCAAATGTTTGTTAAATATCTAGTCTTCCAAAGTAATCACTAAGAGGTGTTTTTTGTTGTTGTTGTTGCTGCTGCTGTTTGGGGTTTTTTTGTTTATTTATTAGCTTTTTTGTGGTTTTATTGTTGTTGTTGATTTTTTGTTTTGTTTTAACACAAGCAATAGATCTTCCATATCTATGGGGCTTAAATCCACAGATACAACCAAGAAGATGGTGTATTTGAACCGGGCATATATATACCTTGCCCTTTCTCTGAAGAATACAGCCTGGGGAGATGGCTCAGGTGATAAGGCATTTACCATGCAATCATGAGGACCAGCGTGGTATGGAGCAGTTCATCTGTAATCCCAGTGCTCAGGAGGCAGAGATGGGATCCCCCCAGCTGGTGAGCCACACTAGCTGAGTCAGCAGTAAAGGGAAAGTGATGGAAGAAGAGGTCCAAAGTCAACCTCTGGCTTCCATGTGTGCACTCTAACACTTGAACACACATGCATACACCACAAACAAGAGGCGCAATATATTTTTTTTAAAAAGGACACAATTGGACTGGTTAATTTTTATGGTAAACTTGACACAAACTAGAGTGACCTGGGGAAAGGGTCTCAATTGTGGGACTGCCCAGACTAGATTGGTTTATGGCTCTGTCTCTGGGAAATTGTGTTCATTTGATGAATGGTGTAGTAGGGTTCAGCACACTGTAGGAGGCACCATAGCTAGGTAGGTGAATTTGGCTGGATAAGAAAGCTGACAGAACATGGGCCATGGAGAGCAAGCCAATAAGTCACATTTCTCTGTGGTCTCTTCTTCAATTCCTGCATCTAGGTTCCTGCCTTGAGTTCCTTCATTGAGTTCCTGCATCCAGGTTCCTGCCTTGAGTTCCTTCCTTGAGTTCCTGCATCCAGGTTCCTGCCTTGAGTTCCTGCTCTGAATTTTCTTGGTGTGCTATTTGGAAGTGTAAGCTGTAATACACCCTTTCCTCCCTGAGTAGTTTCAGGACTTGGTAGTAATCACAGCCACAGAAAGCAAACAAGGACAACAATGCAATAATAATTTGCATAGTATTTACAATGCAGCATGGAGTATATGTAATCTGATGATAACATAAAGTACAAAGGATGATGTGTGCTGATTCATGTAAGTACTGTTTGATTTCAAATGAATGACATGATGCTTTCAAATTTTAGTATTGTTCAGGTGTCTGTAATCCATTCCCTGCTGCTCCAAAGAGGATGATATTAACTAATGTGTACTTGGGTCTAATTTTTACCCTAGTAGCAAAAAGGTTACACTAGTTAATATTTTGTTCTTGTGGACCAGCTATTAGTGTATAGGACGCCACAACAGCTCACTTTATTGACACACAGTAGTCTATAAACTAGGAGCTGAGTATTGTGCCCACCTCAATTTTTAAGCTGAACCTTTAATCCCCAATGTGATGGCATCTGTAGTGGGCCTCAAGGATGTAATTAGGACAGGAAAATGGCTTTCACAATGATTATTAGCACTTTATATTAAATGAGACATATAGAGGCTGGGGAGGTAGCCAGAGGTCAAGAGCACCTGCTGCTCTTGTGGAGACCTAGATGTGGTGTCCAAAACTCACATTGTGTGGCTCACAACCATCTGTAACTCCAGAGGATCCAATGTCCCCTTCTGATCTTTAAGGACACCTGCACACATGTGGTACATATTGGTACATATATATACATTCAGCGTCCTGGGAAGGGGAGGGAAGAGGGAAGGAAGTGAGTAGGTAATGTCTCTATCACATGGTCCCAGAAGTCTGAAAACTAGAAACCCCGGGACATGGCACACTTGATAGCCCTTTCATTCAGATTACTGCCTGTTTGTTCGTTTTAAGAATGTGGCCTGACCTCTTACAGATGAAAATTTAGTTTCCTCCAAGAGAATCTCACTGGAGAAACAAGCTACTCTTCAGGGTAGGCTGCATGCCCAGCAGTAGAAAACCCACAGAAAGGGAACTTAACGGCATCTTTGGAGGTTTCCTGTCTTTCTTTTACTTCTATCTTTTTTTAATGTTTATATTTTTTCTTCTTTTTACCCTGCAGGTCCTTTGCATATATGTCATGGCTTTTAGTTCAGTGTTTTTATGGGATTCCTGCGTGTGTGAACAAATGGGTCTCCGTTTCTTGTGCCTTCCCTTGGGCTCTTTTTCTTTTGTTTGTTTTGTTTGCTTGGTTTGTTCAATCTGATGTGTTAGGTTTTGTTTTTATTTTAATCCCATAAAAGCTCATTTGTTTTTTAATGAGAGACAGAAAGGGATCTGGATGGGAGGGGAAGAGAGGAAGAGTTGAGAGGAGTAGAGGGAGGGGAAACCATAATCAGGATATATTATGTGAGAAAAAAAAATTTGATAAAAAGAAAAAAAAAGAATGTGGCTTGGGGAGGGGAGGGTGTTACAGAGATGGCTCAGTGTTTAAGAATACTTGTTGCTCTTCCAGAGGATTTAAGTTCATTTCCTAGGACCCATGTCAGGCAACACACAATTGCCTATAACTACAGCTCCCGGGGGATTCAACACCTCTGCGCTCACATTTACACACACAATATACACACACAATAAAAATAAATCTTTTTTAAAAGCATGCTTTAAATTTTTATTTTAAAGATGGCATTCAGTTCTAGGGCTGAAACAATCCTTCTGCCTCATCCTCCCAAGGAGTGGGATTAAAGCCCCACCAGCCTAATTTTGATTATTGCTCTAAGGGAAAAGAAAAAGAAAAAAGAGAAAAGACAGAAAGACAGAAAAGAAGCCAAAATGCATGTGAAAAATAAATTATATCAAACCATATTCACAGAGCACAAGGGTGTGCTGGCTGCTCCAGGAAGCCCCTGCCACCACCCAGCCCTTGGTTTTAGAAGACTAGAGGAAGGACATTGCCAGTTTGAAATCTCCACTCTGGCTGCTGGCAATACCAGATCCCCAAGGCCTTTCCCAAACCTGTGGCTTAGAAGACTAAGTTCCGCCCTGAAAACTCATTTTGCATTTGGAGCCTTTGCTGGCAATTCTCTCTCTGCCCAGCTAGCTTTTCCTTTCACCTTTGGTGAGCTTCTTCCCTGTTTGCTAAACTGATTTCAGGGTTTGGAGGCATTTATATAGTCACATACAAGGAGATATAACTCACTAGTCTAAGGCTCTACCGTGGTGAAGGATGAAAAGGAAAAGAAAGGAATGACTGCTCCTAGATGTGATTGGGGGGGGGGGGGGACTTTACTGTAGATAAAAGGGAGAACGGTAGCCAGAGGCAGGGACATCTGGGAGAACAGAGTGTGAACAGGACCCTGAGTCGGGCCACGCATGGAGAAGTGGGAGGGGAGGGGGCGAGCCAGACCAAGAGGCAGGAGAGTAAAGGGTAGACCGGAATAGAGCAGGTAGCCAAAATGGCTGGATGACGTAGGGAAGGGCAGCCTAAGACTGGAGCGTTTAGGGGAGGGGCACGCAGCCTCAGTAGGGACTGAGGGCTGCTGGGAAAACCTGGCTGCCAGGTGAGCTTTGATATGTTAAATAGGTGCCTCAGCCGTCCTTTCCAGGAATGCTGGAGGTCCGTGGTTGAACGACTTTAAGAAACTGGGAAGTTATTTGAGTTTACAAAGGTGTCTTTTAAATATCTGGAGGAGACAGCATTTTCCTCACTATCTTAGGGGATCTTGTGACTCTTCACAAAAATCAAACTATTATCTAGTTCAGTTACTTCAGGTTTAAACCTCTGGGGAAACCGAGGCATTGGGGCATCAATAGACTTGTCCAGGTCAAGCTGAAGAGAAAAAGCCTGGAAGTCAGTTTTTTGCGAAAACCCCAGGTTCTTTCGCACCACACCAATGCCGGTGTAGTGTGGTGTGTTCATTGGAGATGATTCCGTTTCTGTCATTTAATTCTTCTGGGAGATATTGAAGGTGCTGTCTGGGGTTTGGGCCAACCAATATTGAACAAACCTTTGCAACCAAGAATTGGACAAATCTTTTCTCCTTTAGATTGATTTCCTAAAGTTAGGTTAGTATCTGTCATTGCAGTGAGAAATGAAAACCAAAGGGCACTCTGAATATCTTCCAGCAGAAAATCAAGACGGCCACCCGAGAGTGCTCTTCCATTTCTCCCCGCGCCTGTGTGCTCAGCGGCACTTTTTTCAGCACGGTGCTCAATGTCTCCCCCTGACCCATACATAATAGCTGTGCACGTCAAGGAAAAACTCATCTCACTGAAGGAACGGGCTCACTTGGAGGGGGGCAAAACAATTAAGATTTATTTTTAAGGTAATTTAATAAAACTGATTTCTGCCATGTGTCCCCACCTCTGTAGTCCCAGCATCTGGAAAGTGGAAGAAGGGGTTCGGAAGTTCAAGGTCTACCTCAGCCACTTACTAAGGAGAGGCCTGGGGATAAGGTAGGAGTGGGGGTGGGGATGGAAAATGGAGAAAGGGAAAGGAGAGAAAGGAAGGGGGAGAGGAAAGGAGGAAAAGGGACGGGAAAGAAATACAGAAGGGAAGAGAGAGAAGAGAAAAGAGGAGAGGAGAAGAGAAGAGAAGGGCAGAGAAGAGAAGAGAAGAGAAGAGAAGAGAAGAGAAGAGAAGAGAAGAGAAGAGAAGAGAAGAGAGGAAAAGGATCGCTTCTACCTATCTCATTTTGCAGGTGAGGGAACTCAAATGCCAAGGATGGGAGAGAGAGTACAGCCTCCCACTAAGGTTGCTTGCTGTGTGTCTCAGACCAGGGCTCTTCCTTCAGGAGACACAAATTCTGGAGTGACTTTTGTCTAAATGTCTGCTAATTGCTATTGCTAATTGCTGTTTTGTTGTTGTTGTTATTATTATTATTATTAGATCGAGACATTTTTTAGCATATTTGAATAAAACTGACCTCTCCTCACTCTGATCTTCTGTGCTAATAATTGTACCCTTTTTTATTCATTCAATTACAAGCACATTGACAGGAGACATTTATATGAGGCAGCTTAAACCCCAGCTAATGGAGTACCTAATGACTAATTGATCAGATCCCAGCCCAGAGAGCAGCTCTGAGTGGCCTAAAGGAATTTATGCAATTAGTTTAGGTTTGGTAGAAATTGAGTGCATACGAAAGTAAGCTTTTTATGGTTCTGATTTATGAGAGTTGGACGCCAACTCGATCTGCCGAGAGCTGGGGCTGCCTGGCAAAGCCTCGGGTATGGGGAGAGGTAGGGATTTGGATCCGGACACGTCTTGGAGTAAGGAGGACAGGAGCGAGAAGGTGAGATTCCACCAGACCATAAAACTATGGCGGGCGATGCCTCCCGCCAGCAATTCAAAATGGAACCCTAAGGGCCAACGAAGACCAACAGAAAGCTGGGTTACCCAGGGGTGAACGGTTGGAATTCTTGTGCTTGAAATCCTAGAGATCAAAAATCTTTGCAATATTTAATAATAGTGGAATGAAAGGAGACCAAAAACAAGAGTCAGCAAGGTGTTCGTCTAGTTTTTCCTACACAGACCAGACGACAGCTGAGCTGAGGCCCGGCGCTGCTTCGAGGCCAAGCGGCTGCGGGATCTCTTTGGAAGGACCGAGGCTTCTCGGGGTCAGAAGCCCAGGGGCTCCGAGTGGCCGAGGGGAAGCCCCTCCGGAGGCGCCCATGACCCTCGACCCTAGGGGGAGTCCCGGGAGCCGGGCTGCCGAGGAAGCAGCGTCCAGGGCGGAGGGAAACCTGACCTGATTGGAAAGTAGCGATCGAACCGGAGGCTAATTCGCCTGCGGGGCCCTTGTGGGCTCCGACTGCCGCCCGGGCGGGTGCTCCGAGGCGCCCGGGGGATCTGGCCCAGGGCAGTCTCCGGCTGGTGTCTGCCGGGCGTGGGGATGGGAGTGGGGGGAGGAACACCGGGAATGCAGAACGATTGCACAGGGACCACCGGCCGTCTGTCGGAGCTGAGAGTTGGCGACGTAGGGCGGCGCAGGGGAGCCCAGAGTACTCAGCACCGCAAGTCTCACTCCTCACCCCCTCTCTGCGGGGCCACCTTCCCAGCCCGCCCTCCTTCCCAGACCCAGCCCGGGTTGGGGCCCGCACAGGGGACAGAAAGGGCAAAGAAATTTAGCCAGATCTCTCCGCCAAACTGCTATATTCATTTTGTCTCTGTGCTCTTATCTGTAAAATGTGGTCTGAAGTTATACTGACGACTACACCTATTATTCTGGAGTTTGGGAGTGAGAAGTCCCAGGGCGACCGTCAGACCCTGCTTTAAAAGGGGAGGGGCACTTGCCAAACAAGGCCCTCAGGGCTCCATCCCCAGTATACGTCCCTCCCCCTTCAGCAGCCCGTCCAACCGTCAGTTCTCCGCATGGTGTGTAGGAACTAGAAAATGAGTTCCGGTAAAATGTATAAACCAGCCAGGTATACAGGAAACACTTCATATATTTTAGATACAATCGTTGTTCAGTCATTCTGGAGGCATCTGTGTGGAAGGCTCGCTGTGTGTAGGAGGCTTGCGGTGTACGAGAGCCCTTGGGAAGAAGAAGTAAAGCCCCACTGAGAAGCTAGCTCTCCCAGAGCGTATTTACTTCAATGTAAATACAAGATGTTTTCTGGGAGCACCGAGGACTAGCAAGAGCAGAGTAGCTAAGGGTTCAAGGGCACCTTTTCCGGATAGTTCAAAGTCTGGACCACAGATCTCTGTATATTCTCAGGAGGTTCCCAGAGAGTAAACTCATCTTCTCTGTAGCTTCGACCCCACTGGGTATAAAGCAAGTTAATTGATACTTTCCGTGTTGACACACAGCAAATTCAGAGGTGCAACTTCCCTCATTTTAAACTGGACCAGTCTGGGGCTCTCAAAGGGGAAATATTGAGCAAGCCTTGAATTTGCCTCACAACACTCTGACTTTTCTGTTTTAAAGAGACAATATTCCTCAATGCCTGCCAAGAGTCATGACCCTGCTTGGGGTAATGTGATCCCGTTTAATCATCAGAGTCATCCTGAGAGTTTTTCTTTTCATATGTTCTGACTTTCCATTCATCAAAGGCACAGAGGGTCTGAGAATTATGAAAGAGAGGACCAGTTACTCTGCCCTTGGTCTGCCGAGAGCAAGAAAATCAGGAACCCCAGCAGAAGTCCAAGCCAAGGGATGGCCAGGCATTGGGGGCAAGGCAGAGCAAGGCTGACGTCATTCTCTGACCCTTCTTAACTCCTCCCCTTTCCAGGGCTCTACGTCACAGGCACACTTCCTTGAAGTCACGATTGCCATTGGGAAAGGCACAACCTCTTCTATTTCAGGAGGAAAGAACCTGGCCACCTTTGAATGGACCCAGCACAACCGTCTTTACCTCGAACTGAGTGCCCAGGAGTCTGTCTCCCTGTTGACTCTGTTTTTAACTTGAGATGTTTTCACTTCACAAAGTCAAACTTTCATTTATTCAACAGATGTCTATTGACTAGGTCATGATCAGACCTGGGTATTAGGTAAGAAAAACTGAACAAAACAGACATGTTCTGGTACACGGAGAAAACCACTAGCCAGAGACCACACAGCTAAGGAACCCAGGACTCCTGCCTTCCACTTCTGCAGTCAGTCAGTGTTTGCCTGATCCTGTCCACTTAAGGCCCCAAACGCCTTTTGCCAGACCGCAAGGGCACTCAAAGCCCACCCCCACCCCCTGCAGAGTCGTCCTGCCCCCCCCCCCCCAAGCCTTCTATACAAACAGCCTTAGCTGTTTGGCCTCACTTTCTTTTTTACACGACCTAAGAACTCCAGCTAGGTCTTAAATGTTGCAAGCTGGTGAGATTTAAAAACAGAAAAACCCGCTCTAGAAACATGCTCTGGAAATCACCCTCAAATTACTTTTCAAAGTAATAGTCATCGCCAACAAACGCTAAGTAGTGATGCGACTTTCCCAGGGTCACAGTGTTAGGAAATGGCCTACTGATGATGCAAACTAGACAAGGGAGAACCCCGAATCTGCTGTCACCTCCTCCCCGCAAGGTCTGTACCTCCACCGGACAGTGCCAGAGGCCGCTGCACTATCCTGGGGAAACCACATCTCCCCTGGCTTCCTGGGCAAGCCAAAGGGGAGAGCCAGCGGCGCCTGCCCGGCGCACTCAACAATAGGGAGAGGGTGGGGCGCTTTGCAGACAGGGCTCAGCTCCCGCCCGCAGGCAGAAGCTGATCGAAAGACTTCAACCGAGGCCGGCGCAGCAACGCCAAGAGGAGCAGAAGAAGCACAGTTCGAACTCTTAACCCAGTGCAGTTCAGACAGGCAGCTTCTGTCTGGCTCTCCAAAAGTCTCCCAAACTTTTGCGGTGGTTAATATTTTAAAAGTTAATTAAATAACAGCAGGGAACTTTTCGAAAAGTTGATGAATATCGGGATCTTTCTCGGGCCAAAAACAAAAGAAAAATTTCTCCTTCCTTCTTCCTTCCTTTCTTTCTTTCTTTCTTTCTTTCTTTCTTTCTTTCTTTCTTTCTTTCTTTCTTTTTTCTTTCTTTTTTTGAAGGCTCTTACCTGCAGGAAACCCAGCAGCCGGCAGAGGCGCGTCCTTCTGGAGCGCTTCGCTTCGGCGCGGGACGTTCTCAGCCACCTCGTCTACAGCCCGGCTGGGCTCCGGCCCTGTGTTTTATACCACTATAGGCAATTAATATTGCATCAGCCGTATTTTAAATTTTCAAAACCCACAATATAATGTAATGGCATAAGGGCATTTATTATTAAAGGACGCCGATGGAGAGGGAGGTGGAGGAATTGCTGGGGTTGTTCTGCAAGGCGGGTGCGAGGGGCTGAGGCCTGCGGAACTGGGGGCTATCCACAGTTTGCTTTTACAAAGGTGGAGAGGGGGGCAATGTGGCTACACTGGAACTCAGCATGGAACCGAAGCCTACTTTGTCTGATTTTGGGGCCAGAGGCAATGGGCTCAAGAGCTCATTGAAAACTACCGGGAAATGAGCAGACTACTCCTGGTCCTGTAACATTAATTTATAAACCACAAGCGTGTTTCTAAGGCTCAAACGCACATAAAAAGTTTCCACTCATATAGAGTGGAAAGAAAGAGGGATACTGGCATTCGTTGACATCTACTTGGTTGCAAAGCACTGATAGGTATTTTGCTACAGGCATCTCAGTCCCTCTGCAGAACAGCCAAGGCACACTATCCTGTGATAATCTTCAGGTGGCAATTCCCAATAAATTGAAGAAATTTGGGAAAGGCTCCAATATTCTGCCCAAACGATTGTTTTCCGCTTTCTTTGCCTATATCCCCTCATCTCTGCAGGTGTTTGAATGCTTTTTAAAAAGTATTTTGTTTCTTATAAAGTGCCAAGCAGCATCTACCAGATGCCTTCAATACAGTCTTACCCAGTCTCGACCGTAACAGCATTAGATAGCCGGCGGTAGAGGCACACCCTTTTAATCCCAGCACTCGGGAGGCAGAGGCAGGTGGATCTCTGTGAATTCAAGGCCAGCCTGGTCTACAGAGCGAGTTTCGGGACAGGCTCCAAAGTTACAGAGAAACCCTGTCTCAGAAAACAAAAAACCAACCAAACAAACAAAAACAAGATGAGATGGGTAATAGGTATTCATTCTGTAGACCAACATTTTAACCAGAAGACATAGGAAAGTTAGGAAACTAGCCCCAAGGTGGTTTAGCCTCTGAGTGACAGGATTGGAATCTGAACTCCCAATTACCCAGGCTTCCAAGTTTCCAAGTTCTGAGACTAGCCTGGCAGTTTGGCATCAACAAGTACGGAGGAAATTGCCTTTGAAGGCATCTGAAGTTCAGAGAGAAGCGGAATCCAGGTCGACCGTGTTTGAAGAGTGTGAAGTTGTTTGGGAAGACAGTAGAGAAGAGAGATTGTTCAATCCTTATAGGTTTTCATTCTACATTCTTTCCAAGTCTAGTTATCTTTGGCACCAGAGAAGGAAAACTACTGCAATTCAGGTTGAAAAATAAAGCATTTATTTTAGAAGTTAATATAAGGGATAAAGAGAAGAAACCCAATCTTTTATTTGTATCTATTCCAGAAATGAAACCGAAGGTCACACAGCAACACCCAAACTACAGGAAACAACGAGAAAAATAAAACACGAGAAAGCTGTGGCTGCAGCGAGAAGGATCCAGCTCTGTCTGTGGTCCTGCTCTTTCGTGACTTAAAACTATAAGTGAATGTCCACAGAGAGATACATAGGATGGGCAGGAAAAGTGGGGTTAAGTAAGTGATAAGAACCAATGCTGCCAACAGCCACAGTAATAAAAGTGCAACAGTTAGGTTTGTTGGAAGGATTTGCATATGATTCCAGAAGTTACAGTCACTCTGCAACGCTGGGTCACAGTCTGACGAGAGTTGCGAGCATACTCAGGGAGTCTCCAGTTGGTCTGGTCTGGAACCACCAACCAACCCCATCTCTCCAAAGGGCCATTATTCCTCAAATTCCAGGAGGTCAAGGAAGATAGCCGAGCTTAGTACTGACCTCTGCTCACCAACAGTCAAGACATCCCAAGTATTTTCAGTTACTGGGTTGGGCCCACCTTGCCTGGAATCCTCCCAATCACCAACAGACCAGAACTCCCATCTCCCCCCACATTAATCCATGCTAATTAATGAGAATGTACGTACGGTAAACCGACGGATACTATGGGTAGAATTTAGGCGCTGAAGGGAGTTTTTATAAGGCTATCCTTTGGAAACATACTTGTGTTTTATACACTCTAATAAATTAATCTCCATGTTTGTGTCCCGCTTAAATATCCATATTTTATATTATCTTCGCTGTTTTCCTTACCTTCGCCCTTGCCTAATGGCGCTTAGCAATGAAGTGTCTTTCCCCTTAGAGTCTGACAGTGGGATCAATTCACTAGCCCCTCAGCCTAGGGATAAAGGCCTGAGGTCCGGTGCTATCGCACGCGCAAGTTTCAGCACCGCGGACAGCACAAAGTCCTGCCAGGCCTTCCCTTTTTTTTTTCCTAGCGCCAGAACTTCATTTTGGTGGGAATAGAGAGGAAAGGGAGGAAGAGGTGGCCAGGAGGCAATTAAGCAGGACAAAGGGGCAAAGTTTGTGACTGGGGGGGGGGGGGAGCCTGACCTGCCAGGAAACACCCTGGAGTGTCCCATAAAGGTCCCTCCCATCAGAAGGGGGCGATGCCACTAGGCTCTCCAGGCTCCTCTGGATGCCGCACCCGCCACAGTCAGTGGACAGCTGAATACTTCATTCGTTTCTGTTTCTGTCTCTGGTTACAGAACCAGACCCTCACCACATTCTTTTTAAGGTCCAGTTTCTCAGCGATGGCTGCGATCTTCTCGGATGAAGGACGTGGCTGGATGGCAAAATAGGCTTCGAGTGAGCGCTTCTCTGGGGCAGCAATGGACGTGCGTTTGCGCTTCCTCTCACTGCCATTGAAGAGCTCTGGCTTGCTGTTCTTCTCTCGGTAGGCGGCCTCCGCCTCCTCCAGCCAGGCCTGGAGGACAGGCTTGAGCGCGATCATGTTGTTGTGCGACAGGGTAAGAGATTCGAACCTGCAGATGGTGCTCTGACTGAGCGAACCCACGCCAGGGATCTTGAGATTGGCTAAAGCTGCGCCCACGTCCGCCTGGGTTACCCCCAACTTGATGCGCCTCTGCTTGAAGCGCTCGGCGAAGGCTTCCAGCTCTCGAGGGTCTGACTCCACATCGCTGAGACACGCAGGCATGGCACTGTGAGGCGCTACGGCATGCGGGTGACTCATGCCCATGGCCTGGTGCAAGTGGCCCATGGCACCTAGATGGTGTGGGTGAATCTGCGCAGGCATCACCGAGTGCTCCGGGGCCCCCAGGCCGCTCACGCTCAGCGTGGGAGAGATGTGCTCCAATAAGTCGCCCTCGAGGCCCTGATGCACCGCGTGATGAGGGTGCGAGGTGAGTGCAGCCGGGTGGGAGATGGGCACCGTGGGCGAGGTGGACGTGCAGGGCACGCTGCTCATGGTATGGTAGGTGGCGTCGGGCTTGAACGGATGGTTCTTGCCGTGGGAGACGATATCCACAGCCGCCAGAGCTTCCGCGCGTGCCAGCAGGCTCTCATCAAAGCTTCCAAATATATTACCCTGCAGCTGCAAGCGAGAAGGCGCACAGCACGGTCAGTAGGGAATACTGTCAACTCAGGATTAAAACACATTTTCAAGCAACCGAGATGCCTCTCCTCAAAGCCCAGGTCATAAAAATTAATACGGAGGCAGCCTCTCTGTTGGAACAGACGTGTGGATCAGAGACATGAATGAGAGAGAGCGCCGCGAGAGAGCGCGGGGGAGACAAGGCGAGGGGTTCAGACAGCGGCGATTGTTCTGGGCGACATGAAAAAAACATGAAGCTAGTGCCTGTCAAAAAATGTGCCTTAGAGCGGTAATTATGCTCCGCTACGTACCTGCGGGGCTGGGAGACAAACTCGGCGCATGGCCTCAGAGCCGGAGTGCAGGCTGGAGAATTTGGGTTCTTGCAGCACGGGGTGCATTCCGAAAGGCTGCTTGGCGTTCATGGCCATCATCTTCGGGAGTCTGACAGGGAGGCAGCGGGGGACATGGAATCAGGCTAGTCTTGCTGGCTCTCCGAGCTCCAAGTGAGCGCCGCTCAGCGCCCGCGCTCCCCTCGTTCTCTCGCTTGCTGCCTCCCCTCTCCCCCACCTGCTTCTTCACTCATCTTACAAGCAGCCTGCCAGGAAGGGCTTGAGCACGCGCAGGCGTGCACACGCGCCCGGGACTCGCAGGGGCGGCCCGGGAGGCAAGGCGGAACCGCAGGTCTCGGCGCGCCACTCGGAGCCTAGTGCGGTCGCCCCCTCCACCGCATTTATACCCCGGCCTGGCAGGGCCTCTTCCTTTCCGCCCCGCCCCGCCTGGCTCCAGCCTGCTAGACTTTACGGATTCTTTCTTCTTCCTCCTGGACTTTTTTGCACAAAGTCGTAAACCTCTGTCCTGTCCCAGTTCGCACTGCTTGGACAGGACAGACTCAGACTGAGCGAGGGGCAGGGATCCTACCTCATCCAGACCTCCCAACACACACACACACACACACACACACACACACACACACACACACACACACACACCACAGTCAGTCCGACTGTCGCCAAACTGGCCATTTCTAAGATGCACTGAGCCCCAAGCCCAAGCCTCCACCAAAGTTCTGTACCCTTGCGTGTGTAATGGAGGGGTTCCTCCAAGCTCAGAGACTAGCCTGGATAAGAACCAGAGGCTACCAGAATGAGCCTCTGGTAACACTCCCCTCTACTGTGGGCTTGGGTGAAGGCAAAAACAGTACCTGACACAAAGCCTGTGACTTCTTCCCAATTCTTGCCTTTTCCGCTTGGCCCATCCACATTTTCCCCAGCCCTCTAGCCCAAGGAAGCTTGGTAATGTCTTCAAAATGCCAGCAATTGAGGACAGCCCGCCTAGCCTGGGCAATCCCTCAGCACACTTTTGAAGGACCACCACTTACCAACCCCTGTACCTGTAACAACAGCTATCATTTTTGCCTACCAATTTGGGAAAGGCAATTCAGAGTTAGTTTACGCGACCCAAGTCTCTCCAGCACTATGGATGTAACTACTGCTATCCCATTAGACAAGCGAGCGAAGAAAGCAAGAGCCAACAAAGTTAGCCCAAGACCTCCAGCTTCAAGCAGATCCTCACTCACTGGTGTGGCGCAGACAGTACTTCTGACTTTGTGCTCTTGATCTCTTAGACTCCTCTTCTTCCTTCCGGAAGTTCCTCGACTTGAGGGTCCTAAATTTGGTTCGGTCCCATCCCCTGTGTCCCCCAACTGTCTCCCTCTTCGCTCCCTTTCTTTCCTCTCCCTTCCCGGGAGCTAATAAACACCATGAATAATGAATGGGGAATCCTGGGACCGTGGCTGCTGGAGAGCCGCCTTCGGGTTAGAAGAGAAAACTACTCCTGTCCAACTGCATCCCGCAGGCAGCCCATCTTCAAGTCCAAGAGCGTGCTGGAGTTCCCAGAATCTTAACACGGTGGGGGTGGAGTGTGTAAAGTCTAGGCCCTGGGGAGGAATTTGGCCTAAGAGGATGCCCTGCCTTAGACCTGGCTCCCCTCTTTCCTAGGGACCAGCAGTCAGCCCCTTCTCTACTCATCCCAAGGCCCCTTCTGCGTTCCACCTTGTGGTGCTTGAAAAAGACCAAATCAATCCCTGTGAAGGAGGCCAACCACAATGGTGTGCACATAGTTTTCTTGGGTTCTGGGTGATGATGGTACTGATGATGGTGATGATGAGGATGGTGGTGGTCGTGGTGATGCTGATGCTGATTTAAATCAGTTTTAGAAAGAAGTATTGAGTCCTCAGGACTCTTCCTCACACCTACAGTACATGCTGCCGTCAGGTTCAAAGTGCTCCTCTGCCTCTTGAAGCCTCTGCACTGCCGTGCCCATCTGTGCACGGGAGGCAATAGCGTCCCTCATTGTGGTGAGGATTGCTTGGCTTTGATAAATAGCTGAAAGTGCCTGGCATGTTGAAATGATGGAACAAATGTCCCTTAACCTGAAGAGTGACCTGTAGGGTCTTCAGGAATGTGGTGGTCTCTCCACAAAGGACAGCTGCTTCCTTTCCCTCTTCAGTTCTGGCTTTGTATCACAACATCAGGGGTTGGTGCAGCTGTGAATGATAGATACTCTATCAAGCCTCCTTTAAATCACCAGTTTTACAAACTCGCAGAGGTAATACAGACCAGGCACATACCTCAAGGCGAGCAGCCTGCCCTCCCTTCCCCCACTCCTCATCTTGCTATTTAGCTCTGGCTGTCCTGGAACTCCCTAAGTGGACCAGGCTGGTTTCAGTCTCACAGAGATCACCTGCCTCTGCCTCCCAAGAACTAGGACTACAGAAGTAAACACTAAATCCAACAGCAACTGGGACTTTGAAATGTAGAATACACATCAAAACAGTGGGACCTCATAGGACTGACTTCTGACATTGGGTTGATATGAACATAGCTAGGCCTCAGTTCAGCCAAAACAAGAAAACAGACTATTTGACTGCTAAGTACTTCCAGTTTTAACAAAAGGCTAGCACACAGGTTTATTCGTAACACATTTTGAGCAAGCCTTAAGTTTCTGGCCAGGATCCCTTAAGTCTCCAGGAGACAAACACATATTATTTTATCTCTCACTAGCGTTTAAGACTTGTCAGTCTTGTTTCTTGCCTAATATGAAGTCCAAAGGGAAGGGGGAATAAACACGGAGGTACTGGATGTATATTTTGCATGGCACCATGGAGCCCCAAGGCCCTCTTCTCGCTCCACAATACCCTAGTTGTCTGTGAAGATTAATACTTAGGGAAAGTCACCCCATGCCCATCTTTCACTGCTCTCTCCCTCCTAGACTTGAAAAATACTGACCAGAACAATACCACCACTCCCCTCATGGCCCTAGTAAACACCCTCTGGTCCTTTCCTCCCATACAGTCTACTAGCAATGGTACCCAGCCAGCAGTAAGCTAACATCTAGCAGTAAAAGTCAGCTTCTCTGTCTGTCTGTCTGTCTGTCTGTCTGTCTGTCTCTCTCTCTCTCTCTGTGTGTGTATGTGCATGTGTGTGTATGCACACATTATGTCATTTTGAATATTTATCTTTGTGTCACATTTTTTAATTAATATTTTACATAGTACTATAGTCCACACAGTTAGAACTCAACCATCAGTTGGTCTAAAAAGGCAAGAAATGTAAATTGCAAAGGAACAATGTCTTTCTTTAGCTGGCAGAAATTCATTTTCTTCATTCTATAGCATCCGAAAGGCCATTAAACCATTGGAAACCTGCAAGACGGATGCAGTTGTGCACACCTGTAACCTCAGTACTTAGGACGTGGGTGGAGGAGAATCACGAGTTCAAGACTCACTTTGATAACACAGGCCAGTTTGATCTTCATAAGATCCTTTCTCAAACAAAACAAAACAAACAACCATGAAACTGCTACAGCCTGGGTATATCATCACTGGAGATGATGCTCAGACTGCTACAGCCTGGGTATATCATCACTGGAGATGATGCTCAGAGAAACTGATCATGGCCTTGCTTAAACATCAACCTCTTGATGCAGAGTGAAACTACATGCAAAGATACTCAGCTACCAGAAAAAAAAGACTGAAATTTTAAAAACTGATTAATTGTGGTCATACGTGTACTTATTGTGTTCATACGTGTACTTACTTAGCTTTCTAAAGGACCTTTGTGGTGGGAGCCTCTCTTATCAAATGTTTTCTTATCACATTATAGAAGCAGCCTTTTCAAGAAGGCCTTTAGATAGCAGCCTTGGGAAGGCAGGGGGAAACAGACAGGTTATAAGGAATGTAAGAACTGGGACTGTAGCAATGACTCGGAGGTTAAGCGCTCCGGCTGCTCTTCCAGAGGTCCTGAGTTCAATTTCGAGCACCCACATGGTAACTATCAGTTAACTCCACTCCTAGGGGATCTGATGCTCTTTTCTGACCTCCAGGGATGCTGCACAAGTGTGGCACACAAATGTATTTCCATACAAAACACCCATACACATAAAATAGTAAAATATAATAATTTTTAGACCAGGCAGTGGAGGTGCATGCTTTGATCCCAGTACTCAGGAGGAGAGACAGGCAGATCTCTGTGAGTTTCAGGCCAGTCTGGTTTACAAAGCGAGTCTAGACCTGTTGAAGCTACATAACTGGATCCTGCCTTAAAAAAAAAATCATATACTATTACTGTTTTTAGTCAGGTTGGTAGTGAGACTGGAGACAGCAGGAGGGTGTGAAAACCATATAGAATGGCAGAAAAAATGACCGAGTTGAAAACTCTGGGAAAGAGCACAGCTGCTATGAAAGTGTTTAGCACCTGTGTTAAAAGCCAAGGCCAGTGAGATGGCTCAGCTGGTGGAGGGGCCTGCCACCAAGCCTAGATGGAATACCTAGGAGAGACGTGACTTCCATAAGTTGACCTCTGACCTCCACAGACATGCTGTGGCACCGATGTGGGACCCACGTGGCAACAAATTACCTATACTCCAGTTCCCGGGAGATCTGAAGTTCTTTTCTGATCTCCTCAGGCACAAGGCATCCATACAGAGAGCACACAAGTTCAGGCAAAACACACATACATGTAAAACAAAAAGAAATCAAAATTTAAAAAAGAAAATAGCCGAGCACTTTCCCTGGGGCAATAAAAAATGGTCTAGGAGCTATCTGTCGCAGGCCTTGATATAAAATTGTAACTCATTTGAAAGACTTTGCAGTAAGAGACGTTTACCAGGGAGCCCTGAGTTTGGCTGCCCAGACACTTAAGAAGCCACTGAAACCATGGTTCAAATGTGTCCTAGTTAGGGTTTCTATCACTGTTAAGAGACACCATGACCACGGTAACTCTTTTTTTATTAATTTATTTATTATGTATATAGTGTTCTGGGCACCAGATCTCATTCTAGATAAGATGTGGTTGCTGGGAATCGAACTCAGGACCTCTGGAACAGCAGTCAGTTCTCTTAACCTCTGAGCCGTCTCTCCAGCCCAACCACGGTAACTCTTATAAAGGAAAACATTTCATTGGGGCGGCTTACAGTTTCAGAGGTTTAGTCCATTTTCATCATGGTGGGGTATTGCAGCATACAGGCAGACATGAGTCGTGGAAGATTTCATCCAGATTTGGGGAAAGTTGTAGGAAACTTGGTACTGTATGGAGATGTTGGTTTCCTTGCAGTAATCCCTAAGGGGGGTAATAGACTGTAGAAGAGACTAACTAGGAAGGTAAGAGTATTAATTTTGATACTCTCAAAATTAGTATTCTCAATAAAATAATTTATAGGTAGACAGAGAAGGCAAGAGATTTGTTGAAAATTAAGTGCATTTGAGCTGATTGAGATGCATACCTATAACATACCACTGGGGTGGTGGAAGCAGGAAGATCAGGAGCTCATGGTCATCTTCAGTTATGTGGAAAGTTCAAGGTCAATCTGGTCTATGGGGAGACTCTGCCTGAATAAGACAAAAACAAGTAAGTATTTGAGGAAAAAAAAGAATACATATTTGGAGGAAAAATGAGGGACCTCAGGAATAGGGGCACACTTTTGATAATTAAATTAGTGTGGAGAGATGGCCCAGCAGATAAGGGCACTGGCTGCTCTTCCAGAGGACCCAGGTTCAATTCCCAGCACCCACATGGTGGCTCATAACTGTCTTTAATCCAGCTCCAAGTGACTTGACACCCTCATACAAACATAAAATGCAGGCAGAACCCCAATGCTCATATGCAAAAAAACAGTGTAATAAAGGAACTGGCCGTTGTTTCTGATTCCTGACTTCCTGCCTAGCAAGTCTTTCAGGCACATGAGGCCAACAGTAAAGGTGACAGGAAGATACAGGCAAAATCTAGAGCCAGCCCCTAAAAGAGGTCATGTGGGCTATCAACAGCAAAGCCCAAGCCAGCCTGACTTCACTTTAGAATATGATGTGCCCTTGATGTTAGGAATGGAGCGGCAGGGTTTAATGCTAGTCCTGCTGGGTTTCAATCTTGATTTGGCCCCATCCCTGTCTTCTATGCCTTTCTCTCTTTTGGAATGTGACATTCCCTGGATGTCGTATACTGGATGTAAATTGTTTCCTGAATTTTACCAGATCTTGCAGTTACAGATTTACTTTGAGATCCAGAGATTGTTTTGAACTTGGACTTTCGAACAATGTTGAAATTTTAAGACTGTGGGAACCCTTGAAGTTGGACAGAACGTTTTGCATTATGAGATCCGGTAGACGGGAGTGTTTTGGGGACAGGCTGGAATGCTGAGGTTTAATGCTGAGTGATGTATTTGAGTGTTAAGTAGACAAAGAGTAGTTGTGGTGGCTACTCCTGATTAGAGTCATGGAGGAAGCACACCTTTGTTGTGTCTGTAAGGATGATGGAGGAGAGACGGCCCATCCTGAATGCAAGTGTCACCATCCCGAGGGCTGATATACTCAAGGGAAGAGATAGAGGAGAGAAGAAGGGCAGGGCAGCATCAGGACCCCTATTCCCTGCTTCTGGTCTGACGCAATGTGACCTACTTCATACCCTCAGCACCATATGATGAGCTGAACCGAGGGCCTAGTGCCTTCAAAGCAAGAGGTCTACCAATGAGTTACACCCCCCTCCACTCGTTCATTAATTTTTTTCAGATTATCTTATGTGTATAAGTGTTCATCTTATAGGTATGTATGTCTACCACACAAGTGTCTGGTGCCCTCAGAGGACAGAAAAGGGCCTTAGAGCCCTTGGAATTGGGGTTACAGATGGTTGTGAGCCTCCACATGGATGCTGGGAACCGAACCCAGGTCCTCTGTAGGAACAACAGTGCCCTTACCATCTTTCCAGCCCCTTCACTCTTATTTTGAAACAAGTTCTCTCTGTATAATGAAGCCTGGCCTTGGTCTTAAGACCTTCTGCCTCAACCTCCCTCACAGCCTGCACAACGAATGATTCCTTTAAAAATGCATGTGAGAAGCTGGAGCAATGGTTCAGTGATTAAGAACACTTGCTGCTCTTCCAGAGGAAAAATGAACGAAACTGAAATTTATGATCTGGCAATGCTGAATCATGGGCATATATGGGCAGTCCATATATGGCGGTTCTGTTGAATTTGTCCATATTGGTTTCCATGGTCTAAGTTGAAGAGGACAACTGACCAGGTCTCTTCCTCAAGAGGACACCAGATCTCATTACAGATGGGTGTGAGCTACCATGTGGTTATTGGGAATCGAACTTGGGACCTTTGGAAGAGCAAGCAGTGCAGCTGAACCATCTCTCCTGCTTCTCTTCCGGAGGACCCAGGTTCAATTCCCATCACCTACATGGTGACTCAAAACTGTCTAATTCCAGCATCCTCTTCTGGCCTCTGCAGGCACCCGGTGCACTCTTGGTGAACACAAACATGTGTGCAGGCAAACACTTATGCACATTTTTTAAAAAATGTGATATATATATACATACATATATATCACATTTATATCTGATGTCAGCACTGGCCAGAAGGCATCAGAACCTCTGGAACTGGAACTACAGAAGACTAGCAGTCTAACTAGGCCCTCTGGAAGTGCTCTTAACCACAGAGCCATGGCTCCAGCCCTGCTCTGTGATTTCTTGAGAAGAATATGACCTTGGACCTCTTCTCCAGGAAAGACTCAAGGACTTTTTAAGTGGGTGAGTCTTATTTGTCCCTGTGGCTCCAGGCCAAACAGCCTGCAAGTTTATGTAATTAGTGTTGAATGGATGGACTTAAGAATAAATCCTCTCCAAGATTCTGGCCCAATGTGAAGATGAAAACAGAGATTCCCTACAGAGTGTTTGGTTTGCTAGACTCTGAACTAAACCGGCTCCCCCTTCTGGCACAGGGACAATTGTTTGGAGCCACAGCTAATCCCAGCCACCTTCATTCACATTCGTGCAACCTCACCGCGGCACACTAGAGAGGGGGCAGGGAGGATGTCAGGCAAGATGGCTTCAATAGGATCAGCCCGAACTCAAGATGCCATCGCAGGCAGGCAGCTGGCGAGGCAGCCCCGTGCCAGGTGTCCGCTGCCGCCTGCCGCGAGCCTTCCTCTCCCTTTCTCTCGGCTTCTTTCACAAACTTCTCACGTGTACTCGCCGCCTGCGCAGCTGCTGCGGGACTCGCCTGTCGGCCGCTGCCTCTCTTTGTCTACCAGGCCCCCGAGGATCCGAGATGCCCAGAGGGACCGGGGGAACCAGAGGCCAAGTATCTCAACTGCGAGGCACGCGCCGCGAGACCCCTGCCCCCGTGCCGCGGCAGGCCCTTGCCTTGTACCAGCCTCAGTTTCTCCGTTTGGAAAGCCAATTGGAGCTCACTGATAGCGTTTACCTGACTGGTGGGAGGCCCTCGTTTCCACCCCAGCATCACTGAGAGGTGGGAAGGTCCATGATCTCAGATGCCTGGAAATATTTCTCCTACCCCCATCCGGCGTGAGGTCTTGGGAAGCCTGAAGTAAGAGAATCAAGAGTTCGAGGCTAGCTTGGGCCACACAGATATCTCGAGAAAACAAAGGGAGAAAGGAGTGTTAAGTGGACGGAGCCAAGAGGGCTCTAAAAGCTCTTAGTTAAATTAACAGAAAACCCACTGTTGAGAACCTACTACTGTTGTCTCTATGCAGACAAGTCAGACAGCCTTTCACCTGCATTCACCTCCAAGCCCTGTAGAATGGAAGCTCCCGCAGCTTCCTGAGGGATACAAGGCTGCTGCAGAGAAATAAACTGAAGTCGTGGTATAGCGAATACATGGGCAGAGAAGGAAGGAGTGGCCTATGAGCTAAGTAAGGCCTGTGGGATAGATACAATGAGAGGTAAACACTTCATAAAGGGCCGGAGGGGACAGCAAGCTTGACAAGCGGGAGGACCTGGGTGAACTGGAGAGCAGTTGAGGCTGGCTAATAGCTAGGTCCTGGAAGGGGAGGGATCCTTAGAGGAATTGGGAAACCTGTGGAGGGTGGGTATCAAGCAAGATTGTGTTGGGATCTGAGGTCTGCTTCCAGGCAACCTTCCCTATGTCTGTGCAGCACTCAGCTGAGGAGGGATGGAGGACAGAAAATAGTCCCCACGTGCCCTGGCTTAATCTATCTACTGCTTCTCAGATAATCTGAGTCAATAGTTAGGATCTGATATATGCTAGAACCTGAGAGACTTCCCAGTCTCTACCTGCATCCAGTGGTTAAGTTTTGTCTTCCTTCTCTTTCTCTCTCTCTCTCTCTCTTTCTTTCTTTCTTTCTTTCTTTCTTTCTTTCTTTCTTTCTTTCATTCAAATTCTGTCCTCTCCGGACTTTGAGAACAGCTGTGAGCAGCATGGCCACCTGTGGCCCACAGGGTCTAGGTTCACCTTCTTCTCCTCCAGTTCATAGCCCCCTTAAGAGTTTAATTTCCACTGGGCGGTGGTGGCACACGCCTTTAATCCCAGCGCTTGGGAGGCAGAGGCAGGCAGATCTCTGTGAGTTCAAGTCCAGCCTGTTCTACAAGAGCTAGTTCCAGGACAATTAGGGCTGTTATACAGGGAAACTCTGTCTTGGACAAAGAGTTCAATTTCCTAAGCTGTTTCCCCTTGGGATCTATTCAATTTTCTTTTTTTTATGGCCAAAGACTTAAGCCATTTGTTGTATCCAGGCAGCTTGGACATGCACAAGTAGTCAGGAGTAGGGGACTGGGCCCAGAAAGTGTGGGCTCCAGTATGTACAAGTAACTGGCTGGCTACATGACCCTGGACCAGTAACTTGTGAGATCAGTGCCTGTTTTCTAATTATTGCTAGGGATCTGGGGAGACAGGTCGCATAGGCTCTTCCCGTAGGTCAAGGTTCAAAATGTGAGCTCAGAAAGATGGTAGAGGCCAAGTCTATCACATAAATGGGAATTGAGATCTGGTGGGTTTTCAGGGTTCTCTGCCTGAGAGCTCATTGTTTGCTGTAGTCATAAATGCATACTGAGAGAGAACCACTGTGCCCAGCACATGTTGGGTGGGGGACCCCCCACAACCTACAGTTACAAAGCCTAGAGCCCTTCAGCTATCCATTCAGTTTTCAGGGTGCTCCCTGGGCAACAGGCAGCACCTCCTGGGTTCTTTATGCATAGTCTTAGGGAGATGCAGCGACCTGTCCACCTGGGTAGCGCTCTCCCTTGGTGCCAGCCAGGCTTTGCAGTGCCAGTTAAACTTCCCTATGAAGCAAGGACAGACAGTACTTCTTTTTTTGTGGTGGCAAGAACTGGGGACCAGAGAAGCTAAATGTGTTAACATCACACAGACAAGTGGGAGAGACGGAATTTGAACTCAGGTTAGGATGACCCTACAGGTCAGCAACCTCCACCACCCCCGCCCCCAATTATGGCAGATGGTTTTTTTTTTTCTTCCTCCTAAGTCCTGAACTCAATAAAAAAGACCTATTAAGCCCTCTTCCTAAATTAAAAGGAAAAGCGTAAAAGCAAGAAAAGGAGAGGTAGATAAGGGAGAGAAGAAGAAATCAAGAGAAGGCTTTGCTCCCATCAGGGGGGAAGTCGGCGGCGTCTCGTCGCCTAGCTCCATGCCCTGATTTATGATAAAAAATTTAGAGGAAATCATTTATATTTTAAAGGATCTAAATAGCTGCATGAAAGTTTTATCTAAAGTGCCACTGTATTTATAGGCAGTTCTTCCATGCTGGAGGTAATTAATAGATGTATAAACGCGGGGCTCCCGCCTCTCCCGCCCACCAGGCTGCCTAGTGCGCTGGCACCCGGCGACTGTGCGCAAGAAGGGGCAACAGGAGCTGGAGATGTTCATGGCAGTTCACCTTGCACTGCAGATCAGCAACCCCAACAAAGGGAAGCCTTTGTTAAGCCCCTAGGTTTATTTGTGGTTAGGGTTAGAGGAGTGGAAGCCACCGGTCTGCAGCTCCCGCCGCCTAATTTCCAATCCCCTGAAGGAATCTCCTGAAGAGGGTCCTGGACTCGCACCAGAGGACTCCAGCGGCCTTCCAATTCCCTGAGGCCCGGTAAAATGAAATCCTAGACCCCTGCCCGCTACCCCAACATTCACCAGAGGCCCATTTCCTGTCTTATGTCCCCATCCCCTCCCCCAAGGTGCCTGGCGCTTGTTTTGGAAAAGTGAGCCAGTTACAAGAGACCCACACTCAAGTCTCTCGGCTTACTTTAATTACGGCTGTGAAATATTGATGGTTTTGGCGCGGTTCTCGGTCGCCACACCTTAGGAGCTCCGAGAGAAGGCCAGGATGAACAGGTGGTGGGGGGGGGGTGGTTTCCCTTCAAAAAGCCACACAGACCGACCGGAGGACCCAGGTGTAGCTGCCCGAGAGAGCAGAACTCAGGTCTCAATAATTGATGGAATCCCGAGTTCGAAAAGGAAAAGGTGAACCAAACTGGAAACACCAACGGTGATTCATTCGTGGTTAAGCCTCGGTAATGGGAGGAAGATGTGTTCCCAAGCTGGGCTGGAGGAGGAGATAAAGAAGAAACACCTCCCCCACTTCTCCCATTGGGTTCCTCCAGCTGGGCCAACTGAGCAGCCTGGCCGGCAGGATGATACAGGCCTGGAGATTTTCCTCCAGCCAATCCAATCCTCTCTCTTCCTGGGGCACCAAGCACAGGCAGGCCTTTCCTGAGGAGAAATGCCAGTGTTTCTGCGATTTTCCCTTCTGTGAGAATGGCACCTCATTCATTTCTCCCGCTCTTGGATCTCACTTTCTGAGCAGCGTGGAAGCTTCGGAGTGCATACCCAAGAGCCTTTTAAAACTGTTTTTTAACTGACCCACACTAGATGCACGTATTACGGGGAGCAGGGTTTTTCAACACATTTATACTATATATACATACATGCATGCATATGTACATATATACGATGGCAATTGGCATACTTATTACATTTGAAATCCTTTACTGTTTTGAAATAGACATCACGATTGTCAGCCGTCCCAACAGAACGATTCAAAATTCAAATGCAGATCTGGTGGCAAACAGAAGGACCTGGAAAGGGATGCTGTATTCTGACGGGCTGTACGTTGCCCAGTATGATAGGGGGCACTCGATTACATTTTACGTTTATAACCTCATTTTCTCCAAAGAGCACATTACACATAACGGGCCAGTTTCATTGCAGAAGGAAATGACTGCATCACTTGTGAGTGGTAAAGTGGGCCTAATCAGAGACGCTTTGATGATAACGGGGGGGGGGGGGGGGGTGGGTGGAGAGCAGCCAAAGAGTTTCAGTGCCAGCCAGACTTTTATGGGAAGAAGGAGTTCTAGCATAGGGTAATCTCTAGGCAGAGAGACTAGCCAGTGCCGGGCCCCAGACAAGCATGGGTTTGTCTCTCCAAGGCCCAGGAAGAAGGCTACTACCAGCCACAGCTGATGGAACAGGGAGTTTCAAAACAGCCATGTAGAAAGATAGAGAGATTTAGTATGACTTGCAAGTCAGGGCAAGCAGTGTATGTTTTATTCTAAACGTTAGTATTTTAGTAGTCTCTCCGAGGGGCGTGTAACACAGAAGCAAGCAGGTGATAGAGGAAAAAAAGGCTCTCTTGCTGTTCCCTCTGTCTAAAATGTCTGCCCCCCAGCTAGCCACAGTGCTCACTTTCACGTTTTCTTCCAATTCACTTAAATGACACTTCCTCACCGATGGCTCCCTGGAACCACCCTGTGTAAACTGTATCTACCCTTCCCGCAGATCTCTTCTGAAGCCCCTTTCCTGGGTTGATGTTCTCCTCATTATTAACATTCCAGATGCCCTGTAACTATCCTTTACCTGCATATTGGGCTATGTTCTATCTTCCTAATAAAATGTAAATTTGCTGAGCCCGGGGAACTAACTTTAGTGGGTTCTGCATGCTTCTGCTACTAACACAAAAACTTGGGAGACAGGTACTGAGTAAATGGATTAACCTGGGCTACGTGTAGACAAGGCTAACTTCAAACTTTCTGAGGGTGATCTTGAAATTTGGATTAATTTACCAAAACGCCATTTTATGCAGTGCTGGAAACCGAACCAGAGGTTCCAGTATTCTACACAAGAGCTCTCCCCAGTGGACTAACACCTCAGCCCTTTCCCGGAATTGTGACAACATCCATCTCATGCATTCAGAGGAGCATGGTTGGTACTGCATATGAAGCATGTATTTCGAAAAGTTTAGTCGCATCCATTGTTCACCATCCATAACTCCCCATAGCTGCCAGATTCTTGTGTTCATAAAAGATATCAAAAACAGACATCCAATTTGTGTGCCTTAAAATCAATTCATTCCATGGTTCCTGGTGTATTACTCAGGATCCATGATACTCCTTACTATATACACCTTAAGGCAGGCTTGGAGGAACCATCTCAGGACTTGGAAGGCACTGACAGGATGATCAAGGTCAAGACCAGCCTGAAGCCATAGTGAACGCATCTCTTTGATGTGGGATTCCCCTCTGTATGCTATGAATATGGTTTATTAACATCGGTTAATAAAGAAGCTGCTTCGTCCTATGGGCAGGGCAGAATATAGCCAGGTTGGAAGAATATAGAGAGAGAATATGTACAATTAAAGGAGTGCCTCGTAGCTGCTGAAGAAGGACGTGCTGGAACCTTACCTGTAGGCCACAGCCTCGTAGCAATATGCAGATTAATAGAAATGGGTTAATTGAGGATGTAAGAGTTAGTTAATAAGAAGCCTGAGCTAATAGGCCAAACAATGTTGTAATTAATCTATTTTCTGTGTGATTATTTGGATCTGGGTGGCCGGGAGCAATGAGCAGTCTCTGTTTACATCTCCTCATCAGTCATGTGTGCCCCACAGCCCCGTGAATATTTTTCACTACCCAAAGGAAAAATAACTTACTTTGTTTTAAGCTACTTAACTCTTTCCCTGGTTTACTTAGATGCTTTAAATAGCATAGAGACTTCATAAAGGCAGACAGATGAGGGTAACACGATCTGTTCTGGAATCTTTAGCCTGATCCATAAGAGGTGCTCAGTGTGTGAAGTGAGAGAACAAATAAGAGAATAGAGTCAGGGGGATGATTCATCAGGTGGAGGAACCTAATGCACAGTCTCGTGCCCTGAGTTCAATTCCTGGAACCTATGCTACTTTCATTGTTTTGTTAAAAACAAAGACAAACAAACAAACAAAAAACAGCTATGACCAGACTTGGTGCCTCGCACTTTTATCCCAGCACTTGGGAAACAGGCAGGTGGATCTCTGAGTTTGAGGCCAGCCTGTTCTACAGAGCAAGTTCCACAACAGCCAGGACTACACAGAGAAACCCTGTCTCGAAACAAACCCAATAAATAAATATAAAAACAGATAGCTATGGTGACACGTATCTGTAATCACAAACTCTTACAATGAGACAAACGGGCAGGGACAAAAAAAAAAAAACAACTCTAAGGCTAGGTAGCCTGGGGCATGCGCTGCAGCAGAAACAACAAGGTAGAGTCTGAGTCAACGTGTGGAAAGAGAGAACGGGGTCCACAAAGTTGTGCTCTGACCTCTGCATGGGTGCTGTAGCCCCCCCTCCCGCCACCTGTCAGATATATTATGTACGTATATAAAGTAATAAAAATAGATTAAAACTGACTTAAAAACAAAGGGCTAAATGAGTGAGGTAAACTAGATTGGCTGGAACTGCAGAGTGAGTGATTGGTACTGCCCGGGGAAACCCGATTCCCACTCCTCTCCTCCCCTGTAGGACCAAGCTGCCTTCCCGATGTATGTGGGGAAAGATAACACAGAGGGGCTGCAGTTTTCTAAGCCCAGACCAGAGGGGAAATGCTGAGCTCTTGTGGAGGAAAGAGGAAACGTGCCTGGGCTCGGGAACATCGCCGCTCCCATTGTGCACCGGAGCCTCTGGGTCAAGAAAGCAGATTTCTGACATCATAAAACTGATTAAGATAAAGAGGGAAAATAATGTAAAAACTCGACACTGGCTATGACATGACTGTTCCATTGTACAATCTGATCGAGGAAATGTAGCTAGGATTACCCAGACAGTCAATTATTCATGAGCTAAACGTCCAGGCATCAATTACCTGTCTTGATGCTCATATTCATTAAGGAGATTGAACAGCCCAACTTAACAAAGCTGGAGGAAGTTGCTAAGTAACAGAAGTTACCTGACCAGCTCCGTGCTGCAGGCCTCCACAATGTGAGTCCTTTCATGGCGGCAGAGGGCCTGGGGATCACCAGCATGGAGATCAGGTGGTGAACAGCACCCAGCACGGGGGCTGATTTCAGCCTTGGCAGAGGAAAGGAAGTGGGTAGGGTGGGATGGATTGTGGTGTACAGAAGGAATGAGCAAAATAAAAGCTAACACACTAGTATTGGGGATGAAGCCCAGAGCCTTTCATAGGCTAGGAAAGGGTTCTGCCATTGACCTACACCCCGAGTCCCAACCAAATCACCCTGTCTTAACAAGGTAGGTGTCTATCAAGAGGTATAACATTATTTAACAAGACATTAATATTTTAAATAAGTGTCAAAGATGCTTATGCAGCATGTCATTGAACAAAAGCCAAATACAAATGTCAAGATTTTTTGGGGAAATACAGATTCGTGGATTTTATTTTGGGGGCTTCTATCTGAAACTAAGTCTACAAATGTCTCTAGAAGAAATGTGTACAGGACCCTGGGGTTCATACAGAGAATACAGTGCCTCGTGGGCCAGCCTAATTTCTCCTCGAAAAACTTGCTCTGCTGTCTAGAAAACTATGCATAGCCCTCTCAGCTACCATCTTCGATGCTTTCCTGTGTTTGTGTTATATTGCTTTGAGACAAGATCTCACTCTGTAGCCCAGGCTGGCCTAGAACTCACTCTGTCACCAGGATGATCACTTACCTCAGCCTTCCAAGTGCTTGGATTACAGATATGTCTGTAATCTCCTGGAACTCTGCTGCCTGTGTTCCTTTTATCGTCAGAAGCAGCGGGGAGCGGGGGACAAAGGGGGAGGCGAGCTGTGTGTATATTTTGATTTTTACATGAGGTCTTGAAAAAGAAAGTTTGTGTTTGGGGCATTGGTGTACACAGCATTTAACACAGCACATTAACATGTCAAAATGTAGTGAGAATCTCCAGGTAGTGAAATCAGAGCAATAACCAAGGGCAGGACCCTTCTACACAAATGTACAGCCTGGGCAGACTCAGGGGCTTTGCTGGCCCTGGCCCTGGGTCTGGAGAAGCACAGGCTTCCCTGGGAAACAGACCCAGGTTTAAGCCCTAGCTTGAGCCACATTGTATCATCTCAGAAAAGGCCCCTCCTGGCTATCCGGCCTCCAGGTGTCTCCCAGTTCCTATGTGTGAAATGGAGAAAGTAACAGAGTGTTACACAGTTTCAGTGAGACCATGGTCATCCGTGCCACATGCTAACAGTGTGTGAGTGTCCGTAACTGAAGGGCTAAATAGCTCCAAACCAGGAGCTGAGCATCTGCAGGGGGACAGTTGTAATGGAAGAGTATGAATTCCAGCATGAGGCCACTCCAATATGGGGTAAACGCCCTTCTCTCCACAACTCAATATCAAAGTCTTGATGGTCAGTGGAACCCCTCTTTCCCTATCTATTGGCACCCCAACCTGATTTGGGGTGATGTGACTGTTGCGTGTGAGGTAAGGCTGTTGCAAGTTTGATTGTTCAGGCCTGTTCTGAGCTGATACAATGTGGCTCATTCATTCATTTACTCATGAAACATGTTGATGATCATTTAGTGGGCACACACTAGATGCTATGCACTCTGTCAGGCATCAAGAATCAGATCAACTACATACAGTTCCCAGGGTGAGGAAGAGGGCATGGGATGTGCATTGTGGAAAATATGGCCACCATCCCATCCCAGGACCAGCTTATCAGTATTCTTTTAGTTCTCCTTACAAATGGATCCTTAGATAGGTCTTCCATAATTCCCTTCATAAGGAATACTGACTAGTTACGGCCCCATCGGCCCCGTCCTCTTGTCATGTTTGCAAATGACATAACCTCATCTTGCTCATCTCTGTAAACCTGGAATGAAGAGCAAGGCATGGCTTGTAGGAACAGTGGACTAAGTCTCCTTCAAGAAGTTAGTGAGTGAAATACCAGAGATACTTGGTGATGCTCAGGGAGCACAGGGGACAAACTCCTTATCCGGATTGACAGGGTTACAAATGGAGGTGTCTTTTTAGAGGAGATGCCATGTCAGATGATCCTTAAGGGATAAGAGAGAGCCAGGTGGTGGTGGTGCATTCCTTTAATCCCAGTATTTGGAAGGCAGACTCAGGCACATCTCTGTGAGTTCTAGGCCAGTGTGGTCTACAAAGCTAGTACCAGCACAGCCAGCACTGTTACATAGAGAAACCCTGTCTCGAAAAAACAAAAACAAACAAAAAGAAGGAAGGGAAGGACTGGAGAGATGGCTCAGCGGTTAAGAACACTGGCTGTTCTTCCAGGACCTGGGTTCAATTTCCAGCACCTATATGGCAGATCACAATTGTCTGTAACCCCAGTTCCAGGGGATCTGACACCCTCACACAGACATACATGCAGCCAAAACACCAATGCATATAAACCAAATAAATGAATAAATGTTAAACTAAAAGAAAGAAACCCAAAGAGGAAAAAAAATCATGTTGTTGTCTCCGTACGTGCAGAAGGAGGAGGAGGAGGCAGAGGAGGAGGAAAGAGACCTTGAGAGGCAAGCATGGCTGGGATATTTCACACTGAGGGGACAGAGTGCGTCCATGCAAGAGGAAGTGCAATGGTGGCAGAACCAAGGAACAAGGGGCAGCGCAAAGGACAGGAATCACATCACAAATACCTGGTATTTACTCCTAAGTGATCTGAATTCTGTACTGTAGTCAAGAGAGCACACTCCATTTACTAGCCTGTCTTTGGCCAAGAATGGACTAAGTGTAAGATATGCATAGCACTAGCAAGACAAAAATCTCTGCCCTCAGGGAGTCTATTTGCTTTTTATCCGAGAGGGCAGGTTTGAAATAAATACACAGTTACATAGTAGTTAACCATGAAACAGAAGTAACCAAAGGCATTGTGATTAAGCATCACAGAAGAGCAAGATGTGGAGAGAGGCCCTAGCAGGGAGGCCTAACCAGATCTGGCCTTATGGACCAGATCGTACCTTACACTCACAAACTTAAGCTTAGAAAATCTCATCCCCTAGTGTAGAATATTACCTTAAACCACAAATACCAACAGAGGAAAAAAATCTCACATATATGCTGATGACTTTAGTGTCCCTTCTAAGAAAAACATATTAGGCTTGCTGACATTTATGTAACATTTTAAAGCCTGCAAAATGCTATTGTATGTGTAAACAAAAGGACAAGCAGAGGAACGGTGGGAACCTTGGGAAGTACTAGAGCTCCCTTGATTGGAGAGGTAGGAGAAAAAAAATATCGCCAGAAAAGATCCTGTTTTATTTATTTTGTGTTTTGTTTTTCCAAGATAGGGTTTCTCTGTGTAGCCATGGCTGTCTTGGAACTCACACTGTAGACCAGGCTGGCCATAAACTTACAGACATCTGCCTGTCTCTGCCTCCTGAATGCTGGGATTAAAGTCATGCACCAGTATGCCTGGCCCTGTTTTTATTTCTAAACTGGAAATAGATGAATGAATTTAGTCTTGGTATTTTCTATATTGAATGTATTTTACTTTTTTTTTGTTTTTTTGTTTTGTTTGTTTCTGAGACAGGGTTTCTCTGTGGCTTTGGAGCCTGTCCTGAAACTAGCTCTTGTAGACCAGGCTGGCCTTGAACTCACAGAGATCTGCCTGCCTCTGCCTCCCAAGTGCTGGGATTAAAGGCATGTGCCACCACCGCCTGGCTGTATTTTACTTTTTAAAACTCTGTAGTGCCAGGCACAGTGGCACATGCCTTTATTCTCAGCACTCAGGAGGCAGAGGCAAGTGGATCTCTGTAAGTTTGAGGACAGTTTGGTTTACATAGTGAGTTCTAGGCCAGTCAGGGCTATGTAGAGACCCTATCTCAAAGAACATGAAATCTGTAGTGACTATTTTTATTAGTCATTATTACCATAAAGGGGATGCTGATACCTCTCCTCAAGAGTAAGGAAATGGGGCTATACAAACCTATCACAGGCATAACAAACCCTAAATGCATAAAGATTGTGGATTAAAAGCATCCCCTGGTCCTGTAGGTTTTTTATTCTAGGAAAGAGACAACTCAAAGCAATCTGAGCAAGGCAGAAGTAGCTGGAACCTCAAATTCTCACCAACAACATCAACATCTGGGTGTCAGTGAAGTTCAGGGAGGTGGATGATATTTGCCCCTCAAAAGTGGCTTGATAATACCCTCCAGGAGAGTTTCCTATATACCCAAGCTCAGAAGCAAAACTAAAGCTACGCCCTGTGACAGAGGAAAAGCAATGGATTCCATTGCTTCAGAAGTTTTTCTCTTGAGTCCAGTAGGTCTCTGTGGAGATTGTTAAAATAGCCAACGCGGAATAACTGGACTGGCAGCCAGGTATTGATCTCTCAACAGAGGGCGAGCAACTGTCGTCAGCTCAGAGCAAGAGAGCCCATGCACCTCCCCTCCCCAGCAGAACTCATTTCCCTAAATCCTTATCACAGTCCCAGAACTAAAAGCCCTAACTAATTTGCTACCTCAGCATCACAATGTCTAATAATATTCTCTGATAAATGGAGATAAATGGTATTTGGAAGGCAGACAGTGCTTTCTAGATTGACAGCCCCATCCTCAGAGACAGAAAGGCGTCAAGCCATCAGCTGAAGTGGAGGCCTTTGCTATGCGCCTACCCAATTGCTAACTCCATCCATCTGTCCACCTACCTACCCACCTATCCATCAATCAGAGCATGGCTCAGAAGCTGTCTGTGTCGGGTTCCATTCTAGGATGTGGAATATGAAAATGACCAGGATTTTCCCTGGAGAAGCACACAATTAATGTTGACCATGTAGACAAATGAAAATAGTATTTGGGCATAATATTTCTTTTTATTTATTTTTTTATTTATTTAGGTTTTTGGTTTTTTGTTTGTTTGTTGGTTTTTCGAAACAGGATTTCTCTCTGGCTTTGGAGCCTGTCCTGGAACTAGCTCTTGTAGACCAGTCTGGCCTCAAACTCGCAGAGATCCGCCTGCCTCTGCCTCCCAAGTGCTGGGATTAAACGCGTGCACCACCACTGCCTGGCTGGGCATAATATTTCGAAGGAAAAGATTCCCCCTCTAGTTTTGATGTGCCAAGTTAACTAGCTGACAAGATCATATGGAAGGCTAGACAGTCTTGTCCCCAAATGGTCAGTAAGTTACTGTAATTCCTGTGTAACTTGTGTCCAGTTGGTAAAGACCATCTGGGGCGTTGTGAACGGGACTGTTCCTGAGCATGCATTTAAGTAGCACCAAAAAATGTCATTGATTAGTGATGTGTATTATAGTTAAAGAAGCAGTGAGTGGCTTTATGTATTTGCTTTCTCCGGGGTGGTGAAAAGATGGCAGGCTAACAGCAACATGTCCACAGACGCACTGACTTTGCTTCTGTTAAAGGTAACCATGGGGGCTGGCGAGACGGCGCTGCAGGCAAAGGTGTCTGCCACCAAGCCGGATGATCTGTTTCGAGATCAGGAGAAGGGGAAAACCGATCCCCGAGATCTGTCTTCTGACCTCCGCATGGGTATGGTATGAATACACCCTATCCTTTTAAATAAATACTCTTTTTTAAAAAAGTGTGTGTGTGTGTTGTTTTTTGTTTGTTTTGTTTTGTTTCTGAGACAGGGTTTTTCTGTGTAACTGCTTTGGCTATCCTGGAACTTGCTTTGTAGACCAGGTTGGCCTTGAACTCACCGAGCTCCATCTGCTTCTGTCTCCCAAGTGCTGGGATTAAAGGAAGGCATATACTGCCACCCCCTGGCTATGTGTGTGTGTGTGTGTGTGTGTGTGTGTGTGTGTGTGTGTGTGTGTGTGTACATATATATCCCTTGGCTCCCCTCACAACAGAAAAACAATAATGCATGCTCTACACTGCTTTCCTCCCAACTTTGCCAGTGTTCAGCGAGATAAAAGTTTAGAAGACAGTATTGGCAAACTGTGAATCAAACTGCTTAAAAGAGAATTTTATCAGCCAGGCAGTATGGCGCACACCTTTAATCCCAGCACTCAGGAGGCAGAGGCAAGCATATCTCTGTGAGTTTGAGGCTGCCTGGTCTACAAAGCAAGTTCTAGGACAGGCTTCAAAGCTACAGCGAAACCTTGTTTCGAAAAAAAAAAAACAAAAAATATTATCATTATATTGGAGGTTAGCATTGGACTAGCTAATCTAAGAATGGTGAGCTCAGTCAGTTTATCTTCCTTTATTTAGACCTTCCCCTCTTATTTTGTCCATCTTAATGAGAGCATTTACATACGACAGGCTTTAAAACTGTTCTATTTATTTTTATTTATTTTGTGTGTGGTAGAGAAAGTAAGCAGAAATGTTAGAAGACAACATGTGGGAACTGGTTCTTACCTTGTCAAATGTGGGCCCAGATATTGGGCTCAAATCATCAGTATTGGTAATAAGCACCTACCTGGTCTTCTTGATGGCCTAACGCAGACTCTTCAAAAATGTCGGGGACATTCAAAACAGAAGGCTATCATAAGCCTTCCTCAGAAGTGAGGAACAGAATTCACGCGAGACTCCAGTTCAAAATAACAGAACAAAGCTGGGCATGATGGCCTGTAATCACAGCATTCAGGAGGCTGAGACATGAGGATTGCTGAGAGTTCAGGACCAGCCTGGGCTACATTGTGAAGTTACAAAATTCAGGACCAACCTGCGCCACATACCAGGCAAATCAGAACTGAAGTAGAAAAACCATGTCTAAAAGCAAAAACATAAAAGAAAACAAGCAAGCAAAAGACAAGATGGGTACCTTTTGGCCCAAATGCAGTCTTGAAGTGGGTGAGTCTTGTCTCTTCTTTGGCACAGAACCTCTTTTGTCCCTCCCATCATTCCGTCTCTCTTATGGCTATACTCATCTGGATGCTAATGACAAGAACAACGATGAAAGTACCGCAGACATTGCTGATCGTGTCCCTTTATTCCCTCCAGCAGTCCAATAGGAACTATTTTAGAGATAAATTGTTTTCAAGACAGGGTTTCTCTGTGTAGCCTTGGCTGTCCTGGAACTTGCTCGGTAGACCTCAAACTCACAGAGATCCACCTGTCTCTGCCTCCAAGTGCTGGGATTAAAGGAGGGTACCAGCACCGCCCTGTGAACCAAGTCTGAAGAGGCCACGGTGGCAGTAGTAGTCAGGACTACACAGGAACCAGATCCAGTGAGGTCTCAAGAACTCTGTACCATGCTCCTCAAAGTCCTCAAGTGAGGCGAGCCATCGACCCAAGAGAGAATGGCTCACACCCCTTCTCGAAAGGATGTGACGGCTCCCAGTGCCTCCGTGACTTGGAATTCCGCGACTAATTCCTCGGTTCCAACATGAAGGACCGTTATGTTAAGCAAGTTACTTGTTCTGCTATTCACGATTAAAAAAAAATACATATATTTTTGAATCACGAACTTCCAACGAAGCAGCAAAAAATAAGAACTTTCTCCCATTTCACTCTCGTCACCTACTTCTTCTCTTCCCAGAACTCGTAAAATTTCCATTTTCTGTGATCACATTCTACAGAGCCCTCGTCCGTAATGCAGACCACATCCTTTCAGCGTTTATATCCTAGCAGGTAAATAACATTAATTTAAAGAAGTTCCCATCATATGCTTCTTAAGAACCAGCCGAAGTCTATAAATAGAGCGAACGCTTGGGCTTGTCTAGACCACCAAAAGGATCTGATCTGCCATAGAACACGGAGGGGAAAAAAGTTGAATTGACAGCCCCATTACATGGTTTGTAACTTGACTTTTGGGGGAGGGACCGGGCCTCTTGTGGTTCAGACTGGCTTTGAATTCTTCGCGTAGCTAAGGGTGACCTTGAACTTCTGATAGCCCTGCTTCTACTTCGTGAGCAGAAGTGTTCATCTGTACCCTGTTTTGTAACTGCCTCTCTTGGACTGTCCACCTCGCCTCCAAAGGGATTATGGGGACTTACAGGTGAGCAGCACAGCTGGGCAGAGCACAGGTGTCCGGTGTCCAGTTCGGCTCAAGCGGAGTTCCAGAGACGGACTAGTCTGCATTTGTGGTACAATGCTTAGTAGCAAATCCCCCTGCTTTTTGCTTAGGGGGAATGTGGATGGGTGTCCGCAAAGTTTTAGTGATAGCTGCCACCCCTGCAGGGATGACATCCTGGGCCTCTTGCCATCTCAGTACATAGGCTCTTCCTTACTCTTTTAGTGGCCTCACACAGTCCACTGTAAACACACTTCTTTTTCTTTAGGTTTATTTTTGCTTTAATTCTGGGTGTATGGGGGGTATGTATGTATGTGTACCTGTGAAGGCAAAAAAAAAAAAAAAGACCTAGGGCAGGTATCAGCCAAGTGACAATAAACACAAAAATAAGAAAGATTGGATATGGCTTCTAGACACACCAAAATGCCCCAGTCCAGGAATCGTCCTCCAGATACTCAAGGGTGGCAAAGCCCTGAGCCCTGAGGACCTGAGCCACTCACTGTGTGTCAGAGTCTGTGTTACAGAACCCACCTTGCCTCTTCTGCCTTGCTTGGGAGGTTCTGTAGAGTACTGGAAAGTGGGGATGGCTCCCAAATTACGGAGTCCTCATCCCTTCCTGAGTATGTAGTGTTCCTGGGCTGGAAAAAGAAAGGAGGGAGGGGGAAGCTGGACCTTGCCAAATCCTACTTTGTGCTTTTGAATTAAAAAGCATTTCAATTACATCCAGAAGTCTACAGAGTACAATGAACCTCATAGACCCAGTACTAGGCATTCCAATCATATGCAGAACACAGTAGCAGTTCTGGCCACTAAGATCCAAAACGTGTCTCTTGTGTTATTTTGCTTGCCTGCTTGCTTGTTTGTTTGTTATTTTATGTGCATGGGTGTTTTGCCTGAATGTGTCTGATGAGGCCACAAGAAGGTTAGGGTTAGGTTAGGGTTAGGAACTAGAGTTAGGACAGTTGTTAGCACCCTTATACGGCTAGGAAGCCAGCCTGGATCTTCTGCAAGAACATTGAGTTGTCTTCACTGTTCACCATCTCTTTGTGCCTCCTGTATTATTTCAAAGCAAATATCCATTAGATAACCTCCATAATTATTTCAGAATGCTCCTCTCGCCAAAGATAACGGCTCGTCAAATAATCACAAAACTTACTATGTTAAAATAGTCATCAATAATTTCATATTGTTATTTAATTTCTGTTATTTTTTTAAGCATCAGGGTGTCCATAAAACTTGAAAACTAAGCCAATAGTTTACCAGTATGACACTTTGTGACATCATCGTATCTTGTGCATGGGATTTTGAAAACACTGTATATAAAAATAATCTGTCTCAGATTGGTGAATCAGAAAAGAAAAGGGATCCAAAGCCTACTTAAGGATCAAGGAAAGCTTTCCTGAGGAAGGAATGCTGGGGCTGATAGCCAAAGGGTGAGTCAGGAAAATAGTTCAGGTAGAGAGGACTTCCACCACTTGATGCACCAGTGATGGGGGCATGGTAAGAATTAAGGGTGAGAACAGCTGAGATTAGGATACCAGGGAAGGTTGGGGGCTGGCGGTGCACGCCCTAATCCAGCACTTGGGAGGCAGAGGAGGGCAGATCTCTGTGATTTCAAGGCCAGCCTGGTCTACAGAGCAAGTTCCAGGATAGACTCCAAAGCTACAGAGGAACCCTGTCTCGAATCTCCCTCCCCCCCCGCCCAGAAAAAGATACCAGGGGTTCTGAGTGTGCACTATCTGCACAAAGCAGCATAAAAGCAAATGGTGGTTGACTTCCAAATGCTTAACATTTTAACATAACTAACTTTTCTTGGGGGCACAGGCTCTAGCAGAGTTTCAATGGATGCATACAACAGCATGATACAGCCCAGCAAACCTCATTCAGGGAGTCTCTTCCTTTCCCACACTGAGTGTCTTCATCATAGTAAAAAATAAAACAAAACAAAAAGCACTGAATAGAAGCAAGGCAGTGGTGATGTACACCTCCCAGCACCCAGGAGGCAGAGGCAGGCAGATCTCTCTAAGTTCAAGGCCACCCTGGTCTACAGAGTGAGTTCCAGGACAGTCAGGGCTGTTACACAAAGAACAAAATTACTTTTTTTTTTATTGAAAAAAAAAATTTCCGCCTCCTCCCAGCCTCCCATTTCCCTCCCACTCCTCTCCACCTCCCCCTCTCCTCTCCCCCTCCCTCTCCAGTCTGAAGAGCAGTCGGGGTTCCCTGCCCTGTGGAAAGTCCAAAGTCCTCCCCCCTCCATCCTGGTCTAGGAAGGTGAACATCCAAACTGGCTAGGCTCCCCCAAAGCCAGAACATGAAGTAGGATCAAAACCCAGTGCCATTGTCCTTGGCTTTTCAGCAGCCCTCATTGTCCGCCATATTCAGAGAGTCAAGTTTTATCCCATGCTTTTTCAGTCACAGTCCAGCTGGCCTTGGTGAGCTCCCAATAGATCAGCCCCACTGTCTCTGTACTAAGGAGAAAATGCTTGTCATTCAGTCCTTGAGCTCTTCATCATCATTTGATTTCCATAAATTACTCATTCACAATTTCTCAGCCAATGGGTATGAACATTTTAGAAATTTGCCTGCTCTTTCTTATGAATTGAAAAATCATCATCAGAAAGCTACTGCTGGGCCCAGTGTGGAGGTGCATATCCGTACTCACAGTGCTTGGGAGGCAGAGCGAGAGGACTGATGAAAGTTGGAGGGTAGCCTAGGCTACACTGGGAACTCCAGACTGCAGAGTGAGATTCTGTCTCAGAAAACAGAGGGGAGGTGTGGGGGGAGCAGAGATCCTGCAGTCTCACAGTATGTGTTTTCAAGAGCGTGATAAGAAAGTCACGTGATTTCACTGTTTTCTGGCGTAGCAGAGACAAGGGAGCGAGGTTGGAAGAAGGCAGTCTCCAAGTGTACAGGGATATTTCATTGAGACAAAACAGCAGAACTCATACATCAACCGAGAGTTCCAGTAAGTGCCCATCTCTGCATCCACAGTATAGATCTCTCTAGCTGCAAACATTTAGGGGCCATATAACTCAGGAGTCGCTGTTGAAAGCGATCAATGGGTCCTGCACATAAGAAGCTTCACCCACAACGGAGAGCTGGGGAGTCAGCTCTCCTGACTGAGCAACCAGGATTGTGAATGGCACATCGCCATTCAGACCACGGTGGGAGGCAGCGCTTTCCCTCCTGAGCCCAGCCCTGAATTGGCGGAAAGGGAAGCCTTGTGGCTTTGTGGTTTCATCAGAGGACTGGGCCATTAGAACTTCAATTTCTCTTTTGGGCTCCACCACTGACTTCTCTGACGGCCTTGGTACTGTCTGTCTCCTCTTCTTAACAGTAAGATGCAGACAACAGTGTTAGCTCTTCCTTATAAAGAATACCCCCTAAGTATTCGGGGGACCTTTAACAATCCTAGGTATTCATAGAGGAAAGTTTGTTGCCCTGATCAGTTAAGATTTTGAAAACCACTATTGTGTCAGTGCTTTTGCTAGGTCACTTCATCAAAAGAAATCTATATTTACTGGTTCCATAGAGATGAATCAGCCTGGGGTAAGAGGATGGGAAGTTGGTGCACACCTTTAATCCCAGTACTCAGGAGGCAGAGGCAGGTGGATCTCTGTGAGTTCAAGGCCAGCCTGGTCTACAGTTCAAGTTCCAGGACAGCCAGGGCTACACAGAGAAACCCTGTCTTAAAAAAAGCAAACTGAACAAAAAAAAAAATCAAAACAGAGAAATACCCCTGGCTTGACTCTTCTTAAAAGGCCTTTCTTTTGCTACTCTTGAGAAGTCAAATGCAATCCTCAGGAAGAGAATGAACATTTAGTTTTACTCTGATCATCATTCAGTGAATCAATGATCAAAAGGAGTCTCCACAGGAAAAAAGCAGTACATGCTTTTTGCTTTATCTCCAGAATGAACAAGGAAGCAAAAACGATATTAAGATCTGATGCCCAGAAAGGTGTGGTGACTCATATCTGGAATCCTAGAATTTGGGAAGGTTAGGCAGAAGAATCACCATGAATTCAAGGACATCTTGGAGTGAGTTCCAGCCTGATCCACAGAGGAAGACTTTGTCTAAAACAAAGCAAAATCCTGAAGCTCATTGGAAGTAGAAAAACAAGATGGGAGAGTTGGTTTTGGAAATTGTAGGCACATATATGTAACACCTCACACATAGAAAAGAAGCACGGGTCCATACAGACAACATGACAAGTTAGTCGTCTATGGATTTCTTTTCTACTTCTTTCATTCTGTTTTTTAAAATTGTTTTTTAGACTTATCTGTATTATTTTATGTGCATGAGTGGTGCTTCTATGTACCACATGCGTGTTTGGTCCCTGAGCCGGTGGTGAGCCTCCGTGTGGGTGCTGGGAATTGACCCAGGTCTTCAGCAGCAACAAGTGCCCTTAACCACTGAGCCAACTCTCCAGCCCTTACTCTTTCTTTTTTTCCTTTCTTTCTAGTCTATCACTGTTTTCTGATTTTTCTACAATAAACATAAATTACTTGAGTGCTAAAAATTATTTTAAAGTAAGTGATGAATATTTCAGAAGACAATGATCTCTGTGAATCTAAATAGTCAACCGGGAAGCTATTATATTGGTATGGACAGCATCCAAAATTGAGTAATACGAAGTATCTGTTTTCATTGGGAAGGAGGCGGTAAATCAAAGGCAGCTGGCAGCTCCTGACAAGCAGGGGACATAGTTGGGGACTTGACTGGGACTGGGTATCGACTTTCAGAGTTAGAAACTCCGTCTCTAACTGTGTCAGGTTCTTTTCCTAAAGAAGGGATAGATCTGAGTTCCACTCAGAGAGCAGAATACAGAGAAGGAGGGTATCTATCTGAACACACAGTTTCCTTTTTTTTTTTTTTTTTTTTGGTTTTTGAAATAGGGTTTCTCTGTGTATCCCTGGTTGTTCTAGAACTCACTCTGTAGACCAAGGTGGCCTCGAACTCAGAGATTCACCTGCCTCTGCCTCCTGTGCCTCAGACCTGTGCCACCACCACCACCTGGCTGTTTGTGTCCTCATTTTCAAAAGCAGTCAGCAACTCAACACCTAGTACCTTGGAGCCTTCTGGAAGCCAGGGGACTCAGGCCACAGCACCCTTGCCTATACACCCCGAGGACGAGCTCGTCATGATCAATGGGTACGGCAATGACAAGCCTACATGTGATGGGTGTGTTTAGACAGAATCTCACTTGTGTCAGTCTCAAACTCTGAATCCTCCCGGCTGCCTCCGCTAACGGAAGGCTGGGATTACCGGTGTTGGCCATCACCCCTGGTTGGGCTCTTCCCCGAAAGGCCTTTCTTTTATTACTCCTGAGAAGTCATAGGCAATCCTCAGAGAAAAGAATTGATATTACATTTACTCTGATCATCACCCATGACCTCTTCTGCTGCTGTGCACCCCCCAGCTGTGCTCTGGAGAACCAGCCCTTTGTTAGTACAAATGACGTTGGCAGTGTGGTGGTTTCAGTGAGAAATGCCCCTCAATGGCTCATGTCCTTTCTTACAGGTCAGTGGTTCTCACCCGTCCTAACACTGAGACCCTTTAATGCAGCTCCTCATGCTGTGCTGGCCCCAACCATAAAATTATTTTTGTTGCTCCTTCATAACAGCAATTTTGCTACTGTTATGAATCATACGTAAGTACCTATATCTTCTGATAGTCTTAGTGATCCCTGTGAAAGGTCCTTCGACTCCCAAAAAGCATTAAGACCCACGGGTTGAGAACCACTGTTGTAGGTCCTATTTGGAAAGGTTATGGAAAGAGGAGGAGCCTTGCTGGAGGACGTTCATTTCTGGGATGAGCTCTGAGGATTCGTAGTCTTTTTGTCTTGCTTCTCGTTCTCACTCTTGTTCTAGCTCTGCTTCCTGTAAGTGCATAAAAAAATGTTATCCAGCTTCTGGTTCCTACCTCCTGTGGCTGTGTGCCCCTCACCATGGTTTCTCTACACTTCAGGAATCATAAGTTGAAATACACCACTCCTTCCTTCAGTTACTTTTGGCAGTGGCATTTTATCGCTGCAGCAAAGAAGGACCTAACACAGCGGGGCTCTCACACAGAAGGCCTGTGTTTCTCTGGATGACAGACTGCCAAAGGCCGAACTGTGTTCTCCACATGGAACAGAATCTTGAGTAGCCTGTCAGAGCTGAGGACTTTATTCCCCGCAAATGAAGACAGTGAAGTTGCTTTGTTTCTAGACCCCCCCCCAATCTGCTTCCTGTAGCACGATTAATAAAAACCCACAGACGGAAATTGGGGTTCACCCTGAAGATTGGAAAAGCAAAACAGTCAGCCATTGGCTCTTACCTCTATCTCAGTCTGAAATGGCGATCCCACCTCCAGGAATCTCAGAGTGAGACTGTCTGAGAGCTGTCTCCTCCCGTTTTATATTCCTCTCTAGGGCTGGATTTCTATGGTGAACTAGTGTGGCTACGGGGATTAAAAGTGCATGTCACCACTGTCTGATCTGTAAGACCAATCAGTGTGACTGTCTTATTCTCTGAACTTCAGGCAAGCTTTATTTATTAAAATACAAATGAAATATCACTACAGCTTCCTGTTATTCCGTGAGCTTCGCAGCCTCTCAATTCTGTGAGCTACTTCCACATTGCTCCTAAATTCTTCTGTTTTATTTTTAAAGATTTTTATTTATTTATTTATTATGTATACAGTGCTCTACCTGCATGTATGCCTGCAAGCCAGAAGAGAGCACCAGATCTCGTTACAGATGGCTGTGAGCCACCGTGTGGGTGCTGGGAATTGAGCTCAGGACCTCCGAAGAGCAACCAGAGCTCATGAGTGCTGAGCCATCTGTCTAGACCCCCCCCCCAATTCTTGTTGGTCAAAATTGATCTTTATTGCTCACAACCAATGCACCAAACACCCCAATCATCAAGTGACCCAATTCACTCCTCCGACCCTTTGACATCACAAGACGTCAATCACTACCCTTCCTTGGGAAATGTGTGTCTGGAGTCTGGTGACCAGAGCTATGAAAGTCTAGATTGTTCCCTGAAAATGAGTGCAGACGAACCTATGCGCCTTGTGCCCCGCTGTGAGGGAAGTCTACCGCCTGCTGCAAGCAAAAGGCATTCTGAAGAATTCAAATAATTGATAACTACTGCACCAGCAGGGTGAGGCAGGAAGGTCTGGAGTTCAAGGTCACTGTCTGCCACAGAGAGTTCCAGGCCAGCCTGCACTACAGGAACCTCTGTCTAAAACAAAACTAATATCAGACAAACAGACAAACGCTGAACTTCTGGGGAACACACCATGTTTGGATAATTTCTCAAAGTCAGATGTTCCCCATGGGTCAGTCACCTGAAGCTGTAGACAGACATGCAATAAAAAAGGGCCTGGCTGGGGGAACGTGGGGGAGACAGTGACAAGAGAACAGTCAAACAGATAGATACTGTAGCAAGGTATGAGGGTGAGGTTAGAGAAGAGGCCCCAGTTTTAGGCGAAAGCTCCCCTACTAGACTGTATTGTGTAGTCTTTGGGACAGAGAGGGACAGAACAGTTCCCAAAGCCTTGTTAGCAACAGAATATGGTACAAAGTTTAAGTCTGGGGATAACCTGGTTGTGAACATAGCATTTATCCTCAGCGTGCCATGTGGTGGACATGTTCAGAGGACAGGTCTAGGTAGGTCCGGTGTCAGCCTCCCTGAGTTCTGCCTTGGCTAAGAGAGTATGTTTGCTCTCACACACACCCCACAGTCCCACTGGGTAAAAGCACTAACTGGAAGCACTCATCGAGAAGTCGTGCCCCACCGTTGGGATATGACAGCCCTTTCCTCCATGGTTTCTGCAGGGGGGAATGTATTAACAAATCTATTTCTCTCTCTCTCTTTCTCTCTCTTTCTCTCTCTCTCTCTCTCTCTCTCTCTCTCTCTCTCTCTCTCTCTCTCTACCTGATTTCAGTTTTTAATCTCTTGTCTTTCAATATCTTAAAAATAAATCCTCACTATGTAGCTCCGACTGGCCTGGAACTCAGAAATACACCTGCTTCCTCCTAAGTTCCATGCCCAGTCCCAGGTTTTAATGCTATCATAAACCACAATCTTATTTTTTAAGATTCACTCTTGCTATCATTATTTATCCATGTCCTGGTATATGTATTTGTACTAATGTATATGTGTGCCACATGTGTGCAGGTGCCTGCAGAAGCCCCAGGAGGGTGCCGGGATAAATCTCTTGGAGCTGGAGCCATAGGCCACTGTTAGCTGTCCAACATGGGCCCTGAGAACCAAATTTGGGTCCTCTGGAAGAGCCATCATCTCAGCCCCAGAATAGAATCTTATACCAACCTTTTATCACAAAAATTCATGTGCTCTCAGGAAACATTCTTTATTACAATGACCTCTTAGGATAAAGTGTAATGTAAAAAAAAAAAAAACAGAGTTCCTATTCTATCACATAAGCATCAATAACTGATTTTTTCTTTTTTTCTTTTCTTTTTTTTTTTTTGTTTTTCAGCACTAAACCCTGGCTCACACAGAGAATGTTACCTCTCACTGCCCGCCCCCCATTCCCTGCTTGCCAACTCCTGCTCACGCCCTCCCTCTCCTCCCTCCAGTCTTCTTGTTCCTGTCCCCTGGGCACTGTCCTACCTCCTGTGATGATCCCTCCCAGGACTACCTTCAATAGAGAGGAAAACACACTTGCTATTGATTTCATTTCATATACATTTATGCTGGGTGCTTTTATGTTATATCCAGCCTTCAGGATTCAGGCTGGATATGTCATGTCGTGATGTGTAGGAGGCATCAGAGAGTCCGACAAGAGACGGCGGCCTGCAGAGAGAGCGCCCCTGGACTTTAATGGGAGCTGGCCACATCCAAAGGGAGAATTTTGCTTTCAGTGTATTTCACACTGCTTGCCCAGAGTTCTGGCTCTGCAGAGGTTAACATCTGTAACATCTGTAACATGTGTAACAAAGACAAGTGAGAGAGGAACTCTTGGCCCGGGCCCTGCTAAGAACAAAGACAGAACACCTGAGAATTAAAGGGGCCCATCCTTCAAAGCATTGCGCATGCTCTTCTGCCTATCTTGAAACCTTTACTATGACACTTCCATCCCTCAGGAGTTCATGCGGGCCATCCTCCTGGAAGTTCATGAATTTGATATGAATTGCTTCATATTGTTCCCATCCAGTCGCCACTTGATTATTTGTTCTTGAGATGTATCCACACAGGACCCTACTTGATTCATTGTCTTTAATGGCTGTGTAGCACTATGCTGTTCACAGTGCCATATTTCTTAAGCTGAATTATGAGTATCCCGGTGGCTGCTGTGTTCTTTTCTGAACTCTATGGGAAGTCTAAAATAATCTATAGTTTAAAAAAATAAAACAGATGCTGTCCTTTGTGCTTCCCTGAATATCACGATGTTTCTTGCAGCCACATTTGCTGTCCTGGGAGACAGTGGAGCAGTGCACCCTATGTCTGCACCTTCCTGGCCTCTTGGCTCTGAAGCATAGCAGGCAATAGTTTTATAATAATAGCTACTTGTATTTATTGAACCTTATACTATGCCAGGCACTGTGCCCAGAGCCTGAGAGTCTCATTTAATCCTCATAACAGTCCTGGAGGAAGAGAGCACCATTATTATCCCGCCTTTATAGTTAGCAAACAGACTCAGCAACTGGATGATGTGGCCAGCATCCCATGACTAGAAGATGCAGAGCCAGAATTGGCAAGTGTGCCTCCAGGATGTGTGTTCTTGACACCTGCCATTGTTTCATCCTTGGGAGCAGGGATGCTGCCTCCAGCTTGCTGTGGGCACCCAGTTTGCCTCACTCAGCCGACAATACTGGGACCACTGGGATCCTAATTTTCACTACTGCCTGAATGAAGGAAATACTTTAAGGTAATTTTGTCTGATTGAAATAATTCAGAGGACCAGACACATCCCATATCTACCTTCACTCCACTGAAGGAAGTATATACAGACTGTATTGTTAGGGGAGACCGTTTGTTCATTTTCCGGCCACCCATACTCCCTAAATAATCACACAGAAACTGTATTATTTGCAATACTGTTTGACCAATAGTTTAAGCATATTGCTAACTAGCTCTTATATTCTAAACTAACCCGTCTCCATTAATCTGTGCATCACCACGAGGTTGTGGCCTGCAGGCAACATTTTGGCGGCCTCTGATGGAGGCTCTGTCTCCTGATGTGATTACATGGCTTCTCTGACTCTGCCTTCTTTCTCCCAGCATTTAGTTTAGTTTTCCTGCTTAGCTCTACTTTGCTAAACCATTGGCCAAAAGCAGTTTATGTATTAACCAATAAAAGCAGCACATATACAGAGGACTTCCCATGCCGCTGTATCTGGTTGGGGAATATTATTTTCAGGTGTGTGACTTTTATTTATACTGCATTTGATTAACTGTGAAACTGTGACTCTGCCAGTCTAAAACATCGGATGGTCTAATAAAGCGATAAACCCCCAATAGCGAGGCAGGAGCAAGAGAAGTGGGGCTAGCAGGCAGAGAGTATAAATAGAAGGAGAAATCTGGGAGGAGAAAGAAGAGCAACAACAGAACAAGGAGAGGAAGACATCAGGGGTCAGTTACCCAATCACCCAGCCAGTCATGGAGTTAGAAGTAAAGAAAGGTATACAGAAATGGAGAAAGATAAAAGCCCAGAGGGAAAAGGTAGTCGGGATAATATAAGTTAAGAAAAGCTGGCTAGAAACAAGCCGAGCTAAGGCTGGACATTCATAACTAAAAATAAGCCTTCGTGTGTGATTTATTTGGGAGATGGGTGGCGGGCCCCCCAAAAGACAAAAGAGTAAAATATTCTACAATAGTATCCTATTGAGGAAGGCTGGCCAGGGTTCACCACCTATGTCAGAGTTTGACCCAAGTTCTTTAGAGCAGGGCTTTTAAGTCAAGATTTTCTCTCTCCAAATGAGGTGATGTCTAAAATCGTTGCCATTCTTCTTTTTTACCTCCTTCCCCTTTTATTTCTCTTCTTTTTGTTAAAAATACTTATTTCTATTGTATGTGTATGGAAGTTTTGCCAGCACATCTGTCTGTGCACCACGTAGATGCAGTGCCCATGGAAGCCAAAAGAGGGTTCATATCCCCTGAAATTAACTGTGGGTTTTGTTACCAGTGTTAGGAATTGAACCCTGGGGTCCTCTGGAGAAGCAGCCAGTGCTCTTTATCACTGAGCCATCTCTTCAGAGTTCTTTCTGTTTTAAAAACTGAGAAGCATTTGTGCGAGTCAGTCTAAGGATTAGACTATGACAGTTTCCTAGTTGCATTTTGATGTTTTATTTTATAATATTTTAGGAGTAGCCTGAACCTGTAAGAAGCCTTGTGTGAACTTGACTGTGTCTGTGTGTGGTGTGTGTGTCCTTCCTTCCTAGGGTCCTGAAACCTTCCCTAGATACTATGAATCCCTCTGATACCTTGTAGAACACAACAGCCAAACAAAATGAATACTCCTGGGTGCTCCACAATTTCGTATCTGCAGAAGAACTGATAGATGCCACATAAAGGATGTGGTTTTGGTCATTCTGTAGTATGCCCAAATTGAACCAATAATGACCGAGCACGGCTCTTGCAGAAAACCATGTCCACAGGTGCCACTTTACCGGCCTGAGCCCAGGCCAACAGCCGTCCACCTCTTCTGTGGTTGCACTACCGAAACCCAAGCCTGGGGTGAGAACGGAAATAAAACTTTATGCCTCCGGAGACTCACCATTTCAGTCATCAATCAGACGGGACTGCTTCCCAGCCGGGACTCTGATGTGCTAGTTTAATAATTCCAGTCCTTTCAAGGATCGCTGCTGTAACTTCGAGCCCTTGTGACAAAACCTGGGTGAGTTATTAGACAATTTCATGCTGGTTTGCAGAGTGATTAAAACAAGTGGCCCTGAGTGATAGCTTATGTTCTAAAGAGATGGAGCCTTTCAGTTATAAAAGATGTATCAATCGGGGAAAGCAAACACAGATTAAAGTTTGATGAGCAATTGGGTATTAATTGGTACTAGCTCTGCTTTTCATGTCACTTTGATGTGGAGCTGATCATAAACATGGTAAGCGATACTCATAATGTATACTCACTTCAATACAGCTTTATGGCTCCATTTATTAAAGGGGCCAATATTAAGACTGAGTTGTGAGTGTTCTCCGTTCTCTGCCCTATACTTCGCCTAGCTCCTGGTGCGCAGAGGCCCAGCCACAGCCCGAAGGGTACGTTGCAGTTAGTTAGACACATAACTTATAGCCTAGTTTTCTTCATACATCAATTCTAAATCATAGTGGAAAGAAACTTAACAGAAAAGTGGAGCATTGTTCTCATTAAAAATAGCTTCTCCACGAGAGGCTGCTGCCTCGAACTTAGGCAGCAATGTCAAAGGAACATCAACAGGACATCATGAAGTAAACCATGAATAGACATTGCAGGGGCATAGTTCTATAGATAGCTAATATGTTTTATTTATCATTTATTTATTTGTATTTTATGTGCATTGGTATTTTGCCTGCATGTATGTCTGTGTGAGGGTGTCAGGCCCCCTGGAAAAGGAGTTGCAGACAATTTTGAGCTGCCGTGTGGGTGCTGAGAATTGAACCCTGGTCCTCTGGAAGAACAGCCAGTGCTCTTAACTGTTGAGCCATCTCTCTACTTCTGCTGACATTTTATTTTAAACATAACAAACACATTTTTATTTTAAATACTAAAGTGGGGTTTTTTCCTAGTCACAAAAATACAAAGATGCTATTGATATATGATCATAGGTAAAAAAGAGGGAGATTATCTTTAGCTAGGCACAAAAATATGAATATATATATTTTTAAATTAAAATCAGAGTTTCCTGGAAATGAATTCTATACAGTCATTTTCTTCTTTAAAAGTCCACTTGTGCAATGAGATGGCTCAGTGGACAGCATTGCTCGCTTTCAGGCATGAGGACCTGGGTTTGATTTCTGGGACTCAGGTGATAGGAGGTGAGAATTGACTCTAGAAGTTGTCATCTCCATACACTGCTGTGACACACACAACGGCCCATGCTCTCACGTGTGTGCACGTATGCATACATCTACCTAAATAAAATGTAGTAACAATTGGTTAGTTGTTTCTTCCCTGAGTTATTTAATCTCTGTGCTTTTCATTAGGATTGGTTATCTGTATGGTAGTACCTTAAGGATTATATTGTAAAACTAAATAGCAAATTTTTCTTAAAAGATTGAATAGCTTTGCAATGCTGAGCAAGTGCTCCCACACCAAGGTACATCCCCAACCCGTTCTAGAATCTGTTAACTTGATCTGCTATGGCTGGCCTGGGCTTTCTGGTTGACGTTAATATTTCTCAATACTATTTGGCATTATTGGCTTGGGAGAAAACTCTAGAAGCTGGAATGATAGCATGAACCCCATCTCACCCATGACAGGTAGTCTTTCTCTGCTGTAAAATCTCATTAGTCAGCATTTTGGCACAGCCCCCCCTGGGACTCATACACTAGGCGACACTGAAGGACCAATTTCTGCAGAATAAACTTAACCAGTCTGGGGGTTTGTTTTTAAACCTGCCACAGTACCCAGCTTAGAGAGAGGCTGAAGTTTCCCAGGGCCCTTGAAAGACCATGGATACCATGGTGTGTGTAAGTGTGTGTGTGTGTGTGTGTGTGTGTGTGTGTGATTTGTCTGCTGAGGGTATCAGAAGAAAATAAATGCTGATGTACATTTCTTATCCCAGGAAGAAGTCTATTCATCAGGATCAGGCTAATGCAAGTATCTTACTGGGCTATTTGCCCCAGAACCTGTATATGTATGTATGTATGTGTGTGTGTGTGTGTGTGTGTGTGTATGTGTATATATATATTCAACTAAAGTTTTATTACAAAGCTTGCCAGACATCAAATTAAAAACAACTTGCACCTGATACCCAGACACTGCACACTACCCCATCTCAGATTCTTCTCACTACAGGCAAAGAACCCAGCGTCTTTCATTTTACTCCAAATTCCCTTGGAAGTTCAGCACATGTGGGCCGATACCAGGAGAAAAGCAAAATAGAAAAACACCTGCTAATAAAACAATGGCAATTTCATAAAAACAGTCTAAAGTTACAGAATGCAGAGTGTCCCCTTCATGATCACGGTAATATAGACTGTGTACAGTCTAAGCTGGAGAGCAGAATGAACGCTTTGCATCTGGCTCATATGTGACATGTGTAATCGAAACATAAATGAACACACTATAATTACATCCTTCCGTTTAAGATTCTGAGGACAATGTAGCTGTCAATATAAAACTCAAGTGAATTTGCCTTGTCCTGCTTCAGGACAGTCACTATGAAACGAATCAACTTCACCAGAATCCAATGGCTTCACCCAGCTTGTTACATCTATCAAATTGAGACAGAAAACAAAAATTTGAACTAGCTTCTTAAAGTTGTTTGAGGAAGAACTTTCTAGAGAGTTCTGAAGACATGGAGGATACAAAATAGTACAAACTGTATGAGCGAAACAGTCACAAAAACACTATTGAATTTTAAGTCAAAAACATGTAAAAATAGTAGCCTGGAATGGCAATTCTTCCAACACCGATGCATGTGAAAATGCAGAACCTGCATTTTTATTGCCCACTCACTAACTGGAATAGTTTATTTATACGAGACGTATATTAACAGATGGGAGGACTCAAAAGTAAACAGCAGAAGGGCTGTGCTGTCTCTTCGAAGGTCATATCCGCGGGCCCTTAGGTGATGACAAAGGGTGGCTTACTAAGCAAAGAGGACAGGCAGTGGGCTACGAGGGATCTTGGATATTTGATTAGCAGGAAAGCTTGCAAGCGGACTGTGGTGTCTGTAACTCTAGTGCTCGGAAATCTAGGACAGGAGGATCATCTGGGCTACCCAACAAGACCTGTCTCAAAAGTAAAATAAAAAATAGCCAGGTAGTGGGGGCACATGCCATTAATCTCAGGACTCCAGGCAGAGGCAGAAGGTTCTCTGAGTTGCAGGCCAACCTGGTTTATGGGATGGATTCCAGGACGGCCCAGGCCACATAAAGAAACCCTGTCTCAAAAAAAGTGGGGGTGGGGGAAATAAATTAAACTTTAAAAATCTATGAGAAACAGAGTCAAAGAGATGCCTTGTGGTCAAGGACCTTAGGAAACCGGTCATGCACTGCTGCTCAGTGGCGTGGGTTTGCTCTTCTTGCCACTAATGGACTCAGATGCCACAACTGTTCCTCAAAAGTAAATGCCTTATTTTCAAAGTAAGCAGAGTCCCTATCTTTATATCTCCTCTTAATTCAAGAAATATATCTAACCCTAGTCGAACAAGAGCCAGCTCCCGAAGAAATTAATCAGGAGCAGCCATTAATTATTTACGCTCTAAAACAGTAGGTCTGCTAATGTTTCCACTAATCACCAAAGCTAAGCAGATGTGGCTTCGTGAAGAATAGAATGGGGATAGAAGAGGCGCAAACAGGAAAATCGTGTGTCTACACAGCGGTGCCGGGAAACGCCAGCGAGTGCGTCTCTGCACGCGGGACAGCTTTCTCTAAACTATAAGGCACACATAGTTCTCAGGCTTTTCAGTATTGCAAATACTACATTAAGGCAGGACTGGTAACACACTCCTATAATACCAGCACTTAGGAGGCTGAGGTAGGAAGATTTCAGGTTCAGGGCCCACCCGAGCTACCTGGCAGGCACACACACACACACACACACACACACACACACACACACACACACCATCTCAAAGGCTGGCAAGCTGGTTTATCAGCTGCGGGTGCTTGTGGCTGAGCCTGCTGACCTGAGTCTGACCCTTCAGACCCACTCCTTTGAGCTATCTTCTGACCTTCACATGTGTACCCACACACATACACAAAGTTAACAAAACAAATAAAGTCTCTGTATATGTATAAATCAATAAAATCAGGAATAGAATTTATGGGGGCTAAAACTAATGATAAGTGGTGAGAAGAATTAGACTCCTCTTTTTGACATTTAGAAAGCATAATTTTTTTTTTTTTGATTTCGAGACAGGGTTTCTCTGTAGCTTTTGGTTCCTGTCCTGGAACTAGCTCTGGTAGACCAGGCTGGCCTCGAACTCACAGAGATCCGCCTGCCTCTGCCTCCCGAGTGCTGGGATTAAAGGCGTGCGCCACCACCGCCCGGCTGAAAGAAAGCATAAATTTTGATAAGCATCTGATAGGTGCCTCCTTCATGGTGTTAAATGTATTAAGTTTGAAGGTTTTAAAATAATTTCATATGAATCCAAAATGATCTAAACCTTCGCATTTGCCCTCATAAATTTAATTGGCCTTTTCCTTTCTCTTTCTTTTCTTTCTTCCTTCTTTCGTTTCTTTCTTTTTCTTCCTTCCTTCCTTGTTTTTTAGCTTTGAGTTTTGAAGCTGGCACAAGTCAGTCCCTGTAGTTCTGTGTCGTGCTCATACAAGAGTAGAGGCTGCCACTTCTTGAAGGCTCCCTGGATTTGTCTCCTTGCACTTGCTAACTCTGCGACGTTACCACTCCTCAATTTCATTGGCAATGCGGGCTCACAGGCATATACACCTCAAAGCATTACAAAATGAGTTCTCAGAGTATCCCGATTATGGGCTCGGTTTGTTTGTTTGTTTGTTTTGACTTATTATTGAAGGGAGTGGGTGAAACTCCGAGTGACTGTGTGTTGTTGGCAGAGGTACAATCATGTCAAGGACACAATGCCTCAACCTGATGGAAGTAGCAAAGCCTTCTGGGTTCTGACCTTTTCCCAGGTTTTTGCTCCCAACCCTCCTTGGAGACTGGGAATCAGATCCCTCGATTGGCACTTTTAAGCATGAAGATCTTAAGATTCCCCCACCAAAGTACTGATCAGGTTTGACCCTGTGCAAGCTGCTTATACTATGTGTGTTTGGGGTGGTACATCTGTAGGCAGTCAGAACTTAGATACAAAAATGTCACAATAAATGTGTGCTTATTTTGTGATGGGAATACCACGTGTGTCCTGCCTGCAGAATGGCGCGTCATCAATACATGGCAGAGAGAGAGAGACAGAGAGAGAGAGACAGAGAGAGACAGAGACAGAGAGAGACAGAGAGAGACAGAGAGAGAGAGAACACGATCTCACCCAGGACGACTGCCTGAGACTCTTCAGTGCTGGGGTGACAGCTAGAGCCTTCAGATGCTCACTTGGCCTCTTTGTTGTCGTTAGCTCCCGGAGTTTCTGATCAAAGGCGATACATCTCTGCAGCCCTCGTCACAGCACATTTGATCTAAGGAATGTCGTTAATGAACAACCTGCTGCCACACGTGAGGGTAGATCTGAGGCTATCCCCTCTAGAGAAGTCATCCCTCTGCTTGCACTTTCTAATGCTCTCTCAAGGAAAGAGAGGAAGGCAAGCTGCTACTGCATTAACCTGTGTGCTGGCTCAGGATTCTGGAGTGAGAGCCATCCATGGGCTGGTTAACAGAGGTCTTGAAATAGGCCTCTGCTTACCCGAATAAAAGGGGAGGTGTCAGTCTCAGAAAGTGGTCACCACAGTGGGCAGCTCGTATGACTCTGCCGGCCACACTGAGTAGGGCAGGCACAACCTGACTGTCTCCTACAGGCTTCCAGCAAGTTCTCCAGTACTGTCTTTCCACCCTCCCTCTCTCCACAATCAGCTTTGAGCTGAGGACTCAAAGGCCCTCTTAGAGGTGATAAACAAAACAGAGCAAACACAATAGATTCCTTCAGTGTCCAGCCACCCTCTGCTTTCTGTCTACCGTGCGTACAAACCCTTTGGCAGAAATGAGCCCTGAAACAACTGCTCAGCAGTGACATTAAAATAGGGATGTCATGAAGAAAAGAAAATCTGTTACCTAAAACCAGGTAGCCCATTAGTTCAGGTGTCCGAAATCTGGAGAAAACACCCAAGGACTGGGAAAGCAAAACCACCACTAGCTGTGCTGGCAAAGCAGCAGCCAGCGGGGAGCAGTCAGCCGGGGAGCAGAACTTTGTGTCGCTGCTGTCTTGTTAGACCCCTTACCAGGAAGGCCATGCAATGGTACAAGTTCCTGTGCACGGACCGACTAACTTTGGAGATGTCGGCTACAGGGCAACACCATGTCCAGTTCCTTTCTCCCATGTGGGTTACATTTCTATTTCCAGAAAATGCTTAGTACCCACACCACCTGTAGAAACACACGCTTTCTCCTTTTCTAAGCCATTAAAAACACAGTGATAACGATAAAGAGATGTTCCGATTACCACCAGAGATGGTGATGCGACATGTTCAAAATCACAATTTCCGGACTCCTTCTCCGATCACTGATCCTCATACATTTCTGCTCTGGTATTTTTACTTTGAGACAGATTATTATCACCTCTAAAAAGCAACATCTAGAATTACATCCATTACTGAAATATCTGCAGTCTTAAAATATTAAAGCATATAGTGGGAGAAAGGGAGAAAATTAAACAGCTATTCCAGAATTCTTCGTTTCTCAGCCTTGCCAACTTCTAATTGCTCCAAAGGACATGATTCGCATAACAATGTGAGCGGATTATTTCAAATCAACATGTACAGGAGGGGGTGGGGAGACGGCAAGGGTGTGTCGCCCTCTGAGCTTGTTGTGGGAGTTAATACAGTCCTGAAACAAATGGGAAGGCGCCACTTGTTGCCGACACAGCGCAGCAGTGCTAAGATCTTCATAAGCCGTGCAACCCTTTCATGGCACTGCGATGCATCGCGCTGTGATGCCGAATGATCTTTTCCTACATGAAGAGAGCTCCAAACTCCCATGCAGTCCGTGACCCCACAACAGAAAATACTGTGACAACTTCACAGTCTTTTGAGGCTTGTAGCTCATGAAAACACTCACCAGTTACAGGGGCAGCTCGCCCTTTTCTACAGGTGTGAGCCCTTTGAGCTGCATGTAGTGTTTGGTGGAGGCCACAGGTGGCTGCTCATTACTGGTGGGATGAGGCCTTTCTTGTATTCCAGATCTAGTCCTGGTAGTTATCCCAAATTTCACACCTGCTATTCTGTTTTGATTTTTAATTCGAAACACAGCTTCTGCCCCGGGCTCCTGGGTAGTCAGTCCATTAAGTTAATTACCCCAGCAGAGAGAAAGATAAAATGGAAAACAGAAAATCTCCCAGTGAATTAGGCATGGTACCCTGAGGGAAGCACGTTGTCACAACCTCCTTTTCTTCTAAAGGAAATCCTTTGCTACAGGAAATGAGTTAAAAACAAAAACAAAACAAAACCAAAAGAAAAAGACTTACAGTAGAACACAGAGGTAATGTCCTAAGAACACACAGCAATAAAACCATCACTATCACAGGAGCAAACACCTGTCTTTAGTCCCTGCAATTGTGGGTAATGATGAGAAAGGGAGAGAGAGAAGCACCTGTCATTTTGAAGATAGAATGTGTAGTATATCTTCCACTGGCGCATTTAAAGCATGTTCATATTATAGAATGTTCAATAAATCATTCGCTTAAACCCAATGTAAGTGCTTGTTTTATTAACATAAGTTGCATGTGTGCATATTGAATGTGCAGGTGCACATATGTATAAACTATGTGTGGATATCAGGTGCACGGGCATGTGCATATGAATATGTGTGGGCATCAGAGGACAACCTCAGGATGACAAGGTTATGGGGACCTGGGTGTCACCAAGTAGGTTATAGGACCCAGGGATCCCCATGCCTGTGTCGCCAGAGCGGAGACACACCACCAGTCCCAGCTCTCTTTTGTCTGAGTTCTTGGGATAGAACTCAGGTTCCCATGTTTACACTTTCTCAATTGAGCTATACCTGAATCCTCCATATTTTTATTGATGGGATTACTTTTCACAAAATTATGGGTAATTTCCTAAAAGTTGTGAAATGGCCAAAATACCAATTTATTTTTTTATTTTTTAAATATTTTATTTATTTATTATAGTGTTCTGTCTGTCTGTTTGTATGCATGCATGCCAGAAGATCTCATTATAGATGGTTGTGAGCCACCATGTGGTTGCTGGGAACTCAACTCAGGGCCTCTGGAAAGGCAGTCAGTGCTCTTAACCTCTGAGCCATCTCTCCAGCCCCCAATTTACTTTTTAAATGTTATCCATTTCTTTTTATGTGTGCCCTGCCTGAAGGTGTGCGTGTGCAGCACATGTGTACCTGGTGCACCCGGAGCGGGGCACGGATGCAGCACACGTGTACCTGGTGCACCCGGAGCGGGGCACGGATGCAGCACATGTGTACCTGGTGCACCCGGAGCGGGGCACGGATGCAGCGCATGTGTACCTGGTGCACCCGGAGCGGGGCACGGATGAAGCACATGTGTACCTGGTGCACCCGGAGCGGGGCACGGATGCTGCACACGTGTACCTGGTGCACCCGGAGCGGGGCACGGATGAAGCGCATGTGTACCTGGTGCACCCGGAGCGGGGCACGGATGCTGCACACGTGTACCTGGTGCACCCGGAGCGGGGCACGGATGAAGCGCATGTGTACCTGGTGCACACGGAGCGGGGCACGGATGCTGCACATGTGTACCTGGTGCACCCGGAGCGGGGCACGGATGAAGCGCTGGATTCTGCCAGAGGAGTCATAGACAGTTGTGGAGTTGCAACTATTTTATAGACTTTGTACTATCTGTTCAGTAGTTTATCTATTGCCCCCAAACAATATACTTTGTTATTTTTTTATTGATTTTTATTGAGCTCTACATTTTTCTCTGCTCCCCTTCCTGCCTCTCCCCTCCCTGCTTCAACCCTCCCCCAAGGTCCCCATGCTCCCAATTTACTCAGGAGATGTTGTCTTTTTCTATTTTCTACTTCCCATGAGGATTAGATCTATGTAAGTCTCTCTTAGTGTCCTCATTGTTGTCTAAGTTCTCTGGGATTGTGGTTTGTAGGCTGCCTTTCTTTGCTTTATCAAACAGATCTACTTTCTATGAAAATAGCTTAATAAACATTTCAATTTCAGTTGTCTTCTGGTCACACACAAAAGCACGGTTCACTCTCTTTTATTTTTAATTTTTTTATATTTATCCATTTATTTTTATATTATCTATCTATCTATTTATTTATTTATTTATTTATCTCTCTATCTATTTATTTATTTGGTTTTCAAGACAGGGTTTCTCTGTGTAGCTGTGGCTGTCCTGGAACTCTCTGTAAACCAGACTGGCCTTGAACTCAGAGATCTGCCTGCCTCAGCCTCCCAAGTTCTGCCACCACTACCAGACTCACTGGCTTCTTTTTACTTGGAAACATACACATATCAGAGGATGGCTCAGGCAAGAGCCTAGCAATAGAGTTGAGGGGTAGAGCCCTAGCCTAGATTCAGTCCTGGGCACCAAAACAAAGAGGCAAAGGAAAAAGTATTCTACATAAGTGATTGAAGGAGTTACCAGCAGCAGGTCCTGGGGATAACAGGAGAGAAGCCTGCACAAGTCTCTGAACAGGGCTGGGGTGGAAGACGGATGCTGCTAGGAAGCATAAGGAAAGCAGGAAAGGGGACTGTAGTGAGGAGAGGAAGCCCCCTCTGTCAAAACCCACTGGATTTGCCTTACTTTGTGGCTATAGGCAATGTACACTTCCAATGGTTGAAGTCTAAATGAAAATTAGACAACCAATAAGGGACCTCATCCCTAGAGGTCTGTTAACTCCCCTGATGTCTTACAGAGTTGTACACTCAGATGTGAAGTCTTGTCTTTCCCCAAGGTCACTATCATTCACCAGCTAATGTCACATGGTTTAACAACTGAGGTAAAAAATTCAATTATAGTTGAAAATAGCTCCATTTGGACAACATGAAGAGACTCGGATCTGCTAAGAGCCATGTAATTTCACAAGTGTTTTCAGTGCTATCAACTTATTCAATGATCACTGAAATTCTGTGAACATTTAATGGCCACTAATATTAAAATACTTGTCACAAAACACAGGGTATGGTGCACGGATGATTCAAGCTAGATCTGGCCTGAAAGCCTCTTTCTTGTGGTCTAGCTTCTAAGGCTCCAGCAAGTACTATGCCAGCTGCCAAGAGAGGGGAGTAATTGAACAGCCCTACCCGGGAGCAACACTTAAAGAACCATGGCTATCACCAGCATGCAAGATATGCATAAAAGTGCAGTAAGTGGCACTCACATGTCAGGGGCAACCAACAGCTGTCTGATTTAGGGCCACTCAACAGGAAGAAAGTCATGCTCTGAACTGGAAACCTAGCCAGCTTCCTGGGGGGGAGGGTAGTATAATAGTCATGGACCTTAGAAAAAAAAATCTATCATCACTTCGCTAGATCAGCAAAATTCCCTATTCTATTCTAAAGCTCATCCTTATACCCATAGTAAGTGTAGCTACCACCCCTCATCCGAGAAGCCTCTTTATAGCAAATGGAAAACAATCTCAGGAAACCACAATGGAGTATGAAGCAAGATCAACATGGGGAGTCCAGCCTCAATGGCTACCTCTACATCTCAGCTCTGACATCTGAGGCTCAGAGAACATCAAGGAAGGGGAGGCAGAAAGACTGAAAGAACCAGAGCAGCAGGAAGTCTGCTGTGAGACAGCCTCCCCAGCGATGGCCGCTTGAACAGGAATGGGACAACGGCAATATCAACAGACATACTACCAAGGAAGGGGATAATTCACAGGCTTCCATCCCTAGATGAAGAACTACAGGCAACTAATGCCTGCTGGGAGAACTATCCTCTCCCAGGGACAAGCCCACTTATTTATATGGTTGTCCCCAATGCAACAAAAACAGACTCAGCAGCTTGTATTTATGCATATTTGTGCATATATGTAGATATATGTAGGTGCGAAAAATAATCAAAAAGAGGCTATCAGCTTGAGAAAGCGAGACATCATAGGGATTTGAGGAAGGAAGGGGGATGGAGGGAGGAAAGGGAGCAGGGAGTGATATAATTCTACTTCAATTTTTTTAAAAGAAAAAAAATCAGGCTGGAGAGATGGCTCAGTGGCTAAGAGCACTCACTGCTCTTCCAAAGGTCCTGAGTTCAATTCCCAACACTCGCATGGTGGCTCACAACTGTTTGATAACCTCTTCTGGTGTGAATATGTACATGCAATCAAACTACCCATATATATAAAACACATAAACAAATATTTTTTAAAAATAAAAATAATCCAAAAATTTAATTAAAAAACAAAAAAAATTTTATATTTATTTATTATGTATACAATGTTCTGTCTGTGTGTATGCCTGCAGACCAGAAGAGGGCACCAGACCTCATTACAGATGGTTGTGAGCCACCATGTGGTTGCTGGGAATTGAACTCAGGACCTTTGGAAGAGCAGGCAATGCTCTTAGCCTCTGAGCCATCTCTTCAGCCCCAAAAAACAAAAATAATTTAAAAACTACTCATCTTGCCTAAGTAAACAGAGGCAATAGCCCAAGTCCTATTTTGACATTAAGCAGAGCTAAGTGGTTTCTACCCTTGGCTTTGCTGTGACACTGTGAGCTATACAACCTCTATGCCTTAGTTTTCCCTCGTACAAAAACATGAGACCTAATAGTACATCTCACGGAGTTGCTGAACATGAAATATTTGGGAAGTGTTCAGCAGAGCGTGTCACATGAGTTATGTAATGATAAACAATACTTTGCCCATCAGTTTGGGGAAATTTTCAACCAAACTACAGTCAGGAAGTGTCCTAAGCTGTGGGGATGATCTGCTTGGCCCTGGTCTGGGCTCTCAGAATACAGCTTGCCACTCCACTCAGAGAGACAATACTGATATTAAAAGTGCCGCATAAAAAAGAAACAAAACAATACAATAAAGTTTGATGGTAAAATAATATAGCTTTTACAGTAATTTACTCTTTGGGTCATTAACATTGACTGTCAAAATGAGACTGGAATGAGCCGAATAAAAGGGAGAGATGGATGGGTTGCTCTTTATTAGCTCTTGGGTCTTCATTGAGTCACTTACTGAACAATTTCCAAAGGGAGGGTTGAAAATGCTCCATTCTCCCATCTGTTCTAATTTTGTTTATGACCCACACCCACGCTCTCTCCTTCTCCCGCTTCTTTTCATGCTGCTGGGCATGAATGGTGCAGGGTAACCCTACAACTCACTCAACGCTCCTCATGCTTTCTCCTCACACACACAGCTTTCCTTCGCATTCTCAGAACCCTCTGTGACCATTCCTGCGACCTGAGTCTGGAAATCATGAACCTGATGCCAGTAATGACATCAAAACATCCGTGGCAAGGACACTCCTCTTGGACATAGAACACACAAGAGCTGTGCAGTGGTTTCTACCCTGCACAGTTTTCCATGCGCAGATCTGACTAGCCCAGACTCTTTTGTCTCTTTAGATGCAGCCGCTTCTGAGTTTACAACTCCCAGAAAACCTTCCAAAAATACCAGAAACAGAAGTTTTCCATAAAAATGCCATTATCTAAGTCTTAAGTAAATTTAATAACTTACTTCAGTGTTGGAAGATGTTTTCTTCAGTTCTTAGCTGATACAACAGTAGTATTTACTTGAAAGTGTGAAACAGAGTGAATTAAACTTTTTTGACACATAGGACCTTAAGAGACCACACACCATTCTGAGTGACTCCAAGTAACTTTTACATGAATGGCTAAACTATAGAAATACATAACTTATTAGGACTTAAGTAAATCGCAGAGTGGGAAGTGTTTTAAAGTCATTGGTAGAAAAACTTTTAAGACAAAATATTACAACTAAGAAAATAAGTCTGCGTGTGAAGTTCTAACTGTTGACATCTCTGTAACAACAGGCTTGTGATGTTAGCATTAACAACAGAAATGGTTTCTAAAACAGAACTGATTGTACTTTTAGGAAGAATTCCCATTGAGAAAGCAAGGTCTATATTAGCAGTAAGGATGTTACAGTCAAGTCTCCTTTGCCTCAGCAATTTCTTTAACAGTGTCATACTGGAAACATTCCTTGTGCCCATAAAAATTATTAAGAATAGGGGCTCAATCAGTAACGTACTTGAGCATGAGAACCTGAGTTTGAATCCCTGGTACACCCCTTAAAAGCCCTACCTATAATCCCAGCACTATGGAGGAGAAGGAAGGAGAATCCCTGGGGCTTGCTGGAAGCCGGTCTTGCTAAATCAATGAGCTCCAGCTTCGATGAAAGATCATGTCATGAAAAAATGGGATGGGATGCAATACAGGAAGACACCTGCCATCAAAAATGAGAAGGGATGGAACACAAAACAATGCCTGGCAGCCACACGCACATACACGCATGCATGCATTCACCAATACACGCGCACAAACAAACATGTACACACAGAAACAATACAATCACTTCTGAAGAAAAATACTTTTCATTGGACCAATTAGGTCATGCCTAGTTTTCTTAAGTGCTGTCAAAGGCTAAAAATATTCTCTTCCTCAAAGCTGATTTTACCTTTTTTTTCTTTCAGTGGACAATTATATCATAAAAATTACCTCCCAGTAAACATTGTTTAGTGGCCAGAATAGTGAAAAGTAGAAATCCTCGAAGATTTAAAATAGTACTTCTAAAATAAAGAAGTATATAAAAGGGAAAAAATTATAAACAGAACAACGATGGTTTCATTCAGTAAGTTTGTTCTTTCGAAAAAGGGTATAAACATAACAATAAATGAACACTGCTATTCTCAGCACTTTCTGTCCAGAAAATTCAGGATACTATATGAAAACAATAATAAAACATGTCAACTTATTTATGTACAACATGATTTTCTAAATGCCAAGGTTAAAAGAAGGCACCAGAAATATTGAAAAACATAAAGAAGCAACATAGAAATACTGTGAGATTATCATAACTCAGTTTGCCACAGGAAAAATATTAAGATAAGATTGGAAATAAAATAAACAGGTTACGATATAGACAAATTATTGTAAAATCTATCAAATTGGCTGGCTGTACATTGCAAAGGTCACAGAAAGTGATTACTTTAAACTGTTTCTCCATGAATTAGCATGAATAAACACTGCTTTCCCTGGTTTCAAGTACGCCATCTAAAAGTGTGGTGGTGTTCCCTGGGGAATGTTGGTTCCAGTCTGAGGCATGAGACAGGAGCCAAGACGACAATATTTGACAGACAGTAATAAAGATCAATGACATCCCACTGTGCTGGAAGCAGCAGAGCGCAAAGGTGAGGCCACGAGCTCTGGTGACAGGCCTGTATTCAAATCCTCGTCCCTGCACTCTGGCTGGGTGACCTCGAGGTAGCATCTTATCCCTTCCCCAAATTGAATTTTTAAGACTAAACAAAGCCATAAGTGTTCCACATCTTCCCCAATAGCTGTGAGCACAGAAAGCAGAAAACTACTCTGCCCTTTGCTATAATCTGCATTCAAAACAAGTCATCCAGAAAGTTTGAAAGTAGCCAAAAATATTGGCATGGTACCATGCAGCACAAGAAGTGTGGTCTGACTGTCAAATGGACAAGAGCCTTAGAAACAAGAGTTGTACAAATACCATTAGTGCTGAGTATTCTATCACACAGATCCAATGGGCTCTATTCACCGAGTATGCTCTGCATAAACTGAAATGTCAACTCTCTCATGATCTTGAACAGTATGACCTGATAATTAAAGGAAAAAATTAAGCTTTGATAGGCAAAGAGACACAAAGAGTAGAAATACTTAGATGTTAAAAATGAGGGAAAAAAAAACCCAAGAAAGTGATTATTTTTAATATATCAGTTTATGTATTGTAATTCTTAGACTTAAAAGCATCTGTTTGAAGTAAAATTCCATTGCACAATGACAAAATGTTTATAAATTTTATCACAGATATAAAAAGTCGTTGATGGCTAAGATAAACTCTAAATTAAGTACAAAATTAAATTCAGGGAAAAATTATTTTATTATCAGATTTAAACATATAGTTGTGTCAAGCAGCTCTCATGTTATGTACATACATATACATGTTATATATGTAAATAATCTTTGCAGTGACTTCAACTACCTAAATTGCAGTGCAAGTACAGCAGCACTGTATGCCACTCAGGAGAAAGGGTGCAAACAAAAGGACTGCAATCTCCCAGAGTTCCTTACAAGGTGCTTTAAAAAGGGGGGTGGGCAGATTTGCTTTGGCTTACACAAAAGCCTGCTTTTAAATCCTAAGAGTAAAAGCACCCTTCAGGTGAGAGCACCAAGAAGCTTCTGCGACCCCGTTTACCTTTAGGCTGAAGGTCAGTTTTGGGCCCCAGAAATTTTTCCAAGCAAAATAAAGACATCATTCGGTAGCTAAGATGTTTTTGATGATGTCACAGTGAGAAAGTATTTAGAAATGCAGTTCTTCCTGTACCCCAAGAAGCCAGTTTTTCAAACTATAATTGGAGAGCCCAACTGGAGTTCAGACACAAAATCTTGTCTAATATAAAAGTGAGTGTGCTCTGCACAGCAAGTACTGACTTGCAAACTTTTGTTTTATGTGTACTATGAGTAGCTCATAGCAGAGAATGTGGGTCTGGGTTTTTGTGAAGGTTGCCACTGTTTCAAGCCTATGTTTTGCCCTTTGGAGCCCCCTGCAGGCCCTAACCGTTAACATACGAATACCATGGCAAGTAACTCTAGCTGGAGGGTAGGTAGGTAGTTCAGGGACTGGAATTTAACTTAGAAATACATGTTTACAGACGGACAGCATCTGGTCTAGGAACTCAAATGGCATACAGGCAGACTCGTTCCTCCTTGAGGAACAAACATGGCAAGGTCCAGATTAGGCCTTGCTATAGTTATAGTTTTTCTTAGTTATGATAAAGATTATTGTAATTTTTACTTGATAACTGTTTTGTTATATGTAATTTTGCTATGTTAAGTTAAAGCCTTCCTTTTTTTTGTTTAAACAGAAAAAGGGGAAATGATGGAGGAAGGTCATTGGTTAATTATAATAAAGAAACTGGTTGGCCCTCATAGGTTAAAACATAGGTGGGAGGAGTAAACAGAACAGAATGCTGGGAGGAAGAGGAAGTGAGCTCAGAGGCCATGCTCCCCTCTCCTGGGCAGACGCAATGCAGCCAGCCGCCAGGTCAGACATGCTGAATCTTTCCCGGTAAGAGCACCGAGTGGTGCTACTCAGATTATTAGAAATGGGTTAGGCAAAATATGAGAATTAGCCCGTAAGAGGCTAGAGCTAGTGGGCCAAGCAGTGTTTAAAAGAATACAATTTGTGTGTTGTTATTTTGGGGCATAAGCTAGCCAAACGGCCAGGAGCCGGGCTGTGGGAAGAGGCCCGCAGCTCCCACTACAGAAGGGAACCTTGATTGCTCTTTGGGCTGATGAGGGAGGGGGACTTGATTGGGGGAGGGGGAGGGAAATGGGAGGCTGTGGCAGGGAAGAGACAGAAATCTTTAATAAATAAATAAATTTAAAAAAAAAATTAAAAAAAAAAAGCCGAAAAGTGTCGGCATCTCCCAGTGGTGGTCTGGGGTGAGTGAAGAAGTGGCAATATGCTTTATGAGATATGAGCAAAGCTAAAACTGACTTTAAAAATTGAGTAAAAAACACCTAAAAAGGACCTGACATAAACAGAAAACTGTTTTACATTTTTATCTTAGACTACCAAACAACTTCCATGGCAAAAAAAGAAAAAGAAAAATCTTTAAAAAAAAATCACAATTATTCTGAAGTTAACTGCGCCTTTATCAAGCCACCTGTCTCAAAACGCTGGCATGTTTTGGTTCTCAAGGCCGCCTGGAGAGGTCACATGGCAGATGAGCCTTTGAAACACAAACTCTTGGTTCTATCAATCTAGCAGAGGTTAAAGTCATTTCTAACACACATCATAGCAGTGTTAGTCAGAGCCAATGATGGTTAGCTCCAAAAGTTAGAAAATATAAAACATGTAGGCCTACCCTCAGATTAATGTGGTCCAATGTGCTCTACTCTAAACCACACACACCAGGTTCATGTCTACGATAACTAAACTCTGCCTAGGCCATATCTGGGGTGCATGACCTAAAATTTCTCTCTCTCTCTCTTTTTGCCTTAGTATAATTTACATCAAAATCAGGGAAAAAACTTCAATAAAATCAATAATTTCTGCTAACCAGAACTCCAATTTAGCAAAAAATGGTGTCACTCTTAGACACGTACAGCGATGTTCAGAATGCCTGCCCCACCAAGGTCCAGAAGCAATCAATATACATGGCATCGCCTGTGCTCTATAAAACCAATGTTGACAGGCAACGCCAGTCACATTACACAGACACTCCTCTAATTTTCTGAAAAGAATAGAACTGACCATATTTCAGTATTTTCTTGAGGAAGTTAAAAAAAAAAAAGACCATTCTTAGCGAAGTCATAGCCACTTGGAGGGGTATTTTATAGTATCACTTTAAAAACTGACACAGGTGTTTGAGTAACATACTTCCTGTCCTCTTTCTCACGACGGAATCCTGGTGCTCCCTTTTCCTGTGCATCCTTGCAAACCTTCACATTGAGCACTGATGTGTCTGCAGTCAATCTTTCCTGAAGGGCCCTTGTCTTTCTCCTTCTGTTGGGAGGCATAATGAGTATCTTTAGCACCAAAATAAACGTTTTTGTTAATTAAACTGCTTGTGCTTTGTGGCAGAGATACAAACTTATTCACGACCCAAAAACACAGTTATAAAAGGTTAACTAGGTAGCTGGAGAGATGGCTCGGTATTAATGAGCACTGGCCCCTCTTCCAGAGGACCCTTAGCAGCCACATGGCAGCACACCATCATCCTCCAGTTCCAGGGGCTCTGATACCCTCTTCTGACCTCTGTAGACACATGTGGTACACAGACATATTTACAGGTAGAGCACCCATACACATAAAATAAGTCAATCTTTTCCTTCTTTTAAGGTTACTTAGTAGCTGAACTTGCATGTTTTTCTCCCAGTGTCCTCACTTTGGTGGGACTTAACTTGCAAGCTACTGTTCCAACCTCCCAGGTGCAGAGTACAGGCACATGCTGTCATGTTCCTCTGCTGTCCAGACTACCCTGCTAAAGAAGTCTTGTCAACATTGAAACCAGTGGAACTGAATCAACTTCATACAGAGCAGCAGTCTCTCAGGCACATAGAGCATTCACAAGCATCCACTACTCACTCAGGCTCACAAACAAGCTCACACTCATATTTCTTTCTTTCCAGAACAAGCCAGAATTACAGCTCTTTTAGTGATTGTTATAATTTTTGGAATGGTTCATAAATTTTCCAGATTCTTTTAAATTTGTAATATTTTCATCTTTTTTTCCTTCTTTTCCCCCCAATTGTGAACCATTCCATATTGCATCTTTATTGCAAAAGTCAACATGCTTTTTAGAAATTCAGATTGTAATCGATAAAACAAACATTACATATATGAATTTAAATGTATAAACAGTTAGAAATCCAACAATATCTCCTATATACTATTACACAAGTTCACAATCTTGTAAAAACTATAATACAGGCATACTATACATCGAGAGGAAACACTATTCCTTTTCACATGATTTTTTTTTTCTTTTGAAATAGTCATCCATCAGCGGGATCTTTCTCGCTGTAAAAAACTGTTTTCCAGCGTCTCAGTGGGTGGCGACATTTTCCCAATGCTCCAAGAAGAAACTGAGAAAAAACTCACATTCCTTGGTGTTATCTTTTCAGGTTTGGGCAGAAATCTGGTAGTAAATCTGGCAGCTGTCACTGCTGCTCTGCTACATGGGCACCTACACACTAGGAGCAGCAGAATCTGCCTCAAATGCTGAATCTTTTCTCTATACACAAAGATGCCAAGAAACCAGTCGTGGTGTGGATTCTAACAGTTGGGGATAGGTGGGAGGGGGCAAAGGGGAGAGATAGATACACATACACATATTCATATTCAGCTATTTTATGCTAACCTTGAGTGTAATTAATCTCTATTTTATAATTCATTTTTGAGTGAAACACATTGGAAAAGAATTTTAGTTAATTTTAAGGAATACTGAAACCCCAAGTTTTGTACTAGGGACCCAAAATCTTAGTGAAAAATGATCTGGTCTTCACATTAGCACCTTTCTTTCCCAACCTCTGCCCCAGTAACAAAAAAGTCAAACGAATTCTCACCTCTCTCTACAGTGAGTGTATAAAGATGTCAATTTTAAGGTTAAAAAAAATCATATGAAAAGGAATCTCATTCAGTCGAATGTCAGTCTACGGAGACTTTCTTACGGCTTCACTAATTTACTGTAATTTTCAGTTTCCAAATACAAAAATACAACAATTCTTATTGAAATCTATACGCTGGTAGTTTTAGTACACAAAAGAAAAAAAACCCAAACAAATTATTTACAAAATTATACAGTTTAAGAAAAAACTTTGTACAAAAAATATATAAATCCTTTGTTCCCTCTATCACGTTTAAATGGTCAGGACTCAAAATATTCACCACAATGAATCTTTCCAAATATATACTGACTGAGCCACAGACATCAAGGAAATTCATTAGAGATGATGGAGAAGTAAGGAGCAGATGCTTAGTGTAGGGTACCTGTTCTACGTGTTCGTTCTCAGTGGGCTCACTTCAGCTCGGTGTTCACAGAAACACAGTGACCTGGAGAAGTCCCACTACTAAGGGAAAACTACGTGAACTTAAAAAGGATCCTGGTGTTTGACACATCATTCCAAGACAATATGAAGAGGAAAGGATGATCAGAAGGTGGGATCTAACGCCTTGTCTCTATGTAACTCTAGAGTCCTGATGGTTTTGGGTTTCAGAGTGAACTGTTTCTATTTTAAGAAACAATCTTTATTTCTGGGAACAAAAACCCTGGCATGGTTAGTGATCACCAAGAACCTTCTGCAGCCAACAGGAAGTTTCAAATTTCACACCACACATGTAAAAGTGACATCCTATGTACAATAATCATTTCATTTCCCCAGTGTCAGTACAGTGTAGTGTTGCTCCTCTGCTTTTCCATCTAACATTCAGAACACAAGGACATAAATTTACACGTATATTTTACCTAACAGATACTCTGTACAGTGTACAGTAAAAATGCACACGGTAAAGGAAACTGCCTACTAAAGTATGCATATGTTCATGGACAGCAGAAATCTATAAAATTATGAAAATATAAGGTCATCTGATCAATGTCAAGTTAGAATCTCATTTATTACTAGGATATGCAGACTGCTAACCCCTACCTCAGCACCTCACCATCATGGTTAGTTCAGGAAAAGAACTTCAGATATCCTTAACCCTTTATGTAACTATAACTAGGCCGAAGCTTTTGAGAGAGAGGAAGCCAGTAACTCTTTCCCCTGAAACTCTGCCTTCATTTTATCAAAACATCACTTATTTATAACGGTGCTGCTTTAAACCTTTTACTGATGACTGATTCTTGATTGCCCAACTGAACACTTATTTAAAAAGTTAGGCCTATCATCAAAAGGGATAAGGAAGATAACAGAGAATGAATGAGGGGCAAAAGGCAAAATGAGAATTATTAAAAAAAGGGGAGGACCAACTGAAGCAATGCTCACCACATATCAAAACAAGGAAGGACGATGGCAGAAGCCCCAGAGCCAGTGTGAGGAGAGGATGAGTATCACAGAGCCAGCTCCAGAGCTCTGCAGAATCTGGGAACAGAGATGGTGGTTTTGCTGAGGTACTGCTGCACATTAAACTCTGAAAAAGACTGACTATAAAGTGGGCTCTTCCATAGGGGAAAAAAAATGAACTTTTCTTCCAAGACTATCCTTGAAAGAAAAGGGTATTTAAATTATGAATATCTCCTACTGTCTGACGACCCATCCATAACACCTAAGAGTTAAGAGATTCCAGGCGATTTTGACATTTAATGAAATTTTTATCAGCAGATTTATAATCCAAAATAAAATTTCTGAACACCCTGTCTTTACATTGTAATCCAGCACCAAGAGCAGAAACAAATGGTGTGGAAGGTAAGGTTCTAGAGAATCCAGTCACTCCTGCAGATCTTCACAACTGCATAAAGTCATGGCCTTTGGTGATTTGATATCACAGACAATTACAAGATGTGTTTGAATAGCAACTTGCTGTCCTTAAACCTACTGTGTTGAAGACAAAAATAAAAAAAATTTTTTTGGCTCATCGACTTCTTTAAATAATTTTAAAAAGTTGTTCTTCTAAACAATATTTCTAAAAATTACACAGCTCGCATATCAAATTTCATCTTCGCCATGAACGAGACTCATATTCATCTTCATCTTCATCATCATCATCATGCAAAAACAAATCCGAGGTTTCTGTTTCCTAAAGAAAGGAGAAGGTACATGTTTAGCTGTGCACAAACTCAAGGTCAACCAGCCACGTGATAAGCAGACTAGTTTATCTGTTTACAAAAATAGACAAGTAGTTTATTTTCAGGGCAAACCAAAAACTACCAACCAGTCAACAACCCCATCTTTTAATATGGAGAACATGTGCTACCTTGCCACAGTTAACACTATGTATTGACCAACTCAGACACAACAGAGATGTTTGTTTCTTTGTAATGGTAACACTCAGCATTCTTAATAGAGATCTTGAATTATGCAACACAATACTACAATCTGTCATAAAATGTGGTTAATTCTCTAACAGGATACTAGAATTTGTTTTCTATCTGACTTTGATTTTGCACTTTCTAGCCCATTTTCCTCCCCATATTCCAAAACACACCTTAAAAATGGATACTACTATTTATCCTGTTTATACTGAAAACATTAATAGGAGATTCCCATTCCAATATCACTAAGAAAATAAAACACTATGTGGAAGTCAGCCATCTCAGTCGGCGCCTATAATCTTAGCACCTGGAAGACGGAGGAGGCAGTTTGTGAGTTTGAAGGTAGCCTGGACTACAGATCAAAACCCTGTCTCAAAAAGCAAAAGAACAAAACTAAGTATTAGTGGATGTTTAGAAAGTGTTAATCAATTTATGTGTTGTATATACATATATATTTGTGTACATATATACATAATATATGTACAGTGACAAATTTTTTTTTTCGAGACGGGGTTTTTCTGTGGCTTTGGAGCCTGTCCTGGAACTAGCTCTTGTAGACCAGGCTGGTCTCGAACTCACAGAGATCCGCCTGCCTCTGCCTCCCGAGTGCTGGGATTAAAGGCGTGCACCACCATCGCCCGGCTGTACAGTGTCAATTAAAAAATAATTAAAACTGACTTTATCTCATTAACAAAAGCAAGGAAAATCAGCAACTGTCCCAATTTTTCTTGGGATATCTATCACTGATTTGTGAGCAGCGGATATGCTAACTTTCTGCATGACATAACATTCCACATCTTTTATAAAAATCTAAAATCTGACACAAAGTAGAAGTATCTACAAACATCACCAACATGAAAAACCTACTTTCTTCCTAAACTGGGAACGTTCCTTTTTTTGTTATATAAACTTGTCCATATAGTCAGAACATATTTCATTAACTAGAAAAACTTGATTCTTTTAAAAGCAAAATTAACAGAATCAGAAGTAATTTACATTGTGGGCTCAATATTCTCTTAAATAAACCAATTAGAATACAAAAATACAAAATTACTTCTCATATTTTAAGTGGCTAACTATCACTTTTAGAGTGGTTTTAACTTACTGAATGAAAGAAAAGTACCTATTTTCAAATGTATAGTATTTAATATAAAAAAATAGAGAGGAAGTACTGTAATTCAAATTTTATTTTAATGTTTGAACTTACCTCTTCTTTGACTTCTTCTTCCTCAGTCTCAGTAGATATAGATGGTACCTTGGGCTTGTGCCATGATATCTGTAGCCGACGGTCTTTGAATTTTGATGCTTGGTTTGCAGCCTAAAGTGTATTTTAAAAGAATACATAAGTATGCACTTGTATTTACTAAGGATTTCTTCAAACACTGTGCTATTTAAAAATGATGTAAGGTGGGCCTTTCAGTTAAGGCAACTGCTATGTTTGGTGCCTTACCACTGCTGTGTTACAGTCACTCTACTGTGCAAGGAAGGATGGAGGATAACAAATACTTTCTTCATTCAATGACCAACCTCTGACTTTGATTTTACATACCAAACCTTAAAGATGATTATCTCCTGTCAGTCACAGCACTGCATTTTTTCAGTTCTGTCTGATAAAGCTCTTCCTAGCCCCTCCCCATAACCTTCTTTTCCAGAGATGAACTCTCAACCCTCCTGCAAGCACTAGGGTTACAGATGTGAGACATAATGCTCACTCTCTTTGCTCAAATGCTCAGAATTCCATAGCTATCCATTCAACAAATGGTAATTAGAGCTGGGCTTGGTATCTCACACCTATAGCACCCTGGAGGCTGAGACCAGCCTGGCTATATTGTGAGTGCCAGAAAGGGTCTGGACTACAGAATGAGATCCAGTCTAAAAGAAAAGTCACATTGTCCCAACCCAACTTGATTTGTTCATTGTTCCCTTCCTTCTTTCCTTTCTTTTCTTTTGGTAGCAATGTGGATTGAACTCAGGGTCTTGCACACACTAGGCAATGTTCTAAGAGTTATATCCTAACCCCTCAGTGTTTTCCTCAGTGCAACCTTTTAACTACTTCTCAGCAAATGTCAATGATGACATTCTATTTATTAACTTATTTCTTTATATAAAGGAATGGACCCATGGTCTTGTGAATGTTATATACAACTGTGTGCAAGCATTGTACCACTAAACAATATTTCTAGACTTAAATGATGTACATATATATGTTTTATGAAAACAGTTAAATTAGTAACAAAAAGTCTAAGTTGGACCAGTGAAATGGCTCAGCAAGTTAAAGCACTCACCCCCACAAGTTTGATGACCTCTTTGATTCCCGAGAACCAGCCCCTGAATTTTGTCTGCTGACCTCCTAGTATATGGGTGCCATGTCATAAGCAGCAGCCCCCCACCCTACATACAAAATTCTAACATATCTGAGGTTGGTATTGTTTACTTCCTTTTATATTTCAGATTTCTAAGTTTTCTTCAATGAACACCATGAAAGACACTGCTCCACAATCAACAACTTCAACTTTTCTCCATTTCAACAGAATCTGAGGACAATTTTGCTTAGAGGGCAACTCAAGAGTAGTTTAAGTTAATCACAGTAAGTTTCCCTCAGAAAGGATCAATGCAGGGTGTGTGTGTGTGTGTGTGTGTGTGTGTGTGTGTGTGTGTGTGTGTGAGAGAGAGAGAGAGATACTTATGGCTGACATGAAAACATATCACTGGCTGTGAGTCAGATGAGGGAGTTAAAAAAGTTTGTTAGGAAGACTATTGTATCTTAAAAACTGGCATAAGAAACACAGCCTCCTTTTTAGCCTTTGGATATTCTTGTTGGAAGTTGTGGTGTATGTGGTTGCTGCAGACATTCTGCTAGCATGAGGAAAAAAATGGCTATCTGTCAACATAGCAGAAAAGCAGAAGAGAAACATAGTAGGAGCTTGTGTGTTTAAGTAATGCTAAAATCTCCCCTAAAAATTCTTAAACGGAAAGAAAATAGAGGGTGAGTGAGATGGCTCCGCAGGTAAGGTGCTCGCTGCCAAGTGTGACAGTTTGGTCCACATGGTAAAAGAAGAACTAACTCCCAAAAGCTGAGTTCAGTACACAGCAGCATGTGTGCCCATACACATCACATACACAGGACAAATAAATGTAAACTATAAGGAAAGACAAGAGAAGAAAACAGGAGCCAAGGCTTGGTAGTTAAAGCACTTGCTGTGTCAACAATTCTGGTGACCTAAATTCAGATCCCTAACAGCTACATAAAAATTAGGAGTAGCAGAGAGCATTTGTGATCTCCCAGTGCTGGGAAGGAAAGCAAGGGCAGACAGAAGCAGGTCCCTGGAGCATGCTGGCCAGTCAGTCTAAGCTGCAACAATAAGCTCCAAATTTCAATTGAGAGACCATGTCTCAAAAAGTAAAATGGAAAGTGACAGAGGAAAACACAGTTAATGTCAACAAACCTCTGGCTTCCACAGGCACGTACAAATACAAATGCAAACACAGGAATGCACACATACATATACACCTCATACTCAAAAAAAGATAGCTTACATTTTCAAATTATGTTACATGTAGCCAGATGCATCTTGAGGCAAGTATATGTTATTTTGTAATTAAGAAAGAAGAGAAAAAATTTCAAGTACCCATGCCCTACCTCACTGAGGAGAACAAATGAAGCACACTGACAATAAAGATTGTGTGGTTAGAGCCAGGCATGGTGGTGCACACCTGTGATCCCAGCTCTTGGAAGACAGAGGCAGACAGACGTCTGAGTTTGAGGCCAGCCTAGTCCACATAGTGAATGCCAGGCCAATCGGGGTGACATAGCGAGAGCCTTCTCCAAAACAACAACAGACAACTTAATGCCCTCTAGCTAAGAAATTCCTCTGTGTACTCCAAACGGTCTCAACATTTTTTTTTTTAATTTTTTAATTTTTTTTGTTGTTTTTTTTTTTCAAGACAGGGTTTCTCTGTAGTTTTGGTGCCTGTCCTGGAACTAGCTCTTGTAGACCAGGCTGGCCTCGAACTCAGAGAGATTTACCTGCCTCTGCCTCTGCCTCCTGAGTGCTGGGATTAAAAGCATGCGCCACCACTGCCCGGCCCAAACAGTCTCAACATTTAAGAGAACAATTTTCCATACTGCATTCAGTCAAATCTCTTCAAGAAGGGGTGAAGGAAAGTGCAAAGTGCTTGTCCTGTTTGTGTCTTTTAAACTAGACTCTATGACTTAAAATTATCAGCTTCAGGATTAAACTTATAAATCCTTAATGAGAATTCTTCATAAACCTCTTTAGCATTAGCCAGGTATGGTGGCACATTCTGGAATTGGAGCACTTGGACAATAGAGACAAGAGGATCAGTAAATCAAGGCAAACCTTGGTGATATGGTGAGTTTGAAGCCAGCCTGAATTACATAGGACTCCACCTCAAAACAAAACAAACAACCAAACAAAAAACTCAAGAGCAAGAGAGACTGCTCAAAGGTTAAAAGCACTTGCTGCACATCCAGAAGATGTACTTTCAGTTCCCAGCACCCTCACAACCACTTGTAACTACAGTTCCAGGGGATATGATGCCCCCTTCTGGTCTTGTTTGGGCACCTGCATACATGTACATTCATGTACACACACACACATACGTATACAAGTACACACATAAATCTCTTAAAAAAACCCAGCACCAACAAAAATAGATCTTTACTGTCCTCAGATCCCTGTGACATAAAGAACATATTCTTCTTAAAAAGCCTTTCCTGGACTCATTGATTTTGATCATCCCCCTATCCACACCCCAAGACAGGGTTTCTCTGTGTAACAGCCCTGGCTGTCCTGGAACTAGCTCTTAGAGACCAGGCTGGACTCAACTCACGGAGATCCACCTGCCTCTGCCTCCTAAGTGTTGGGATTAAAGGCCTCAGCTCCTAAATGTGAGGACTATAGGACACACCACTGTATCTCACTCAGCACCCTGCTTCTGAAGCTCTACGAACTAAAAATAGTTTGTACTTTATTAAAATGGTTACTAGAAGGGGAAAAAAAAGGATACTAGAAATAGGTTTCATCATTTAAGAAGCTGAGGCAGGGCCAGGTGATGGTGGCGCACGCCTTTAATTCCAGCACTCGGGAGGCAGAGGCAGGCGGATCTCTGTGAGTTCGAGACCAGCCTGGTCTACAGAGCTAGTTCCAGGACAGGCTCCAAAGCCACAGAGAAACCCTGTCTTGAAAAACCAAAAAAAAAAAAAAAAAAAAAAATGAAGCTGAGGCAGGGATTTCATGAGCTTGAAACAAGTCTAAACTATACTGTGAGTTCTAGGCTAGCAAGCAGTACAAAGTGAAACCCAGTCTCCGAAACCAAACAAAGCCAGTTTGGTGGTGTGACAGGATAAACAGGAGATCTAGTTATGTCTTGGCTACACAGAAAGCTTGAGACGCTAGCCTGGACCACATGAGATGATCCCAATAAACTTCAAGAAAGCATGTAAATAAACAGGAAAAGCAGAATGAACAAAAGGGAGGGGAGCAGGAGAGAACCAGAGGAAAGGAACGTACAACATGAGAGAGACCATTTGTAGGCCACAAAAGCCTATATTTTACAACTTGACTCTTTACAAGAATAAGTCTACCAACTTTAAAAAAAAATGTCTTTATTCATATGTATGTGTGTGTGATCTGTGAGTGTATGCCTTGTGTCTACAGGTGCCTGAGGGAAAGAGAAGAAAATTCTTTGGCACTAGACTTATAGGCGGTTGTAAGCTACCCAACACGGGTGCTGGCAACTGAGTCTTTTTCAAGAACATGCCCTGAAGCCAGCAGTGTGTCACACACTTTAATTCCAGCACTTGGGAGGCAGAGGAAGGTGGGTCTCTGTGTTCAAGGTCAGCCTGGTATACACAGTGAGTCTAGGATAACCAGAGCTAAATAGAGGAAACCTGTCTTAACCACTATCGGGGGGGGGGGGGGGAATGTTCTTAATTTCTGAGTCATCTCTCTAGGTCCAAAGTCTGCCAATTATTGGTATACACTATAAAGAGCTATGTTCCCTAACAAATACTGAAAGCATGCCAGACTAAATTTCATGGTGGGGATCCAGGCTATGCTTAGCAGAGTCCCGTGCTCACAGCATCGGGTAGTGTTCAAGATGTCATTGGGGCTGTGTTATCATCTGGAGACCTGACTGACTGAAAGTCTATATCCAAGTGCATTCCAGTTCGGAGAAGTTAATTCTGTGGAGCTAGAGAATTGAGGGTTCTCTGTTCTTACTAGCTTTGGAGTATAGGCCACCATCAGGTCCTATAGTCAGTCTATCAGCTTCTTGAGGTCAGCCACAACTCCTTGCCATGTAAGATTGTTCACCAGAGCTAAAATCAACAGTCAGGTCAGGGGATATATTAAAAATTTTACATATATTTGGTAATATAATGATGCAGTCACATCCGTCACTGTTGCTACACATTTGTTCAATAAAGCAAGTCACACATACCAGTCATAAAGAAGTGTGTAGTGTTCATGAAAACAAGGAAAGGTATCTCCACTTAGTAGCAATTTTTTAAAAACTGGTGACATTTTGATGACCATGTATATAGAATAAGAAATAATAAAATCCATTCTTTCTATCTAAAAAAACTATGTTCCTATGTTGTTATAGATAACCTGGACTGCATATATTATGTTTAGTTTCTGTGGCTCTGTATGTGTTCAGGTGTGAATTTGCTTGTGAAAGTCTAAGGCTGACACTGGTGTCTTTCCCAGTACATTTTCCTACTTTTTTGAGATAGAAGCTCTCACTGAGCCCTGAATTCAACAACAGGCTAGTCTGACTAGTCAGCAAGCCTCAGGGTTTGTCTGTTAGCCCAGCAATGAGATTATAGGTGTACTCTGTTGGCCTATATTTACATCTGATAGGGATCTCAGTTCTTTATGATTTCCACCAACTAAATTATCTCCCCAGTACCACTCACATACATTTTCATGTAAGTGAGGCCTTCCTTATCATGATCTGCATCACCGTATTTTAACACAGAATGGGGTTAGAAATATTTTTCTCAAGTAAGATATCTGGAGTAAGGGGGTGGAGAAGTTGGGGGAGGAGGTTCAGTGAAATGGCTCAGTAGATAAAGGTGCTTGCTACCAGGCCTGATGACCCGAGTTTGAACCCTGGCACCCATAAGATAGAAGAGAGAAACTCCCAAAATTTGTTCTCTGATTTCCACATGCATGTCATGGTATAATCACCCTTACTCCCAAATAAATAATGTAATTTGTAAAAAGTTGCCTAGGACTGGAAACCTGATTATCTTGGCTCTGGTACTTGTCATCTGTATGATCATAGTGGGCAGTTTAAGATTTGATGTTGAATCTGAAGAAAAGATGATCACTGGAGACTGGAGATAAGACTCAACTTATACAGTGATTGCCTAGGAAGCACATTCTCCTTAGTTAAATCCCCAACACTACCAAAAACCAGGCACGGTGGTGTATACATGCCTGTAATCCAAGCATCACTAAGATGGAAGCAAGAGGATCAGAAATTCAAGGTTATCCTTGCCTACACACGGAAGTTTGAGGATAACCTGGGGTACTTGAGACCCTGTCTAAAACTTTAAGAGACTTTACTGTATAAAATTTCACATGTTTTTCATACTTAAAGTCATTTAACATTACAAAAACTCATTTATGAAACTCTAATTCAGAAATGTCTAACAAATGAATTAATGAATAAATAGCTGGAAAGAGAATATACTGTACAAGTTTGTCTGTAGTCAATCCTACTTGTCTGTAGTGAATGTCAACACTGCATATAAAATAAATATGCTTACTGCCCTAATAATTTGAGTTTTGTCTCTATTCCAGATTAATCTGTTGCCTAGAAATACCTGGTAAACTGAAATAATCCTAAAATCAAGTCTGTCTTTGGAATGCTGTTCCACTACAAATGTGTTTACAAAGATTATTAAGGAATTTCAGAGAAAAACCTACTTCCTGACCTTGAAAAATACATCAATAAAAAATTGGTAAAGTCCAAGTTTTAACAACTAACATTACTAACCTAGAAATCATTCGATATTTATAGATTGTAGCAAACAAAGTGCTGAGTGCATTGTTTTTAGAGTTAACAAGAGTTATATGAAAAACTTACTGAGAAATGCTGAAGCAGTTCATCCTTTTCCTCCTCAATGAATCCTCCAACTGTGAGTGCTTTGGGGCGGTGGTCCACTACCATGTGATTTAGTGAGCCCCTCCCTCTTCCTCGACCTCGGCCTCTTCCTCGACCTTGAGAGGATGTGGTTTTTCCTCGGCCCACAGGTAAAATACCTAATCTTGCAGCCTAAATCACAACAAGCACATTGCTATATTATTAAACCTTCATTAAATAAAGAGAAAATTCTATTTTTTGAGATGTTATATAAGTTAAATCTCACCTCAACTTGTAACTGACTGAGCTTTTTTCGTAATTCTGTTGTGTCTTCTCCTGAAGAGAGCCTCTTGTGGAGATCCAGTTCAGTGTCTAGTAGCTCCTTCTGGGCCTGAGAAAAGTTAACAGTGAAAAGGGAGACTTCAAGTAAACACTAAGATCTTATTCAGAGCATTACAGCTACACAATGCCAGGCTTCTGAAAAATACAGGACAGAAAATACATGGGTGCTCTGAGGAAGTAAACCTTCACAGACATAATACTGCATACACAGCCAGCACAATGACAATAATTATCAATTTTACACAACTGTGGCTCACACCTATAATCCCAGGCCTCAAATCAGAGCCATCTCAGGTTACAGAATGAAACCCAGTTTTAAAATAATTAGTTAATTAAATAAAATATAAAATCATATAAAGAACAGTACAGAATTACTTTCAGACTGAACTCTCTAAGTATTGCCACTCCTTTTTGTAACAGATAAATCACTGGTCTTCAGGTAGCTATGAAGATTTGCCTTCACATGCTCTTTATTTTTTATTATATGTATTTGTGTGCATATCTATATGGGGGTTTGCGTAGTGCTCAAGGAGTCCAGAAGAGAGTGTCAGATTCCCTGAAAGAGGTAGCTGGAAGCCACTTCATGTGGCTGCTGGGAACCAAACTTGGGTCCCCTGGAAAATAGTATTCGTTTTTAACTACTGAGCTCTTTTTCTCTAGCCTCATGTAATTTGCAAAAGGCACAGGCCAGCCTAGGCTATAGAGACCCTCGTTTCAAATAAACCACACATATAAACAAAGACACCTCCCAGAACAAAAAACAACCACATCTTCCCTGAAAATTAAACAAAGTTTTAGGTCTTTAAACATATAAAAGGCAAATCCGGCAGTTCATTAGGGCTGGTGTATATGTATACGTATATTCATTGGTACAACACCTGTTTAAAATGCACTTGGGCTGAGGTCTACTCGAGCACCAGCATCTGTCCAAACAGGACTTTAAACTTATAGCATCAGTGAAAACAAATTATTCTCTAATGGCCTGATTCTCTCCTACTAGTCCAGTAGTAACTTCACCAGCTGGGTCAGGGGCTGCCTATGGGTCGCACTCCACTTTCAAAGTGCCAAGCACATCACAGATGTTCTGTAAGTTTGCTAGAGGAGGAATGCAACTGGATACCTCCGTCTTTGTCTTTACTTTGGATGGTGTGGAGACGGCAGAAGACGTTTTTAATTCATCTTTCAATTGTGAGATCTTCTCTCCCAGTTCTTTCAACGTCTTCATTATATTTGCTCTTTCTTCTGGTTTCATGTTTTTGTTTTTTTCTAGCTTAGAAATTAGCATCTACAAAATAAGAAAAAAAGTAAGTCTAAACTAAGCAAATTTAAGCCCTAAAGCTCTACTACTATAACTTTGTAAATCATTTCTATGTGACATTTCAGAATGCAAAGGATGAGTTCTTACTCTACCTTCTGGCATTCTATTTGCTTTTCCAACATTTCTTGCTTCTTTTTCCTCATGTCTTGCTGTAACTTCATTGCTTCCTGAATAAAGGAAAGAAGGAAGTTAGTAATGGATTTAAAAAAAAAGAATCAGCTAACAATACACATTTCTTCTTCTCTGAAATGGACGTTCCCTCCTCCATCAAAATCCGATGAGCGCAGCAGCTGGAGTGGGACGTGGCTAGTATACGGCTATAATCTCCAGACTGAAGGGAAAACCCAAGGAGAGCCCGTCTAAAAACCAAAAAATCTAAAAGGAAGCCTTTGAATAACTTTCCCAATAATTCCAGTACAACTGTAAAATTTACATCTATACTTTGTATCTTTAAAAAAAAAAGAAAATTATTTTCACTTTCCAGTATAATAGGCCAAACCTTTATTTCTGAAGTTTAAAGTTTTAAATTATGAGATACGACTATAAATTGTGAATAATCAGGATTTTTTTTTTTTTTAATTTTTCAAGACAGGGTTTCTCTGGGTAGCCTTGGAGCCTGTCCTGGAATTCACTCTTATAGACCAGGCTGGCCTTGAACTTAGAGAGATCCACCTGCCTCTGCCCCTGAGTGCTGGAATTAAAGGTGTGCACCACCACTACCTGGCTTCAATTTTTTTTTAACTTGGAAAATGTTGTTTCTACATTCCTGAGAATTGAATCTTTCTATGAAGACAATACATATAAACATCTGTTTCTGCCAGGGGGTTGGGGTGGCGGTGGCACACGTCTTTAATTTCCTCCAGCACTGGCAGAGGCAGGCGATCTCTGTGCATTTGAGGCCAGCCTGGTCTACATAATGAGTTCCAGGACAACCAGAGCTATATAAACTAATAAACAAATTTATTTTCTATGTAAACAGCTTACACCTAAAACAACAGTTACTCCAAGCTGAGTCATATGATGAACCATAAGCAAGTTATACTTATGAGAAACATTATCTGACTTTAAAAAGGGAATTGGAGGGCTGGAGAGATGGCTCAGAGGCTAAGAGCACTGGCTTCCAGAGGTCCTGAATTCAATTCCGAACAACCACATGGTGGCTCACAACCATCTATAATGCGATCTGATGCCCTCTTCTGACATGCAGGTAGAATATTGCACACATAATGATAAATAAATTATTTATTTATTTATTTATAAAGGGAACTGGAAAACCCAGGTCTAGCCAAGTGGTAGAATACTTATACAGCATGTGCCAGGCCCTGGGGTTTCCATTCCCAGCCTCATCCCATCCACCCCCAAAACAGAAAGAAAACTGTCTACTTTTCTTCATTGAATGAATGAAAAAAAAAAAAAAACCAAAAAAACAAAATGTTAGCCAGGAATGGTGGTGCACACCTTTAATCCCAGTACTCAGGAGGCAGAGGCAGGAGGACCTGGGTTCGAGGCCAGCCTGACCTACAAAACAAGTTCCAGAATAACATGGACCACACAAGAAATCCTGATTTGACCCTTCCCCCTACCCCCACAAAAAAAGAAATGTAACATATAAAAAATATTAGTGGTTATAGCTCGGTGTACTTAAGGCTCTTGTTTTAATATTCATAACCAAAAGAACAATCTATTCCTTGGATTTAATGTGGCTACTAAAGGCAACTGTCGAGCCTTTTTCAGTTTGTTCATCATTTTTAAGTGTATTAAATGAAGAGAAAGTACAGCATGTCATAGCTATTGCTCTACAGCAACACAAATGTAAAGGTATTGTAATGCACAGGCACAAGAATGGAGGCCCTTACCTGTTTCTTCTTAAGAACTTCTTGAACATCATGAGATTTAGACCCTGAACCAAGTTTTGAAGGTGTCTTTAAGTTTGAGGAGCTGTAAATTGGTTTTGTATGGCCTGGAGTAGAAAATACCTTTAAAAAAAAAAGGAAAGGATGTTTTCTTTATTATTTATTATGTACATGTACACCTGCAGGCCAGAAAAGGGCACCATATCCCATTACAGATGGTTGTGAGCCACCATGTGGTTGCTGGGAACTGAACTCAGGACCTTTGGAAGAGCCATCTCTCCAGCCTTCTATATAGTCTTAAAATTCATTTTGCTCAGTTCACTATGCCCTAAAATACATTTCATGGTGTACACTTCATGGTACATTAAAAAAAAAAAAAGCAATCCTCATTTCTTTGTAAAGTTAAATGCATTTTACTGTATAGATATATGACATTTTATGAAACCAGTGCCTTGTTGATAGACATTTGGGGATTTTCAGAATTATAAAAAGCATACAATTAGTAGTAGTATATACAAGTGTACTTACATTCTTAAAAAGATTATATTACATATATAATTTTTGCCTAACATTGCCAAATTTCATTTCATGAGAGTTGAATTATCTAGTATTTCCATTAGCATTTAAGTCTCAAGTCTACTTAGAATCTAATTATGTAATTTTTTTTTTTTTTTTTGGATTTTCGAGACAGGGTTTCTCTGTGGCTTTGGAGCCTGTCCTGGAACTAGCTCTGTAGACCAGGCTGGTCTCGAACTCACAGAGATCCGCCTACCTCTGCCTCCTGAGTGCTGGGATTAAAGGCGTGCGCCACCATCGCCCGGCTAATTATGTAATTTTTAAAAGCAGAACATAATTTTATCTTTTCCATATGGCTATCCACTTATACTAATAGGATTTATCAAAACACCCATTATTTTCTTCACTGATCTGATACTAGCTATTTAATATAATAAATTCCTTTAGCAATGAAGTCTATTTTAGGCTTTCTGTTCTGTTTCACTGGTCTGTTAATTCCTGTGCCACCATCAATCTGTTAGTAACAAACCTTATAATATTTTTTTAACTATTCTCTATCACTTTCCTTTTTCAGAGTTCCTCTGGCTGTCTATAATAACCATTATACTAGAGTTATTGAACAGATATATTCCAAAAGTAAAAGTAGGACATTCAACACTTGATTTTCACAGAATTACCTTCACTGATTTAAGATTTTGATTTTAATTATTCATTTTTAATTTAATGTGTTGCATGTTTCTGTGTGTGAGCCTGTGCATATGCATGATGGAGGAAGGTCATTGGTTAAATAAAAAGAAACTGCTTGGCCCTCATTGGTTAGAAGATAGGTGGGAGGAGTAAACAGAACAGAACGCTGGGAGGAAGAGGAAGTGAGCTCAGACTCAACAGCTCTCCTCTCGGGAGCAGACGCCTCAGAAGAGACGCCATGTTCCCAGCTCCCAGGCAGATGCATGCACGCGATGAATCTCCGACCCAGGATGGACATAGGCTAGAATCTTCCCGGTAAGCGCACCTAGGGGCGCTACACAGATGATTAGAAATGGGCTAAATTATTATGTGAGAATTAGCCTAGAAGAGGCTAGATAGAAATGGGCCAAGCAGTGATTAAATGATTACAGTTTGTGTGTTGTTATTTCGGGCATAAGCTAGCCAGGCAGCCGGGGTGCTGGGGACACAGCCCCGCCGCCCTTATTACTACATATGCATACACAGAGCCAGAACAGGGTGTCAGTTCCCAGGAGCAACTATCAGCTGCTAAGGGTGCGTGCTAGGAACCAAACTCAAGTCACCTTTTTTTTTTTTAAAAAAAAAAAGGTATTTATTTATTATGTATACAATATTCTGTCTGTATGTCTGCAGGCCAGAAGAAGGCACCAGACCTCATCACAGATGGTTGTGAGCCACCATGTGGTTGAGGGAATTGAACTCAGGACCTTTGGAAGAGCAGGCAATCCTCTTAACCACTGAACCATCTCTCCAGCCCAACTCAAGTCACCTTTAAGAGTCATTTCCCTAGTCCTCACTAGGTTCTTAATTATATCTAAAAGGAAAAATGAGAGCCACATGTGGTAGTACATGTCTTTAATGTTAGCATTTGGGAGCCTGAAGCAGCAGGACAATGAACTTCTAGAAGTCAGCCTGGGTACAGATCTCAAAAAATGGGTGGTGGTAATGGGGGTGGGAGGAGACTAATAAGGATAACTACCTAACAATAAGCACCTAAAAGTTAAAATTCTCTAATTGTTAGATAGCTCTAAATAAAAGAAAATTAACCAGCTAATTCTTAACTGAGCTATGGAAATTGGAAGTACACTTCGGTCAAATGTCATGCTTCTCCTGTTGAGAAAGAGACTATACCCCTTAATGGTAACGAATTTTTATGCCATTGAATGAAAGACTAAATAGACATGGAAATCACAGGAATGCATACCGAGCAATCGTCTCCAGAACCACCAGACTGATTTAGCAAGTGAGGTGTATCACTCTGGTTAGTACTTGCATGTCCAAGACGGTGTTTAACAGGAACTTTGTTAAGAACATAGGCACCAGAGGTCTGTGGTTTGCCCATCATCTGCAAGTACAAAATAAACATCTACGTGATATAAGTTTAAAAACACACCCAAGAATGATTCAAATTTAAGATACAAGTTAAAGTTGAAATAAGGGAATGCTTCGATTATCTGTAAGATTGTACATTTTTAGGAATTATGAATATACAGATGGTCTTATTATCCATATTGTTTTGGATATCTAACACAGGTCCTAACTGTGAGGAGCTCAATAGTACAGCATGTATTGAGTGTGCACAAGTCCCTTGATTCAATCCTTAACTCCTAAAATACGTATTTCACAGTAACACACACACACAAACTGTTGGTAACTTTAAAAAAAAATCTTCTCTTAAGTACACAATGTTTCAAAAACAGGTTTTTGTTTTGTTTTTATTTTTCCAGACAGGGTTTCTTTGTGGCTTTGGAGTGTGTCCTGGAACTAGCTCTTATAGACCAGGCTGACCTTGAACTCAGAGAACTGCCTGTCTCTGACTCCAAGTGCTGGGATAAAAGGCGTGCACCACTACTGCCTGGCAAAGATAGGTTTTTTAACAGTATAAACAGGGAAATAAAAAGATAATCTTTGGCTACATTTTTCACCATTCATCCAACATCTTGGACAAATATTCACATTTGGGTCCGAATACCAAACAGAACACAAAGAAAAATATACGGTTTAGATGCTAAGGAGCAGGTTGAGACTATATACTGTAAGGAATATACATGTATATATTTTTCAATGTTATGAAATAGGAATTTGCTGTGTAGCATAGGCTGGCCTCAAACTCAGTAGCCTTCTGCCTCAGATGCCTGCTTGCTTTTGTTTTTTCATCAAATACATTTACCCTAACGATAGTAACCTAGATGAAAATTATTACTATCAATATCTGAATGGCTCTAATGCACAAAACAGCTCTAGATTCAGAATTTAGTGGTAGACGTCACATATGCCTCGCTGTAGATACTTCTTAAGCATCAGATTTCAAAGGCTCCTATCTAGAGACCAATTCTGTTCTACAGGCAAAGCTAAACAAGTTAGACCTAGGCGAGTCACGCTGCTCTATTACAGAGCAGCTCTCTTAGCTTTAGAACACTGCAAAGTCCTCTGAAGCAGATTCCTGGGCATTTCCTAGAGGAATTGATTCAGGAGATGAGACGGCTGGGTAAAAACTCAATTAGAGTTTAGATCCCCACAGCCACATAAAAGCCACCTATAATCCCAGTACTTAGGAAGAAACAGAGGATCCTCAGGAAAATGGTCAAAATTGGCAAGCTCACGATCCAGTGAGTCCCTGCCTCAGTAATAAAGTGGAGAGGATTGACAAAGACACACAGTGTCAAATTTGGGCCTACACCCACCCACATCACGTACCTACCCATGCCCACACCAAATAATTACTTAGTTAATAAAAGTAAGGATGGGTGAGATCTAAGAATCTGTACTTCTTCTACAATAATGAGGTCTCAGAAAACCAGATGATGGTAGTTTATATATTAAACCATGAACAACTCTAATGTGAAAGGTGTCAGGGCTGTGAGTTGGAAAATACTGTCTGGGAAGTGAGACTAGAGTGTTAATTAGTAAATATGATTACCTTCTGGATACCTCCATGGACTGACGCGGGGGAAGACTGGGTTACCATCACCTGCTGCGGATGAAGATGCTGTGGCAGGCTATGGTGCTGCTGTGAAAGGTGACTCAGGGTGTGCTGCTGTTGCAGGAGGAGCTGTGCTGGGGACTGGAGTGCTGGTTGCTCATTGTTCTCTCTATGCCACAGGACTCGAATGAACCGATTGTTCAGCACTGCTTCTGTGCTTGAAATGGCTTTTCTGGCCTCCTCATTGGTAAGGTATTGGATAAGTGCTGCTTCTGGATCACCCTTAAAAGCAACCTTTAAAGAAAATAATGGGAACAACTTAAACTTGGATAGTCCTTAAATACGTGTAGTCCAGTACTATGAACTAAATTAGGTGCCTCCAAATCCTTATGAAGAAACCCTAGCCCTCAACAGAGAACAGGATTAGGGACAGATTCAGATTACACGGAGTACTGCATTTGTGACCATAACTATTTTAGTTAAGGTAGCCTTCTGAGAAGAGGAAGGGGTCTCCATGGCTCCTTTCTTTCCTCCTCCTCTCCTTCTATGCTATATGAAGACAGTGAGAAACCAGGTTTCTACAAGCTAAGAAGGCATCCCTCTGAAGCAAATGAGTACAAGTAGCATTAAATCCCCAGAGTTACAGGCAGTTGTGAGCCACCCAATCAGGATGCTGGAAACCAAACTCAGGTCCTCTGGAAGAGCAGTTCACGCTCTTTAATTGCAAACTGTCTCTCCTACATTAGAACAAATTTCTACTGTTTGTTTATTAAGGCTGTGGTAGTCAACATAGTGTCTGAGAAAACTGTTTTACATAGCCACCCAGTTCTTTTTCTAAATGCCATAAAGAATAATGACAGAGAACTTTTAAGAGAAAAAGGACACAAATTTAAGGACATGAAATTTTAAACAGGTAAGTATACTCAATTAAATCATCACTCCTAATCACAAATTTATAAAGTCAAACTTCCAAAAAATTATACTGTCACTACAATTGATCTGATCTTGGATAATATGTCAAAAATCACAGCTTCTTAGATAATAACATTATAATGGGAGGGAGTGGTTCATTTGTTCAGACCAAGACCTCTGGACAACAACAACAACAATAAAAACAACAGCAACTAGTTCAGTTTTCAGGAAGGAGCTACAGAAAAGAATCAAATGAATCCTCAAGAACAAATCCAACTAAATAATTCCATTATATACACATACACTGAATATATAATAGAATACACTGATATATAAAAAAGCACATCACTTTGCAAAGATGTCAAAATTACCACTGACTCTAATCAAGAACTGCAGGTAATACTTTCTAAGACTCACAGCACACATGCATTCTGTAATTGATAAAGCCAATTTACCTGGATATTAACTATGGTTCCAAATTTGCTGAAGTGTTCGTTGAGCTTGGTAATGTTGTTCAATTCCTGGGGGATTTTTTTCACTTCTAATTTTGTGTTTGTATACTGATTCTTCCGCAAGAACCCTGGTTTACTTTGATTGTTGTTCCCTTGCCTGAAACAAGCATTGATAAATCTTGGTTAATTTTCCCACCCTCTTCTCCCTCCCACCCCCCGCCCTCAGCTTTTTTGATACATGGTTTCTCTGTATAGCTCTGGCCATCCTATAACTCGCTATGTACACCAGGCTGGTCCTGAACCCTGAGATTTGCCTGTTTCTGCCTTTCAAGTGCTAGGACTAAAGATGAGTACCACCATTCCCAGCAAAGGTTAATGATAATTTTAACTACTTTATTAACAAATGAAACAATACAAGCATCAATTACATATTTCAAATAAGCCAAACCATCTTACTTTCCCAGCCAAGGCTTCTTTGTAAGTGGTCCTTCCAAACCACTAATAGCTCTCTTTCGACTCTCTGGTTCCAGGACTACTCTGGTGATGTTGCTATTAATTGAAACAGGAACTGGTGGTTCAGTCTGGATGACAATATTAGCAGCTGTTGAAAACAAAAATTTCCATTACTATATTTTAGGGAAACATCAAATGACTGGGTTATTTAGTCTAAAGCTAAAAGGCCCTGTGGACAGCATTCATTTACTACCATTTTCTATTTTTGTTTTGTTTGAAGAAAAAGATCACTGATCTCCTATGTCAGTTTTCCAAAGGCTGGTTCTAGGGGCATGCACAACTGTGTCTAGTTTACCACTTTCTTCTTAGAAATATCTATCAGCAAAAAAACCTACAAATTACTCTTTACATTCAAAAAGTTAAAATGCAAGCTTAAAACCTCAAAGGCAATCCAGTGTGATGATTAACTCAAGCATAGATCATCAAAGAATGAAAAAAGTTATTGGAAAAAGCAAGACATTTATTTTATATATGTTACCATAATTTTACTTACTTTTTTATAATATAAATATATAATAATTACTGTCTTTGACAAGGGATCAAATAGTACTAGAGATGTTATACACCTCCTGTCATTATCCAACAAGATGTTTACATCATAAAGAATCATGATTTTCTTTCTTTCTTTCTTGGTTTTTCGAGACAGGGTTTCTCAGTAGCTATGGAGCCAGTCCTGGAACTTGCTTTGTAGACCAAGCTGGCCTGAAACTCACAGAGATCCACCTGCCTCTGCCTCCTGAGTGGTGGAATTAAAGACATGTGCCACCACCACCTGGTATAATTTTCTTATATGAAATATTACCATATTATTTTGTTTTCTTTTTTGTTTAATGATTTATTTTTATTTTATGTGTGCTGGTGTTTTGCCAACATGTACGTCTGTGTGAGGGGGCTGGATCCCCTAGAGAGTTGTGGGCTGCCATGTGGGTGCTAGGAATTGAATCCAGGTCCTCTGGAAGAGCAGCCAGTGTTCTTAACCTTTGAGCCATCTCTACAACCCATTTTTGTTGTTTTGAGATTAGGTCTTATTCCGTAGCACAGGCTGGCCTGGAATTCAAGTAATTCTCTGCCTCAGCCTGCTTGGCACTCAATAGGATTATAGACACCATGCCCAGCTCTGTGTTTATATAGGACCCTATTTCATCTTAGATATAAGTTAACATTTTAGCGAGGAAGGAAAAGAACCCACATTATAAGTATATGCTTTTATTTAATCTTAGCTTGATTTGTGCAACACCTTGAGACAGGGTCTGACTTTGTAGCCCTGTTTGGCACATAATTTACTATGTAACTAGGCTGGCCTACAACTCACAGAGATCTATCTGTCTCTGCCTCCTGAGTGTTGGGATTAAAAGTGTGTACCACCACAACTGTCATAGCTTGATTTTTTAAAGGTTTTTAAAAATTTTTTAAAAATTTTAAAGATTTTTTTGATCTTAAAAACTTTGAAGCAGGTCCTGATAGATTTAATTTTAGGGGTTTTGTTTTTAGACAGGGTCTATGTGGCCCAGGTTGGCTTTGAACCTGCTATGTAGGTAAAGATAATCTTCAGCCCTGGTCCTCCTGCCTCCACACAGATAAAAAATATGTGCCACTGGGCCTGAGTATATAGCTATAATCTTAAGAAGTAAATTGATAAAATGCTAATTTACTTAAAGTGTTTAGACTTGTAACATTAATGGTTTGAAGCTACACCACTCAAAATAGAAAATAAACCTTTGATCAGTTCTTTGAGGGAAAGGGACCAGTCATCTCACCTTCTTGCATGTAAACTCTAGCACTGTGCCTAGCACACAGTTAAAATGGTCTGAAGTCCTATCTAAAAAAGCAACTAAAAAGTATTACTATTTTCTGTGTCTAAAAAGAAATGGCTCGGTGGTTAAGAGCACTGACTGCTCTTCCAGAGATCCTCAGTTCAATTCCCAATAACTACATGATGGTTCACAATCATCTGTAATGAGACATGGTGCTCTCTTCTGCCCTGCAGGCATACATGCTGACAGAACATTGCATACAATATATATATATATATATAAAAAACATGAGGGCCTGCTTGTTGGGGTTTCTGTCCTGCCTGGTTCCCACAGTTGTTAGGTCTCAAAGAATCACACAGAAGGTCTACATAAGTTACAAAACTGATTGGCCCATTAGCTCAGGCTTCTTATTAACTCTTATAACTTATTTAGCCCATTATTCTCGTATATGCTAGCCACATGGCGGGGCAGGTCACATCTTCCTTCTTCAGTGTCTGGACAGGACTGAGGAGGAATGGGCTTCCTCCTTGCCAGAATTCTCCTGTTCTCATTGCCCCGCCTCTACTTCCTGTCTGGTTGCCCCATCTATACTTCCTGCCTGGCTACTGGCCAATCAGCAATCAGCATTTATTTAAAACATAATTGACATAATACAGAACTGTCCCACACAATACATATATGTATATATGTTCTAACTATACCACTAAAATTTAGAAGTGAAATTGTTATAAAACTATTGAAATGATTACAAAGCATCTTTAAAAAGTATAAGGAGTCTGATTTCCTCAAGTGAGACCAGAAACACAAATTATTAGCTACATTGATAAACTGATGCATAACGTGTATCACCAGAAAAAGGCATTCTTACCTCTTGGATTTGCATCCATATCTCCAGATGTAAGGCCAATCAGGTTGGGACGCTGTGTCTGTGCTCTTGAAAAGAATTGTCTATACTGTGATCTGCCAGAACTGGTGATACTAGGAGCTTCAGGGTTATAACCATCAGGTTCATATGTATCTGGAAAAAAAAACCCACTTAGATAATCACAGAGTGCTCAAATTATTCCCTTGTTACTAAAAATAGTTGTTCAAGTTATGTGTTCTTCAAAAAATATAATTCTAGGGCTGGAGAGATGGCTCAGTGGTTAAGAGCATTGCCTGCTCTTCCAAAGGTCCTAAGTTCAATTCCCGGCAACCACATGGTGGCTCACAATCATCTGTAATGAGGTCTGGCCTGCAGACATACACACACAGAATATTGTATACATAATAAATAAATAAATATTAAAAAAATACATAATTCTATCATCTGCATACGCTTCTCTTTGAGTTCTATCGGACATTCCTTTTAGGAGTAAAAGTAAACAGTACTACTACTACAAGCATACAGACATTCAAATGCAAACAGTGTTTACTCTCAATCCATTCAGCAATGTCTATCCTGTATACTATCACTTAATCTAATAACAATACATATTTTCATCACCAATTTTCACATACATGAACACATTATTCAGATTGTTGTGTCTCAATTTCTAGATATTTCTGTAATCAACTAAAAATAATTTTTTAGATAAAGAAATAATAACTTGTTTCCTATCCAAAGCGTAATTCAAATAAAAAGGCTAGGTATTTATAATTATCTTAATACCACCCTATTATTCACCAATGTATTTTCTTTATATTTCTCATACTTTTTCTGAAACAAAAAAATCACTTTGAAAATTCTAACTCCAAAAAAAAAAGAAAATTCTAACTCCAAGTAACTATTTTATTAGTGTTAAAAGCAATTCTGAAAAGAATGACAGAAACCCCAATGGCACATAACCTATTCATATTCTACATCACATCAGAGTAAAACAGACTGAAGACACTGTTTTTCATGGTTATGATTCAGAAGCTCTTGTGTTTCTTCTCTTTTTTTCATAATGGAAAATATATTTAATGATTCATATAAAGTTCAAGCTACAAGATCAATCTCATTCAGATCTTTACTAATGGTTGCCACTTACATGGTACAAAATGTAGGCTCACAATGATCTACTTGCTGGAGAGATAGCTCAGTGGTTAAGAGAACATGCTACTTTTGCAGAAGACCCAAACTGGGTTCTCAGCACCCACATTTGGTTTACAATCACCAGTGAACAACCCCATATCCACAGGATCCAACACCTTCTTCTGGATGGGGTGGGCACCTGTACTCACATACATACACCCACACCCAGACTTACACACACAGTTAAAGGTAGTAAAATAAGTGAGGTGTGGAAGCAACACCTTTAATATCTGCACTTGGGAGGCAGGCACAAGTGGATCTTTGTGAGTTTGAGGCCAGCCTGATCGACATGGCTAAGTTCCAAGCCAGCAAGACTGATATAGTGAGACTGTCTCAAATAAAATAAAATAAATTCTTAAAACAAACAATCCCCCTTAGGAATTTCCAGATTTCTAAAAGTATAAATCTTTACCTACTGTCTAAATAAGTTAAATCTCTCTCATCCTCTTAGAGCAAAGCTTGCCCTGAGTACTGTATTTCCCCCAACTTCCAGTTCCATGAGCATATTCTCCCTGCACAAAACACCAACTTCAAAAGTTTAGAACAATTAAATGACACTGAGGAACAACCAACTGAGACATAGGCCACCAAAACTAAAACTGCTGGTCAATACTTCTTCACATCCACATATTCCCTCACTTTCTTTCCTTCCACTTTTTAAGACAGTTCATGGCGTGGTATAGAACGTCAACAGATTAAATATTGATTCTCTGTAACAAAATGATGATTTTGAAAATTAGTCACCACTGAGGTCTATAGTCCCTCCTCAGAATAGAATGGCTAAGGAAAGTTAATAAATTACTGTAATAATGATGTTCCTATTATAGGATTTACACTCATTCTCAATGCTTCTATTCAGCCTACAGTTTCCTAATGATGACCTAATAGAACCAAACTCTCTGTCAGAGCATTCTTGGACGTCATACTGATTTTGTCAGCTCCTGCTCTGAGTCCTTCCCTTTTTTTTTTCCATGTACACACATGAATGTGAAGACAGAGGTCAATGCATGGTGTTTTCCTCAATCCCTCACCATCTTATTTCCTGAGATAAAGTCTCTCATTGATATTTAACTACAGTGGCTGGCCAGCAAACCCCAGGAAGTTCTCTCAACTCAGCCTCTGGTGCCAGAATGATAGGCATATGTCATCATGCCCAGATTTTTATGTGGGTGCTGGAGATTCAAATTTAGTTCTTCACAATTTAGGGGCAAGGATTATGCTGAATGATCCATGCCCTTAATTTTTTTGTTCATTTAAGTCAACTAGACAGAATTATTACTTATCAAGAGAAACGAGTGCTTTAATGGAGTATAGCTTAAAAGCAGGTCCTATCTATTTTTTTAATTTAAGTATGTTAAATATCTGAGTAATAGTTTGAGGACGATATGTAAAATAACAAATTCCACAGATTCCACAGTTATGCTGTCCTGGCTAGTTTTATGTCAACAAGCTAGAGTTATCTGAAAGGAGAGAACTTCAATTGAGACAATGCCTCCTTAAGAACCAGCTGTAAGGCATTTTTTTAAATCAATGATTGATGGATAGGGCCCAGACCATTGTGGGTGGTAGTACTATCCTTGGGCTGGTGGTCCTGGCTTCTATAAGCAAGGTTGAGCAAGCCATGAGTAGCAAACCAGTAAGCAGCGCTCCTCCATTGCCTCTACATCAACTCCTGCCTCCAGGTTCCTGCCCTGTTCCTTTGACGATAAACTGTGATGTGGAAGCATAAGCCAAATAAACCCTTTCCTCCCCAAGTTTCTTGGGTCGTGGTGTTTCATCACAGCAATGGTAACCCTCCTAAGACACATGCCAACTTTAAAAATTAACAAAATAAACACTACTTCAACATTTAAGCAAATCAACAAAGTACGGTCCAAAGTTTTCAATCATTGTCTAGCATGAACAGAAACTCTCCCACAGTTGAGGCTACATAAATGTTTGAAATTTACACAATCAAATGACCTACCTAGTTCTATGACCACTGTGTACACAGAACCCCAATACATGCAATGGTTCTACAGTCAGATCAGGCATGGTAGCACACAACTGCAAACCTAGAACAGCTGATTCCATGTTCAAGGCTAACTTGGGCTATATATTAACCCTCTTTTGTTTTTAAAAAGCCCTTTAGTTAGTTCTGAACTAACTAAAGGAAAAGTGAGAATCTAAAGGCAAAGTGAGGAAATCGAATTTAAATAGAGAGATTAACAAGATACCAACAAAGTATAGCACAGATCTTCAATAGGGCAAAATAATTTTCAAAAATATTAGTCATCATGATTAATCTATCCAAATGGAGTAGAAGGGAAAAAACCATGTTTATTCACGAGCAGCAAGAAACCTGAACTTTTGTTTTATTTCAAAGAATAATTACCCTAGTTTTTCTTGTAATATGTAAGTAATTAAGTAGGAAATACTCAAGCAGATACCATCTTCCTATCTACCTTAAGGAAGATGTGACTGTTACCAAGGCACTGAATGTAAATATACAGGACAACAGAGATGACAGACACACACAGAGGGCCTAATCATCAACAACCACTAGGGACAAACCACAGAAGCAGAGAAACAAAGAACACTCTACCCAAGACCTTAAAGGGAACTTCAGACAGGTCAGATTCCCAGGTCATCTGATATGTTAGGCTGACCAGTTTCAGGTATGAAAGATCAGTGAGGTGGATGGCCATCTGAAGCAAAGCTTACCTGGGACCAGAGGGGTGGGGCTGGAGACTGAGGTATGATACCCAATGGAGGATCCCATGAGGTTTCGAGGTGGCACCAAACGAGCTGCCAACAGAGGAGGCGGTGTCCCCAACTGAAGTCGCTCAGATGCAGCAGCACCATGTTCACGAGAATACATGGGCTGTCCTACAGAGGAAAGAATAGGAGGGCAGCTGGGATTGAAAGTCACAAGCTGGCTTTTCTGAGGCAGTGATGTACTTCCTGACACTGTGAGCCAAGAACAGAGAAATTACAACAGCAAGAACAATAGTGAGAAAGACATTATTGAGATCCTAACTCAAGAAAGCACAGACATGCAACTGGCTCAGATGCCTCAAGGTACAAAGAAGCTAGCATTGTGCAATCTGCCTTTCAGAATATTCTCTTTCTCCTCCCTCTCTCTTGAAAGAGGTTTGCTTGCCTCAAAGTTACTATATAGCTGAGGCTAACATTGAACTCCTGATCCTATTGCCTCCATAGCCCAAGTTCTGGAAATGCAGGTATACAACACCATACCTGGCTTTCTATTATTTTGAATCATAAATGGAGTAAATGTACACTATTTTATCTAAAGATGAACAATGAACCATCAAGTTACAGAAAGGCACCTTGAGCTATAGTTCGCAAAGAATGTGATATTAATGAGCTGTGCGGATATAAAGGTTGTCATGCACATGCCCCTCTAATCACAAAAATGGCAACTCTGCACAAAATATACTACTCCCATATCTAAAAGCAGGAAAAGAATAATAAGAAATACAACTACCATACCCATAGCCTCACAAAGAGTAAGTGTTCACTAGAAGAAAATTCAAAAGGTAGTGAAAATGTGTTAATCACCAGAGTGGATGATAAGAAAAAAAAAACATGAAGAAAAATGCAAACAGACCAAATATAGATATAGTAAATGACTTTGGCTTTTAGGCGCCATGTTTCAAAATAAAGTACACGAAGGGACACAAACACACATGCATGCACACACATGTATATACATATATAGACATAAATTCTACACAACGGGATTGGAAAAATCCAAAGTATCACAGAGTAAAACCTTCCTTTGGTTTCTATTTAGTATCATTCCCTGACAGCAACATATGAAACATAAATTTGTAGAATTTAGTTAATACTTTATACCAGAAAGTCAGACATTCACTGTAACATAAGACATAATGAAGCAAGGTTAGAAGACTTTTAATATGTGATTAAAGTCTTTATAAGTTGTACAGTTCCTTTAGATTTTTAATACATGCAGGTAAGACAGACCCCAACGCAATCACTTGATTTCATAGGAGAAAGATGCTAACATCTCCCATCTTCTCTGTCCACAGGCATGGAGAAAAGGAGATGACAAACCTCACTGTAAAGCCAATGATGGAACTACATACTGAACACCAGACCTTTCAAGATTTTTTTAAAAGAATGAATCACTACATTGCAACAGCAATTCAATATATCCTCAATCATCTGAAAATAGTCCTACAGCAGAATTCTCTGTGACAAATAATCAAGAGGCACAATGCTCAAGAGAAAACAAAAGAAATGTAATGCCAATCTGTATGATGGCTTTAAATGTGTGATTCAGCACAAATTGGCCTAGTATATATAACTAGTAACTAGACTAAAGGGCAAGCTTGCACAATCTCTACTGTTAAAATCACAGAAAACATGCAATTCAAACATTACGAAAGGAGGCTGTGAGTTGGTTAGATACATGTCTGGTGTCTATGGAAGCCAGAAAAAGGTGTGCATACTCTGGAGTCATGGACAGTTGTGAGCTGCCATGTGGGTGCTCAAAGAATATCAATGTTCTTAATCAAGAAGCCATCTCTCCAGCCCCTCAAATTTTCCAACACAAAAACATTAAAATTAACTAAATAGAAATTGAAAATCTATTACTAAAAATTATTATATTCTCCAATTTTTATATATGTTTTATATTTACTCATTCCTGTGAATGTTCATGTGTGCATTGTGTGTGTTGTGGGAGGATCCAGACAACAACCTTGGGTGTCAGTCCTTACCTTTTCACCTTGTTTATTAGTACAGGGTCTTATGCTATGCTCCCGCTGTTCTCAAGAGTCTAGTGAATTACCTCTCTTCTTACTGCAGGAGCATACACTGCTTGAACTGTGCTACCACATCTGGCTTTACCTGTTCAGGTAGTCTGCCAGTTTTCACAGTTGTACATTGAATACTTTATTCATTTGAGCACCTCCCCAAGCAACTCCAATTTTCAGCTTTTTTACACGTGATTGCACTGTAAACCAATGTACTAATAATGATTTGATCACAAAATTTATCACAGCTATTTATTTGTGTGTTTGTATGTGTGTATGTGCAAATGTGTATTGGTTAACGTACATTGGCTTTCTCTTCCTATTCGATGTATGGATCTTGAGAATCAAACTTAAGTCACCAGGCTTGTAGACAGGCACTTCACCTTTACCCATTGAGCCATCTCATCTGGTTCCAAAAATTCTGTTTTAAATGCTTAGATGCTTATCAGACACCATATCTTGAGAGTTTTACTTTTTTTCTATAAACTGTATGTGTAGTATATGTTCATGTGGGCATATGCATATGAAGTCGAGGACACCAATGTCTTTCTGTATTACTTTGGTTTCTACTTTTTTCCTTTTGAAAAATGAGATGGGTTCTCATGTGTGTCTAGTTGGCTATATAAAAGAGGATGGCCTTGATTTTCTGATGCTCATGCCTTTACTTCACAAGTGCACAGATTACAACAGGCATGTGCCACCATTCCTGGTTTTATGTGGTACTGAGCCTGCAGATCAGGGTTTCATGCACTGTAGATAAGCATTCTACTAACTGAGCTACATCCCCATCCTTCCTCTTATTTTTGAGACAGGGTCTTTCACTGAACCTGTAATGAATTCCAGGAATATGGCCATCTATCTCCTACCCTGCAGCACTAGAGCTCCAGGCACTCACTGCTATGCTGACTCATACATGATATCAGGGACCCAAATCCTCAGGCTTGCACAATACTTACTTCACTAAACTGTCTCCCCTGTTCCTCCCTATATATTTAAGAATCAAATTATAGGCTTTTAAGAAAGGAAGAAATTTTACAAAGTTGCTTTAATGACACAGTTGTGACTTAACATACATACATACATACATATATATATAGTTTTTTCAAGACAGAGTTTCTCTGTGTAGCTTTGGTGCCTGTCCTGGAACTAGCTCTTGTAAACCAGGCTGGCCTCAAACTCACAGAGATCTGCCTGCCTCTGCCTCCACCTCCCAAGTCCTGGGATTAAAGGCGTGTGCCACCACTGCCCAGCTCAATATTAACATTTTATTTACCAACAAATCAATTCTTTTTATAAACACTGATACAGCATCTAAGACTATAAAGTAGTAAACCAGAAATATCAATGCGAAATTATCGCATTTACTAGTTTAGTAACAAAAATGGTAATTATTAAAAGGATTGCTTTTATTCTTAGATTTTTATCTTTTGTGTATTAAATTTTGGGGGTTGTGTTTTGTTTTGTTTGAGACACGGTTTCTTCTGGCTGTCTTGAAACACACTCTGTAGACCAGGCTGGCGTGAAACTCAGAGAACCACCTACCTCTGTCTCCTGAGTGCTGGGATTAAAAAAGAAGTGCAACATCACCACCTGGCTTAAAGTGTATTTTTAATATTATAATGATACTAGATATTTTCCTATGCAGTCCTCTATTCTGACAAAGAAGCTGACAATTGTATTTGTCCTAATAGTCTTAGGACTGGAAAAAATGTTTGGAATTTTGTTCTAAAATATTATACTCTTTCTTTTAAAGACATGAGCTAAGTCATCTGAAATCTGTTACCTTACACGTCTTCACTCCCTAGCATCTACCACAATGCCTGGCACATGTAAGCACTGAACAAATATTTTATGAATTAATGAATATTAATTAAGATAGGTCACTGGGATTACTGGCAACTGCTAAATTTTTAAAAATTAATGGCACCTGAATATGGTGTTTTAATTCCAGAACTTAGGAGGCAGGAGCAAGTAGATCTCTGAGTTCAAGGACAGTTTGGTCTACATAGTGAGTTCCAGAAGAGCCAGGTATATGTAGAAAAACCCTGTCTCAGTAACACCAAATAGAGTATTTACTGCGTATGTCATAATGTACAATTTGGTATAACAACAAATGAATAACTGCCAGAGTTTTTTTAAAGCAGAATTTTTACTATGACTCAACACTAAATTTAACAATATAAAAGTATGCCATAGACTGCAATAAATTTAGGTTTTAAGTACAAAAGTCACTTTTAACTGTTAAGAGCTGACTAACAGAAATGCTAAAGAGTTAACCGGCACACTGGTCACTACTGAAGCTGGATAAAAGGTACAGGGCCCTTTGCTATACTGCACATACCTGAGGTTGTTCTAATATTTCTTCATTTTTATGTCTACTTGTTATTTCCCATAAGTTAAAACACTGATAGCAACAACAAAACAAAGCTGTACTGTTAAGAAGTTAAAAATCAGGAGACCATGAGAAAAATCAGAAGACCAGGAGAAAATGTCAGATAAATTTCTGATTTATAGTCATAAATGGAAAATCAAACAGACCTATATTTAAGTACGCACTACTATGAAACAAATGCTTACATGTTAAGTAAGAATGCGAAACAGGAGATGAGTATTTCTCAACTACTTAGACTTGAACCTTGAAGCAGAAGAGAAAGCACATATGCATCAGGAAAGAAGAAAGGGCAAGTTGAGTCACAGCAGGAGCATGGTCACTATTCAAGCTGGAAAAAGATTAGGGAAGAAGAAGTAAATCAGGAGTCTCTGACGATTCATTAGCTAACCAATGAAGAGTTCTCATGACAAAGCCTGAGGGGTATTCACTCAACATTATGTGCTATACCTTGGCGAAGGGGCCTAAACAAGCATAATGGTGTCCAAGGATCCAAATGCGCAGCAAGCCAAATGTGAATAAAAGGAGAGGTTCTGGTGGAAATATAGTGAAGGAAAAACTTCAAAGGATCTTGATGAACGAGGTTTTTTAAAAAGCAAAGCAAGGTTGGGGCTTCCTTGCATGCTAGAGACCCATGCAAGCCTACTATCATTTATGAGGGGTGGGGTAGCAATGTGTCAGTCATACGACAATGTCAACATGAGTGTTTGGATATTGTACCCAACAACAAAGACAAGAGTAAAGGCCGAGATTTAAGTGTAGGCTTTATTCTGAGAGGTTGAAATCTGACAAGAAAATAGTAACTACATAGAATATAATTAATCCTTTACAGGTTACTAGATGCCAAAGACATGTTAGATGCCTTACAGGAATATAAATTCATTTTTCTTCAGAAGAAGAAATGAAGTAACATTAGTTTCACTTTGGAAAAGGAAACTGAAGTACAAAAGTGAATTAACTTGGCCTACATGAAGAAGAGAGAAGATGAGAGAAAAAGAGAAAAGCACCAGGATCTTAGACTAGGCCCAACTACTTTACGTGCTTGCCTCTGCAACATGGAAGAAATGAGGAAACATTTCCAAGGTAAAGCAAATTTATAAGCATGGATATACAAAAAACAAACATACCATCACTTCTGTAAAGGAAAGCTCATATTCTGACAATGTAAAACAACCACTTTTTTGATTGCTTTTGGTTTTTTGAGACAGTGACTCGAGTCGCCCATGGCAGCCTCATACTTGCTATGTGGCTGAGATTGGCCATGAACTCTTGATCCTCTTGCCTCTACCTCCCAAGTGCTGGGATTTATAGGAGTACTCCATCATGCCTGGCTTAATTAACTTTTAAAATATATTTCTAAAAGACACCTTTAAAAATTACATATATTTATGTACATATGTATGTGTGTATATATATCAAGCCAGGTTGGGTAATCCCAGCACTCAGGAGACAAGGGCAGGCGGATCTCTGAGTTCGAGGCCAGTCTGGTCTAGAGGACCAGTTCTAAGATAGCCAAGACTACACAGAGAAATCTTGTCTTGAAAAAATAAACAAAATCAACCAGGCACTTGGTTTTTTAAAAGGTATAAATCAAAGGAAACAATTTAAAATTAAACACAAAAATTTAAATGTGCTAAAACACTAATTTATATGTTTTCTATCTTCACTTCAACTATTAGACATATTTTACCTGATTCTTGTACACTTCTTAGAAGACAGGCGACATGTTTTACACATTAGCAAAAGTACAATGCTGTGACTGAAGCAGTCATTATGAAGAGACTCTATACTGCCAGTGTACAGCACCAGAGGGCTCCTTGCTTCTCCCCACCCAGCACACAAAATTAAAATACAGCCATGACATAGTCGCTTTGTGCTTGCTATGCATCCCACGATAATAAGCTTTCTTCTCCCCCACCATCTTGAGACAGGGTTTCTCTGTGTAACAGCTCTGACTGTCTTAGAACTCCTACACAGACTGGACTGGCCTTGAACTCAGAGATCCACCTGCATCTGCCTCCCAAGTGCTGGGATTAAAGATGTGTGCAACCACTGCCCAGCAAGAATAGCAATTTTGGTGTATCACACAGTGCCACAATGCATGTGTGGAGATCAGAGGACAACTTGAAAAGAGTCCCTTTTCTCCTTCCACCATGAGGACCCAGGGATCAAACTCAGGTTCTGAGGTTTGATGGCAACTGCCTTTTATCCACCATCTTGACAACCCATCAAAAACACATTTTGGCTCAGTTTATCTCCCTCCAAGTCCCCAGACTGCCCTAGACATCATGCGAACACCAGGTCAGGTAGAAATGACACCACAGAGTTGCAGCCAAAACCACAAGACCCCAGCCTTAAACCAGAATTGTATGACTGGATGGAAAGCTACACTCAGCAGCTCACGGTAAGGTACTGGAATTGTACATGGCCCAGTCTGGACTGCCATCCTTTACAGGCTGCATTCCTAGAAGCTACACACAAGAGTCTTCATCAGAACACAGAAAGATACCCTGCCCCTGTCCTACTAGGCCCAAAAGCCACAACTGCAGGTGACACTCCACTTACTGTCCATCATCTTCATGTGTATGAAAAACTGATGTGTTTAATTAAAAAAAAACACTAAGAATTTCTTGAAGTGACATTTACTTACTTTCTGATACTGTATAAAGGAGGTTCTGGGGTAAAGGAGGAGGTAGTCTTGCTCCCACTGGTGCAAGATTGGGCACTGCACTTGTCCCAGGCTGGTCACGGCTGTTTATTAAGCTTGACTGTGAAATGGGAGGTCCTATAGAATACCAAGAAAAGTAACAAGTACATGATAAATAATTACTAGTAAGAGCATGATACTAATACTAATTTATTCAAACTTAACAATCCTGATGAGTCTTAGTTCTCCAACAGGCAAGGCTTATCACAAATGAAGGAAAGCGGGAGTAGGGGTCACTGCAGGCAGACATGAGGATGGCAGAAAGGACGTAAGGAACAGTAGATGGCTTAAGCATTAAGTGAGCAATAAACATACTTATGAATTTGCAGTTGTGAATACAATGGAAAAAGATACAGTGAGGCTGGGCCATGGTTGCTTGCGCCTTTAATTCCAGCACTTGAGAGGCAGAGACAAGCAGACCTCTGTAAGTTTAAGGCCAGTCTGGCCTACATAGGAGTTCCAGGCCAGCCAGAATTATACAGAGATTCTGTCACCAAAAGAAATAAAAATTAAAAAAAAATTTTTTTTTAAAGTGAAGGGTTAGGTTGGAGATATAGTTCAGATGATGGAGTGCTTGCTTAACAGGAACAAAACTTTGATTTGAAGCCCAGCATAATGACATGTAATTGTCTGTAATTGCAAGTGGAGGCAGATCAGAAGTTTAATATCCCCATTTCTAAAATAGGGGATTAAGGATTGTAAGGATGTATGTAGCTCAGTGGTCGTGTGCTATGGGACAATGGTCTTTTATCTTCTCAATTTTGATTGGCCAGTAGCCAGACAGGAAGTAGAGACAGGGCGACGAGAATGCTGAGAAGAGGGAGTGCAGTCTGCAGTCGTGATCCAGATGCAGAAGAAGCAAGATGTGACTGCCTCGCCGAATAAGGTACCAAGCCATGTTGCTAACACAGACAAGAATTATGGGCTAATATAAGTTATAAGAGTTAATAGAAGCCTGAGATACTAGGCCAATCAGTTTATAATTAATGTAGACCTCTGTGTGATTTCTTTGGGACTTAACGACTGCAGGATCCGCACAACAGAAAGCTCAGTCAACAGCCATGTCTGGTGTTTGCCTGGCATTTGCAAGATCCTGAGGTCAACTGCCAGTATCCCAATAACAAATTAAATTTAATAGGTAAATAAAGAGAAAAGCTTAAGAAGAGAATAAAATCACTTCAACACATATCGTAGAAGTAATGTGTTTTCTTTCTAAGCTTTTTTAACATTGACTTAATTAACTTACATGTATGAATTTTTTGTCCATGTATGTACATCATATAAAATTGTACCAGGTGCTTGTAGAGGTAGGAGAGGGCATCAGATCCCCTGGAACTAGTTATGAATGGTTGTGAGCTACCATGTGAGTGCTGGGAATGGAACCCAGGTCCTCAGGAAGAGCAACAACTACTCTTAACTGCTAAGCTATCTCTTGATCCCCTTCAATCAATATTTAGTATTCACAGTTGCTAAGTTACGGGTTGGAGATCAATGGTAAAGTGTTTGCCTAGTGTAGTGGTTAGTTCTTTCAACTTCACAACGAGCTAATGACCTAGGAAGAGAGACCCTTAAACGGAGAACTGCCTCCACTAGACTGGTCTGTGGGCATGTCTATGGAAAGTTTCCTGATTGTTCATTGAGTAGGAGGGCCCCACCCACTGTTGGTCTTGGGATGTATAAGAAATGTAGCAAAACAGGCCAGTATGGAGCATTCCATCTTTGTCTCTGCTACAGTTCTGCCTTGGCTCTCCTCACTGATGGACTGATTGTAAGCTCTATACTGAAACAAACCCTTTTTACTCCCAAACCCCAGTTTCAGTCACTATTTTATTAAAACAACAAAAAGAAAACTAGGACACAAAGCACAAGTAGAGCCCTGTGAGGTGTAATCCCCAGCACCACCATTCCCAAAAAGCAAACCTTGAAAAAAAAAAAAACTCTATTAAATCCTTTTATATTATTAGCAACTTTTAAATTTTTATTGAGTGTGTGTGTGTGTGTGTGTATCCACGTATGTAAGCTCACAGAATACACGTGGAGGTCAGAGGACAAGCTAAGGTAGTTGGTTCTCCTTTGACCACATAGATACCATAGATGAAATTCAAGTCATGAAGGTGGCAAGCTCCTTGATTTGCTGAGCCACTTCATGGCACATTTTATGATTACTGTTGTTGTTATTGTTACCGTTGTTGTTATTTATTATTATTATTAATAAAGGGTAGGTTAGCCATAGCATGCATGAGGTGGTCAGAAGACAAATCTATGTATTCAGTTCTTCCTATTTTTATATGTGTTCTAAGGATTGAACTTGGATATCCAGGTTTACACAGCAAGTACCTTACCTGCTGAGTCATCCTGCCAATCCTTTGTACCAACTTTAATGTGTTGCATACTTTACTACAGGGAAGCTTAGTGATGGGCATATGTTAGGACTGTGCTAAATTATTTTTCCTAACTGTTTTGGTTATAGCTTTGATGCTGGGGACAAAAATCAGGTCCTCACATAGTCAAGCACTATAGTACTGAGCTATAACACAGCCCTAAAATAAAGTGCTTTAAAAAAAAAAAAAGAAAGAAAAGAAAATAGGTGCTGGGGATAAAGTTCAGAGGCTGAAAATTTGCCCAGAATGCATGAAGTTGTGGGTTCAATCCCAAGAACTGGGAGAAGAAAAAGAGAGAACCAGATGATGCAGGCCTGGAATCTCGGTTACATAGAAGGTTATATATAACAAGAAGATCTCAAGTTCAAAGCCTGCCTGGACTACAACTACTTCAAAGCCAGTCTGGACAACTTAGTGAGACCCTGATGAAAGTAAATTGAAAGGGGCTGAGGCTAAACCTGAGTGGGGAGTGCTCGCCTAGGCATAAGTGGAGCCCTAAGTTCTATTCCTAGTACCAGGAAGAGAAATACTCCTTAAATTAAATGATAATAATTTTTAAGGTAATAATTTGCTACTCTTTAATAATGGAATGTTAAATATCTGTAAGTAGATATATTCTTAGACCTTTACATGTACATAAATAATTCATTCTGTAAGTTTTTCCAATTGAATTTAAAAATTTAGTCTTATCCCTTATTCTTGCTATAGTCATAACCTTACCTTGATTATCTGCTCAGATTCCAGAGTGCTGGGTAAACACACCCATAGCAACCACTAATACTTCTTATGTTTGTGTGGGAGGCATTAAGGTATACACACAACCATGCATGTATACAGAGGTCAGAGAATGGTATCAAACTACCTTATTCCCTCTAGATTCTCTCACTAAACCCACAGCTAGGCTGGCAGACAACAACCCCAGCAATCCTCCTGCCTCTACTGTACACCCTCAGAGATGAGTTACAGGCACAGAGCCACGTCTAGCTTTTAATGTCAACACATTAAAAGGGGATTTTGAACTCAGATCCTCATGCTTATACAACGAGTACTCTTACTGACTAAGCCATCTTCCCAGGCACTTAAATGGCCATTTTTAAACATTTCTTACTCTTGATTTGGGTGGCTGCAATAAATGCCTATTTAAAAAAAACAAAACACAAAGTCTTTTTCAGTAAAGAAATCCACATGGAAATACACAGTTAAGATGGCATGGCATTTAGAATTTACTCCCACAAAAACAAACCAACTCAAATCTAGTGATGGTAGTGCATGCCTGTAATCCCCCAGCACTTGGGAGACAGAGACAGGTGGATCTCAAGTGAGTTCAAGGCCATCCTGGTCCACAAAGTGAGTTCCAGGACAGCCAGGACTGTTACACAGAGAACCCTGTCTCAAAAAAAAACGAAACAAACAAAAAAACCCAAATCAACCCAAAACATTATAATGAGAATTAATCAAAGTTGACTGAGGGCAATTAGACAAATATTGCCTAAATTAATATTCATCCTCTAAAGAGTCTATAATTTAAAAAAAATTTTATTATTTTAATATTCTTGAAGAGCTTTTCTTTAAATACTAAGAAAAATCCATAAACCTCCCAGCATGTTTCTTTGCTAACATCTTAATATACTAACAAGGTTTTGTCTCCAGGTCAACACAAGGTGGGCTACTACAGACAATGGGCACACTGCAGGTACAAAAAAGAATGGCAGAAAGTAAGAACATCTTAACTATGGAAGTATATTTCACATTCCATTACTGTTTTTCAAGCATTTTAATAGTTAGCAAAAGGGATGAGGGTCTTCTAAATACAACTCATCAAAAAAAAAAAAAAACCAACAACAAGATTCAACCAACACATACTTACTTGGTATGGGAAGCACAACAGAAGGTGGAGGCTGACCATGTCCTTGAGGAACAGGAAGTCTCATACTATGGCCAGGGCCTGGGCCTGGGCCGGGACCAGGACCAGGGCCAGGACCAGGGCCTGGGCCTGGACCTGGCATTGGAGGCATTAACATTCCGGGAGGTGGTGGAGGAGGAAGCCCAGGAGGAGGGGGTGGGAAAGGAATCATACTTGGCAGAGCAACTTCATCAACAACTAGAGGATCATTTCCATGATCAAACTGACAAAGGTCACCAAGTACACAAAATCCTCTTTCTGTAAGAATTAAAATTAAAGAAACAAAAACAAAAACCTTATTACGATCTACTTAGAGTTCAAAGAATAAAACAAATTCCAGAAAACTCAACATCCTAATTTACATTGTAGTTTTTTTCTAAGACGTAGAACAATCTCCTTAGGGCTCGCCTGTTAGTGACCATACAACCTTGAGGTAGAGGCAAGCACAGTCTGTGCTCTCTGAGATTATGACGTATTGAAATTTTACAACACACAGGCTACTAAGTAGCTACTATAGATTAACCAAATTGTTAAATTTTTATAAAAAAATAAGTGTGGTAGTGACTCCTGTAGTCCTAGCACTCTAGAGGCTGAGGCAGGAGGATTGCAAGTTTGAGGCCAATCTGAGTTACATGCACATGTGAGGCAAGTCTTGGCTACATAATAAGATACTCATTTCAAAAAGAAAGGTTTTAGGGTTTTTTTTAAATAATAAAAATACTAGATAGTTTACCAAATATCCATTTACCAAAGGTTTGATAGAAAGGAATAAAAGTCTTAAACTAATCATTTATTTCAATTATCTATTTCATGGTATTATTTTAAAGTGACCATTCTTGATATATATATGGCTTAAATTAAAAATACTCAAGTAGATAGAAGAAATGAATCATAATGTTCTAGTACAACAAAATAATTATAGTTGGCAATTGTTTTCAAATAGTTGATAGAGAAGATCATGAGCATTCCCAACATCAAGAAATAAGTTTGAGGTTATAAACATGCTAGTTACCCTGATTTGATTACTATATACAGTATACATGTGCTGAAATCTTGTTGTATGCTATAACTATGTATACTATTCATCAATTTAAACAAGATTTTAACATTAAATTTCTATAAGGCAAGGTAAACAAGGCTATTTATTGTAGAACTGCTTATAACTGAAAATGCTGGAAAGGACCTAAGTGCATATTTATGATAAATGGGTTAAACATATTTTCATACATATAGAATACTATAAAAGAGCCTCAAAAACAACGAAGGAAGTTCTTTACATGTCAGTATGGAGTTATTTTCAAGAAACTGTAAGTGAACACACATGGTGTATTAAGAAAACACCAGTAAAATAAGGCAAATTGCTGAGGAGCACCCATGCCATATCTGCAACACTTGCTTTCCTAGATAGGAACAGCACATACAAAAGAGAAGGCAATCTTTACCATCATAATCTCTGCAGCGCCTCTTTGGTGGTGGGTTTCGACCAAAAGAATTGGAAGAGCTATGATTGTTATAGTAATTAGACCAGCTCTCGGTTGTGTTTTCAGAATGGTGAGCAGGTGCGATCACAGTGACAGTGCTGGGAATAGACTGTGCCCCAGAGGAGTACTGCTCAGAAGAGTTTGCAGGAGGAGCAGACACAGGCACATAGGAGCTCTCCAGGTCATTTCTTTCACTCTTAAACTTTGATCTTTCCCTGTGTTCTGTTTTAGAGAGAGAAAGAAAACAAGAGAGGTCACATATTTACATATTTAAACTACACTTCTCTCAGATCAACAATGCTGAAAACATTAGCCTACACTTACTGAAAGATCCACACCCTAAGAACATTCACTAGTAGCATATTCTAAAAGCAGGAACATTGCCACCTCGGCATATCTCAACAGACTTGTGAAAACAGGTTTTACACTATCACCAACAAGGGCACTGACAGAGATAGGTCAGTTTTCCCACTGGCATTTTAGTATTTTTCTTTTTATAAACACTGGGCAACCTCATAGCAAGTCAATTCAATTACTTTCAGGGAAAACCAACAAAACAAAAGACAACCTTTTTATACTCAAGTGCTGTTGTCACTAATTAAAAAGACATTTGTATCAATTATAAAAATGATTTAAATCTTTATATATATATACATATACTATAATAATTTAGGAATAACTTTTAAAAACGGCCTTAATTCCAAGGGTATACAAGATTAGCACTGTCTTTGTAAGAGATCAATATTCAGCTTTTGGAGACAATTCCAGTTTTCCCGTTTCTCCCACCTCTGTCAAGTAAGCTTTTGGGGCTGTCGCCTACTCACCAACACTCCTGTTTGGATCTCGGTCTTTGCTGCGGCCCCTGCTGCGGCTCCTGCTCCGGCTCTTGCTCCTGCCCCTTCTCCAGTCATACTTCTCACGGTACAGCTCGTTCCGCTCGTAGTACCGCTCATAGTCTCTCCACTTGCCATCTTCTCTCTTCTTCTCACGAGTCCTATAATACACAGATATAAAAGCCATACGTAGACTCTAGAAATGAGATCTGTGCGCAAGTCCAGAGAATAAAATACTCTCTTTAAGTCACCACAATTCATAATGTCTATTTTAGAATGCCTCAAAACTACCACTAATTCTTCTAACCATTATTAAAAGGGGGAAGGGCTTTCCACTTCAAGAACTCAGGGTAGGGAGAAACGAAAAAGAAGAGGTAAACCAACGTATGAAGAAAAGTGGGAGAGAAGACAGAAATCAGAAAGACAAAGAGTAGAAGGCTCAAAACAAGTCTTCCTAAACAAAGACCACCTTGTGAGCAAAGGTGAACATTTCTGCCAAACAATACCTCTTTTGGCATATGCTAGCATGAACAATTTTAACACGGAGCACCCCTAAACAAATGGAACATTTCATTATAATTCTCTGAGGAGACTGCTCCCACCCCTGTGCTCTTGGGGAAAGCAAATAATGACTGTTTTTCAGACACAGAAGCTAAGACAACAGCAAAAGATAGAATGGAAAGAAGGCAACACTCTTACCCTCGTTGCTTTAGAGGACATTGGGACAAAGACCATAAATGCTATGCAACTAACTTTGCATACTGAAATGACTTTCATATCTTACTATTCAGAGACAAATACAAACCTTCGCTCACTGGATTCTGAACGACTCTTCTGGGGACTAGGATATTTCTTCTTTCTACCATCTCGTTCTTCTTCTGCTGGCTCTTGAAATACCTGTGAGATTTGTTAAAAATAAGATCAGCTCCTTGTTGGGCAATGGTTGCATACACCTTTAATCAGAAGGCAGAGGCAGGCAGATACTTGTGAGTTCTAAGCCAGCCTGTTATACAGAGTGAGTTCCAGGACAGCCAGAGATAGACAGAGAAACCTTGTCTCAAAAACCCCATCCCAAAAGAGATCAGTTTCTCTATAAATTATAAAACTCAGATAAACGATAACTCTTTCTAGTATAAGAGAGGGCATAAATATACTGAAATGCTGTGGCCTCACTCTGGCCCCACACACTTGTAATTCCAACAACTAAGAGGTAAAGGTGGGGCATCCCAAGACCCTGTCTCAAAACAAACAAAAGAAAACCCACCCCTCCCCTCAAAAACAAAGATAAACACTCAAGTTATATCATTTATTGACAGATCATTAGATATGTACTTAACATTCTGTTTAAAGCCATTTCCAAAACAAAAAAAAAAAGTAAAAAGCAGGCTCACATTAATTCAAAACAGGGTATGTTGCCTGGCTTTGGTGGTACAATCACATGATTGAGACAAAAAGATTATTATGTTTAAGGCCAACCTGTCTTTATTATTATGTTTAAAGCCCTATCTTTAAAAAAAAAAAAGTCAGGTCTGGTAGCTCATACTTGTCACCTCTACATTTGAAAGGGCTGAGGCAGAAGGACTGCCGATAATGTTAAAGCTAGCCTATCAATATAATGAGTTCCCGACCCCCAGAGCTAAACAACAAGGCTTTTATATTTTAATTTTTTTAAAAAAATAGTAATATGTATTTTTTTAAAAGCAGCATGCTAACTTTGATGTTGACGTAGAATAGATAACTGTATTATAAGAAGAAAATAAGCATGTCATTCTCTAAACCAAGACAGGATAACTAGCAATCATTAAGGACAATACAATACAATAGTTTATATCTTCTTAATTTCAAACAACAATAAAACTGGGAATTGTGTTGCACATCCTTTAATCCCAGCACTGGAGAGAGAAAGGCAGGCGGATCTCTGTGATTTGAGGCTGGCCTGGTTTACATATCAAGATTCAGAACAGCCAGGAATAAAAGAAACCCTGCCTCAAAAAACCAAAAATATAAAATAAACAAAACTTAATTAATAAAGTTTGGGCTGTGGTGGCTGTGCAAGCCTTAACCCCAGCCCAGTCTATCTAGCAAAGCCTGTCTCAAATCAGAATAAGTAAGTTAGTTTGGGCCAGGTATGGTAAACATGCAAAAGCAATCCTATTGAGCACTTTGGAGACTAAGACAAAAGAATCATGAATTCAAGGCAACCTTGGATATCATAAGACCCTCAAAATTAAAACAAACAAACAAAACAAAAAAAGGGGGAGGAGGGAGGCCGGGGCCTAGCTCAGTAGCAGAATGCCTGATAGCAAGCACAAGGCTTTGGGTTTGTGATTCTCAGCACCACATACAAATGAATCAAAATTTTAAGAACTAAACTAATTTCCAGATAATGCATAAGCTTCTTACTTATTAATATCAAAATCAGAAAATGAGTGAATGGACCAGAAGGAAACAATTTAAGAAAATGCAGACAGCATAGTAATGGCAGCCACAATATGACAGCAGAGACTATACACACTCATCCAGCTGGATCCAAAAGTCCATTTCCTCTAGCAATTTACAAGGAACATAATGATACATTAATCCACCAAGAAGCAACAAGCTGAATCTAGATAATAACCCCAAAGAACAAATAGGGTTTCTTCACAAATTAAAATCTTGGGAAGTTTGGTAAAAAGGAACAAATGCTGTGTGCAGCATAAACTACAGCACACATCTTCTATTGTTTTTCAGCACCAGGATGAGCTGTGTCAATGGTCCAAATTCTCTTGCCTGTTTCCCCTGTGGCCAATAATCTAATTATAAATACAACTGGCAGTACAATGCAGCTGAGGCTCAAGAAGTTAAGATGACTAATCCTGAGATTTGTTTCTGACCAAGTCATTCACTGTAAAAGCAGCAACTGAGCAGATGAGGCATTCAACCTTTACATTTACGTGTAGCTGTATGAACTATTGTTTATACCAGTAATCACAAATCTTAGGAACAAGAAATACCAGACAACTGCCAATCAGGAGAGTTCCAGATATAAGCTCATATTACCCACTTTTCAGTTTTCAAAATTAGGATACTCCAAATGGAACTTTGTAATGATTTTTTTTAACTCTTCTTTTAAGACAAAATAGAATTTTTAAAGAAGATTTATTTTTGTGTGAGTTCCTGCATATATGAATATGTCCCATATGAGTGGATGGTACCTGGAGAGGCTAGAAGGTTCCCTAGAGCTGGAGTTGCAGGTGTACCATCTAATGTGGGAGTTGGGAAGCTTATGAAGAATGGCAATGCTCTATCAACTGAGCCCTCATCTCTTCAACTCCAAGTGAGTATCACTTTTGTTAATATTCAAATCAATTGTCATTGAAACAGATTCTCCTAAGTCAGTGAATACCTGCTCTGATTATAGAAAAAGGCTGTCATTAAAAAAAATGTTATAAAACATTTAACCTATACCAAATATTATAAATTATATACCATAAAGCACGAAAGAAAAATTTTTGTACTATATGCAAGGAAGATCTCCATTTTTCCTGATTGAAAAGACACACCAAAAACCTCACTAGCCTACTTTTTAAAGACTTTTTGAGCCAGGCTCAGCAGTATACACCTTGAAGCCTAGCATTTGGAAAGTGGAGGCAGACAAATCAGGAGTTCAAGGCCTGCATGAAACCCTGCCTCAAAAAAATGTACGTTGGGGACTGAAGAGATTGCTCAGTGGTTAAAAGCACTGGTTATTCTTCCAGAGAACTTGGGTTCAATTCAGAGCACCCACATGGCAACTCAAACCGCCTGTAACTCCAGTCCCAGAGGACCCAACACCCTCTTCTTGCCTCTGAGGGAGTATATTCACTATATTTACATGGTGTACAGACACACATGTAGGCAAAATACCCAAACACATAAAATAATAATTTTAAAAAGTATACATAAAAAAAATTATGGAGCACCATGTAAGAACAAAGTAAGTGATATAGTGTTAGCTGATCTTAATTTAAAAGTCACATTTTGTCAGATCAGTTCAGTTATATAGTATTTGATTAATAGCGCTGGCTGCTCTTCCAGAGGACCTAAGTTTGATTCTCAGTACCCACATGATGGCTAACTGTCTTTAACTCAGGTTTCAAGGGCTCCAATACTCTCTTCAGGAACCACATACACACATACACATGGTACAGACATACATGGAGGCAAAATACCCATACGCAAAACAAAAATAAATCTCAAAAAATGTTTAAAGTGAATCAGAAATGACAACTAAACAACACACAAATCCAGAATGATTCCATACAAAAGGAAAAGAACAGACTATAAATAAGGAACACTGCTGGGTAAACTAATAAAACTGAAATAGTACATGACATCAAAATTAAATATATTGAAACTGATAATGGTGCTATAGTTATCCTAAAGCATGTGTGTGTATGTGTGTGTGTACACAGGTGGGGATACCACATGAGTGTATAAATGTAGAGGCTAAAAGTCTATGTCTGGTATCTTCCTCTATGACTCCCCACCTTATTCTTCGATACAGGCTCTCTCTAAACCTGGAGCTCGCTGGTACCACCAGACTGGTATCCAGCAAGCTCCAGGCATCCTCCAGGTTACTGGTGTTACAGGCATAACAGCTAGGGTTTTGTATAAAGGTTGGGGGGAGGGGGCGGGCAAAATCTAAATGGCCCCCATGTTTACAGAGCAAGCACTTTACCAACTGAACAATCTCTCCAGCTTTTTATTGAGACAAGATGTCATGTATCCCTTGTTTCATCCTATTTATTGTCCTTGAATTCACTATATAGCCAAGGATGACAAATAAACTTTTGATTCCTCTGACCCTGCCACGCAAATGCTGGGATTACAAGCATGTACACCATCAAATATGATTTAATATGTTACTAGTGTTCAAACACAAATATTTGTAGTTATTTGAGGCAGGTAAGAAGCTGTTTCAGCCAATAGCTTAGCAGAGTAAAGCCAGGCGGGAAATCCAAACAGAGATATATAGAGTAGGCAAAGTCAAGGAGACGCTCCCGTAGCTTGCTGAGACAGACACCAGAATGTTACCAGTAGGCCACCTTGTGGCGATACACAAATGAATAGAAATGGGTTAATTCAAGATATAAGAGTTAGCTTGGAACATGCCTAGTGTTGTAATTAATAAAGTTTTTGTGTTATTATTCAGGTCTGGGCAACCAGGAAACAAATGAATAGTCTCTGTTTACAGGTGTTTTGACCAGCACTCTACAAACTAAGCTTAATCTCCAGCTCCTTAAAAAAAAAATTCTTATTCCTAGAAATTGCAAAGAGATAAAGGGCTATGGTTTATGAGAGCAATGACTTTAAAAATAATGTGGTGTGGGCATATAATGAAAGTATATGGGAAAAATCCTCAATAACACATTTAGGCAGGCATCATGAATGCTGTGGGTGCTACCTGGATAATTCTGATGTAAATTTACAATTATTTATAAATAAAAGATTTTTAAGTCATTCCGTTTGTAGAATAAAGTAAAATTTAAAAGTTGAAAAACAGGAGTCAGAGAGAGATAGCCAGCAATTAAGAGCTACTCTTGCATAGGACCCAGGTTCAGTTCCCCGAACTCGTATGGCAGCTTATAACTACTATAATTCTAGTTCCAGGAGATCCATCTTAGTTAGGGTTACTATGCTGTAATGAAACACCATGACCAAAAGCAACTTGGGGAAGGAAAAGGTTTACTTGGCTTACACTTCTACATCATAATATATCAATGAAGAAAGACAGGGTAGGAACTTAGAGATAAAAATGGATGCAGAGGCTATGGTGGAGTGCTGTTTACTATCTTGTTCAACATGGATTGCTCAGTCTGCTTTCTTATAGAACTTAGGACCACCATCCCAGGGGTGGTACCAACCCACAATGGGCTGGGTCCTCCCCAACTATTGCTAATTATGAAAATGTTCTACAGGCTTGTCTACAGCTGAATTATTATTTTTTTTTCAAGACAGGGGTTCTCTCTGTGTAGCTTTGGAGCCTGTTCTGGCACTTGCTCTGTAGACCAGTCTGGCCTCAAACTCACAGAGATCTATCTGCCAAATGCTAGGATTAGAGGTGTGTACCACCAATGCACACTCAGTGGCGCATCTACAACTAAATTTTATAGAGCCTTATTTCTTTTATTTATTTTTTATTTTATTTTATGTTTATTTGTTTGTTTTTGATTTTCAAGGCAGGGGTTCTCTGTGGTTTTTGGTGCCTGTCCTGGAACTAGCATAGAGCCATTTTTCAATTGAGGTTCCCACTTCACCAGGGACTCTAGCCTGTGTAAGGCTGACAGTAAACTAGCTAGCTCAGAATCCAACATCCCCTGTTAGCTTTCGTAGTCACCAATCATGCACATGGTGCAGACAGATACATAAAATAAAAATAAATCATTTTTTAGATATATTTTATATGTACGAATGTTTTGATTGCATATATATCTGTGTATCATGTATGTCCTGAAACTGGAGTTCTAGATGATTGTGAACTGCTGTTTGTGGTGGGAATCAAATCCAGGTTCTCTACAAGAAAGTGCTTTTAACCACTAAGCCAACTTTATAGCTGATAAAAATAAAAAATATTTCTTTAATAAGTTGGAAGATATTTCTGTTCCTGGTACTGGACTAAAGACTACCTATATTTGTACATAAAAATCTGTTTTCCAGTTGGGTGGTGGTAATGCATGCTTTTAATCCCAGCACTCTAGAGGTAAAAGGCAAGAGGATCTCTGAGGTCACCTTCAACACAGATGACTAAAATTTTAGTTTAAATAAAGATGTATGTGCTGGGAGTGTAGTTCAGAGTGCGTTTTCCTGGCATATCTAAGGCCCTAGTTCAGTTCCCAGTACAGGGTATGGTAACATATGTAATGATACCACTCTGGAGGTGGATGCAGAAAGAGCAAAGCTCAAAGTTATCTTAGGCCTGGGATATATGAGACCCTATCTCAAAAAATAAAATATTTTTTTAAACTTATCCTACAACCAGGTGGTAGTGGCACACACCCTTAGTCCCAACACTGGATCTCTGAGGTCGAGGCCAGTCTGGTCTCCATAGCAAGTTCCAGAACAAACAAAACTACACAGAAAAACCCTATCTCAAAAAATAAACAAACCTCTTTTCCACATTCTTATCAAATATTATTTGCTTTATATAGAAAAGGAACTATAAATGAAAGCTATGATGTTTCTTTATTGGTTCAAGCAAGCAATTAGGTTGGTATCTTTTTAAAATTATGTTGTGGGAGTGGGTACGTGCACATGCGTGCAGGTGCCCACGGAGGCCAAAGGCATTGCGTGCCCTGGGGCTGGAGTTACATGGTTATAAGCCACCACCAGATGAACGTGCTTGGAACCAAACTCACGACCTCTGCAAGAGCAATATGCTCTGTCAACTTCTTAACTACTGAGCCATCTTTCTAGCCCATTAGCTCGGTATCTTTAATCATGTTTGCATACTTTAACAATATTTCTGTTTATTTTTCTAATGTTGACAGTGTAGTTAAAAGAGTAAATCATTTCTCTGTTTATGTGACAGTATATTGTCTAATGATTTATCTTGGAAGTTTCACGAATACTTTCATTTAAGCCTCTGTATGTAACCAAATTTTCCTCTTTTAGAAACCACTGGGTTTCTCTGAAGGCTGAAGAAATAGCTCTACAGTTAATAGTACTTGCTGTTTGATCACAAGGACCTGAGATCAGATGCCGGCACCCACATGAATGTGGCATCCTGTTCACATCTGAAACCCAACACTGAAAAGCAAATTATTAGGGCTTGCTGATTTGTAGCCTAGCTAACAAAATCCACCTCTAGGTGTAGGGAGAAACCATGCCTGAAAAAAAAATTTCAGGATGGGCATGGTCTCTATAAGTTCAAGGTCAGCCAGGCTACACAATAAGACCAGACCCTGTCTAAAAAAAACAAAACAAACAAAAAACCACAAACAAAGAAACAAAAATAAAAATAATTTAAACTTGAGAATCCTGGTAACAAAATCTAAGAAGTGTGTGTATTACCTCTTCTTTAATTTCTTCTTTTTCTTGGACTAGTGGTTTTGGCTCAGGTTTAACTGGTTCCAATGGTGGAAGGTAGTTTTTAGTATAAAGACTTTCAAATAGCTTGTCCACAAAACCTGAAGTCTCTAAAGAGAAAAAAAAATACTTAAATGTTATACAAACAAAAATGCAAAGTTTAAACACTGTTGCCAATGCTTTTAGATGAACAAGGTATCTTCAAAGCTGCTGTCAGGCTTTTAAAACCAAGACTTACCTTAAAGGAACAGACATCCCCACTTGAAGAGGTTTTGTTTCTTTTTAAATCCTTCAAACATAATTGCATGTGTTCAAATGAAATAAGTGTAAGATTTTGTTGCTTAAGAACAAAAGATTAGAAACAAAGTTTCTATAAGCAAGAGACTAACAAATTATCAAATAAGAGATTACAAAATTTCTCTTGACCTATTAAGAATATCAGATCTAAAGATATAAACGAATACTTAGTGTGTTTATCTGTTCAAAGAAACCAAAATGACAAACTGTGTACTGTAGGTGAAAAAGAAGCCTATGTAGAATAGGAAGAAGTAATCTCATAATATAACCTTATGTGTTGGATAGACTGCACTACCTATTCAAAGACCGAATTAGGTAGGTTTGAATGGGTTGAAATCAGTATCTGTATTTGACTCAACTCCATGTTTTGGACTATTTGAAACTTCCTCTGACAAACAAAATGAGAGAAACAGGTAGTTTTGCTGAAAACACAAATGTAAAAATATTTCTAGTTTTACTCTAATTAAATGTAACTTTCATTGGTTACCCTTAGGTTCCCCTAAGGAACACCTAAAGGGGTATTGCTCAGTGGCAGAGGGCTTGCCCTGATGGTTCAATTCCCAACTCAAGGGAGTGTTGGGTATTTCGAAGGCATCACATGGGTTCTGCTGATACCACAATTATGATGTATTTTACATTTCTAAAATGCCAACTACTTTTATCTCAGAAAAGCATCTTCAGACAAACTCCTTTACAATACTAACTTTATAAGTAAACTTTTTTTTCAAAATGGCAAAACTTTTAGCTGAAGTAGAACATGGTTCATACTTTTAATACTATAATCAGGAGGGTGGGTGGAAGAATCACCTGCCTAGACTACTTAATGAGTTCCAGGGCAGCCCCTGGATATCCCCACAAAAGGATGGATGGATGGATGGATGGATGGATGGATGGATGGATGGATGGATGGATAAATAAATAAATAAATAACACAACCCAGGGGCTAGACAGATGGTTCAGCAATTAAGGGAGCTTGTTTGCTGCTCTTACAGAAGAGTCAGGTTTGGTTCCAGAAACCCGATAGCTGCTCATAACCACCCATAACCGAGTTCCAAGGGAGCTGGAAACCTGTAGTGGCCTCTACAGGCACCAGGCAGGCACACAACACACTGACATATGTGCAAGCAAAACACTCATTCGTATAAAATAAAAATAACTTTTAAAGAACTAAAAATACAGTTGGAGATGTAGCTGAGTGTTCACTATGTAGAAAATCCCGGGTTTAATCAACAGTAAGCCAAGCTTAGTGAGTCATGCCTGCAATCCCAGTATTACAGAGGTAGAGGCAAGAATAGGAGTTCACAAATGTCTAAGGTCATCTTCTAATACATGACAAGTTCAAGAATACCCTGTGCTATATGAATCCCTATCAACAATGAAACACATAAGAAAAAAATAAAACTGTTAACTCTTGTTGATTGTAACATATAACTTTAAGGTAATAAATTAAGACTCTTCAAAACATTTTATAAACAACTTTCTTCATACTTTTGTATTTTCACACATAAATCTTTTGTAATTTGAAAGACAGTTCAATACGGATGGATGGATAGATGGATGAAAACAAAAAATAGGGCTAATGAGTGGGTTTAATGAGTAAAGGCCATTACCACAAAGCTGTTGACCTAACTCCAATCTCCATGACCCACATTGTAGGAGAGAAACCACTCCTAAAAGTTGTCCTCTGACCTCCAAATGCATGCTATGGCACATATACACACACAAAATAAATAAATGAATGCAATTTTTCAAAATCTATATACCAAATGCTGTTGGTTTCAAAAAAAGGAAAAGCAAACAAGGAAAAAGCAGATAAACTGGCCAATATATAGGGTGTTACAAGTGCCATGAAAAAAATAAGGCACTTGGGCATGGTGGTATCTGCCTTTAATCCCAGTACTCGGGAGACACAAGGCAAGCAGATGTTATGAGTTTAAAGTCAGCAGGGATATATAGTGAGAGTCTTTCTTAAAAAGGGAATAAAGCAGGCTGGAGATGGACAGATGGCTCAGATGTTAAGAACACTGGCTGCTCTTCCAGAGGTCCTAAGTTCAATTTCCAGCAACCACACAATAGCTCATAACCATTATGAGATCTGCTACTCTCTTTTGGCATGCAGGTGTACATGCAGACAGAACACTATATATAATATATAAAAGCTAAAAAAAAAGGGAATAGAGCATCACTGAGAGGAGGAAAGGGTAACTGGAATATGGGACAACCACATTATACAAACTACACTGGGGAAAAATGTCAAGATGACATTTGAAGAAATCAAAAGACATGAGAAAGAATCTTCCAGGCAAACAAAAAACACAGCCAAGGGCTCTGAGTAAGGACACACTCACTGACGTTCAAAGACAGAGAGGTGGACAGTGTGGTGTAGAGGAAGACTGGGTAAGGATGGGATAGGGCAGGAACTATCAAGGAAACAGCAAGAAAAACTTCCTGCGATTTCTGTTTGGTTGGAGGATGTTGGTAAAAAGACAGCCCAGGCTATGAAGTAAAGGGCAACTGATCTTCTGATCCTCCTGCTTCCAACTCCCAAGTATTGAGTCATAGGCAAGCACCTCATGTCCAACTGAAAATGGGAAGTTAAAGGTACAAAAAGAAGAGAATCATACTCATTCTTCTTGGACCTCAAGATACCGCAGCCAAGAGAGAAAGAACATTGGGTTCTCTGTATTATATTAACAGCAAAAGTACATAATTTCCGGGATGGGGAGATAGTTCTTTTTTTTTTTAAAGATTTTATTTATTTATTATGTATACAGTGTTCTGTATATGATAAAAGTATTGGAGCGATTAGGGATACAAGGGTCATACCTAAATATAATAAAAGCTATATACAGCAAGCCGACAGCTAACATCAAATTAAATGGAGAGAAACTCAAAGCCATCCCGCTAAACTCAGGAACACGACAAGGCTGTCCACTCTCGCCATACCTCTTCAATATAGTGCTTGAAGTTCTAGCAATAGCAATAAGACAACATAATGGGATCAAGGGGATTCGAATTGGAAAGGAAGAAGTTAAACTTTCGTTATTTGCAGATGATATGATAGTGTACATAAGCGACCCCCAAAACTCCACCAAAGAACTTTTACAACTGATAAACAGCTTTAGCAATGTGGCAGGATACAAGATCAACTCCAAAAAAATCAGTCGCCCTCTTATACACAAAGGATATGGAAGCAGAGAGGGAAATCAGAGAAGCTTCACCTTTCACGATAGCCACAAACAGCATAAAATATCTTGGGGTAACTCTAACCAAGGAAGTGAAAGATCTATATGACAAGAACTTTAAGGCATTGAAGAAAGAAACAGAGGAGTATACCAGAAAATGGAAGGACCTCCCTTGCTCTTGGATTGGGAGGATCAACATAGTAAAAATGGCAATTCTACCTAAGGCAATTTATAGATTCAATGCAATCCCCATCAAGATCCCATCAAAATTCTTCACAGATCTTGAGAGGACAATAATCAACTTTATATGGAAAAACAAAAAACCCAGGATAGCCAAAACAATCCTATACAATAAAGGATCTTCTGGAGGCATTACCATCCCTGACTTCAAACTCTATTACAGAGCTACAGTGATGAAAACAGTGTGGTACTGGCATAAAAACAGAGAAGTCGACCAATGGAATCGTATAGAAGACCCGGATTTTAACCCACAAACCTATGAACACCTCATTTTCGATAAAGGAGCTAAAAGTATACAATGGAAGAAAGAAAGCATCTTCAACAAATGGTGCTGGCAAAACTGGATGTCAACCTGTAGAAGAATGAAAATAGACCCATATCTATCACCATGCACAAAACTCAAGTCCAAATGGATTAAAGACCTCATTATCAGCCAGAACACACTGAACCTGATAGAAGAGAAAGTGGGAAGTACCCTACAACAGATGGGCACAGGAGATCGCTTCCTAGGTGTAACCCCAGCAGCACAGACATTAAGGGCAACATTGAATAAATGGGACCTACTAAAACTGAGAAGCTTCTGTAAAGCAAAGGACGCTGTCACTAAGACAAAAAGGCAACCTACTGACTGGGAGAAAATCTTCACCAACCCCGCAACAGACAAAGGTCTGATCTCCAAAATATATAGAGAACTCAAGAAACTAGACTTTAAAATGCTAATTAACCCAATTAAAAATGGGGCACTGAACTGAACAGAGAATTCTCAACAGAAGAAGTTCAAATGGCCAAAAGACACTTAAGGTCATGCTCAACCTCCTTAGCGATCAGGGAAATGCAAATCAAAACAACTTTGAGATATCATCTTACACCTGTCAGAATGGCTAAAGTCAAAAACACCAAGGATAGTCTTTGCTGGAGAGGCTGTGGAGGAAGGGGTACACTCATCCATTGCTGGTGGGAATGCAATCTTGTGCAACCACTGTGGAAATCAGTGTTTTGGTTTTTCAGGAAATTCGGGATCAACCTACCCCTGGACCCAGCAATACCACTCTTCGGAATATACCCAAGAGATGCCCTATCATATGACAAAAGCATTTGTTCAACTATGTTCATAGCAGTATTATCTGTAATAGCCAGAACCTGGAAACAACCTAGATGCCCTTCAATGGAAGAATGGATGAAGAAAGTATGGAATATATACACACTAGAGTACTACGCTGCGGTAAAAAACAATGACTTCTCGAATTTTGCATGCAAATGGATGGAAATAGAAAACACTATCCTGAGTGAGGTATCCCAGACCCAAAAAGATGAACATGGGATGTACTCACTCATAATTGGTTTCTAGCCATAAATAAGGGTCACGGAGACTACAATTGGTGAACCTAAAGAAGCTAAATAAGAAGGTGAACCCAAGGAAAAACATATAGTTATCCTCTTGGCTATGGGAAGTAGACAAAATTGCCGGGAAGAAAATTGGGATCTTGGGGGTGGGGTGGGATGGGGGTAAGGGGAGATGGGGAGAGAAAAGTGAGAAGGGAAGGAGGGGGGGAACTTGGGGAAACAGAAGGATTGGGATAAAGGAAGGTTGGACAGGGGAGCACGGAAGCACAATTCTTAGTTAAGGGATCCACCTTAGGGTTGGCAAGAGACTTGACCCTAGAGTGGCTCCCAGGAGCCCATGGCGATGTCCCCAGTTAGTTCCTTGGGCAGCTGGGGATAGGGAACCTGAAATGACCCTATCCTATAGCAATACTGACAAATATCTTGCATATCACCATAGAACCTTCATCTGGTGATGGATGGAGATAGAGACAGAGACCCACACTGGAGCACTGGACTGAGCTCCCAAAGTCCCAATGAGGAGCGGAAGGAGGGAGAACATGAGCAAGGAAGTCAGGACCACGAGGGGTGCACCCACCCACTGAGACAATGGGGCTGATCTATTGGGAGCTCACCAAGGCCAGCTGGACTGTGACTGAAAAAGCATGGGATAAAACCGGACTCTCTGAACATGGCGAACAATGAGGACTGATGAGAAGCCAAGGACAATGGCAAGGGGTTTTGACCCTACTTCATGTTCTGGCTTTGTGGGAGCCTAGCCAGTTTGGATGTTCACCTTCCTAGACATGGACGGAGGGGGGCGGACCTTGGACTTTCCACGGGGCAGGGAACCCTGACTGCTCTTTGGACTGGAGAGGGAGGGGGAGGAGTTTGGGGGAGGGGGATAAGGGTGGGAGGAGGGGGAGGGAAATGGGAGGCTGGGAGGAGGCGGATACTTTTTTTTCCTTTTCTCAATAAAAAAAAATAACATGCCAAAATTGTGAACACATCTTAGCACATTCTAAGATGGAGATTTATGTGAGTAAATATTAAAAAGAGAAATATCTCAAAAAAAATTTTATTTATTTATTATGTATACAGTGTTCTGCCGGCATGCCTTCAGGCCAGAAGAGGGTACCAGATCTCATTATGGATGGTTTTAAGCCACCATGTGGTTGCTGGGAATTCAACTCAGGACCTCTGAAAGAGCAGCCAGTACTCTTAACCTCTGAGCCATCTCTCCAGCCCTGGGGGAGATAGTTCTTATACAAGTGTAAGAACCTGAATTTGAACCCAGAATCCATGCCATAGTGACACTTATTTGCAGCCACAGTACTGGAGAAGGAAGATTTCTGGGGGCTTGCTGGTCAGCCAACCTAGCCAACTTTGCAAGTTTCAGACCAATGATACAAACTCAGAAAAACAAGATGGAAGGTTCCTGAGAAATGACACCAGAGTTGACCTCTTCTTCACCAAAAGTACTTATGTGTACCCACTGCACATGTGTGATGATAAACAATATATATATATATATATATACACACACACACACACACACACACACACACACACACACACACACACACGGGCGTGTGTGCACACACATACAAAAGCACTAGAAAGCAACTTCAAGTAGCATTAAATAGCCCTCAATCATCAACTAAATATTACCAAAAGCTGCAAGGAATCTAACAAGTATTAGAGCCACTGTCTCAATATAGGAAAGAAACAAAGAAGGATGGGAAGAACCTGTCCTTCCTAAACACATAACAAATAAGTAAGCATTCTGAATGGGCATATTAAAGTACTGAAAGGACCCTTACAACTTTACTGAAAAGTGTCTCACTTCATAGACACATACAGTAAAATTAGAATGATACAGAGATTAACATGGCAGTATGCAAGGAAGGACTACACACAAATTCCCAAGTGTTTTCCCCCCTATGCTCATGCCTTCATGAAGTTTGGTTGTGTTGCTTCTGTTTTGTTTCAGACAGGGTCTTGCTCTGTACAAGTGGCCTGGAATTCTGTAGATAAGCCCAGGTTGGCCTCAAACCCACAATTCTCCTGCCTTAGTCTCCCAACTGTTGGGATTACAGCCATGTGTCAGCAGTCCTGGCTGCTTTTAGGAAGTTTTAAATTAGAAATATTTGCCTAAAATACTTATAGGCCCACAAAAATTACCTTTTTGTAAAAAGACGTCAAGTTGATCAGCACAAAAGGCTTTCAATTCCTTCTCAGGTTTGTCCTTCTTGACCAGTGCTACAACATAGTTGGCTAGGGCTGAAGGGTCAGCATCACATCTAGTTAGACAAAGAGAAAATTAAAATTGTAAGACACTGGTTGTAAACAGTGATGTTATTAATGAAATTACCCATTTTAGAAAATCAAAGATTTAAAGTGACTTCAAACACAGGCAGCTATTGTAACAAGCAGCATATATGTACTCGAAGTGAGATTTTCCTTTTCTGTTTATTTAATAATTACTTTGCCTACTGTTTCCAAGGTTCTAGTAAGAACAAGAACATTGAATCAGGACATTTATTTGCTTTCTCGGAAGCAACAGGGAAAGGGTAACCCCTAAACTGCTGGCACCAATAATACCCCCAGTTTCATGTGACCAGTGGGAAAAAAAAAACAAGGAAGGGAAAGTGATGGACAGATTATTCCTCTTCTCAGAGTATCTTACCCTAGAGCCACAGGGACCAACATCCCAAATCAGCTTTTCAACCTACTACTATTAACCTCACAGCCTGTTCTTTAGTCATTACTGGTTAGTTTACTTCACAGCTTCAAGCAAAAGAAAGCTCCAAGAGCTAAAAACATGTATACAAGTGCTTGAAAGGTGGTAGAAAGAATCTTCATTTGTTTTAATACTCAAAACACCTCCTATGCCAGAGATCACATGATTCCTCACCAATCTGTCAGACATAATATTTGATCTATGTCATATCAAACTAGAAGTTTACATGTTGATATATATATATGTACATAAAATCAATTACACATGTATGTATTTTAAAAATAGACTAGATCTCCTAATACATGCATATTTAAGTAACACATACCCAATGTGGCCTCAAAGGGTTTTTTGTTTGTTTTATTTCTGAGACTGGATTTCACTTATCTGGAATGTTATGTATAGCCTCAACTCCTCCTGCTTCTGCCTGCTAGAAATGAAGGTGTGTGCTACCATGCCTTGTTCTTACTAAAGTAAAATGAACATTCAGGATGATAGTAGTCATTGTATAAGCAAAGTGATCAAATTTGTATAAATGCTATTCAATATAATCTTGTTTGACAATTCTTAGGCTTCCTTTGTCAAACAGAAAGCTTAAGACATTTCAACTTATGACTGTCAATCACATTTCCCAACAAAAGAAAAACTAGTACCTCTACTTCAGAAATGATGGTTCAAACCTATAATTCCAGAATTTGGGAGACCAGGGCAGAAAGATCACATTGGATTCAGGGACACACTGGGCCAAGCAAACTATCTTAAAACAAATAAGCAACTAAACAAAAGCCTACATATTAGTAAAAGAGCAAAACTTTTCTTCATTGCCAACATTGTCTTAAGGAAGGGTGATTCTTTAAAGCCACACACCTAGAGACTGGGAAAGTCCTTACAGCACAAGCACGAGGACCTGACTCCAGATCCCTAGCACACACCTAAGTTGGAGGTAACAGTGTGTCTGTAATCCGAGCATGCCAATCAGCAAATTTCAATAAGAGATGAGGTAGAGCGGGAAGGAGGAAGAGCACCTGATGTTGACCTCTGGCTTCCACATACACATATTCAGAGAGAGAGACCATGTACCTAATTCTAGAGAGAGACAGAGACAAACAGACTATGCACCTAACTCTAAAAAAGAAAAAATATAGTTGATATCAATTTTATAAAACACAGAGCTAATTTACAAAATCAGAAGCAAAGGTCAAAGTGTACTAAGAATGAATATGTATTATTATTTGCATATTACAATAATACAAAATTTAAAAAGAAAGTCAGCTGGGCAGTGGTGGTGCAAAGCTTTAATCCCAGTACTTCAAAAGCAGAGGTCAACCTGGTCTACAGAGCTAGTTCCAGGACAGCCAGGGGTACACAGAGAAACCCTGTCTCAAAAAAAAATGAAAGGAAGGTAAACTCAGGGTTTCTATTGCTGTGATGAAACACCATATCCAAAAAGCAAGTTGTGGAGAAGGGTTTATTTGGTTTACACTTCCATATTGCTCTGTTCATTATTGAATAAAGTCAGAACAGGAACTCAAACAGGGCAAGACCCTGGAAGCAGGAGCTGATGCAGAAGTCATGAGGAGCAGCTCTTACTGGCTTGTTCCCTGTGGCTTGCTCAGCCTGTTTTCTTATAGAATCTAGGACCACCAGCCCAGAGATGGGACCACCGACCATGGGCTGGGCCCTCCACCATTGATCACTAATTGAAAATGCCTTACTGCTGGACCTCATGGAGGATTTCTCAACTGAGGCTTCTTCCCCTCTGATGATTCCAGTTTGTAACAAGTTGACACAAATCAGCCAACACAGATACTCTTCTTGTTTAAATATTTACGTGTGTGTGTGTGTGTACATACATACCTGTGGGGATCAGAGGACAACATGTGGAAATCGGTTCTCTCCCTCCCAACACGCCCCTCCCAACACATAGGCTCTAGGGACTGAATGAACTCAGGTTAAGAAAGAGGCTTGGTGCTTGGTGGCCAGCATCTTTACCTGCTAAGCCATCTTACCAGTCATGGATAAGGATAGTCTCTAACACAGATAAAAAGGATACAAAAAAATAAATAAGGGATTGAAGAAATGGTTAAGTGGTTAAGAATATGTATTTCTCAAGCTGGGTGGTGATGGTACACCCTTTAACCCCAGCAGAGGCAGGCAGATCTCTGTGAGTTTGAGGTCAGCCTGGTCTACAGAGCTAGTTCCAGGACAGCTAGGGCTGTTGCACAGAGAAACCCTGTCTCAAAAAAGAAAGACAAAACAAAACAAAAGAATATGTATTTCTCTTTTAGAAGACCTGGGTTTGATTCCCAACACCCACATGGTAGTCACCACTGCAACTCTAGTTCCAGGGTATTCAACTCCTATTTCTGGTCTCTGCAGGTACCACAAGATGTGCACGCACGCACGCACGCACGCACACACACACACACACACACACACACACACGTACAAGCAAAACTCATAAGCATAAAATATTTAAGTAAACAAATAAATGTGGCAGAAAATGGCAACGTTATTTTTTTCTGGTATTATCAAAACATCTTTAGCCTCAATACTTGACAAGCATAATTCTGAGTAAGAGACTACGAAGCCCAGTTTGGTGGCTTATACCTTTAATTTAGGGGCCAGCAGATGTCTGTGAGTTCAACACCTGCCTGGTCTACATAGTGAGTTCTAGGACAGCCAGGGCTATTTAGAGACCCTGCTCAAAAGACAAAACAAATCAAAAAAGAATATGAAGTTTCTAGTCAGAAACAGGTAAAACATCCAGTTACTGGGTTAAACAAACCCAAGTACCTTTGACATAATTTAGTATTCAGACTAAAAGACAAATACAGAATTGAGCAGTTTTTGATGAAACACATTTTAGGGAGATTAAAACAAGTTATCAATATCTAGCCCATGCTAGCCTGGATCTCACAATGCAGCCCAAGCTGGCCTCAAACTTGTATCTGTCCTCCTGTTTCACTACTAGATTTATAGGCATGTACCACATACTTCCTTCTAGATCTCAGAAAACACATTTCAATGTAATAATGCTAAAAATTAGGGTGAATAGTTTAAAAAGTAGAATACTCTAGGAAAGGTGATCACAGTTTAAATAATTGTTTAATATAAATAAATAACAGTGTATGGTAGACTGAATACAAATACATACTACATTCAAAGGGATAAGAAGAGCATTCAAATCTATTATCTCCCAATATGTGCCAATAAAGTGGGCTATCAAGGAAATCATCAGTCTGAAACACTAAGTCACACTACGTGAAAGATGAAAGAAACAAAGACATTTGGGGGTCTTGTGCTGAAACTATTCAGACCTTTCTGAAGTCTTACTCATCCCTTCAACACAGCAACTCCTACTACATAATTTTCAAAGATTCACAATAACACAATAGCATGGTACGATACTTAAGCTAGTAGTAGCCCAAGAGAATTTCCAGAACTATATCACAGAAACAACCTAAGACCCTTTTTCCTACCCTAAGTCATCCTTTTCCTACTAAAATGATTTTCCCTTCCTGATCCATAAGTAGTATGCAACAACAGTACACAAAGCCTTTAGCACTTCTACAGAACCAAGTTCATATATTCTGCTTGACCACTGATACAGCACAGCTTAGAAAGAAATTTTAAATTTTTTTGCATCTATAACTATATTAAACATGTATATTTCCCAGAAAAAGATGGGTTTCTGTTAAAAAGGTTACAAAAGTTACTAACATATATCTTAGATTATTACATTGGACTGGAAATGGTGGCACATGCTCCAGGGCTCTGGAGGTGGAGGCAGGACAGGAGTACAAGATCAGAGGTCAAATTCGGTTTAGCTATAAGAAACATTGTTTCAAAAAACAAACAACCATCATTCCAGAAGCAGAAGAGACAGAAAGATGAAGAGGCCCAGGAGAGAGGAGAAGCAGCGGAAAAAGGGAGAGGTAATGGAAAGTGAGGTGGGGCAGAGGAGAAAGAGAAGTGGGGAGAGAGGGAGAGATGAAGAAGCAGAGAAGGGGAGAGGCAGAGAAGAGAGGGAGAGATGGAGAAGCAGAGGAGAGGTGGAGAGAAATAAGAGGCCTAGAGGCAGAAACAGGTGGATCTCTGAGTTACAGGCCAGCCTAGTCTTCTACATAGTGAGTTCCAGGCCAATTAAGGTTACACAGAAGAACTTGCCTAAAAACAACAAACAAATAAATTGATTTTAAAAAAAAACTAACACTGAAATTGTAAATCTGCAAGGCAACTAAATGCTCCACTCAAGAGAAGGGCTAAGTGAGATGGCTCAGTGGGTGACAGCCTTTGCTGCCAAGTTTGATGAGCTGAGTTCAATGCCCATATAACACACAGACATACAATGTACACACACGAATAAGATTAATTTTTAGAACGTTTTAAAAGATTAGGCAGAGAACCCTCCTTGGGAAGTAAAACTAGGCTGTAACTCCATGCAAGTAAAATATATTTCATATCACATATACTTTTCTAACATATATCTGCAAGACAAATTAGTATGTTACAAGTCTCAACCTTTAACACTGCAATAACAATCAACAAAAGAAAATTTCAAAAACTGTGTTACCAATGAGGACTCATTAAAATTCATATCCTATACAATATAAGACATTTTTAATAAACTTTAAGTCATCTTAGAAAACAAGATCAGTTACACAACAGACCTGTTGATTCAGTCCTGAAGTCCCAGCTATCTGAGATGCTGAGGCATAGGAATTATAATTTCAAGGCCTTCCTGGAATACAGAGTGAACTAACAGCCTAGGCAACTTAGTGAACCCCTATCTCAAAATAAAACTAAAAAGTTGGGGCTATAGCTCAGTGGTGATTACCTAAGTTCAAATCCCCAGTATTATAAAAGAAAAGAGAGAAAAAAGTAAATCAGAATTTTTACTAGAAAAGGCTAACAAAAATACTGACCTACAAACATCTACAAAGCCCTCAAATTTCAATTCTTTTCTCTTTTGATGAATTCTCTATTTATAGACATTACAATCTGTACAGCTAAGGCACCAGCTTCAGAATTCAGACATATGCTAATCCCAGATGAAAAAGTAAAGGTCCTACCTTTGATACTACTAAAAAGTCATTACATTTTTTGCTTCAGGAAGAAGACAAAGTCTAGTAACCTCCTTCCACTTGGACAAAATCTACATTTTTGTTAACATGGGCCTGATTTTAGCTTCTTAGTGTGATCTCTGTTTCAGAGATAAGACCACTAATAAATACAGTGTTAATGAATCATAGGGAAAAGGCCGCTTACTCCTAATGTGTATTAACAGTCACCAATAATCATATTTACTAAAAACTAGACAGAAGAAACAAAGGTAAACACTGAAAAGATTTAAACACTAAAAAAAAAATCTGTTTATTATAGAGACAACATTATTTCTAACCAAATAGTAATAACAGTCAGGGAAACCACTCTGACTATCAGAGATATAGGAAATATTAGGCATGCACAGTGATGGCTATAAAAGTAATGCACAAATATGAAAATGCTTTCCCGATGTAATGTCAATTAGAAATTAAGCTAGAAAATTTCACAGTGAGTGCTTACAGCTACAAAGTTCCTTCATAAAGGAGAAACTGAAAATAAACACTGATAATTTTATTTTCTATAGTGCACTAATAAAGGTTTCACCTCTTACTACCCTCACTTTGGGGATTAAGTTTCAACACATGAACTCTGGGTGACATTAAAACATCAAGACTGTAATACTTTCCTCTCACTTTACCCACACCCCTTTTTTGAGACAGGGTTTCACCACACAGCCATCATGCTGGCCTTGAACTCCCAAGTGCTGGGATTAAAAGAGTGCACAACACCTCACTCATCCTAGTCTTTGTTGGTTGTTTTTTGTTTTTGAGACAGGTTTCACTATGTAACCCTGACTGTCCTGGAACTCACTATGAAGAACAGACTGTCCTGGAACTTACAAGAGATGACCCTGCCCGTGTCTCCTAAATGGTGGGACTAAAGGCACCACTATGCCTGGCTTCATCTTACCCTTTCTTTCTTTCTTATCTTACTCTTAATTAGGAGTTTTCACGAAAGTATATATGGAAGAGATACCCTCCAGATTTGTTTTTGTTTGTGATAATATGCATGACCATACACATCCGTCAGTTCCAAATGCAATTTTGATATCTGAAACGTAGATCCTAGGTACCACTAGTTAAATATATCCACAAAGTTAAATTAGCAAAAAACAAATCTTTTTAATGCTGGGACTCAAACCCAAGGCCCTCTGCATTACTATATCACTAAGCTGCACTCCCAGTCCAAACTTAATTTTCTAATTGTTAAGCAATCGAAATATACACATAAGGCTGTTCATTCGCTTCAACATTTACTATTAATTAAATATCAACTCTTTTTTGATTTTTCAAGACAGGGTTTCTCTGTGTAACCCTGGCTGTCCTGGATCTTGCTCTGCTGACCAAACTGACCTCGAACTCAGAGATTTGCCTGCCTCTGCCTTCCAAATGTTGGGATTAAAGGCATACACCATCACCACTTAGTACCACCCAAGTCTCTTGTTTGATGACTTTGATTACTCTGAGTAAGACAGACCTTGCTCATCAAGTCACATGACTATGAAAAAAAATTACAGAACAGAATCACATATGGTACAAAAAGACATGCAATAACTATGAAAGCAGCAACACCGCAAAAGAATGAGAGAACACAGGAGAGGAAACTCAGGGCTATAAACGCAAGTTCTGGCTTCTAGCCTGTAGTTATTAAGCCAGGAAGAATGAAGTCCAAGATATTTAGGAAGCAGAACAAGAATATAAGATCAAGTATGCTCTTACTTGGTACACCAAAATATGTCAACAAGTCCTCTGGAAAATAACCCGTTCTCTAAGCCGGTGAACATCACCTTAAACAAGTCTCATGCCATGCTATAGGCACAAGAATTCTGTGAAGCCACTAGAGTACCTTAAAAATTTAGGAATACTTCTCTATCCCAAGAATAGTGTCCCAAATACTCATTACACCCTACTAGTTTATTTACCAGAAGATCAGGCCTAGTGACCAATAGCTCATGTTTCTTCCCACTTGAGGAACTACAGTGATAACTAGTCAGAGTTTAATGTCCTAAGAATTGCCAGTCTACTCCAGGATGTAAACCATGCCTGCCATGACTACTGAATCAATAAATAGGAACGAATGAAATAATCCTACTCTTGCAGCTTTTGCTACCCTTTCCATCATAAGCTAAAATAACATATTTCCTATTATAGCTTGAAGACTCTGAAATTGCCCAAACTCACAGGAACTACACGCCAAGTCCATGACTTTCACTAGCAACTCCTATTCTTTACTTTTAAGGATTTATTTATTTATTATGCATACAGTGTTCTGCCTGCATGTACGCCTGCACACCAGAAGAAGGCACCAGATCTCATTACAGATGGTTGTGAGCCACCATGTGATTGCTGGGAATTGAACTCAGGACCTCTGGAAAAGCCAGTGCTCTTAACCTCTGAGCCATCTCTCCAGCCCCACAACTCCTATTCTTACTTATAAGATCGCAATGAGTCAAAGACTATGTTATACACATGACAAATGAATATTTATTAAAGATGGCAGTGGCACCCAACATTAATAAGCAAAATATTTGCAAAGCTTAGTGTAGCTTCATATTTCAAAAACACAAACTGTATGGTACAGAGTGCCTGAAGAACACAAAGCACTTTTGACAGTCTGCACTATTACCATACTATGTTTGCAAAGTATGGGAAAAGGCTAATATTTAAGAGAAGAAAGATAATATCTGAAAAATCAAAATTAGACAGATATAAGTAAGTAGAAGCTAACTGCCCTGATTCACACAACAATGTTCTATTATAATACACAGACATATCCAAGAAGTTTACAAACCCCACCAGTCGCTGGATGTAGTGGTACCCGCCTTTTAATTCTAGCACTTGGGAGACAAAGGCAGGTCAATCTCTGTGAGTTGGAGGCCAGCCTGGTCTACAACGTGAGTTCTAGGACAGGCTCCAAAGCTATTCAGAGAAACCCAGTCTCAAAAAATCAAAGCCAAACCAAAACAAACAAACAAACAAAACCATACACCAATGTCATACAACCTGTAATCAAAGCACTTATTCTAAGACAGGATTGTGAGTAAATTGAAGGCCAATCTGGGCAACAGTGAAAAACAGGCCAGCATGTGCTATATAGTAAGATTTGTCAAAAAGAAAAGTGTGTGTGGGGGGGGGGGCGGTTAAGAAAAAAGAAAAACACATCAAGTCAAATTTTTACAATAAGCCAAACAAGAAACAACACATACTTAAAAATTTCCATTTGAGAACTCAGTAATAGAGGGCTTACCTTGAATGAACAAGGAACTGATTTCAAATCTCAGTATTATAAAAGACAAAAGTTAAATCTTATTTATTTAGGCAGAAATGCAGGTCTGTCACTATAATAAAAATACTTGGCCCCAGAGACTTGGGTCAACAGGGAAAGACACCCATCAAACAAGACATGATAACCTGAATTGGATCCCTGGAACTGACATGGAGGAAGAAAATGGACTCCTACAAGTTGTACTCTGATTCTACATGTAGAAACACACATGCATACACACACAAATTGATTTCTTAAAATAAGTAGTAATTTCTGATCAAATGATGCACAATATCACAATTTATGCATAATGCCTACATGATATGTCTGACAAGGATGTCTGCGATTTTTTTAAGATTTATTATGTATACAGTGTCTGGCTGCATGTATACCTACAGGCCAGAAAAGGGCACCAGACCTCATTACAAATTGTTATGATACACCATGTGGTTGCTGGGATTTGAACTCAGGACCTCTGGAAAAGCAGCCAGTGCTCTTAACTGCTGAGCCATCTCTCCAGACCCTACAATTCTTTGTAAGTGAAGAAAAATAAGGATCCCATATAAGATCGGTTAGTATAGTCTGTCTGTGACTTTTTGACCTGATTTCCTCCCCTTTTAGTGTACTGCCATCAAAAATGGTGGCAACGGTCTTTCTCCAGCAAGCTAAGGGAGGTAAAGGGTTATTCCTTCCAGGGTGGGAAAGATAGCTCAGCAGGTAAGAACACTGGCTGCTCTTCTCCTGGACCCTAGATGGCTCACAAGCATCTCTTCTCCAATTCCAGGAGACCTAATACCTCTCTGACAAACACACTCTGCACAAGACACAGAGTGCACAGATATGCATGTAGGCAAAACACCCATAAAATAAAATAAAAATCTTTTTTAAAAAAAGTACAACAGAATTCATGTACTCAGCCATAGCCTGATTCCAACCTGCAAGTACATTATCTCAAAGCCTGACAACTAACTGCTCTGAAATGCTATGTTGTAATAACATGTCAATCTGCCATGAAAAGTGCTCTTAAATCTAGAATGTGAAATAAGTAAATTTACAAACACAACCCACATTAGCATATCACTTATTATGTTTTTAGACTTTCTAGACAAAGAGTAGTCAGCCATGACAGTGTACCAAGAATGAAAATCTATATGGCATTTGCACTTACTATTTTTTAATCAACAGCTCTTTCTAAAAACAATACTATAAGTTAAAAATAAAAATTTCATAGGAGAGACACATTCTTAAAGTCTAATTAGTGATGCTAAGTCTTTTTTTCTTATTTAGCTTATGTTTATATGATGGAGACCAAACTCAGGGCTTAACATACATTAAAAAGTATATGCTATAAAGTTTAAGATATAATAACAGCCTAAGTCTTTTTCTTTTCTAATCTTCAATGAGTAACTTTAATCCCAGTACCAAGGAGGCCAAGGCAATAGGATTTTCAGGAGTTTGAGGCCAGTGTGGGCTACAAAAGCCAGGCCAGTCAGAGCTACAAGCTACACAGAAAAATACTATCTCAAAACAAAAAACAGAGGCTGGAAAGCTGGCTCAGTAGTTAAGAACACTGGCTGCTCTTCCAGAGGTCCTGAGTTCAATTCCCAGGAACCACATGGTGGCTCACAACCATCTGTAATGAGATCTGGCACCCTCCTCTGGTGTGCAGGCATACAGGGAGGCAGAATGTTGTATACTTAATAAACAAATCTTAAAAAAAAGAATGATGTGTGTTTCAATTTGACTTGAAAAAAACAACACAAAACAAGTTTTAACACTAAGTTCAAGTAATCTTTTGTTTGGTTGGTGTTCTTCTTTTGAGACAAGGTCTCCGTTACACAGTCCTAGCTAGCCTGGAAATCATGGCAATCTCTTGCCTCAGCCTCTTACAAGTGCACAATGCCATGCCCAGCTTTCAAGTATTCGTTTGTTTTTTTGAAGATTTATCCTTATTATATTTTTAATTATTTGTAGGGTATGTCTGTATTTTGCTATGTACGTGTGAGTGCAGATACCTTCAGATGCCAGAGATGTTAAATCCTCTGGAGCCCAAGTTACAGACTGAACTACTTTACAAGGGTTCTGGAAAACAAACTCAGGTCCTTTGGAAGAGCAGTAAATACTCTTAAGCACTGAGCCATCTCTCAAGCTCTCATTCATTTTAAAGTATAATTTTCGATCAAGATCACAGAATAATTAAAACTGTCAGTTGATAAAAGAAAAAAAAAACACCCTAACAAAAACATCACTAGCAAGAAAGATGACATTCTTACACTAAAGTTTACCTTAATAAAAAGAAAAGAACTGGTCAGGGGCCGGAGAGATGGCTCAGTGGTTAAGAGCATTGCCTGCTCTTCCAAAGGTCCTGAGTTCAATTCCCAGCAACCACATGGTGGCTCACAACCATCTGCAATGAAGTCTGGTGCCCTCTTCTGGCCTTCAGGCATACACATAGACAGAATATTGTATACATAATAAATAAATAAATATTAAAAAAAAAAGAAAAGAACTGGTCAGTGATTGTGCAGGTCTTTAATCCCAGCACTCAAGAGGCAGAAGCAGGCAGATCCCTGTAAATTGGAGACCAGCCTGGTCTACAGAGTTCAAGGACAGCACGGGCTGTGAAGAGAAACCCTATCTTGAAGAAGAAAAAAAAAAGTACTAGCTAGTGCTATTACTACCCAGTAATACATTTTTAGGGTGCTTAAAAGAAGAAAAACTAAATTAAGCCAGGCTGTGGTGGTGTATGCCTTTAATCCCTGCACACCAGAGGTAGAAACAGGTGGATCTTTGTGAGTTCAAGGCCAGTCTGGTCTACAAGAGCTTGAGAGCTACAGCAAAACTGCCTCGAAAAACAAAAACAAACAAACAACAACAACAAAAAAAAACTAAAAAGAAGCTATAATGCTAAATGTTGTTACTATCTACCTGAGACATAAAACATACATTTAATACTTTCAAATTTTAAAAAGACAGTACACAAGATCTCTACTAACAAAGAGAATGAGAGCTTATCAGGGAAAATTGAGGAGAAAATAAAAGATGGGCTGGTCTGGCCCTGGGTTCAATGTTCTACAATGCAAGAAAAGACAACATTGAAGCACAATTAATAAAAACTCAAGTGACAGAAATTGGGGTTCAACCTGAAGGTCAGAAAAGCAAAACAGCCAGTCACTGGCTCTACCTCAATCTGAAATGGAAATCCTGCCTCCAGGAATCTCAGAATGAGACTGAGAGCTGTCTCTCCTGTTTTATAATCCTCTCTAGTTCTGGGATTAAGGGCATGCAGCACTACCACCTGGTTTCTAGGGCAAACTAGTGTGGCTGTTGGGATTAAAGGTGTGTGTCATTGCTGCCTGGTCAGTAAGGCTGGTCAGTGTGGCTGTTTTACTTTTCTGATCTTCAAGAAAGCTTTATTTATTAAAATACAAATGAGCCGGGCGGCGGTGGTGGCGCACGCCTTTAATACCAGCACTCAGGAGGCAGTGGCAGACGGATCTCTGGGAGTTCGAGGCCAGCCTGGTCTACAAGAGCTAGTTCTGGGACAGGCACCAAAAAGCTACGGAGAAACCCTGTCTTGAAAAAAAAAAAACCCACAAATGAAATGCTACTACACAACAGGCATTCAAAACAGACCTTTCAAGAGTTGGTAAGAAAAATAAACAGGTGGTAGCACAAGCCTTTACTCAGCACTCAGGGGCAGAGGCAGGTGGATCTCTGTGAGTTCAAGGCCAGCCTGGTCTACAGAACTAGTTTCAGGACAGGCTCCACGGAGAAATACTGTCTCGAAAAACCAAAAAAGAAAAATATAACTAATTTTTAAAAACATATAGACTTTCCCGCCTTTTTTAGTTCTTTTCACAACAGTAAAACTGACTAGCTCTATCTTATTCCCAAATTGCACATCACAATCCATTTCCATCTTAGTGCCCTAAAACTTTCCACTGTAGAAAAGGGATGCAAACATTCTACCAAACTTTCGAGTATGCCCAGAAGTCATTTTCATTCTAACTGGACGACCACTCATCTAAACCTGAGAAGCCCTTACTGCACGATTATTTACTCATTCATTTGTCCCTATGCTCTATTCATTCACTCCCAGAAGGCAAATAACAAACTAGACATCCAAACACCCCCTCCACAGCCTCCTTTACCATCCTCCATAGATGACCCTCCTCCTGAGGTACCTTCCCACCCCGCCCCCAAAAACAAAGTAGCAAAACAAAAACAAAAAGTTAGTTAACCAAGTTTCTTGGGGGGAAGAGGATGATGGTGAGGAAATAACAGATGATGAGAGCAAGCTGACAATGTCCCCCAACAGCCTCAACTTCACAGTTCCTCCACACCTGTGGGGCTACTTCCCAGTTCCAGCCCCTGAAAACCTTTTTTCTTCCTTCCTTCCTTCTTTCCTCCCTCCCTCCCTCCCTCCCTCCCTCCCTCCCTCCCTCCCTCCCTCCCTCCCTTCTTTCTTTCTTTCTTTCTTTCTTTCTTTCTTTCTTTCTTTCTTTCTTTCTTTCTTTCTTGGGTAATCTGATTTCACGATTCAAGGCCCTCCTTTTTCCTCCTCGAACCACGGGGGGGGGGGGGGGGGAAGTAGGCAAAAACAGTAATGGGGGAGAGGAGGGAGAGAGGGAGAGAGGGAGAGAGGGAGAGAGAGAGAGAGGGAGAGAGAGAGAGAGAGAGAGAGAGAGAGAGAGAGAGAGAGAGAGCAGGAAATGCTCTTGTTCCCTCCCATTCGGTTTCCCATGCTCTCTTCAAAGACTCTCTCCTGCCTTCCATCCTTTCCTCCCGACACGGCCGAGGGAGGCAGAGACTAGCTACACCCGAGGATCCCCAAACTCTCCACACAACTTTTACTTTTTTAAAAGTTAAAAACGAGAAGTTGATGATGCCCCTGCTGTCCCTGTCAAGCCTCTCAGTGGTATGTCCACAACTGACACTCCTCAAAACGTCTTGAGAGGACGGGTCTCTAGTTCCCCTGGTCCCTCAGCAGTCACCCTACGCCCCAATTACAGCTGCCCTGTCATCTTTCCGAAATGTTTACAAGATCCTTATTTATTCTTGGGCCCCTTTTATTTTCCTAATACCTAGGGAAAAAAGAAGAAGAAGAAGAAGCTTCAACTTTACCCACTTCAACCTCATCATCCATACTATTAACTAATCAGTCCTTCAACCCTCAATCAGACATAAAAATCTCGACTCTTCCCCCAACATCCTGCGGTATCTAAAAAAATAATCAAGTCTGCCATCAACTCCTCAGGAACACCTTAAAATCCCTCAGTATCCTTGCTCTCATCCTCACGAGCTTCCCAGTAATTTAACAAAACCCCTCCATGCCCGCACATTCACTTCAGCCCTCTTCCCTGTTCTCAACCCTTGGCGCTCACCCCTAACGACGGCTAAGCTTCAGGACCCCCGGCACCCCGAGAAGGCCGTCGACACCGGGCTCCCGGACACTGTTTGCAAAGTCCTGCAACCCGCTCCGCCGTCCCGCACCTCAGCTCACACATTTAAAAATCCCTCGACAGCCGCGCCACCCGCCCCTGCTCCCAGGTCGGCGTCCTTCAGTCTCCCGCCGGCCTGCAACCCGGGCCGGCTCCCCCGGTACTCGGGGAACCCCCGCCGCCCGTGCCCGGCCCCTTCCCTCCTCACCTCACAACACCGTGGACGAGTACCAGGCGGGCGGCCCGGACTCCCGCCTCCCCTCCCCCACGCCCCCGCGGGTCCCCAACGCCCATGCCGCCGGCCCGGCGCGGCCCGGCGCACTCACATCGGCTCCAGTAACTTGGCCAGCCAGGACTTGAGGGCATCCACATCCTCTATGAGCATGGTGCAGGGAAGGCGGGCTCGGGCCGCCGCTCCTCCTAAGGCCCGCCGCGGGTCTCCGCTCGCCGCCGCCTCACGTTCCCTCACAGCTCCGGGTGCCCTGACCAACCGGGCATCTTAGAGACTTCACCTACTCCCTGGGCCGGGGCCTAACAGGAACTAACCCAAGAGCCCCAGTCAACCTAGCCCGGAGGCTCCAGTAGGCGGGAGATAACGTGGAGTGACGGGCGCACGCACCAATAGGCGAGAGAGGGCCGCGCGCGGCGGGCCAATCGTAAGACTCTCCCGCCCCGCCCGCCGGCCGTATCCAGTGAGGGCGGAGGGACCTAGCAAGGTAGGTGGAGAGTTCAGTGAACTCCCGGTGCAAGATGGTATCTTGGAGAAGGTGCTGTGCCTCTTAAAGGGTCCGCGACGCCTTTTTTGACCACGCCGCCATCCACGCCCGGAATACCGGTGTCTGCTGCTAGCAGTGCCTGGGGGAATCCGGAGAGCCCCTATTCCAGCTTCCTTCCGCTCGTTTTTTTTTTTTCCTGGAAACTCACTCCGGTGTCCCGAAATGACTCAGCTGTAGTAAATCTGCAGCACAACGTGCAATGCGTTCACGTTGGACACATTGCAAAGAAGCAAGATCTTGCAAATTTTTTTCTCCCTTTCACACTCATTTTGATGACCGGCGCTCATGCTTCTATTTTTGTTGTTGTGTGTTTTGGTTT